>NC_033802.1:42954152-43025141 GCF_001876935.1 Asparagus officinalis | reverse complement strand
CGAGTCATTGACGCATTTATAGAGTTGGTCTCGTGACTTGGGAATCCAACAACTTCGGGATAATATCCACATATGCAGACGAAACAATTGTAATAGTTGGTCCTGCAGCCCCAAATTTGAGACCGCCACACTCCAATTCCTTAAGAGCTTAAACTGTGTAGACTCCAGCAGACGTACGAGTATAAACTGTGTCAAATGCCAGACAACGCGTCACAATGAAGCTCAAACGCCGGACAACGCGTTGCAAATGAAGACTCAATGCCAAGAATCGATGGTCGGTTCTATGTTGAAACAGCAAACACGAGTTAAAGATTAGAAAATCAGGAATTGACTTCAAGTTCAAAATTCCGACAACGGTCAGACAATAAATGCAGCACCGGAACCCTTGCAGACATTCGACAAAGCACCGAATAGCCTGGAGGATTAAAAGAATCAAGAATAGAA
Organism: Asparagus officinalis; assembly: GCF_001876935.1. Lineage (NCBI taxonomy): Eukaryota > Viridiplantae > Streptophyta > Magnoliopsida > Asparagales > Asparagaceae > Asparagus > Asparagus officinalis. Next base: position 43,024,697 of record NC_033802.1, on the reverse strand, counting down.
GCCATTCCAAGGTCCCGTTACACCGATTGAAGGTTGGGACAATCATATCCAAAGTATTCCAGACTCTTTTATAAAAGAATGAGGCTGAAATACTTTGGAGAGGGTATCTGTAGGCGTATAAAACTGTTTATAGGTCCCTTATCACAGCTCGGTATGGTGATTCGACAAACCAACCATCGGGCGATATATCCAAGCAGGATCGTTAGACCACAACACCGAAGCCAAGTGACACGCGACGAAACGGATTAACGAGGCAACGAGATTAACGAACCGCACGCAAACAACGGATCGCGTGCCCAATCAAGCTAACGGGTCGATGAATCAACGAGTTATCCAACCGCAGAGTCCACCGCATCAAACAAGATCGGGAGCGGACTCAAACTCGAACGCCAAAGCGGATTTACTGCCAAATCAGGATCCGGACTGCCAAATCAGAGTCCAGATCAACAATGAAGTTCGAATAAACTGTGAGACCGGAAAAGATGGCAAAAACCTAACACCAGGAGGGTTCAGCCTTGACCGAGCCACCTCTGGGTGGCTCGGTGGCCGAGCCACCAGATCTGGGCCCAGATCTGGGCCCAGATCTGAGCCCAGATCTGGATTGAGATGCCTATAAATAGAGAGCCGAGCCACCTAGGTGAGCCACCTAGGTGGCCGAGCCACCCAGATCTGGGCCCAGATCTGAGCCCAGATCTGATTTGAGAGGCCTATAAATAGAGAAGGAGGGCTCATTGTTTAAGGGTTGGACTTTTGGGGGAACTTTTGAGGTGAAACTCTGCCGGATTGAGAACTGAACTTCAGAGTTTTGGAGATTTGAAGACTCAGACTTTTCAGATCTGGTTCTTGGCGATCATCCACGTCAAACAAGGCAGGAGTTTGAGAGAGATCAGATCTGAGATCCACACGGTTATCCTCCGGATCAAAACTTGGTTTTTGATCCCGAGAAGAGTATCGATTTCGCTTGGTCGATTTCGATTACTAAAGGCTATTATTTCCTTGGTGAAATAGTACTCCCGGCTGTTATTTTCTTCATGAAATAACACCCGTCATACCATGTAGATCCGACCGGATCAAGATCGCGGTGGTCCACGGATTAACCCCGGCGGAGGCAAAGAACCCACACAAGCAAGAGACCGCAAAATAGGATCTTGCGATTTGTTCGAGAAAAGGAAAGTTGTAATTTTTCTTTCTTTCTTTGATTTTGTTTTAACCGGATCTTATAAAAAGACCGGATCTTTTGTAACCGATAAATAGTTGCATAAGGAAACAATGACTTCAATGAAAATGATTTTCCCCGCGAACAGGCCTTTCTGGAAGTCTAATGCACAGCGAGACAAACTTCTTGCTTGCATTCACTAGTCTCTTCGCTCGCGTCACCATCCCCAAGCTTGTCTCCTTCGGAAGAGATGCCGAACGAAATATGAACTTTACACCATCCTTAGTGAAGGTGTACTTCTGAGCCCGCCTCTCGTATATCGCATATATATCCCATAAGTATGGATTGCCCACTATAATCTGAAAAACATCTAATGGAACAACGTCGTACATGACCTCGTCAATATACGACTCGTGGAGCACAAATCTGACAGTGCATTGATCAACTACAAATAGTTTCTCCTCCTGAATCCACCCCAATGGATAGGGCTCGGATACTTGACCGTCTTCAAACCCAGCTTCTGTACCAATGCCTCAGATATCAAATTCTTCTCGCTGCCCGAATCAACAATGGCATTAACCAAACTGGTCTTCACTTGCAACTTAAGAACAAAGAGTTGCTCTCTCGGGTCGTCGTCCTCTTTCGTGGTCTGCTTCCCCGTCATAAGGTTGAGACTGTTGTTGGGCTCTGCCATCCCCGGGACTTCTTTCGGACCTTGAGCTATCATGTATGCCTTTTTCTCCTCCTTCTTCTTCAACCCTCTTGGCTTGAGATGAGGATACTTCTTCCAGCACCGATCAGCTGTGTGCCCTGTCTTCTCGTAGTGACTACAAATCAGTCCTGCTTTCCCTGGATCACCCTTCTTCTTCTCCTCCTTAGATTGGGTTCCACTAGACTCGCCTCCCGTCTATTTGGAGTCTCCCTTAGCCTCGTTGCCCTTCTTTTGCTTGCCCTCGAGGGCAATAGCCTTCACATTCGCCTCTGCAATTGATTCCACCGTGAATAGCTTCATCTCCTTTCGGATGTAATCGCTCAATCCCACCATATACTTCATAACCACAGAATATTCCTCTGTCGTAATGTTGAGGACCATCACTTGCTGCTGGAACTCCGTAGTGTATTTTTGAATGGTTTGATTGACCCTTTGGCGCAAGCCGTACCACTTGTACCAACGCTCTTCAAGGAATCCCACAGGATAGAACTGCTTTCTCATTAACTCCTTGAACTTGTTCCACGACACCGTCTTCTTCTCCTGCTTGCAGTAGGATTTCCACCATATCAACGCATGCCCTAAAAGCTTCAAAGTCGCGAACACAATCTTCTCTTTCAATGAATAGCCATAAAGAGTAAAATACATCTCCATCCGCTCGATCCAGTCATCAAGCCTCTCGATGTCAACACCGCCATCACAAACAGGAATCTCCACCTTGAAGTCAATCTTCAGGTTTTGATAAGAATTCTTACCCCCTTGATGCAATGTAGTCTAAACGGTCTCCTCCTCCTTGTCGAAATCTGAATCTACTCTCTCCACATCGGACTCAATAATTTTCTTCGAAGAAGATTCAACTTGTTTGCCACCTCCATGGATAAGACTGACGAGTTATGTGAAAGTCGAACCTATCGTATCGATCTGCTTCTCTAATGCATCAATCCTCGCTGAATTGTCTCTTTCAGCCATCTTCTTCTTCCTTAAAACCTGAATTCCTTCTAATGAAATAAGGATCTCGCCAAGCTTCTTGTAGTGGGATCGAGTAAGGACCATACACAGGATGCCCCTTCACCGGATCTGATGCTCTGATAACAACTTGATACGAGTTTTTGTGGGAGCACCTTTGATCGCAGAATTATCAAAGGTGGGTTGAGAAGAGGATGACAGAAACACAAGCACAATTCAATATATGGCGAAGGAAATTACCGTCTCTAGATTATGAGTATGAAAAGATTACAATCCCTCTCTCACAATCTCACTAGAATCGAGAACAACCTCTCAATCCTCTCTAAACCCTAATACAAAGATTAGAATCTCTCTTTGAATCTATCTGATTGTTTAGAAACCCTAAAACAATCCTTTATATAGATGTACAAACGTGGATGGCAATTTGGTAAGTAACCAGACCCAAAACCAACAGGATTTCGTGTGAAAAGAAACCCAAACAAACCAGGAAACCATCAATGAGTCGACTCATGACTGAGATGAGTCGACTTGTTAGAAACTAGACAAAACTCAAAAACCAGCGATGAGTCAACTCATGACAGTCATGAGTCGACTCAACCTGATGAGTCGACTCATGACTGTTATGAGTCGACTCACAGGCAGAAAGCTGGATACTTCGATTCTTCTGCTCGTCGTCTCGTTCCATGCTTCCTCCTGCGTTCCCTTGTACTGTTTGACACCTCTATTCTCATGTTATCATGAGAATCATCTATCCTCAAGCTCCCATGAGGATCGGTAAGTTCCGAAGAGAAGATACACCCGTATCACTTCTCTATAGAAAAAGTAATTAGGAAGGGAGTTTAAAGAGAGAGAAAAAGTAATTAGGAAACAAAGTGAGTGATTTGGGGAGGGATTTAGGGAGAGAATTAGGGAGTGAGATTTTAGTGGAGGGATTTTGGGAGATATTTAATTAAGTGGGGAGATATTTATAAAAAATATCTTTCCCTTAAATCTCTCACGTGAAAGAAGAAAAACAAAAGGAGAAAGATGAAGTTGGGCCTTCTAGATTCCAAAACACCCATGGGCCTTACATAGTTTTGTTTACTTATTTATTTATTTGTTCAATTCAAAAACAGATGGGCCTCCTATATAATTGATTAGTATAAGAAAATTGGATTATTACATCCTACCCACCTAAGAAAAAGAAAATTTCGTCCTCAAAATTTATTCGACCAATATAAGAACTAAAGGTCACCGGTAGCAAAGAGATGTGGATAGTGATGACGAATGTCGTCCTCTCACTCCCAGGTTGCCTCACCAGGTCCATGATGTCCCCAAGATACTAAGATAAGTGGGATAGTTCTGTTCTTGAGGACCTTCTCCTGTCGATCCAAGATCCTCATCGGTCGCTCCTCATATGATAAATTTGTGGACCTTCTCCTGTCGATCCAAGATCCTCATCGGTCGCTCCTCATATGATAAATTTGTCCCAACCTGAAGCTCTGCGATGTCTAGGACGTGGGTCTCTCATCGGTCGCTCCTCATATGATAAATTTGTCCCAACCTGAAGCTCTGCGATGTCTAGGACGTGGGTCTCTTCTCACAAATATCGTCGAAGTTGTGATACGTAAAACACATCATGCACTCCCTCCAATGATGGGGGCAAAGCTAGCTGGTATGCCACCTCTCCTACTCTCTCTAATACCTCAAAAGGACCAATGAAACGTGGACTAAGCTTCCCGCTGCTGCCAAATCTGATAACTCCTCTAGTTGGGGATATCCTCAAGAAAACATGCTCTCCAACCTGAAACTGTAGAGGCCTCCTCTTAGCATCAGCCCAGCTCTTTTGTCTATCCTGAGCTAATTTAAGGCGCTCCCGTATTGTATTTATCTTATCTACTGTCTGTACTATCATCTCAGGACCTAGCAAATGCTGCTATCCTAAGTCATCCCAACGGGTAGGAGATCTACATTTTCTCCCATATAAAGCCTCATAAGTTGCCATCTGAATGCTAGCCTGATAACTATTATTATACGAAAACTCCACCAAGTTAAGTGGTCTTCTCAAGAGCCCTTGAAATCCAGCATTATGCATGCCCGTAACATGTCCTCTAGAATCTGTATAGTCCTCTCTGACTATCCATCTGTCTGAGGGTGGTAAGCCATGCTATAACTCAGTCTAGTCCCAAGACACTGCTGCAAGCTCCTCCAAAAGTGTGATAAAAATTGTGTGTCTCTATCAGAAACAATGCTAACAGGTACCCCATGCAAACATACTATATCCCTCATGTACAGCTCTGCTAAACTCTCTGTCGTTTGTCCAACTCAAAATGGTATGAAGCGAGCCGACTTGGTGAGTCGGTCTACTACTATCCATATAACGTTATTTCCCTTCTGGCTCCTCAGTAGAGCTGTAACAAAATCCATTATAATATGTTCCCATTTCCACTCGGGTATAGGAAGGGGTTGCAATAACCCGACTATCCTCTGATGCTCAGCCTTCACCTGTTAACATGTTAGGCATTTTGACACAAATCGGGCTATCTCCATCTTCATTCCTAGCCACCAGTAATATTCTCTCAGGTCCCGATACATCTTTGTGCATCATGGATGAATAGAAAGCACTGAACTGTGTGCCTCCTCCAACAGCTCTCTTCTAACATCGCCCTTAGGCACACACAACCTACCACGGAATCGCAAGGATCCATCCTCATGCATCTGTAGATTAGTTCTCTCTCTAGACTCCACTTGTTTCTTGAATTTTTTGTACCGAGCATCCTCGAACTGGGAAGCCTTGATCCGGTCCACCAGAGTTGAATGTAAATGCAAACTCATTAATTGTCTCCCTACTCCAGGCAATATAATCTCCATGTTCATCCTCCAGAACTCAGCTAGCAACTCCCACTGTCTGGTGAGTCTCATCGCCACAGGCTTCCTGCTCAAATGATCTGGCAATTCATTAACTCATCCTGGATGATATTGTAAATCAAGATCATAATTTGCCATAAGCTCTAACCATCTGCGTTGTCTCATGTTGAGTTCCTTCTGAGTGAAGATATACTTCAAACTTTTGTGATCTGTGTACACCTCCACTCTCTGCCCTAAAAGATAGTGCCGCCATAGCTTTAATGCAAAAATAACCACCGCTAATTCCAGATTATGAACTGGGTAATTCCTCTCATGCGTCTTTAGCTGTCTAGACGCATAATCTACTACCTTTCCCTGTTGCATCAAAACACAACCTAAACCCAAACTAGAAGCATTTGTGTGCACTACAAATCCTTCTGACTCATCTGGGATTGATAAAACAGGTGCTGACGTCAACTTCTTCTTTAACTCCTCAAATGCTGTTTGACACTCTGGAGCCCACACAAACTTGACCTCCTTCTGAGTCAGCCTAGTAAGTGGTCCTGCAATTTTAGAAAAATCCTTTATAAATTTCCTATAGTATCCAGCCATCCCCAAGAAACTTCACACTTTTATCATAGATGTAGGCAGATCTAATCTCAACACCGCGTCAATCTTCTTTGGGTCCACAGAGATACCTGCTCCTGAAATCACATGCCCCATGAATGATACTTGCTCCAGCCAAAACTCACACTTGTTTAATTTTCCATAAAGCTTCTCCTTCCGTAGGATTTCCAACACCGTCCTTAGATGCTCTGCATGATCTTCCTTGGTCTTTGAGTATACAAGAATGTCATCAATGAACACCACCACAAACTAGTCAAGATACTGGGAAAACACCTTGTTCATCAAGCTTATAAATGTAGATGGAGAATTTGTCACTCCGAACGGCATCACCAAAAACTCATAGTGCCCGTACCATGTATGGAATGCGGTCTTGGGTATGTTTTCCTTCTTCACCTTCAACTAATGATAACCTGACTTAAGGTCTAGCTTAGAAAACACCCGAGCTTCTCCAAGCTGATCAAAAAGGTCATCAATCCTGGGAATTGGGTATTTATTTTTTATGGTAACCCGATTCAATTCCCGGTAGTCAATACACATTCTTCGGCTACCATCTGGCTTTGGCACTAACACCACAGGTGCTCCCCAAGGTGAAGTACTAAGCTTGATAATTTCTTATCAAGATACTCCTGGACTTGCTTCCGTAGCTCCTCTAAATCTGCTAACGGCTTTCAGTAAGGTAGTTTTGAAATAGGTGCAACTCCTGGAATAATATCGATGATGAACTCTATATCTCGATCTAGTGGCATACCCAGCAACTCATCAGGGAAAATATCAAGGAACTCCTCAACAATTTCTGGTATGGGCTTCTCCTCTACCTTTATATAGGTTAATACTCCATCCATGTCTGCTCGATACTTTGGTTGTTCCATCACTTTGCTACCACTCATGAATTCAAACTCTGGGTGGCCTGGTATCTTGAACATTACGCTTCTAGGTCGGCAGTCGATCATCGCATGGAAGTTGTAGAGCCAATCCATCCCTAAAATAACAAAGAACCCATTAGTGTCAATCATTAACAAGTCTGCAAATAACTTCCTACCACAAACTACCACTGGGCATCTCTTACACTCCCTACTAGACATCAACACCCTGCTACCGGTATGGATATTCCAGTTTGCCTTTAAACTATCACATGGTATAGTGTGTCGTGCAATGAACTGAGCAGATATAAAATAGTGCGATGCACCAGAATCAAATAGGGTAAATGTAGGGACTAAATAAACCAAAATGATACCTGTGACTACGTCTCGAGATGCATCTGCCTGCTCAGCGGTAAGTGTCATAACCTGACCTTGTGTTGCTGCTGCTGAGCTTGCTGACCGTATTGCCTTGGGTGCCTCTGTTGATAAGGTGGCTGATATGGAAGTGGTGGCCTCAATTGTTGTCCACCCTATCTAGTCTAACCTACTGGCACTATCACTCTACTTGAAGTTCCTCCTGAAACTCCCCTACTAGGACAAGTGGTGATCTGATGATCTGCTGCCCCACAGGCTAAGCACAACCCGTTAGCTCACCTGCAGTCCTTCATCAAGTGCCCCAACTTGCTGTAGAAATGGCAGATCATGTTGGTTGGTTGTGGAGTTTGTCTCGAAACCTCTGTCTGCTGGCGCTTGGCTGGTGCTCCTCCCGTCTGAGGCTTCTGCTGGTTACCACCCGAGGTCTGACCTGTAGGGCGCTTGTTTGCCCCTCTCCTCATTGAGTTCATGATCCTAATTAGCTGTTCTGTCTTTCGAGCTGCCTCTAGGACATCTGCATAAGTCTTTATCCCCTTATGACTGTAAATCTGAATCTGGATCTTAAAATTCAGACCCTGCATGAACCTCTGTCGCTTATCCACCTTATTCGATACCATCCGAGGGGCAAATCTGCTGAGCTTGGCAAATTCTGTTGCATACTCATCTACTGTACTAGCTCTCTGCCTCAGCATAACAAACTACCTCTTCATCTTAAGACAAGCTGTCTTTGGAAAAGATGCCTCTAGGAAACTCTCCTGGAATGTCTCCTATGAAATCGGCCTAGGCAGCTTCTCCTCCTCTGCGTCCCACCTTGTCCTGGCTACATTAACGAGCTGTAACTGCACAATATCCACTCGATCTTCATCTGATATCTTAGCTGTCCTCAATAGGTGGTCTATGGTCTGCAACCACATCTCGTCCTCATATCCGCCTTCAGTCCCAGTAAAGTGTTGTGGGTTGAGTGTTTGAAAATCGGACACATTGCCCGACCTTGCAACCTGCCGCTGCTCATCTCTCTGATGATTATGAGATACCAGGTTCCTAATTGCTTCTACAAGATCAGCTTGGTCAACTTGGTGTCCCTCAGGGACAACTGTAGTAGGGGCTCGACGGGTTGGGGCCATAGCGATCACCTGTAAGGAGAGGGGTCGAGATTAGGACTTGAGAATCAGAGAAATGGGAGTCACGGTCATATTTCCGGAAAGGAAAAACTCATTCTATACATGCTCTATTTTTGGCTCAATCTTAGTTTCTACTTCTATATAGGATGAGACAACAATTCCTAAACCTGGCTCTTATACCAATAAAACCTTGTCATACCCCAATTCCAAAATGTAATAGTTTAGAACATGACTCGGCCGGCAATGCAACCATATGGTCGCATTCACGCCTCTAGATCATCTTGTATACAGATATAAAGCCAAAACAATACCAAAGAGCATGTACCCAAGATAACAAAAGAAAACGGATAGATAAAGAAATATCTAAAATTTCAGAGGTCTATGAAAAGTCCACAACTATCCAAAACGGAAGAAAAGAAAACATTCATAGTCTAAAGATCCACACGAGTTTTTAGGAAAGTCTCAATCAAATAACTACCTAAAACAAGTGAAATGAAGAACCGAAAGGAATGAACGGTGATCACTGCCATTGAGCCTTCCCCTCGAAATACTCATGATCCTGAGAAGAAAGAACAGTCCCCGAGTCTGGGGCATGCAAACCCCAAGGGAGTCAGAAAACTCCCAACAAGCATGTAAAATAAAGGAAATGTGCGTGTGTAAGTGTAATGTGGCATGGATAAAGAAAAAAATAAGAATGAAATTAAAGATGATAAAAAAATGCTAATAATAGATATCAAACAAGGTCAAATCATAAAACACACAAGCACATTATTATTATTTTAAACGTTATTTGAATTAGAGAAGAATATTTTTATGTATATAAATCAGTTTCCCGTAAACCGTCCTGGGAACACGGCTTCAAGTCAGGATGGGCCCTTATTTCATATATATATATACCAGGATATCAAGAATGCGCACTAGCCCGCTTATATACATGTTATATTACCCGTCCAATTCCCCTTTATTAACCCAATGTTTGTCTGTTTAATCTAAGTAACTGTGCATGAAATGTTGTGCACTAACCATAGAGTTACCGTGGAACGGCTTCCGTAAAACTATAAAAAATAACTGTGACCCAGAACTTGTCCAATCAAATGGATGCATTGTCTAGTCGATGCTATAATAATAATAATAGCCAAGGAAAAAAAATCTCATATCAGGATATCGATATCGAGCGCATAGTCATGCTATGAAAACACGCTTATAAATCATATTTTTGACGGGCATAGTCATGCTATGAAAACACGCTTATAAATCATATTTTTGACGGAAGTCGTCTTCATGCACAGTCTCTCCTATTGAAGACAACTAGGTGATCAAGTAAATCATATTTTTGACGGAAGTCGTCTTCATGCACAGTCTCTCCTATTGAAGACAACTAGGTGATCAAGAAACAATTTTTTTTCATAAAGTCACGCATGTCAAACATGGTATGATATAAAGAAAGAATGAAATCTAAAACAACTAAACATAGAGGAAATTATCATATATAATTATTTCGAGGCTAAAATTTTTTTTATGGATAACTAAAAACAAAATAGTTAAATATCTACCTCAGACTTGTGTAAGGTAGGTTTTTGTATAAAAGCATTTACTTGTTAAATAATGGAAATAATTAAAGTTGTTAAAACATCTTGTATTACATATTGTTATATAAACTGTTTATATAATATACTAAAAACTCTATTCATATCACAAAGATACTATTGAAAATTTATGTTACAAAAACTATTTTACAGGTATATAGAGGTATATATATACATCGAAATATAATAATCCCACAATGAGGAATAAAAACTATAGGAATGCAGAATTGTATATGATTATATAGTGAAGGAAAAAAGAGAAGAATCGTGGAAGCAACATGTTATAGAGTTTTATTTATTTACAGTCTATGCCATTAACAAACCAATCATATAAACAACAGATTATACAATTAACTTATTTACAACTCATACCATTAACTCATTTACAGCTCATGCCATTAACTTATTTACAACTCATGCCATCAACTTATTTATAGTTCATGCCATCAACTAATTTATAGCTCATGCCATTAACTTATTTACAACTCATGCCATCAACTTATTTACAGCTCATGCCATTAACTTATTTACTACGAATGCCATCCATCTATTTACAATGAAAACTTACCTCTACATGATTTATGAAATATATAATGAATGGCTAAGTTTATAAATCAAGGAAAAACCCAACAAAAGTTTCAACTAAGAAAATCTTAAGATACAGAAAAAAAACGTTGACCTGAAGATAAAAATTTAGAGTGAAAAAAAGAAAGTAATTTGAGGAAAGATGCTTGCCAATTAGTTGGAAGAAGATTATGAACCCCAAATCCAAAAGAGAATCCAAGCCTCATCTCCTTCCCTCTTCTCCTTTCTCTTTCTCTCTTCTCTTTTCTTATTCCCGTGATCTCTCTCTCTTCATTTTGTTACCGTGAGAAATTTTTTGGAGTGAGATTTTAGTGGAGGGATTTAGGGATTTAGGGAGAGAATTAGGGAGTGAGATTTTAGTGGAGGGATTTTGTGAGATATTTAGTTAAGTGGGGAGATATTTACAAAAATATCTTTCCCTCAAATCTCTCACGTGAAAGAAGAAAAACAAAAGGGGAAAATAAAGTTGGGCCTTCTAGATTCCAAAACACTCATGGGCCTTATATAGTTTTGTTTATATATTTATTTATTTTTCAATTCAAAAACAGATGAGCCTTCTATATAATTGATTAGTATAAGAAAATTGGATTATTATAGTAATCCATACAAGTCAAGACTCTCACTGTGATTTGTATTCCTACTCTCACTGTCTACCTGGTCAAACCTTTCTACAGTTAAGGCCGCAACCAAAATCCCCTCTCGATTCCTCCAATGAACGAGAGGTCCACGAATCGAGCGATCAAATATTCCTACAGTTTGGATCATCTCAAAACTCCCACTTGATCAAACCTTCCTATAGTTAGGGCTAAAATCATAATTCACTCTCGATAAACGAGAAATTCATCTTTAGTTCGGTAATCAAACCTTCCGACAGTTACTCGATAAACGAGAAATTCATCTTTAGTTCGGTAATCAAACCTTCCGACAGTTAGGATTATCCGAATCTTTTCGATTCTCGGAGTGGAGATCCCACTCTTAGTTTCACCTTCTCGGATTCTTGAAGTAGAAATCCCACTTTGAGTTTTCTTTGTAACTTGAGATAGAATATAAAATTCTTCCTTTCCGGTATCGGGTTTGTCTTTGCGCCAAGAGAAAACACCATCCTTCAACTTCAAAATCCATGCTTCACACGCATGGGAATTTTATCCTGAATCTTAAGTAGGGATAAGTCAACGCCTAACACGTGTTGCCGGTTTAGTCTTTCACCAAATAAAAAAGACACCAGAATCCAAGTCTGGGAAATTTTGTTCCGAAACCTAAGTAGGGATAAGTCAGCGCCTAACACGCGTTACCGGTTAGTCCTTAACCGTAAAAAGGATAAATGCTAACATATTCGATATTATGGCAGGTTGTTATTAATAACACCATAATCGATGCCTCACATGTACGAGGACTTTTATCCTGAATCCTAAGTAGAGATAAGTCAAAGCCTGACACGCGTTGCCAGTTTAGTCTTTCACCGAGTGAAGAAGACACCAGAATCTAAATCTGGGGAGTTTTATCCTGAAGCCTAAGTAGGGATAAGTCAGCGCCTAACACGCATTATCAGTTAGTTCTTAACCGTAAAAAGGACAAAAGCCCACATATTCGACATTGTGACAGGTTGTTATTAATAACACCATAATTCGTGCCTCACACATACGGGGAATTTTATCCCGGATCCTAAGTAAGAATAAGTCAGCGCCTAACACGCGTTGCCATTTTAGTCTTTCACCAATTAAAGAAGACACTAGAATCTAAGTCTGTGGACTTTTATCCCGAATCCTAAGAAGGGATAAGTCAGTGCCTAACACGCGTTGCCGGGTAGTCTATTCTTGTAAGAAAGATGAAGTTTACGTATTCAATATCATAGCACTAAGAGAGTTAACTCTCTTAGCACAACGTTACATATGAAAACGGGTTTAAACAATTCACATGCTAGCCCGATTCAAACAGTAATCGATAAAGGCACATCAAACCCGTTGAAGACTGAGGGTTTGCTAAAAATTCTAAAGTCTAAGCCTAACACGCGTCGTCTTTTAGTCTTTTCACGTGAAAAAGTCGAAGTTTACGTATTCAATATCATAGCACTAAGAGAGTTAACTCTCTTAGCACAACGTTACATGTGAAAATAGGTTTAAACAATTTACATGCTAGCCCGACTCAAACGGTAGTCGGTAAAGGCTCACCAAACCCGTTGATGGCTGAGGGTTTGCCAAAAATCCCATAAATATGAGAGTCATTGACGCACCAGCCCCATTAGTTGGTCTCATGACTTGAACATCCAATAACTTCAGAATAAGAGCCATACATGCAGATGAATTAGCTTTAATAGTTTGCCCTGTAGCCCTAACATTTGGGACCGTCACGCTCCAATGCCTTAAGAGCTTAAACTGTGTAGACTCCAGCAAACATACGAGTATAATCTATGTTAACACCGGTCAACATGGTACAATAAAGGTCAATGCTGGTCAACACATTAGCAATCTCACCAAAATAAGGCAAAGGATGATTCCAAGGAGTTCAATCATAGTCAGATATGAATTACCGACTAAGATGATCAGTTTAACGTCAACTCAATGACAAGAGCTAGATTCAAAAACTTACGCACCAACTTCAGTTCAAGATTTCAACAATGGTCAGACGATAAATGCAGTACAAAAAGAACTTCATCTATTCAACAAAACACTGAATACAAGGAAGGCTAAAGAAGTCAAGAATTGAAGCCAGCTACAGGTCCTCTGACACCGACTGAAGGTGGGACCTATCATATCTAAAGTATTTTAGACTCCTCTATAAAGGAATGAGGTTGAAACACTTTAGAGGGGGTATCTGTAGGTGTCTAAAAATTCCTATAGGTGTCCGCACACAGCTCGAGACAAAGAGAAGGTAATGAACGCCATTATCCAAGTCGAAGGGGATTATCCGAGTTAAAGAGGATCATCTGACACTAAAAATCACATGAAGCAAATTAGCAAACCAAGTGGCTCGTGTGCTCACCGGCCACGTCCAAGTGACCCGCGCACTCGTCAGCCAGCGCCAAGTGGCCCACGTGCTCACCGGCCATCGCCAAGTGGCCCGCGTGCCCACCGGCCAGCTCCAAGTGGTCAATTCGCTCACCGGTCACTTTCAAGTGTCCCACATACTAATCAGCCACCTCAAAGTTAAAAAAATATATGAAGTGAATCAGTGAAGCGTACGAGTCAACGTGACACGCGAAACAGTAAAACGACTCAGCCAGGAGTTGTGTTTCGCCCAAATGGGGCGAAACACCATGTGTGTCTTGCCCCTACCATGTCTAGATCGATCATTGGATGTTGTAGGTCTCTTTACTAGCTTTCCAACACATCTTAAATTACCTCATTCTGAGATCGGATAAGAGAGTTAGAGCCAAAATACCCGAGATGGTACGAACTGGCTCGCAAGGCTGTGAGCCACCATTTGGTGGCTCACACAAAGAGGTGACATTTAGACCATGAGTGGCTCGGCCATTGGAAGTTGTACATCTCTTCACCATCTTTCAAATGCATCTTTAATCACCTCATTCTGAGATAAGACGAGAGAGTTAGAGCCAAAATACCCGAGGATGTACGAACTGGCTCGCACAGTGCCGAGCCACCATTTGGTAGCTTGCAAAAATAATTGACATTTCAACCATGATGTGATTTGATTCTAAAGAAACTCAAAAGATAAAAGTTGTAGGCCTCTTCTTCATCTTTCTAACGCATCATGAATCACCTCATTATAAGATTGGACGAGAGAGTTAGAGCCAAAATACCTAAAGTGGTACGAGCTGACTCAGCCAAGGCTGAGCTACCAATTGGTGGCTCGGCCAAGCCCGAGCCACCAAGTGGTGGTTCACACCGGTTCGCACCCGGTTCAGTTTGGTTCTTACCCGGTTCAGTTTGTTTGGACCCGGTTCGGCAGATTTTGTCCGAAAACAAGTTTTGATGGTTTTTGACGGGTTTTCAAGAGATTTCTTCTGTTCCAGAGGTTCCCAACTACCTTGATATTATCTCTACACATGGTTAGGTGGTTGTCAACTAAGGATAAGGCTAAATCTATTGTTCTTATTGGAAAACCCCCCCAACCAAAGGGAGGACATCAAGAGGGCGAGTAGCTATCAAAATTGAGAGTGAAGCCACGAATTTCAAAGGGTTAGCACATCTTTGCAAAGTTTCACCATAAACAAAAAGAGAGTTCAAGAGATCTAAAATCCCTTTCCCCCATATTCCTCCGGATTTAAGCTTGGTCTTAAATCCTAAGAAGAGTCGTACTCTCGCTTGGTCCGGATTACCACTTCAGCGAATACTTCCTTCGTGAAGTAGGATCTTTGATTTTTAATCTTTCAACCGGATCTGATACGCGGTGGTCCAGGGATATCAACGTCCCTGGTACAGGCAAAGATCCCACACAAACAACAGGTGATAAACATCTGTTGTGTGTTATTTAAAGGAATTGTAATATTATATTTTCATTGTGTAAGAAGATCATATAAAAAGATCGACTTTTTATTTATTTGAGTTTATTGTAACAGCTAAAGTTGTAACAGATATGATGACAATGAAAACAGCAATTTCTGACCCAAACAAAGGTCAAGACGGTGGTCATAGACAAGTAACTATTCAAGGGGTTAGAAAATTATTTTACTGACTCCCTTTTATATGGTGCTGAATCTAATATTGAACCATCGGCCCAAGGTACGAACAGCGGAGAGGAAGCTGATATTGAAGCCGGGCTCGATTACATAGAAGGTCTTGTATTAAATGACATTGAACCCTTTCTAATTAATCTTAACGTGGTGGATCGTCAGATGGAAGTTATAACTGGTAACTTACCGATCAAGTAATAAATAACGATTTAGAGTACTCGCCCAGTCTCGATAATGTAATGCATGGGTTGTATAATGAACCTGACGTGCATATGCCGCTTTGATCATGTTGTATGACAAAGAAGCGTGTCCTAGACTCATTTGGGACAACTCTTGTCATTCCTGCCAAAGCAGGGGGTGAGAAAAAGATAGTCTTCGGTAAAGGGGAGCTAAGTCCGCCATCAAATCCTTTTTTCATGAACGACAGTGATGATGAGAGACCTGGTTGCCATTTATTCAGATATAGTTCTCAATTGTGCAATTACATGAGGAAATGGGGATACAACTTTGTACTCAAAGAAGGTCTTTGCTTTGGTCGAGATCCTCGAGTCCCCACCGGCCTTCCTACGTGCCAAAATGAAAACCTAACAATTACTATGAGAACAAAAGGAATCTAGGCTATATTTTTTCATCCACCGATAAATGTTGCTGGCAGATTAACAACCAATCGTCCAATCCGAGTAGAGATGGATACTCATCAGATTTCTCAAATTGGGACTCTAATGTTAGCCTTAGAGAAATGTTCAAAGATCTGATGTTAAATATGGCTACGGTCGATCCTACAACAATGAAGGGAGATGATCAGTTGACAACTTAGGAAGATCCTTGGATCCACAACTTGAACATCCAATGCGGTGACAGATTTGAACAAAGAGAACCCCCTACCGAGGACAAAGTAGTCTAAGTCAGTATGGGCGACGAGGTAAATCCTAAGCCTATATTTATTAGTAATAGTCTCCCATCAGAAGAGAAGGAAGAGTTGATCGCCCTCATCAGGGAGTACATCGACGTCTTTGCATAGAACAATGAAGACATGCCAGGGCTAGATCCAAATGTGGCGATGCACCTCCAAAACATCAAATAGGATGCTAAACTTGTCAAGCAATAACAAAGACGATTTCATCCATAGATTATGGAGGATATTGAAGCCAAAGTTAAAAAGCTAATTGACTCAGGCTTCATTAGGGAAGAATAGCATCCCGATTGGTTAGCAAATATTATCTCGGTCCTTAAAAAGAATAGGAAAATCAGAATTTTCATCAACCTCAAAGATCTAAAGCTGCTTGCCTAAAAGATGACTTCCCTCTTCCTATCACTGATGTCATCATCGACAACACGTGCGGACTTGAGAGAATGTCTTTTATGGATGGATTCTCGGGTTACAATCAAATCAAGATTTACCCGGACGATAAAAAGCACACCTCATTCAGGACGCCACTTGGTATCTTTTGATACACGGTCATACCCTTCGGTCTAAAGAACGTTGATGCTACGAACCAACAAGCCATGACGAATATTTTTGAGGAGCATATCTGGAAGACCGCCGAATGCTATGTTGATGATTTGGTCGTGAAAAGCCACAGCAAGGGCGACCACATTAAAGACTTAAGGATGATGTTCTATCTCATGCAGAGTCAACAATTGAAGATGAACCCTACCAAGTCCTTCCTAGGACTGTCCAGTGGTAAAGTAAAGGCGATACACGAATTGCAACCCCTAAGGAATCTCAAAGAACTCAGAGGATTGAAAGGATGGATGGCCTACGTCTATCGGTTCATCTCTAACCTCTCCCGAAAGTGTCAACAATTCTCCAAGCTCACAAAGAAGGGTGTATCCTTTATCTGGGATGATGCTTGTTAGAAGGTATTTGAAGATATCAAGGCATATTTGTTGAATCCCCCCCATTCTCGTTGCACAGATGTTAGGGAAACCGTTCCTAATCTATGTCAAGGCAACGAACCACTCGTTAAGTGCTTTGCTGGCCTAATATGATGACAATGATCATGAGCATACAATATATTATCTAAGCCGAACTATGGTAGGCACTGAATCTTGATATTTAATGATTGAGAAGGAGTGTCTCACCCTGGTATTCATAATTCAAAAGATATGACACTACCTGATTGGTCAGACGATCTACGTCATTTCCAATATCAACCCAATTTGAGTGTTCATGACGCAGCCAGCTTTGATGAATTGGTGGTTGATAAGATGGGCATTACTTCTGTCCTAATATGACCCTCATTTTAAACCACTAAAGCCTATCAAAGGATAAGCTATCTGTGATCTTCTGGTGGTGAACCCTACGAAAGATATGGTCGAATTATATGAAGATTTACCGGATGAAACCTACAAAGTCAACACTACCTCTCATCAACAGGTATGACAATTATACTTCGATAGTGCTTCCCGAGCAACTAATGTGGCGAGCACTCCCGGATGTTCCAAAATTTTTACAGGAGTCGGAGTTATCCTAGTTTCCCTAGAGAAACATGTTATACCTCAAGCCTATTCCTTGAGTGGGCCATGCTCCAACAACATAGCTGAATACAATGCATTGCTCATTAGACTTAGTTTCGCCAAAGAGTTAGGGATCGAGAACCTCGAAGCTTTCTGTGATTCTCAACTGATAGTCGACCATGTTTAAGGAGAGTACGAGGTTAGGAATCAAGACTTGATCCCGTATCACCAAGCGGCTTTTGAGATGACAGACTCATTTGAAGGATTCTTCATCGAGTACATCCCGCTTCTCTAAAATGCTCACGCAGATGCACTAGCGACACTAGAAGTATCTTTGGCACAAACTCCTAAGATAGAACAGGTGGTCACCATGAGGACTCACCAACTTTTCATACCGGACTCCGCCTTGGACATCAAAGAGGAATATTTCATACCGGACTACGCCTTGGACATCAAAGAGGCATATGCAGCCAGAATAAACTCAAACTTCGAGACTGGTGTTTCCCCATTATTAATTATGTCGTACATGGTATATTACACAAAGATATAAAAGAAAGAGACTCGGTCCAGATTCTACTACAACGCAACGACTCAGACGCTCTATCGATGTGCATGTGATGGCTTGCTACTCCGATGTCATTCGATCAAAGAAGCAGAGGAGACTCTCAAAGGAGCGCATGATAGAACTTGCAACGCACACCAACCTGGTCCTAAATTATGTGATCAGGAGAATGTAATATTATTGGCCAACCATGATCAAAGATGCAGTTGCGTATGCTCGACGGTGCCATGCATGTCAAATACATGCTAATTACATGCATCCACCCCGAAGCATTTGCACCCTTCGGCCACATCATGGCCATTCAAGACATTTGAATAGACGTCGTGAGTCCCATTTTCCCTCCATCAGCTAAAGGTGACCACTTTATTCTAACAATCACCAATTACTTCTACAAATGGGCTAAAACAATTTTACTCAAAGAAGTAAAGATGAGTGACATTGTCAAACACCATATTATATATCGATATGGTGTTCCAAGGAGACTCGTTCATGACGACAACCCTCAGTTGTCAGCAACGCCTTCATCAAATTCTATGGAAAGTTTAGAATTCAATATGTCTCATCGATGGCCTACAATCCCACCACACAGATGGTCTGGCTGAGGTCTTCAACAAGACCATCATAAAAATCCTGTCGATGCTTGTGAGAACCAACAAACAAGACCGGGATGATAAACTTGGCAAAGCTCCCAGGGCCTATCGTACCACAATCTGCACACCCACTAGAGCAACTCCATATTCCTTGGTGTACGAATGTGAAGTCGTCCTTCCCTTAGAAATCTAAATTACATCCCTCCGCATTGCTCTCACAACAGGGATGACAACGGAGGAACAACATCAAAAACGTCTCGAAGAACTAGAGATGTTAGATGAGAAACGCATGTAAGCTCAGCAACAAATTGAGTTGTACCAAGCTAAAATCTCTAGGGCCTTTGACAAGAAAGTCCGACAATGAGTCTTTAAGGAAGGAGAATTGGTTTTTACCATTCGATGACCAATGATACTTAATTCTAAGAAGAAAGACAAATTCCAACTCAAATGGGAAGGACCGTTCGTGTTAGAGACAGTCTACTTGAATGGTGCATATTAGTTAGTCACCCAAGACGATGACAAAATCATAATGCTAATAAATGAGAAGTTTCTAAAGAAGTACTATCCCTAGTACACTTAGGATAACCTATTTGACACGCACAACTTAAGTTGTTATACGGCGTTACCCCCAACGGGAATTTCCTGGAGAATACTACATATGGTATTCTTAAGGATAACCCAAGATCAAAATATTATTCAAGATAAAAACTAACCATCTGAATAATTCATTCTTAATCATTATAAAAATGATTAAGATTCCCCAACTGTAGTGATTTAATCATTACCAAGATGATTAAAACCCTCCCACTATGACTTTAAATTCCTTCATGGATGAAGCACTTCCCATCTGCCTCAATCCACTTAGGAAAAAGTTTCCGAAACCCTCCTTGGTCATCGACATCTTCCTAACCAAGTAGTGACACATCTTTTGAATAGCGAATACCAAGGGAAGACACTCCCTTTCAATCATTGGATATCGGGATTTGACACCTACAAGGGTCCAACTTAGGTAATATATTGCCTGTTCGTGATCGTTATCGTCGTCTTGTGCAAGTAATGCACTTAACAAGTGGCTCATCGCCTTGACATAAATCAAGAATGGTTTACCTGATTTCGGTGCAATGAGTACAGGGGGTTTCGAGAGATATTCTTTATTATTCTCGAATGCTTTTTGACAAGTGTCATCCCATATGAATGATACACCCTTCTTTGTGAGCCTAGAGAATGGTTGATATTTTCCCAAAAGGTTCGAGATGAACCGATGGATATAAGCCAACCGTCCTTGTAATCCTCTGAGTTCCTTAAGATTTCTCAGGAATTGCAGCTCGTTAATTGCCTTCACTTTATCAGGGTCAATGTGAATACCCTTAGTGGTGATGACGAATCCAAAGAATTTGCTGCTGGACATTCTGAGGAAAGATTTGGTAGGATTCGTCTTCAATTGATGAGTCTGCATCAGGTCGAACATCGTCTTTAAGTCTTTGATGTGATCATTTTGTCACGACTTTTCACGACTAGATCATCCACATAGCATTCGATAGTCTTCCGAAGATGCTCCTGGGAAATCTTTGACATAGCTCTCTGATATGTGGCACCTGCATTCTTTAAGCCGAATGACATAACCGTGTAGCAAAAAATACTGAGGGGTATTCTAAACACGGTATGGTTTTTATCATATGGGTGCATCTTTATCTGATTATAACCAAAAAATTCATCCATGAAGGACATTCTCTCGAATCCACATGTATTGCCAATGATAACATTTATGATGGGAAGAGGGAAATCGTCTTTCGGGTAAACGGTATTAAGGTCTCTAAAGTCGATACAAATCCTGATTTTCCCGTTCTTCTTAAGGACCGGGATGATGTTGGCCAACCATTCAGGATGTTGTTCTTCCCTGATAAAACCTGAGTCAATAAGCTTTTTAACTTCAGACTCGATCGCCTTCATAATTTGCGAATGAAACCGTCTTTGCTGTTGTTTGACAGGTTTGAGATCCGGCTTAATATTGAGGCGATGCATTTCCACATTTGGATCAAGCCCTGGCATATCCTCGTAGTTCCAAGCGAAAACATTAATGTACTCCCTAATGAGGGCAATTAACTCTTCTTTCTCATTTGGCGGGAGACTGTCGCTAATGAATATCGGCTTTAGATTATCCTCATTACCCATATTCACCTGGATTACTTGATCTTCGGTAGGGGGTTCCCTTTGTTCAAATCTATCACCGTACTACATATTCAAATGATGAACCTAAGGGTCTTTCCAAGTTGGTATTTGGTCATCTTCCTTTATTGTGGTAGGGTCGACTGTAGCCATGTTCGACATTAGTCTTTTAAACATTTCCCCAAGACTAGTGTCAGAGTCCCAGGCTAAAGAATCGGAAGAATATCCATCTTTACCCATATTAGCTATTTGATCAATGACCTACTAGCAGCAGTCGTCATCAGACGAGGAGATACAGCCTAAACCTCTTTTATAGTTATAATAATTATCGGGTTTTCCTTTTGGTACATAAGCCATATGAGGTGGGACTCACGGACCTCGACCAAAACAAAGACCCTCTCCGAGTGCGAAGTCATATCCGTATCTCTCCATGAGATTACGCACTTTTGTATCATATCTGAATAAATGGGGGGCAGGTTTATCACCATCTTCATCTTCTTCCAAGAAGTGGTCTGGTATCGAAAATTCCATCTCTTTACCGTAAACAACTTCCTTCTGGCCTTCTGCCTTTGCGGGAATAACAAGTGTTATTCCGAACGAATCCAGAACATGCTTCTTCGTCATGCACGGCGATTGAAGTGGTACATACAAGTTTGGATCATCGTATAACTCTTTCATAATGTTATCAAGACACAACGAGTACTCTAAATCATCATTTATTGCTACTTCTTCGATAAGTTGCCAATTATAACTACTATCCGATGACTCTCCATCGTCAAGATCGATTACAATGGGTACAATGCCATTAAGTATAAAAC
Organism: Asparagus officinalis; assembly: GCF_001876935.1. Classification (NCBI taxonomy): domain Eukaryota; kingdom Viridiplantae; phylum Streptophyta; class Magnoliopsida; order Asparagales; family Asparagaceae; genus Asparagus; species Asparagus officinalis. Next base: position 43,002,660 of record NC_033802.1, on the reverse strand, counting down.
CACCATCGTAATCAAACCTAGCTTCAGTATCAGCTTCCTCTATGTTGTCCGTACCTTGGGCTGATGGTTCAGTATTGGATTCAACACCGTAGAGAAGGGAGTCAGTAAAATAATTTTCTAACCTATTAAGCGATTGCTTATCCGACTTCTGACTTCAAGTCTCTAATCTGGCACTTCACTCGGATTTTACCTAGTGGTCTGGACCCACTGGTGTTAAATTCATAGATCGTAATACCTATAGAGGCTAACTTACTGGTCGGTATTCCGAGATTATACATCAATCGGAGTTGCATGATGCTAACAGTGGAACCCGGATCGACTTGGATCCAGTTGACAACGCTGGAACCAATGTGCCCGGTGAAATACAGGGGCTGGTCATGCTTTGAATTATTTGTCTGCATGTCCTCTATGGTGAAAGAAATGCAGGGAAAGTGGTGCGTCACGAGGTTACAATATTGAACTGACTGCTCTGGTTCTTCAGGAGATGGCTTGATCTAAGTTAGGAAAACGTCAGAATTAGCCAAGGCTTCTTGTAATGTCTCCCTCGTGTCTTTTGAGAGATGTAACAGCTCATATATAGTTATTCTAGTCGGTATATTGGCTAATTGTGTCATAATGTCGAAGCGGTGCGGAGTGCTCGAGCTTTCCGGTTTGTCTCTCCTAATCGGTTGGTTGAATCGATACTGCTTTAGGTTTTGACCTTCTTAGTATAAAAGCTTTTTCTCCTTTAGCCTTTGCTGATTCTTTTCAACATGTGTCGTGGGAGATGTGACCACTCCTATTTCCGCTAACGTCTTGGAGGGAAAGGTTTTGGTTACCCCCTGCTTCGCTAACTGCTCGAAGGCATCTGGGTATTTGAAGTGGTATTCATTCCCACTCCGGATAGCAAAGGCCGGTTCTCCGTTGGTTACAAAGACTTCTTGTTCATCTTCATAGAGTGGGAAAGTAGGAATTCTTTCATCATATTCCTCTGGCATGGCTGCGGCTCCACAACAAGACTTCCTTTTTCCCTTTGATTTCATTTTGGATGACGATCCAACCCACTGCTCATCTTCGATCAGATCGGGATGAACCCAGAGAACTTCACCATTCGGGACTATGTGTGGCACAAGTCCTTTCTGGTGTTATTTGTGAGGATCGTGGTTAACAGTCTTCATCACCACTTTCATCACGGGTTCGGGCTGAAACCAATTCAAAGGAACAGATCTGAAGCTGATTGACACTGCATTCGCACCCACCTTCTTCTCCTTAGATTGCTTCATAGTGATGACCCCAACATCAATTAAAGCTTGGATTTTGTCTTTAAGGGCGTAGCATGACTTGGTAGGGTGGTGAACCTCTCTGTGGAACGCGCAGTATTTTGGGTCATTAACCCTATTGGCGTCTTCTTGATCTTGGATCGGGAAACTTGATTTTGTTGTTCTCTATGAGGTATTTGAAAATACCGGGGACTTCATCTTCTTTAAACGAGTAGACCTTTGGGAATTTCGGTTCTGATGTCTTATGTTTCTGAGGTTGTTGTTACCACCGTGACTACTGAGGCGCCTTTTGCTGCTGTTGTTGCAGTTGCGATTGTAGCTCGAATGTTTTATTCGCGTCCACTACGTTTGCTTGAACTTTACCTTTACCCCTAGGGACAAAATTCTGCTGTGGAACATTTCTCGCCGTTTGACCTCTTTCGGCCTTCTTCCTCTTGAGGAAGCATTCGGCTTGTTCTCTTTGGACCTTCAAATGCCTCCAGGTCTTGGATTGCACCATTCCCATGACTTCGAGGATATCCAACAAAAGATTATTATGACAAGTTTCAAGGATGAAGTCTTCACTGATCGGATCTCTACAATTCATCGCTTTGTTCCGGAATCATTTGACAAAGTTCTCGACTAATCTCCATCCTTCTGTTTCTCATCGAAAAACATTCCGATTGAAACATCGGTGTCGTCATCGAAGAAATTTGTAAGAAACATATCTTCCATGTCATCCCAGCTGCTAATACTCCCCGGCTTGAGACGGCGATACTAATCGAAGGCTGCTCCGTGAAGAGTGCTGACGAATGACCATACCATCAGAGGTTTATTACCAGAGATTATTCCCAAGTGAGACTTGAAGTATATTAAATGCTAAGTAGGGGAACCCTTTCCGTCAAATGGTGTGAAGTTGATTAAATTAAACTTTGTTAGGTACAGGATTGATTCCTACTCTCTTAGGTATGGACACGGTATTCCGGACCTCTTTACTTCCTGAACACTCATCAGCACATTAATTTTGCTCTCCAAGTCCCTCATCTTCTCATCCTCGCTTGTATCTTTCTTCGAGCGATTCCGGGGAGAAGTGACGTGGTCCTCCTTCGTATTGTTATCATCCGAGGGACCACCCCCAGTATTGTTGTCAACATGAGGGGTATCCATATTGGTATTCTTGTCCGCTTCCCGATCACTATCAACTTGGTTGGGATTATTGTGACGGCTAGACTCTCCCTGTTGATTCGTTAGCGTCGTAATTTGTTGGTTGTGAATTTCTCTCATCTCCTGCATAGCCCATCTTCATTTTAAATTTAAATTTCTCTTTCTGCTTAGTTAGAGCGTCTTCGAGAATTTTATCCATTTGTTCTGTATTACTCATAAATGACTCATAGGATTGCCCTGCGGTGGATGCCATTGCTGAGCAAGCATCTGACGTTTTGTCATCTGAGGGTAGTCCTTTTTGCATTCTTTGGTAATCCCTCTGTCTAATGGTTCCTAATCGCAATCGGGTCATACGCTGGGATACCGCTAAAAAATGATTAGGACTAAAGTGTCGTGTCGACTTCCCTCTACCGGTCACGTTGACGAATACTTCTGGAAATTCATCATCTTGAGTGGCTGATGTCTTTCTATGGAAATGCTTTAGCTTGAACTCGGACGTTCCGGTAGAGATTCTTTCAAATACTGAAACTCTTTCTGGGGCAGCCTTAGGACAACAACATTCTAACAACACTGCCTTGATAATTTTGGAACATGGACAATGAGAGTCCATTTCTTGGTTACTCATTTTTCGAGACTTGTTCATACCCTTAGTTCGATAGTACAACTCATCGGTCTGATGACTGGAGCAACCCATCGTGTGTTGACACGACTCCTCAGGTATAACATCGTCATCAGACAAGTACGCTTTCCTTTAGGAATTCAATGCTTTGTTAGCATCTTCAGGAGTCACATGTTTGAGGCTACATTTTCGTGAGTGTAGGACCTCAACAGGCTCCTGGACTTCGACACGTAATCCAATGCGATTAGTTATAGGGATTTTCCTATCATGCGCTCTTTTCCACTGTTTAGGAGGATGATTACGACCCCCAACCTGATAAACCGCTCAAGATTCATTTAACGGACCCAAGCGCTCTTTAACCAGGGCTTTGCCTCGACCTGTGTGTGACGGTCCGAGACGATCCGTGATCTTCATCTTAAATCGGGATAAGTCCACACTACCGTGGGGCTCCATCGGAGGTGCTTGCTTTGTCGGGACAGTAATAGGGGTTGTTAGAGACTCAGACGGGACTGCAGGAAGTGAACCAGCAGCGAAACAAACCGAACCAGTCTGATTTTTGCGAGAGCCACCCTTTGGTGGCTCGTAAGTGGTTTCTTCTGCTTTTCGACGCCTTCGGGCGCTATTTGGGTTGTTTTTGATGAAGTTTTGGACTTTGGCCTCCAGACTTGGAATAATTTTGGTGGCTTCTTGACCACCTCTTCTTACTTTAGCTTCTGTGCTTCTTGCATAAGATCTCGCGCATGCGCAAGTAGCACACGGTGTTTCTGGATCCGTTCTTCAAGGGTTGAACGTGTCCTTTTGATGCGGACCCATTCATTCGTCGTCAACTTGGAGGAGTTGTTGTTCACTGTTGCGACACTTGGCGCGTCCTAGACTTCAGATCTACTTCATAGCGGATTCCATCAATTAGCTCTAAGGCTTTGGTTAGCTAGCGCGCAGGGCGTTGTCGCCATCTCTGACGTTGTCTCCTTGATAAAACAGGCACGTTATCAGTATTCAACTCCTTGCTCAAGGGGTTCAGATCTGCAGTTTCAACCTCGTCGGATGCCGGCGAGGTGTTGTGAGCTACAAGTGTAGCAGTAGCGGGGAGATCTTCTTCTTGAACTTCTGAAGCCGAAGTCCAACGAGTCTTCTTATAATAGGCCTTCCTGCACCTGCGAGGAGAGGTCGATCTGGAGGAGGAGGACAAGTACTCCTCGTACTTCTTCTGGTCGAATTCGTACTCGACCTCTTCTTCAACCGGGATGAGAATCCTAGGTTGCGACATGTCAGCCTTCGTAGAAAATATGTCGGCTCCCACTGTGGTCGCCAGCGTGTTTGGGTGGAAAATTGATTTCGTTGAAGAATCTATTACAACTTTAAACGTTACAATGAATTCAAGAAATTAGCCTTTTTATAAGATTTTCAATCAACGATTACAACTATCTCTCAAACTACACATAATAGATGTTTATCACCTATTGCTTGTGCGGTATCATTGCTGGTGCCAGGGTTTATCCGTGGACCATCTACAGATCAGATTCGGTTAGCAAAAGATGGATAATCAATCTTTTACTTCATGAAAGAAGTAATCGCAACAGCGGTAATCTCGACTAAGCGAGATCACGACTTTTCTCGAGATTAAGACTAAGCTTAAATCCGGAGGAATAGGAAGAACAAGTTTTAGATCTCTCGAACTCTCACTTTGTTAAGGAACTCTACCAAGATCTACTAACTCTCTGAAACTCATGCTCCAATCTCCAATTTGACAGCACTTCATCCTCTTGATTTCCAGATCTGAAGAAATGAGCACCCAAGCTCGTATTTATAGGCTTCGGTTGGGGGGGTTTTGGATAAAAACGAGGGATTCCTCCTTATCTTCAATTAATAACTAATTAACCATAGTATCAGATCAGTTAGGAAGCTTAGGAACAAACAAATCCTGAGAGAATCCGTGAAAACAAAAAAAGAGTGTTTTTGGATCAAAACTAGTCGGATCGTAAATGGTTGGTGCCCAGCATGCCGACACTAAAGGGTGGTCGCCCATGACGAGCCATTGGCGGTACGACGGGTCTTTGACGCGACTCGGCCGCGGGGGCTTTGTTGATTTTTGGGTGTTTTGACTTTTCGCATCGTTTACTTGTATTTCATCGTTTCACGATCTGACGTGTACTTTCCTCGATTCCGTTTGCATGTTTCATGATGGTGGATTGCTTAGGCGTGGCCGAGAGAGCGGGAACTTGTTCGGCATTACCACTGAGGCGTACGGGCCACTTGGCGGTGGCTGGTGAGTATGCGGCCCACTTGGAACTGGCTGATGAGTACGTGGGCTAATTGGAGGTGGCCGGTGAGCACACGGGATGGTTGGTTTGCCGTTCCGGTGGTTGATGAGCGTACGTGGGCTAATTGGAGGTAGCCGGTGAGTATGCGGGCCACTCGGACAAATCCTCTTGACTTGGATGATGACATTTGTAGTCTCCCCTTCATCTCAATCTGTATACAGGAGCCTATAGGTATTTTTAGATGCCTACACCATTTGGAAACAGGATTTTTTGATGGACATGGTGCCTTGTGCACCCTTTCCTTTGACTGAAAGCAGATAACAAGATCTGGCCTCTTTCTGGCTGATCCTAGCGACTCCAACTCCATTTGGAGTTGGAAATTTAAGAATCTGGTGGTAGGTTGAAGCGATGGCCCGTAGGGAGTGGAGAGCGGTTCGACCCAATATGACATTATGGGCCGACTTTAAATCCATCACTAGCAATTGAATTTGAGTTATGACTTGTTTAGGAGGCGCTCCTAGTGTCATTGGTAGAGTTATCATCCCTTTTGGGAGAAGGGAATCGCCAGTGAAGCCTATAAGGGGTGCTCTGCAACGCTGAAGGTGAGATCTGTCAATTCCCATCTGATCAAAGGCGCTAGTGTACAAGACATCTACCGAGCTTCCTATGTCGACCATAATTCGCTTTACTTGATTTCTGTTAATGGTCGCAGTGATTACGAGAGGATCATCATGGGGTGTTTCGACACCATGTAGGTCTTCATCACTAAAGGACACGAGCTCTCCTGTCCTTGTCTTCTTAGGATCGTGATCGACTTGCAATATTCTCCTGGCATATTTCTTTCGCTCGTTATCGAATGACCCTCCAATGGTCGGGCCCCCACTGATTATGTTGATGACTCCCTTATAGGCAGTCACCACAGGCTATTCATTTATCAGTGGTCAGGGTTGAGGTGACCGAGAGTGGGATCTTCTATCCTTTTAGGATGGAGCAGAGTTCCTGCGCTCACCAGGAGGCATGAGATTCTTCAAGTATCCTTTCGCGATCAGATCTTCTATATCCCTTTTAAGGATTCAGCAATCGTTGGTAAGATGCACGTGGTCTTGGTGATAATAGCAAAATTATCTCATATCTCTTCCTCTGGGGTCCGATATCATCTTGGGTGTGGGATCTTTGAGATATCCCTCTTTCTGTGCCGCAGCTAAGGCTCTAGTGAGAGAAATGTCGAAGATGGGAAAAGACTCATTTGGGGTCAGGTTTCTTGGGTGATTCCTCCTGTCAGGTCGATTAGTGCGGGGGTTGACCCTTGGAGGATCCTTGCGCCACTCTGGCTTCTGATGGTCCCGGGTCGGCATAGTCACTGGAGGGGTTTGAAGGAGAAATCATATCTGTTAGGGTCGGATTGGCGGCGTCCGAAGTCTCCATTCTTCTTGCTAAAGCCTTGTAAGCCCGAGCATCTTCCATATCCATGTATCCGTGGGCTTTGAACATTAGTTGTTCATAGTTGGCGACTGGCTTTTTAACAAGGGAATCCGCCAACTCATTATCCTGAAGACCCGCCACAAGTGTCGACATGGCGACCGCGCTTCCAGGACTGTTGACTTCCAACCTCTTTGCTTGAAATCTCTTAAAATAGGCTCGGAGGCTTTCGCCTGGTCTTTGCCTCATTTGGATCAGCACGTGAGGAGGGAGCTTCTGCTTTGTATATGCCAGAAAATGATGAATGAACTTACGGCTGATTTGTTTAAATTTGTCAATGGATCTCTTCTCCAGAGCATTCCACTAGAGTTTAGCGCTTCCTTTGAGAGTGATGGGGAAGCATCAACATAGGACTGCTTCGGATACTTGGAGAATATTCATTATATCAAAATAATTTTGAACATGTTCCGAAGGATCTCCCTCGTCCGAATATGTCTCTAGGTAAGGCATCTTGATATTCTCAAATGGGTATTCCATTATCTTGTCAGATAATGGGGGTATTTCCATCAATTGCATCAACGATTGGTTTATATCCTCGATCGTAGCCAGAGATTCCTGCAGCGGTTGACGAGGTTGAGGAGTCGTGACGGTGTGGTTTTTTGAAGCCTGCTCCTTTGGTACGTCCTCCTGAATGGCTAGGACCGGGACTTTTATTGTCATTGCTTAGTTGCTTAGGGTGGTCCTCCACCTGCTTATGGTGGTTGGGAGGAGGTGGCGATGTGTTCCACGGTACTTCATGAGGATTAATTCCTGATCATCGATCCTCGGACGGTGGAAGTTGGTCATCAGCGTGTGACAGACACGGTATTCGCCGGAGGAGCTCATTGGTCAGGGTGGAGAACTGCTCTTTCAAAGATAAAGAGAGTCTGTCCATTGTCTGCTCCAGTTGACCCTGGGTTACATAATTTGGATGAGGTGGCCCTAGGGAAGATAGGTTCACTCCTCGCTCAGAACCTGTCATTTTTTTCTGAAAAAAGAGGAAAGTAGCCCCACGATGGGCGCGAAACTATTGATGTACGCGAACACACGGTCGATGAGGATTGCGGTTGCAGAGTTGCTGGATCATCGAGAGGTTGAACTGTTGAGAGGGGGCCACTTTCCTTCTTCAACTTTATGCTTGCTTCTCAGAGCTTGGGGTGGGCGGATCACCTGCACACATAAGAATCACGGAAGTATGGGGCTTGTTTCCCCTGTGATACCTTCGACGGTCAAGTCAGCTGGTGATCTTAAGTGGAGTTTTTAGATAAGAATGATGTGTTCTTATATGTGTCTAGAGTTTTTAGGTAGTAAGAAAATCCAACCTCTTTTTGGGATGAATAGTGTATGTATTTATAGAGGACGCAAAGCGCCAAATCGACATTTAGTGAGAATACGGCTGATGAAGATAGCGAGGGGTGAGCTGGAGGATGAGTCACCCTCTGCCTATTACGTGTCGATTGGTAAGTGATCGGGGGTCACATCAGAACATGGGGAACCGATGGCGGGTCACTTCAGCGACATATGGAATCAGCAGCTGTTGAGGCTTGTCGGCGGGTGATGTGGAGTCACTTCTATGGTATGGGGAACTTGTAGCCATCAAGGCTTGTCGTCGGGTGACGTGGAGTCGTAATGATGATCATAAAGGGTAAATAAGGTTGAGAAATAATGTTCTGAATCGCTCTATGGGGAGGAGTCGGCTGATTGCCGAGTAGCAATCTTCGGCTCGACTGAGTCCGCCTTTCGAGTCATCTTTAGGGAATGGAGTCGGCTCGACTGAGCATGTCCTTGGGATAGCGTATTTATAAGAAACAAGGGACACCCAGTAACAAATTTTTTTCTTAAAAACTATATGCCTTTGTTCATCGGTCCCCTAAATGCCAAAATATGCATGACAGGATTTGATGTGATCTGTGAAGGACAAAAACAGTTCACAAAGTGTTTTAAATCTTATTACCATATTCTTTTGCCTATATTGTTCGCGGTGAAAGTCGTTTTCATTGAAGTCATTGTTCCTTAAGCAACAGTTTTTTTTTCGGTTACAAAAGATCCGGTCTTTTTATAAGATCCGGTTACAACAAAATCAAAGAAAAAAATAAAAATTACAACTTTCCTTTTCTCGAACAAATCGCAAGATCCTGTTTTGCGGTCTCTTGCTTGTATGGATTCTTCGCCTGCGCCGGGGTTAATCCGTGGACCACCGCGCGATCTTGATCCGGTCGGATCTACACGGTATGACGGGTGCTACCTCACGAAGGAAATAACAGCCGGGGTACTATTTTACCAAGGAAATAATAGCCTTTAGTAATCGAAATCGACCAAGCAAAATCGATACTCTTCTCGGGATCAAAAACCAAGTTTTGATCTGGAGGGTAACCGTGTAGATCTCATATCTGATCTCTCTCTCGAACTCCTGCCTTGTTTGATGTGGATGATCGCCAAGAACCAGATCTGAAAATGTCCAAGTCTTCAAAGCTTCAAAACTCCAAAGTTGAGATATCAATCCAGCAGAGTTTCACCTTAAAAAAGTCCAACCTCTCAACAATGAGCCTATCCCCTCTATTTATAGGCATCTGAAAGCGGATCTGGGCTCAGATCTGGGCCCAGATCCGTGGCTCGGCCGGCCACCTTGGTGGCTCGGATCTTTAACTCAAGGCGATTAGACCTTAAATCAAAGAGCACCAAGCTCTGATACCAATTGTTAGACCCTAGAGGGGGGGTGATTAGGGTCTTATGCTAATCTAATCCGATTAAATGCGAATTAAAACTAATTAACAAGTTATCCTAGCAAGTATGAAACACAACAAGATATGTAAGCTAGGATAAGCAATATGAACAAATGAATATATCCTATCAATGAGATATTACAAGTATATGAGCAAGGAAATATAAACTCAAGGGAAATAATCTAAACTAGATAGTGGGCAATATAATCAACAAGCAATATACAAAGGCGATATAAGATATGAACATAAAGGTAAGTGCGCCAATGCAATCACAAACAAACAATATGATCACGGAGTTCGGACCTTCCGTCCTACGTCTCCGCTCCCCACTCCCGGGGAGAAATCCACTAACACAATCCGGTTTGGAAGCCGGAACTTCTTCTACACACTCGGTTTTCTAGCTAACCGAAAACTCTACAACTCACACTCTTGCAATCACACTCTACACCTACTAAGTGTTGGACCTAGCCTTGTCTCCCTCAAGTGCTCGGTTACAACCTCTCTCTAGGCACGTCAACCGACGCTACTCCTCTTGGGACGGTCCCCGACTCTCACCACACACTCCTCTCGGTGTACAAGTGTATTACAAAGTGAATCTCACAATTAGGCTCAAAATACAACAAGATTGTTCTCTACAATAGATGAGAACTCAATGTAGGCTCACTCTCTAAGTCACACAATTCCACAACCTAATTATACAATGTATGCAAATACAATAAGCTCAATGGTTGTGTGTGTACAAAGAGATAAATAAAATCAAGTAAACTCAATATAAACACTAGCTTAATAAAATGATATCAAACAATAAAATGTAAAGCTAGATTGAGTTTAGAAAACTTCTCCAATAAATGACAAGAGTGAGAGAGAGATGAGTTGAATGCCCAAACACCAAAGGATGATCTCTTCTTTGCTCTTGTGAAATTTGCTTCACAAACTAAACTCAAACAAACTCTTAAACCTTTTTTAAAACCCTTGTTAAAAACTTCTTAGCTCACTGAAAACTGAGATCAAAGAGGGTTTTTATAGCCTCCAAAACCTCAGACCAAAACCCCTTACAAAAAGACCAAAAAACCATCTGCAACGGCTCTAAAAAGAGCCGTTGGGACTCCAGCGGTCGACCGATGAAAATCGCGGTCGACCGCGAACAAGGTCAGAAACTCAGGAGACATCCAGAGAGTTCGTCGGTCGACCGGCGGAAAATTTCGGTCGACCGGCGGTACTGTAGCAGGTATATCCGATTTTTTAAAATCTGTTAAAAATAGTAAAACAGCTCTAAAAATTATGAAATTTTGAGAAAAGGTTTTAGACATGTATAAAAACATGTTAGAGAAAGAATTTCGGAAAAACCATTTCCCAGTTGAGAGAAATAAATGTTTGAACATAGAAATACAGTTTCTGAAAATCTGCTGTGATACACGATTTTGTAAAATCAATTTGGCACAGTAAATCAACTCTAAAAATAGTAAAATTTTGAGAAAAGTTTCTAAACATGTAGATAAACATGTCAAAGAAAGAATTTCTTGAATATCACTTCTCATTTATAAAAACTTATCTGTTTTGTAAAACATGCACGAACATGTGCACGAACGAAAACGTGAATTTGTAAATTCCTTTAAACATAACAAATCAATTCCAAACTTGATGAAACTTTGAGAAATGTTTGCAAATGATATTTTTAACATGTTACAAAAAGAATTTTCCAATTTGCATTTCCCAATTGTGAAATCTCATTATTTTGCAAAAGTGTTCAAAACATGAAAACCCAAAACCATGCATGTATATATATAACTATATATATACATAGAAACCAAATACGTGTGTGTATATGATATTGAGCTTAAGGTACTTAACACACATAATATAAAACCTAAACTAGATTACCCAAGCCGATCTTGATCTTCAATAAGCTTGACTTGGTACACTTTGCGGATGAAGCTTGAACTTGATCTTTAACTATGAATTGCATGTTGCTTCACTCCACAATTCCGCCAACCTCCATTTGATATCGTCGTTATGGCGCAATCCATCCATCCTCCAACTACGTTGTTTGTCTACAAAACATAGGAATGCACAAACACTAGACAAACAACATTAGTAATAAATTGTTTGTTAAACATCATCAAAACAAGAAGGCCAACAATCTCCCCCTTTTTGATGATGACAAACAATTTACAAAAAGGAATATATGCATGAAGGAAATGAACATATACAAGATAATACACATGCATATAAATGTATACTCACAATATTTCTCCCCCTTTGACAACATCAAAAAGGGGACAAAAAGAATAAGAGAGCGAAAGCTCCCCCTATCAATAAGCATAGGTGAGAGCCACCTGAGCGACTCGGTTTTGGCCGAGCTCTTCCCGGGGTGTGCCGTTTCATCCGTTTCGTGGTTTATCCGAGCTTTGGTGTTGATCTGGATTCTGATTTGGCAGTAAATTCGCTTCAGTGTTGTGGTCTAACGATCCAGCTTGGATATATCGCCTGATGGTCCGATGGTTTGTTGAATCACCGTGCTGAGCTGTGTTAAGGAACCTATAAGCAGTTTTATACGCCTACAGATACCCCCTCCAAAGTATTTCAGTCTCATTCTTTTATAGAAGAGTCTGGAATACTTTGGATATGATTGTCCCAACCTTCAGTCGGTGTAACGGGACTTTGGAATGGCTTCTACTCTTGATTCCTTCAATCCTCTAGGCTATTCGGTGCTTTGTCGAATGTCTGCAAGGGTTCCGGTGCTGCATTTATTATCTGACCGTTGTCAGAATTTTGAATTTGAAGTCAATTCTTGATCTTTAGCTCGTGTTTGCTGTTTCAACATAAAACCGACCATCGATTGTTGGTGTTGAGTCTTCATTTGCAACGCGTTGTCCGGCGTTTGACACGGTTTATACTCATACGTCTGTCGGAGTGTTGTTGAGTTATCCTTAAGAATATTTTTAAACAAAATACTCTCTAGAAACTTCTCAACAAAAATAGGGAATAGTTTATACTCGTATACCTTATTGGAGTATTAAGAATTAGCTGAGGCGGCCTGATAAAAAAAAGGCAATAATTAGGCTCAAAAAATCCTCCGACTCTTCCGAATATATGGGAGAGGAATGAATAAATAAGGGACTGAGCCGTCGGTCGATTTGAAGTCGTTTCGACACTCGGTTCAGCTCCAATTTGAATTTTGGTCCAAATCTGGTTCAAACTGGTTCAGAACTGGTTCAACCTGGTTCAAGACTGGTTCAGGACTGGTTCAGGAATGGTTCAGGACTGGTTCAGGACTGGTTTAGCCTGGTTCAGCCTGGTTCAGCCAGGTCTGGTCTGGTTCAGCCTGGTCTGGTTCAGCCTGGTCTGGTCTGGTTTAGCCTGGTCTTGTCTGGTTCAGCCTCATTTGAACTGATTTATCCTGGTCTGGTCTGGTTCAACCTGGTCTGGTCCGGTTCAGTCTTGTTCAACATTATAAAAGGGCTCATTTTCCTCTCCTTAGGGCCGGCCCCCCTCTCTCCCCTATTTTGGATTTTTTTCTTCCCTCGTGCATCTTTTCTCCTTCAAACCTTCAAATTTGTCTTAGATCTATCTTTCCTCTTGATCTTAGACTGAAAAATCCCTCAAAATCTTCATATTTAAAGTTTCTCTCAGCCCCCTCGAGCACGTGGTTCGAGCCTCTTTCAAGATCTGATTTTTTGTCGGATCCTCGAGCTTTTCCTCAGGTAAATCCTCCATAATTTTGGCATATTTCATGTTTAATTTAGTACATGAATTTGTGGGATTGCATATGAGGGTTAGGGTTTGTGATTTGACGCCTCGAGCTCATCTGAGGGGATAAAATTTTAGGGTTAGAGTTTGTCACCCTAACTAAAATTTTTTTTCTGTATCTGACCCCCTGATTTACTTTGCAGATCACCATGTCGCATATCTCGAGAGGTCAGTCTCCTACTCCATCGGCTGATGGCGTGCTTCCCTCCTACGCTGGTGAGCTCTTTTCTGGCGTATTTCAAAATTTGTAAATTAATCCTTTTTCCCTGTTTTGTTCTCCTTGGTGAGACAATTGGGAAGAGTCTTGATTCTCCTTGGTGAGGATCGACGCTTTAAAGATAGGTTTTGCTTGGTCAAAACCATATCTCAAATAAATAAAGGGGGCGTTTTGAAGCTGCATTGTGCGTTGTAAGGCAGGGATATATTATTGATATACCCTATCTTATGAATGCACGATGTGGCAAAATCGTCTCACCCTTTATAAAGTAGTGACTCTATCTTACCCATTCGTAAGATGAGTTCAACTTCCTTTTATAACTGAGACTAACAAACGCTTAATTGATTGTTTCCAGTGGGATATCCTTCTGGAACGTTCTCATCTCATGCAGTGTACGGGCGTCGTGACGAGTATTATTCGACCTCCGATGATTTTTTGCCTATTCCACTTACTCCTCGATTTGCTTCGGGCACGTCGACAGAGGTTGCCGAGGTGGTGAAGGAAGGTGGACATCGAGTTCTTCGACAGCTGATCACTGATGCGCCTTTCGTGAAGGATACCAGCTCTGTTCAGCCTCTTAGGAAGACTGACTTTTTGTTTGGTGACTCCGTTAGAGACCCTGATGCCGTGTTTATTGACGCCGAGCAGTGGCTTCATAAAGATGATGGCGGTTTTTTATATTTGCCTAAGATTCCTCGACACCGCTCATTGACTGAGCTCAGGCGTCAGGCCGTGACATGGGAGATGTCGTGGCACTTGACGGAGGAGCATGAGAGCGTTCACTGTGGTTATATTACTAATCAGGCAGCTCCTGGTTCGAGCAGGAGTCATATCATTGGATTGCGTCCTGGAGTATTGGGACTGGATACCCCGCCGCGTAACGAGTTTCTTGCTTCTGCTTCTACTTTGAAGAATCGTCTCGCCGACTTAGGACGGGAGATGCCTTCGGCGCGCCATAGATTCTATGGCTGGGTTCATTCTTTAGACAAACTTTGGTAGACAAACTTTGCTGGGTTCATTCTATGGCTGGGTTCATTCTTTAGACAAACTTTGGTGGGCTCGTATGACGAAGTACGTCTTAAGCCGATGGAGTGAGGAGTTACACGCTTGTGATCTATATGCAGCTGTTCGTTCCACCATGTATGGTTTACCCGTCAGCGCTAAACATTTCTTTTCTTTGTACGAGCTCTATAACCCGGATTCAAACACTTTTCTGACCAGGCAAGGGGAGTTGGGCTTGGCTCTCCATGAGATGCACAGGATTTCTGGTTTGCCCATGGGTCAGATGCTATATCAGGAGTACTTTCCCTCCAACCATGAGTTGAGTCAGCTGAAGGACCGCATGCCCGACCGCTATGAGACTTTATGGGATCTTACATGTCACTACCACATTGCTTTGGCGCAGTCTGAGCCTTTAGCGAAGAGGACTAAGTCACATGTGAGCTTGAAGCAGTTTGCGTGTTATCTGTTCAGGAATTTAGAGAGCAATTCTGGCAAGGCTATTTGTGAGCTGGCAACGCTTACTCCTTCAGAGGTCAATGGTCTGTTGAAGAAGATTGACGCTCATTACTATACCATTAGCAGTCCCGAGAGTGGCTTTCCTGTAGGGACCAAATTTAAATCATTCTTATGGCATGCGACCGCATCGATTCAGCCGATGACCCTTCTCGCCGGTTACCTCGCTATCTGGTTAAAGAAATGCGTGGTCCCGTATCAGTCTGGTGACATTTTGCCATTGGAAGTGCTCTACCCAGCGGTTCAGCTTGCCTATAAGAAGGAACTTTCGCTTCTTCCGGTGATGGTAGCTAACATTCATCGAGGGCTTCGACAGATTTCTAGTACCTTCACACAGAAAGAAGATGCACCGTCGGCTAAGATTCCTCTTAGTAAGGTGGAGCTCCCATACACTTATTTGATGGCTTGGTTCGTCCTTCATCGTCCTGATGTGATGTCGGTACCTAGCACCGTAGATCGCTCTGTTCCCCTACTACAGTTGTTTGAGAATTGCAGGTGGGAGGGGAGAGGATTCCTTGAAATCAGGAAGCAGCTACAGGTCCACAAGTGTTGGGTATTTTCCACTTGCTTCCCACAGTTCTCGAGCCAATATGGCGAGTGTTTGACTGATGAGGAGAGGCCGAGGGGGAATCGAACTCATTTAGATATCGGCTGCTTTAATTGGCTAGTGAACATTAGGCCGGGTTATCTGACCTTCCGGGTGAGGAATCAGTGTTTCATAGAGCCATATCTACCCTGCCGATTCGCTCGCCAGTTTGGTTATGATCAGCTTTATGTCGGGAATCCACGTTAGCAGCTTCGGACTCATGGCGATTTGGTGGACGGTCTCCGGGCATGGTTGTGGACCGTGACGGGCTGTACTGGTGCTAAGTTCAGTCTCCCGAGTGCTGAGCGTCAGCTAAAGCTCACCTTCTTAAGCTGCAGGTGGTTGTTAGCAGCTAACAAAACCGTCCCCGTGAAGCCGATTGCAGAGTTAGTGGCTGAGGAGGCTTCTCAGGCTGATTCTCGTGTGATTTGGGAAAATGCTCAGTCACAGAGGACGCGGAGCAAGACTCGTCGGATTGACGAAGAAGGAAATAAGATCTTCAATTCCGCTGATGAGGCTTCAGGCGGAGATCTTGAAGATTACGAGGACTATTCCGAGCGAGGTTAAATACTTATCTTTTCCTTCTATCTTCCAGAATTATTAATCCTGACAATTGTTTGATGTTTCAGGGACGGCGGCTGATAAGGATGAAGAATTCCGTCCTTTTTCCCAGGCGAGACCTTCGATTGTTGCCCCAGCTACTAGGCGGAAGAGACTAGCCCACAAACCGCGTGCAGAGCCACAAGCATCTGAGATGGATTTGGCTGGTGATGATCCTGCTAGCGACAGAGATAATATCTACCCTGTAAAACATCCTCTTGATCTTTCAGAACTTCGAACTCATGCTTTTCCATCTATATAGGAGAGCGTGGGGAAAGCGAGATGAGTCCCGATCCTGCTTCTCATGATTTTGTACTTTCTGGTGAGCCTGACTCACCACACCAGGTAGAGAAGCCTGCAGAAGCTGCCGACGTTAGGGAGACCATCAATGTAGGACCCGATTCAGCGAATCCAGGTACATCTACTATTGACAATGTACCCTTTAGATGGAACATAAAGGAGTTGAACGATT
Source organism: Asparagus officinalis (assembly GCF_001876935.1). Classification (NCBI taxonomy): domain Eukaryota; kingdom Viridiplantae; phylum Streptophyta; class Magnoliopsida; order Asparagales; family Asparagaceae; genus Asparagus; species Asparagus officinalis. The sequence goes on along the minus strand of NC_033802.1, from coordinate 42,986,057 downwards.
CAGAATTCATGCCTCCCCTAATTGTCTCTATGCTTCTTACTCTTTTAGATAAATTACAGGAGGCAAACGTGGATCTTGGGAATAGAGAGGCTAACACACCCATAGGAGGTAACTCATTTCCATTGGTCGTAGTCTCCTTATTCTTCTCTCGCATTTATATTTTCTTGTGTCAGATTTTTCGACTGATGATTTCGACGAGGGAAGTTTGCTCGTGGACACTCCTATGCTCCACTTCATGTATGACTCTCCTCAGATTGATGACCAATTGCCTGGAGATATGTTTCCTGAGTCTACACTCCCCAAGAATCCCGAGGATGGTTCTTTTGAAGGTACGTGCCTCTTCTCAAGTTAATTATAGGACTAGCCAATTTTTGACTAATGCAGCTATAATGTGATGCATCTGAGAATTCCATTTTGTGTTTGACAGAAGCTTTTGTCAAGACTGATCCTGTTGAGCCGGCTGTGAGACCAACTACATCAGTTGATACATCCACAGTGGTTACACCTCCACTACCCCCAGTGACTCAAGGGGAAGAAGGTATAAATTAAGCAACTGAGAAATATTATTTATTTTCTCATGAAAGCTTTTGACGGATTTCTCCTTTTTGTGTAGGGCTTTCTTCTCGGCTTCATGTCCTCGTGAAGGAGTTGTTGTAGGGCTTTCTTCTCGGCTTCATGTCCTCGTGAAGGAGTTGTTATCAGACAATGACCCTGAGAAGATTGTCATCTGCATAGAAGTCCGCTCCTTCTTCTCCTTCGTGAATGCTATGATTGGCAAACTCTTTAACGGTGGACTTTTCCTTTGCCAATTTAAGCCTTTCCTTGATTCTAGAATAAATTCAATAAGGGATGCAGGATATCCGGATCTGGCGAAGGCTATAGTTGATGACCTTGATTGCCTGGAGCACGAGCTTCAGATGTTACGTGAACTCCAGGATGCAGGTGCCTCTTCATTCATTGCTGCCCATTTGGATACTCATTTACAGACATGGCGCGATACTCGAATTCTTGCTGAGTTCGAGATTCCGGTGCAGCGGGATCGGGTAGACCGAGTTGCGGCTAACCTTGCAGTTAGATCATCTTCACTTGACGATCTTGACCTTTCTATTGCCTCTTGCGAGACCAAGATAGAACAGTTCAGAAGAGGGCTTCGTGAAGAAGAGGAGACTTTGAGTATCCTTCAGATGACGAAGGTACAGGATCAGCAAGCCCACACTGTCTTATCTGAAGAGTTAAAATCCTTGAAGCAGAAGCTGACCGAGACGGAGGAGATTGCTGTGAAGACTTTAGCCACCACTGAAGAATCCCTCAGAGCTGAATTGCAGGATGAGCTTAGGCGAGCTTATGATGAGAAGCTGTCTAAGTTTAGTCAGCAGATTTTTAGCCATAGGCTTGATGTATGATTTCATTTACTGAAAATTTTGACTTTTGATCCTTTTAGTGGAACTGGTTTTATCTTTATCTTTATTATGATTCCTCATTCGGTTTGGAATGATTAACCATAATACTCATAGGATTTTTGGCAAACCCTCAGCCTTCAACGGGTTTGATAAGCCTTTACCGACTACCGTTTGAGTCGGGCTAGCATGCGGATTGTCTAAATCCATTCCACATGTGACGTTATGCTAAGAGAGTGAATTCTCTAAGACTTTGTGCTATGATGTCGAATACATAGACTTCGCCATTGTTACGGGAATAGGCTACCCGGCGACACGTGTTAGGTGTTGACTTTAGGATTTTTGGCTAACCCCCAGCCTTCAACGGGTTTGATAAGCCTTTACCGACTACCATTTGAGTCGGGCTAGCATGCGGATTGTCTAAATCCGTTCCGCATGTAACGTTGTGCTAAGAGAGTGAATTCTCTGAGACTTTGCTGCTACGACTTCGAATACGTAGACTTCGCCATTGTTACGGGCATAGGCTACCCGACAGACACGTGTTAGGTGTTGACTTTAGGATTTTTGGCTAAACCCCAGCCTTCAACGGATTTGATTAGCCTTTACCGACTACCGTTTGAGTCGGGCTAGCATACGGATTGTCGGAATCCGTTCCGCATGTAACGTTGTGCTAAGGGAATGAACTCCCTTAGACTTTGTGCTATGATGTCGAATACATAGGCTTCGCCATTGTTACGGGAATAGGCTACCCGGCAACGTGTATTAGACGCTGACTTATCCCTACTTAGGCTTCGGGATAAAATACCCCAGACTGGTATTCTGGTATCTTTTCCTACGGAGAAAGACTAACCCGGCGACGCGTGTTAGGCGTCGGCATATCATTTCTTAGGATTCACGATGAAATTCCACATGCGTGTAAGGCATGGATTTTGGTGTTATTAATAACAACATGCCACAATGTTGAATATGTGAGCGGGTGTTCTTTTTAACGGTTAAGAACTAACCGGCAGCGCGGGTTAAGCGCAGACTTATCTCTGCTTAGGTTTCAAGATAGAATACCCCAGAATCGAACTCTGGTGTCTTTTTCTACGGAGAAAGACTAAACCGGCAGCGCATGTTAGGCGCAGACTTATCCCTGCTTAGTATTCGGGATAAACTTCCTAGGATGAATCCTAGATTAACAAATTCTTGGAAAAGGCTGGTGCGGGAAAGGAAGAATTTTATATTCTATTTCCCGGTCTTCTTTTAGGGTGAAGACGAACCCGAATACAAGGAAGGAAGAATTTTATATTCTATTCCCTGATTCTGGAAAGGAAGAATTTTATATTCTATTTCCAGCGCAAAAGAAACTAGAAGTGGGATCTCCACTCCGAGAATCTGGAAGATCTCAAGAGGGTCAGAAAGACATTTTTGGTGGACTCACTGTCAATTGAAATTGATCAGTGAGGGATTTTGGTGGTGAAAATGATTTTGGGTTATCCTCTAGAATATTAAGTGTAATATTCTTCAAGGAACTTCCCGGTAAATGGGTTATCCTGAATGTACTAGGGATAGTACTTTTTCAGGAACTTCCCATTTATTGGCATTAATTGCCTGGCGCCCTCTTGAGTAATTAGGCGATATGCGCCGTTTGAGTAGACTGTGTCTATCACAAACGGTCCTTCCCATTTGGGTTCAAATTTACCTTTCTTCTTGGAGTTGAGGATTATCGGTCGGCGAGCAGCGAGGACCAGATCTCCTTCCTTGAAGCTTCTCTGTCGGACTCTTTTGTTAAAAGCCCTAGATATTCTGGCTTGATAAAACTCAATGTGTTGTTGAGCTTCCAAGCGCTTTTCATCCAACATTTCGAGTTCTTCGAGACGTTTCTGATGTTGTTCTTCTGTCGTCATCTCAGTTGCGAGAGCGATCCGAAGGGACGGGATTTGGATCTCCAATAGTAGCACAGCTTCACATCCGTATACCAATGAATATGGGATAGCTCCTGTAGGTGTGCATATGGTGGTACGATAAGCCCAGAGTGCTTCACCGAGTTTATCATCCCAATCTCATTTATTAGTCTTCACGAGCTTTGACAGGATCTTAATGATCGTCTTGTTAAACGCCTCAGCTAATCCATTTGCAGCGGGATAATAAGCTGTTGACGAAACATCTTGAATTTTGAACTTGTCACAAAACCTGACGAAGGCGTTGCTTATGAACTGTGGACCGTTGTCATGAATAATCCGTCTTGGCACGCCGTGTCGGTATATGACATGATATTTGATGAAATTGATAACGTTGTTCGTCTTCACTTCTCTAACCGGAATTGCTTTAGCCTACTTTGAAAAGTAATCTGTGATTGCGAGAATGAATCGATCACCTTTGACTGAAGGGGGAAAAATAGGACCGACAATCTCCATACCCCATGTCTCGAACGGCCAAGACGTGGTTGACGTGTGTAAACGCTCTGGTGGTTGGTGCATATAATTTGCATGTATCTGACAAGCATGACACTCTCGGGCGTATTCGATTGCGCCACGAACCATTGTTGGCCAAAAATATCCCATTCTTCTGATGCGATCATACAGTTTGGGACCGAGCTGATGTGCACCACATTCTCCTTCGTGTGCTTCCTTAAGAACTTCTTCTGCTTCTTTGTTCGAAAGGCATCGGAGTAACAAACCATCGTACCCTCGACGGTATAATGTATGGGTCTCGGTATTATAGAAGAATCTTGGTGCTCTTCGGCGGATTGATTCCCTTTCTTTTACATCCTCTGGAAAAATACCATATTGGACGTAGTCAATGATAGGAAAACGCCAGTCTCGGGACTCAGACCCAATTTGAGTTGAATTCACCTCCTTGGCGCTTATGTTTCTATCATCTTCCTCTTCAATATCCATATTGTATTTGGGTATGAAGAGTTGATGCGTCCTTACTGTGACTTATAGTTTAGTTTCGGGAGGCTGCACAAGTGATACCGCTAGTGCTGTCAGTGCATCCGCATAAGCGTTCTGGAGATGAGGAATGTATTCAATAAAGAATTCTTCAAAAGAATCTGCCATTTTGATGGCCTCCTGGTGGTACGGGATCAGGTCTTGGTTCCTGACTTCATACTCTCCACAGACTTCATTGACTATCAATTGAGAATCCCCAAAAGCTTCGAGATATTCGACCCCCAGCTCCTTGGCGAAACTGAGTCCAATGAGAAGCGCGTTGTACTCGGCTACGTTATTGGAACAGGGACTAGTCAGTGAATAAGCCCGAGACATCACATGCATCCCCGGGGAAACTAAGACAACTCCAACTCCGGAGGAGACTTTAGAACATCCGGGGGTTATTGCCACATTAACTGCCCTCGAAGCACCATCGAAGTATAATTGCCATACTTGTTGGTGCGATGTAGTGTTAACCTCGTGGGTTTCATCCGGCAAGTCATCATATACTTCTGCCGTATCCGTTGTCGGGTTTGCAGCCAAAAGATCACAAATCGCTTGTCCTTTGATCAACTTCTGCTGTTTGAAGTGCAAATCATATTGGGATAAGAGAAGGGTCCACTTCGCTAACCGCCAATTCATATAGGCCGGTTGCGTCATAAATACTCGTACTGGATTAACGTTAGAAATAACGTAAATCGTCTGTCCAACCAAGTAATGTCGCATCTTTTGCATTGCGAATACCAATGCGAGGCATTCTTTCTCAATCATCGGATATCGAGACTCGGTGCCTACCAAGGTTCGACTTAGGTAATAGATTGCCTGTTCGTGACCGTTATCATCGTCTTGTGCTAGTAAAGCACTTATTGAGTGGTTCATCGCCTTGAGGTAAATCAAGAACGGTTTACCTGATTTCGATGCAACGAGAATAGGCGGATTCGTCAGATATGTTTTGATATCTTCAAGTGCTCTTTGGCAGGCATCGTCCCAAATAAATGGCATACCTTTCTTATTTAGCTTAGATAATGGTTGGCACTTCCCAGAAAGATTTGAGATGAACCGCTGGATGTAAGCTAAACGCCCTTGCAATCCTCTGAGTTCTCTTAGATTTCTAGGGGTTGCAGTTCATGTATCGCCTTCACCTTATCAGAATCGATATGTATTCCTTTAGTGGTGACGACGAATCCAAGGAATTTTCCGCTGGACATTCCAAGGAAGGATTTAGTGGGGTTCATCTTCAATTGATGACTTCGCATGAGATCGAACATCGTCTTCAAGTCCTTGATGTGATCTTCTTTGTTGCGGCTTTTTACAACCAAATCATCAACGTAGCACTCGACTATTTTCCTGAGATGTTCTTGGAAAATCTTAGTCATTGCTCGCTGGTACGTGGCGCCTGTATTCTTTAGATCGAAAGGCATCACCATGTAGCAAAAAACACCGAGGGGCGTTCTGAACGCTGTATGCTTCTCGTCATCTGGGTGCATCTTGATTTTGTTATATCCTGAAAAGCCATCCATAAAAGACATTCTCTCAAATCCGCACGTATTGTCGATAATGACATCTGTGATTGGGAGAGGAAAGTCGTCTTTTGGACATGCCGTATTCAGGTCCCTGAAGTCGATGCAAATCCTGATTTTACCGTTCTTCTTCATGACTGAAACAATATTGGCTAGCCAGTTTGGATGTTGTTCCTCTCGGATAAATCCTGATTCGATCAACTTCTTAACCTCTGCCTCAATGGCAATATATTCTCTGATGAGAGCAATTAATTCCTCCTTCTCATTTGAGGGAAGACTATCGCTGATGAATATAGGCTTTGGGTTGGCCTCGTCACCCATGTTAATTTGGACTATTTTATCTTCAGTGGGGGGTTCTCTCTGTTCGAACCTATCACCATACTGCATGTTCAGGTGATGAACCCACGGGTCTTCCCATGTTGGCATTTGATCATCGTTCTCCATTGTGGACGGATCAGCTGTAGCCATGTTCGCCATTAGGGCTTTGAATGCTTCCCCCAGACTTGTATCGAAATCCCATTCCGAGGAATCTGACGAATATCCATCTTTGTATTGCTCAGATGATTGGTTATTGATTAACCAGTAACATTGGTCTTCTGAAGAAGATTCATACCCTAACCCTCGTCTGTATTCATAATAATCGTCCGGTTTCCCTTTTGGTACATATGCCGCTTTAGCTGGAATACGAGGACCTCGATCGAAGTATAGACCTTCTCCGAGTGTGAAATCATATCCCTGTTTTTCCATGAGCTTGCGCGCTTCCGGGCTATACTTAGATAAATACCGACCAGGTTTGTCATCGTTCTCATCTTCCCTTAAGAAATGATCTGGTAATGGTGAGCTTTTTCCTTTACCGTAAATCACTTCTTTTTCACCTCCCATTTTGGTCGGGATGACCAAGGTTGTTCCGAAGGAATGCTGGAGGTGTTCCTTTGCTATATAAGACGATCGAAGCGGCATATATAAATCGGGATTATCATACAATTCTTTTATCACATCATCAAGAGACAGGGAGTACTCTAAATCGTTATTTATTTTATTATTGGCAAGTTGTCAGTTACAACTGCCCTCTGACGATTGTTCATCGTCAAGGTTGATTACAAAGGGTACAATGTCGTTTAAAACATAACCTCCATTGTAATCAAATCCGGCTTCGATATCAGCCTCTTCTCCGCTGTCTGTGCCATGGGCCGATGATTCAGTAACGGATTCGTTACCATAAAGGAGAGAATCAGTGAAATAATTCTCATACCCTTTGAATTGTTGCTTATCCGCGACCACCGTCCTAACCTTATTATCAGTGTCGACATATTTCAAACACTGATGGAGGGTGGAGGGGATTATAACGTTACTATGGATCCAAGGCCGACCCAATAGTAAGTTATATGAAGTCTCGGCATCGATCACATAACATGTGACTTCTGTCTTCAAATCACCCATTTGACATTTTATCCGGATCTTACCCAAGGGTCTTGACCCGCTAGTGTTGAATCCATAGATAACAGTGCCTGTGGACGCCAACTTACTAACTGGAATGCTGAGGATATGCATCAAGCGAAGCGGCATAATACTCACAGCGGAACCCGGATCCACTTGGATTCGGTTGACTTTGCTGGAGCCAATGTACCCAATGAAATATAGGGGTCGATCATGGTTTGAATTCTTCGTCTGCATATCCTCTTTGGTGAAGGTAATGCAGGGAAGGTTTTTAGCCGCTATATTGTAGTGTTGAATTAACGGTTCTGGCTCTTCAAGTGCCGGCTTGATCCGAGTAAGGAACACTTCTGAATTGGCCAAGGCTTCTTGCAAGGCTTCCCTGGTTTCTTTAGACAACCGTAGCAACTCATACAATGTTATCCGTTCTGGGATGTTAGCTAGTTGAGCCATAATATCGAAGACGTGCGGATTGTTCGAGCTTTCTGGTTTATCTCTTCCAATCGGACGATTAAAACGAGACTGCTTCGGATTCTGAACCTCCTGGGGCTTCTTTTTTTTCTGTTTATTAACCGGTTGTCGTCGAGCTTCTTCAACCGGTCTAGGAGTTGTAATTTAGTTACCCCCTGCTCAGCTAACTGATCACTAGGTGATGGATAGTTGAAGTGATACTCATTTCCGCTTCTAGTGGCAAAGACTTCTTGTTCTTCTTCGGAGAGCGGGAAGGTAGAAACTTCATTACCATCCTCTTCGAAGATCGCGGAGGTAGCATTGCAGGACTTGCCTTTACCCTTTCTGGTCGAGGAGGTTGTCCACTGATCGTCTTCAATAAGATCAGGATGGACCCAGAGGATTTCGTCGTTTGGGGTTGTGTGTGGCACAAGTCCTTTTTGGCGCTGTCCATGTGGGTCGTCGTTCACTATCTTCATTCCTACTTTGGTGATGCGCTCTGGTTTAAACCATGCTGTGGGCACCGATCCAAAGTTGATTGATACTGCATTTGCTCCGACATTCTTGGACGGCTTCGGGGTTATGACGCCTACATCAATTAACGTCTGGATTTTATCCTTAAGATGGTAGCATGACTTTGTAGGGTGATGGACCGCTCTATGGTATGCGCAATACTTCGGATCCGTCACTTTGCTAGCCCCTTCTTGATCCACGATCGACGGTAGCTGGATTTTGTTATTTTCCAACAGGTACTTAAAGATGGCGGGAACTTCGTCATCTTTGAAGGAGTACACTTTAGGAAATCTTGGCTCCGAAGATTTCTGCTTCTGAGGCCGTTGTTGCCATTGCGAACGAGGTTGTTGTGGTGCTTGTTGTTGTGGCTGTTGCTGAGGTTGCAATTGGAAAGTTTGATTAGCATCAACTGCATTAGCATGTGCCTTACCTTTCCCTCGTGGGACGAAATTCTGTTGCGGAGCATTCGTCGCCTGTTGGCCTCTTTCCGCCTTCTTTCTTCTGACGAATCGCTCGGCTTGCTCTCCTCGGACCTTCAAATCCTTCCATGTTTTGGACGGTGCTATCACCATTGCTTCCAACACGTCCAATGCGAGGTTGTTGTGGCAAGTCTGGAGAATGAACTCCTCAGTGATCGGGTCCCGACAGTTCATCGCCTTGTTCCGGAACCTTTTGACGAAGGTATCAACCAATTCCCCGTCTTTTTGTTTCTCGTCAAGCAACGACCCGATGGATATCTCGGTGTCGTCATCGAAGAAATTAGTGAGGAATTTAGTCTTCATGTCGTCCCAGCTATTCACGCTTCTTGGCTTGAGGCGGCGATACCAGTCGAAGGCGGCTCCACGAAGAGTGCCAACGAAGGATCGTACCATCAGAGGCTCATTACCAGAGATAACCCCTAGGTGTGATTTGAAGTAAATCAAATGCTGAGTGGGTGAACCCATCCCATTAAACGGCGTGAAATTAATTAGATTGAACTTTGCCGGATATGGGATTGATTCCCATTCTCTTGGGTATGGACAAGGAATGCCCGTCTTTTTCATCTCTTGAGCGGAAATCAACGTATTGATTTTGCTCTCGAGGTTTTTAATCTTCAAGCTTTCACCTGTGTTTTCGCTAGCATTCTCGTTACCACCCCCTGCATTGACGGGAGGATTATTGGCATTATGAGCTTCATTCGCATTTGTGTCCTCATCTTCCTGATTAACCTGGTTACGGCGACTTGGTTCGCCTTGCTGGTTTGTTAGTGTTTGGATTTGTTGGTCATGCATTTCTCTCATATTCTGCATGGCCATCTGCATTTCGAACCTGAATTTCTCCTGTTGTTTAGCCATGGCTTCTTCAAGCATCTTGGCCACTTGTTCTGCACTTATCATAAGTAACTCGCGGGGTTGTCCCTCGCTGGATACCGTATTATCTGATGCGACCGCAGAGCCGGCATCCGATTCTTCATCTTCTGAAGGTAATCTTGTCTGAATCCTACCATAAGTTGCTCGTATGATGGCTCCGGACTGCAGACGTGTTATACGCCGGGGTGCTTCCGCAATCGACTTGGAATTATCCCGTGTCGATTTCCCTTTGCTGGTCATATTAGTGGTGACCCTCAGAAATTCTCCGTCTTCAACCACCACTCTCCTTCGTTGGAAAGGCCTAGGCCTTGATTTTGGCATTTCGGTACTGAGCCTTTCGAAAACTGAAATTCTCTCAGGGACTGTCTTGATGCAGTTGCACTCAGACAATACTGCCCGAATGAGTTTAGAACAGGGGCATTGAGTCTCTAGTTCTCGAGGACACCTTTTCCTGGTTTTACTCGTACCCCCAACACGATAGTACAACTCGACGGTTTGAAGGTCGGAGTAACCTATCGTGTGTTGGCACGACTTCTCAGGTATAACATTATCACTATCAGATGACAATGTTTCCTTCTGAGGGCGAACAACCTTCTTTTGGCCTTCAAGAGTCACGCGCCTCGAAACATGCCTTTGTGGGCGTGAGTTCTCAGTGGGCTCGTGGACTTCAATGCGCAGATTGGTGCGCGTAGCTGCCATGAACTCCTTGTCACGTTGAAGGTGGCGGCGACCCCCAGCATGTTGAGTCGTTCGGGGCTTCTTTATCGGGCCCAAACGTTCTCGAACTGGAGCTTTGCATCGTCCATCGGGAAGTGGACCGAGGCGCTCCAAAACTGACTTCTTTTTTCGGGATGATTATGCGTGATCTCCCGGAGTAGCCATGAGAATTATTGGCGATTTAGGTTGGTTCGCCGGAGGTTGAACTTTTGCTGAAGGTTGCAAAGGTTGCTCTTTAGCCTGAATCGCCGCTTCAGACTTCGGCCTCTAGACTTGACGGGTTGGTGGCGGCTTTTTGGCCACTTCCTTCTGCAGTCTTCTGCGGGCTTCTTGGACTTGAGCCCGTGCTTGCGCTGACAGTGCGCGGTGCTTGCGAATGCGCTCATCAAGTGTTGAACGATATTGTTTGACACAGATCCATTCATTCGTTGGCGGCTTGGGGGAGCTACCATTCATTGTTTGTTGAGGCTGTTTGCCTCTCCTGCTCTTCAGATCCGCATTGTAGCGGATTCCGTCAGTGGACTCCATTGCCTTTGCGAGTTGCCGCGCCAGGCGTTGATGTCGCCTCTGGCGGGCTCTCTTTGAGAGAGTCACTACGCCCTCAGCGGCGGAGGAATTGGTGAGAACAGGTTTGACCTGGTTGGAGGTCGGTGGAGCTTCACCCGATGCAACTTCGGCATCAATTGGGGTGAGATCTTCGTTGGCATTCTGCACTTCTTCATACCATTGGACTTTTCTCCTGGAGGAGAACTTCTTGGACTTGCGGGGGGAGGTGGATCCGGAGGATGACAGATACTCCTCGAACTTTTGCTGGTCGAATTCATACTCGACCTCCTCCTCGACCGGGATTGAGATTCGCGGCTGCGACGCAACGATCTCGGTAGCGAGATCGGTGGCTCCCACTGTGGTCGCCAGATTGTTCACGGTGAAAGTCGTTTTCATTGAAGTCATTGTTCCTTAAGCAACAGTTTTTTTTTCAGTTACAAAAGATCCGGTATTTTTATAAGATCCGGTTACAACAAAATCAAAGAAAAAAATAAAAATTACAGCTTTCCTTTTCTCGAACAAATCGCAAGATCCTGTTTTGCGATCTCTTGCTTGTGTGGATTCTTCGCCTGCGCCGGGGTTAATCCGTGGACCACCGCGCGATCTTGATCCGGTCGGATCTACACGGTATGACGGGTGCTACTTCACGAAGGAAATAACAGCCGGGGGTACTATTTCACCAAAGAAATAATAGCCTTTAGTAATCAAAATCGACCAAGCGAAATCGATACTCTTCTCGGGATCAAAAACCAAGTTTTGATCCGGAGGGTAACCGTGTAGATCTCAGATCTGATCTCTCTCTCGAACTCCTACCTTGTTTGATGTGGATGATCGCCAAGAACTAGATCTGAAAATGTCCAAGTCTTCAAAGCTTCAAAACTCCAAAGTTGAGATCTCAATCCAGCAGAGTTTCGCCTCAAAAAAGTCCAACCTCTCAACAATGAGCTTGCCCCCTCTATTTATAGGCATCTGAAAGCGGATCTGGGCTCAGATCTGGGCCCAGATCCGTGGCTCGGCCAGGTGGCTCGGCCGCCGAGCCACCTTGGTGGCTCGGTGAGCCACCTGAGCGGCTCGGTTTTGGCCGAGCTCTTCCCGGGGTGTGCCGTTTCGTCCGTTTTGCGGTTTATCCGAGCTTTGGTGTTGATCTGGATTCTGATTTGGCAGTAAATCCGCTTTAGTGTTGTGGTCTAACGATCCAGCTTGGATATATTGCCCGATGGTCCGATGGTTTGTTGAATCACCGTGCTGAGCTGTGTTAAGAAACCTATAAGCAGTTTTATACGCCTACATATATGATCCTATAAAATGTTTTGAGCATGAAAACATCGACTTAAGACACTTATTATTTAGTACCAATGCATATGAAATACCTCCTTAAGTGCAAATACATATGATACAATCATATTAACATCCAGCCTTATTTCCTCATTTTAAATTCATTTATTTTTCACTTGCCTTTTTCAAGTCTTGATCATGTTGTACCAACGTCTCCATCCTTTCCATTCAAAGCTTGAAGTTTTCCTTTCCATCAAATTTCTCATTCTCGAATTTCATCATAGAAAATCCTCCCTTTTACCAAGTCGCTAGATCAATCCCTTTCCCAGATGAGTTCTAATGCTAATTGATTCGACTCGAATATTAATTATTATGAAATTCATTGATGTTGCAGTAGCTTCGCTAGGAGCTACCCGAGTAGATCTGCGTTGTTGAATAAGAGAAAACGATCTATTCGTGAAAAGGGAAAGAACATGTCCAAAATGTGTTGATAACAATATCGACAATCTCATAGAAACTAAATCAAATATAAGGGCACCAATTTAACATGGTTCGGCAATCGCTTACGTTCACAAGGAGGAGTGACTTTATTACTAGAAATTGCAAGACATCGTTTTTCTTGATCTCACTATAAACTCTCTTTTCGTTCTTAATAAAGCAACTCTCTAAATCTTATCCTCCTCTACAAATATTTAGACTTGTCTTGATGGCATATTACAATGCATCACTCAATGGTTACTTGGAGAGCTTTTCCCCTATCGTGAATTATTGTATGATTTGTTCTTTGACTTGGATTGTTGAATCCCAAGCCTCTTTCAGTTAGAATTAAATTCTAATTGAAATAGTTTCTATCCAGCATGAAGTCTCAATCCAAGTTTTATTATGATACATAAATACAAAGATAATTCCGAATATACAAGTGGATGGGTGGGGATATGCATGTGATCATTTTATTTTATTTATTTGGTTCTAATGATTATGCCTTTGCTACACTACTTTTTTACTTCTATTTTATCGATCTTTTTTTAACGAATACTTGTAGGCCCGTGGTGAATCTTGAGACTCAACTTAATCCAATCCCATCCCATCATTTTCCTTTGAATCAGGCTTCAATGGCCGATTCTTTTATTCATTGGAATTTTATGCTAGGCATAAAACATCAAGCCAAAAGAAAAGTGTAATTTTTATTTGAAATTGGTGTTCTAATGACTGTAATTGTTGACTTGTTGAGAAATAGCTACATCTAATATTCAGTTACCCATTTTGCGTATTTTAACCAATGTACCAGGCTCCTCTAATGAATACCGAGTACCCATTTTTGTCTTAATCTAGTCAAGGTATGGTTCATGATAGTTCTTTCATTGTTAATTTCTCTAGCTTATGTTGATACCGTCTCCTTCGATATTTGCGCTAAAGATGTCCATTGTCATATTTGTTTTATAGGGATTAACTTGTTAGTTTCGCTAAATTTGGGGTTGTTTTAGATAAGTTCTAGGAAGGTACATAATTTAAATAAGTTCTAGGAAGGTACTTTAATTTACAGAATCGAGACTGACATGGAATCATGCAATCCTTAGGGTCTGTTTGGCTATTTCCGAAAAAAAAAATAAAATGGAAAACCCTCTTTGAAAATGATTTCAACACATATCAAAAGGTTTCCTAGTTTTCTTTTATTTTGTTTGTTTCGTAAAGAAACCTCCACTTTTCATTGCTATGTCACACAAAAAACAAAAAAAAGCCTCCATAGTAACAGTACTTTTGATTTCTATTTCTTTAGTTTGTTTGACAAGAAGAAAAAAGAAAAGAGAAATGACCCATTAAAAAAGGAATTTATTCATCATGGTACTCTCCAATATTACTTCTATTAATTAAAATCTCATTGATGTGTCATTTCCAATTGTTTTCACAGCTTTTTGTTGTGAAAACACATTTCTTGAAATGTGACATGGAATCCTAAGTGGCATCCCCATTTCCTTAAATAAAAAAATAAAACAAACATGTGAAATGGAAATGTGTTGAAACCAAAATTCTTTTCTTTTTTTTTTTTTTTTTTTTGCAAACAAACAGCCCCTTAAAACAACTTCATATGGCAAATAAGTTCTAGGAAGGTACTTAATTTAGATGAAAGACCATACTTTTTTTTTTTAACAACTAGTTCTTTTTGGTGCTGTGATGTTATTAATTAAATTGGTAATCCAACAATGAGAAACTAATAGTTTATTTATCATGGAACCCAAATTGAGAATGTCATAGTTTTAACTTTTATAACAATATATGTTTGTCTTTAAAACCGGTTAATAATGAAGGAATAAGACAGAGGCAGTAGGTATTCTATCATTGTACCGTGACATCAATTCTTGATTGGATCGAGATTAGACACAAACATTTATCTAATATTTCTGTTCCCATCAAGTCCATCGTTGAACAGGGACATCAATTCCGATCCGGAATGGATTGAGATTAGACACACACGTATATCTAATAGTTTTGTTCCCATCAATGTAACCCATTATGCACAAGCATACATCTGATTCTATCAATATGCATTTGAACTTGGAACTTATATCTGTAATCAATTATAAATAGCACAGATTAGTATTCTAATTTGATTGCATTTGTCGCTCTGTTCTAAGCAATGGTTTATTTTCTATCGGCCATGGTATAGTTATAGTTGATAACTTAGCCTTCGTTTGGATACCATGATATTTTTCTTGTTGTATTTGTACAAAAAACATCATGGTATTGTGTTTTTAGCTTAAAATGTTTTCAAAACACCATGTAAAGTATTTGGTCAATACTAGTTTAACCCATTATAACATTAGTATTAAACATATTATTATTATATTATATATTAATTATAATAAATATATTATAAAAAATATCATAATATTTAGTTTACATTATTATAGTATTATAAGTATTAAATGTAATGAAATATAATATTGTATAAAGTATTATAATATTATATTGTACTTTATATAGTGTATAATTGTATATCACACTACCATGTAAATATAATATTGTATATCACACTACCATGTAAATATATTATATAGTGTATAATTGGGTGAATTATTTGCTCCAGCAAAGAATAATTGTAAAGGTGAAGTGATGTGGCTTTTGGAGGGAATTATTCAATAAATCTAGAATTATTATAGTGAAAAGCAATCAAATCGCGTCATGTGTCATTGTAAAAGCAATTGTTTGCTGCTGGAGTGCTCATTTATCCACGGGAGAAAACACAAAGGAGGTGAGGTGCAATCGCGACATGTGGCAGCTTCGTGTTGGTTGATGCATTTTTCTTTTCCACCCTCTTTTTAAATGGTATTTTTTACCAATAAATTGATCAAATTAAAAAAAAAATCACCATTAATTTTCTTTTTTCGAGATCTATAAATAGACACCAACTTTGCTTCATTTGGACACCAAAATTTTTTGAGTATTTTCTCCAAAACTTCTTTCTTCCTCCAACTTCTTTGCTCGATCTCTTTCAAAATTCCTCCAACTTCTTTGCTCTCTTTCAAAATGGACCCTAATCAAAATTTTAATCGTCCCCCAACTTATATGTTTCCTAACCAACCTCAAAATTCCAATAATCAACGTCCTGAAAATCTTCAAAACATGCCATCCAATTTTCAGATACCGTATATGATGCCATCTAATTTTGGTATGCAATATCCTTATAATTTCCCTTATATGCAATATGGGCAACAAATTGGTGGAAGTAATTATGGTGGTTTCTCCAATATCAATAATCAAAACATCGAGCAAGTTACTCCTCATTTTAGCAGTGGATCAACAGATGTACCCGAGTTTTCCACTCAAATATCTCTTGGAAGTGCTGGTGATGACACACCACATAGTTTTTTGCTCCAAACACAGAAAAATACTTCAAAATCTAGTTATTCGGTTTGGAGTGTCGAGCAAAACAAACTACTTTTAACTAGTTATTTTCACTTTAGTAATGATAGTGAATTGGGTAGTGGCCAAAAGGGTGACACTTTTTGGGATAAAATTGCTGCTTACTTGAATGAGCATTCAACAACTGGCCCTCATAGGAGTCAACAACAATGTAAAAGCCATTACAGTGATCTCAACAAAAAAATTGGTAAGTGGGTTGGTGTATACAGAAAAGCATTAGCAGAGAGGCGTAGCGGTTGGTCAGACGACAACTACATAGCAAGAGCTCAAGATTTGTTTGTTGAAGAAACTAAAAAAAACTTTGCTTTGCTTGAAGAATGTAAGTTGGTTCGTAATGAACCAAAATATATGGTTGGATCTGGTGCATCTCAAAGTAGTGGAAGTAAAAGGAAGAGTAGCGGGGAAGGTGATATCTCATGCTCATCAGTTCCTTCTTTTGTACGCCCAGAAGGTAGAGACACGACAAAGAAAAAAGCTAAGGGCTCCTCTAGAAGATCGAAACTTGTTATTGAGGAGGAATACTCTAAGATATAGTCTGAACGCTAGAAGCTAAAAGAAATGAAGGAACAACAGATGAAGATGATGCAAGAAGTTGCAACAGCTCAAAAGGAGGCAGGAGCTAAAAGAAATGAAGGAACAACAGATGAAGATGATGCAAGAAGTTGCAACAGCTCAAAAGGAGGCAGCATGTGCTCAAAAGGAGGCAGCACGTGCTGAAAAAATGAAAATGTGGATGGACCTTAATCAGAGAAATCAAAGAAATGCATTAGACGAGTATGAGTATAAACTGCTTAACATGCTACAGATCGAATTGTTTGGCCTTTAAGTTTATCTGTTTGAGAGTTCATCTTTTACAATTCCAAGAATAAATGTAATGTGTGTTGTTTAGTATGATGTTAAGAGTGTATTGTCTGAGTATGATGTCTGAGTGTATTGTTAGAATGTGATGTCTGAGTGTATTGTTCAATAAAATGCATCTTGGTTCCTGCAAACAATTCCTTTGTATGTAAGTCATTTGAAATTTGAAAAGCAAAGCTCAATTATGTTGTACGTAAAAGTCCAAACATATGATCTCTGCACACTACAAACAAACCTTATCTCTTGAACATATCAAAAGCAATGTTGCTTCACATGTGATCTCTGCACAATACAGTCCAAACCTTATCTCTTGAACATCTCAAAATCAATGTTGCTTCACATGTGATCTCTACACACTACAATCCAAACCTTATCTCTTGAACATCTCAAAATAAATGTTGCTTCACATGTGATCTCTGCACACTTCAGTCCAAACCTTATCTCTTGAACATATCAAAAGCAATGTTACTTCACATGTGATCTCTGCACACTACAGTCCAAACCTTATCTCTTGAACATCTCAAAATAAATGTTGCTTCACATGTGATCTCTGCACACTTCAGTCCAAACCTTATCTCTTGAACATATCAAAAGCAATGTTACTTCACATGTGATCTCTGCACACTACAGTCCAAACCTTATCTCTTGAACATCTCAAAATCAATGTTGCTTCACATGTGATCTTTGCACACTACAAACAAGCCTTATCTCTTCACATGTGATATCTGAAAATCTAAGATTGGGTAATATAAATACCACTTGGATATTGAACTTATTACACATTACTTCATTACCAATTTCATCTACACAATTATTACTTAGATGAATCCACCCCCATACGAGTTTAACTTAGAGGAACTCTAAAAACAATAGGATTTGGAGGAATCTTTACTCAAATGCCAACAACAGTTACTTGAAGAGTTACAAGCTGCAAGTAATCGATCCCATAAGAGGACATACATAGATAGAAACCATGAAGCTGCCCATCAAAGGCTGATGAAAGACTACTTTGTCGAATCTCCCACATACATCGACCACCAATTTCGTCGAAGATATCGAATGCAACGACCAGTATTTCTACGAATTGTAGATTCTCTCTCAAATTATGGCACATATTTCACTCAGAGGAGAAATAGTGCTGGAAAGCGTGGTTTATCGCCAATTCAAAAGTGTACTGCTGCTATACGCATGTTAGCATATGGTGTTGCAGCTGATGCTTGTGACGAATACGTAAAGATTGGAGAAACCACTGCAGTAGAGTGTGTCAGCAAGTTTTGTGAAAGTATTGTGGCCATATTTAAGAATGACTATTTGAGAAGGCCGAATGAGGAAGACATCCAACGACTACTAAAAGTAGGCGAAGAGCACGGTTTTCCGGGAATGATTGGAAGTATTGATTGCATGCATTGTCAATGAAAAAATTGTCCTAAGGCTTGGCAAGGTCAATTTACCAGTGGACATAAAGGCACAACAACAGTAATACTCAAAGCGGTTGCTTCTTATGACTTGTGGATATGGCATGCCTTTTTTGGATTGCCAGGTACATTGAATGATATAAATGTGCTTGAAAGGTCACCTGTCTTTGATGACATTGAGGCAGGTGAAGCTCCGCATGTGAACTTCACTGTGAATGGTCATCAATACAATTTGGCATACTATCTTGCTGACGGAATCTATCCCAAATGGTCTGTCTTTGTCCAATCACTTCAATATCCCCAAGGCGAAAAAGCGAAATTGTTTGCAAAACAACAAGAATCTTGTAGGAAGGATGTGGAACGTGCATTTGGGGTTCTCCAAGCACGTTTTGTTATAATTCGTCAACCAGCTAGAATGTGGGATTTGAATGTCTTATCAAAAATTATGAGAGCGTGTATTATTTTACACAATATGATAGTGGAGGATGAACGAGATACTTATAGTCGAAACTGGGAGAACGTTGACTTTGAACCATCAAGCATTGCTAGCTCGAGCTCATCATTTGATTACCAAACACAAACGTTACCTTAGTTTGAAGTGCATGTTCAAGGTAGGTCCGAATCAGATATTCATACTATATCTGAACTCCGAGATAGGGCCAAACATCTTCAATTGAAGGAGGATCTTGTCGAGCACATTTGGCAAAACATCTTCAATTGAAGGAGGATCTTGTCGAGCACATTTGGCAAAAGTTTGGAGCAACCGCAATTTAATTTTCAACTTTCGATTTTAATTTTGTCAACGAGCACATTTGGCAAAAGTTTGGAGCAACCGCAATTTAATTTTCAACTTTCGATTTTAATTTTGTCAATTTTTAGTTTGTTTTGTGTGTTTTTAATAAATTATACTGTTGATTTATCTAGATCAATAAAATCTTGTCTTGTTTTTAATATTGTAATAATATTTGATAAATATCAAAATTAAATAATTATAAATAAAAAAAATAAAAAATTATATTATTATTATTATAATAATATTAATTATAATACATATATCACATATGAAAAAATATAATATAATAAAATATATGATGGGGAGTGATGAGGAAAGATAGAAAAGTGAATTATTTCCTAAATTATCCTCTATTGTGGAGTGTATATGATAGTGGAGACATTTGATGATGTGGCAGGTTATGTGGAAGGGGATAAAGTGAATTTGAATTGTCCCCTATTGGAGATGGTCTAATAGTTTTGTTCCCATCAATGTAACCCATTATGCACAAGCATACATCTGATTCTATCAATATGCATTTGAACTTGGAACTTATATCTTTAATCAATTATAAATAGCACAGATTAGTATTCTAATTTGATTGCATTTGTCGCTCTGTCCTAAGCAATGGTTTATTTTCTATTCGCCATGGTATAGTTATAGTTGATAACTTAGGCTTCGTTTAGATACCATGATATTTTTCTTGTTGTATTTTTACAAAAAACATCATGGTGTTCTGTTTTTAACTTAAAATGTTTTCAAAACACCATGTAAAGTATTTGGTCAATACTAGTTTAACCCATTATAATATTAGTATTAAACATATTATTATTATATTATATATTAATTATAATAAATATATTATAAAAAATATCATAATATTTAGTTTACATTATTATAGTATTATAAGTATTAAATGTAATGAAATATAATATTGTATAAAGTATTATAATATTATATTGTACTTTATGAGTTATAATATATTATAACTATTACATATTATTTTCAAATAATTATATATTTAATTATTTTGGTATATCAATTTGTTATTGTTGTATATAAATTATTTTATTATTAAAAATTATTTTACTTTATAATAAATTAATAAATTATATTATTTATTACATAATATATTAATATTTTATATATTACATTGCATTTAGTATACAATATGTTATTATAATAATATTATTAAATTGTTATGTTATTATTAAATATGTTAGTATTATTTAACATTTTATAATTATTAATTTATTACAATTTATTTATTAAAAAGTTAATAATATTATAGTGATTATACTATTATATAGTATATTATTATATTATTATTTATTATCAATAATTTTTTATTATTTTTATTAGTTAATTTGTATTTTATTATTATTTATTTACTATATAATATATTATTAATATATTAAATATTGGTATTTAATATGTTATTATATTATTATATAAGATATTTTATTTATCGTATTTTTATATTATTTAATAAATATTACTAATATATTAAATTAAATATAATATAGTATATTATATTAATACCTTCTCAAACTCAAAACGAAAACACCAAACTTAAAACACCTAAAATTTGTTTTGAAATAAGTGTTGTTTTTTTAGTTTGAGAATGATTTAGCTCAAAAAACACCATGGTTTTCAAACGCATGGCGTTATATTTTTGACAAAAACACCATAGAAACAAGTAAAACACCATGATATCCAAACGGAGCCTAGTAACTTTTAAGTTTCCACCAAAATTTTCCAGGTACTCTAATTTGAGGCGATGAAGCGAAGGGATTGGCGACAAGAGAGGCGAAATGGCGTTCCCCATTCCAAGGCGTCGGATCTCTTCCCTAGGTGGCGTATAGTCTCCTTCAGTAACGGTAATATCATAATAACTCCTCTGCCACCCCCTCACCTCCTACAATGCCGCCCATTTCTGCCTCTCCGCCTTCTCTCCCACCACCTTCTTTCTCTTTTTCCCATTTTCCTCCACCAAAATTACCTTTTCCAAACCACCCCTAGCCACCCACTCCACTTTTCTCATCTTTTGAAGACCTCTTTAAGGATACCAATTGACCTCCGCCTTCCTCCTCTAAGGGCATCCTTCCCCTTCCAGAGGAAGGTTGGAAGACAGTTTCTCGCAGAAAACGTCCTAAGTTTTCCCCTCATCATCCACCTTCTCCTCCTCCTAAACTCCCTAGGTGCTTCCTAGGGATGACAAAATGGACTCAAAACCAATTGCCCACCCATACCCACCCACCAAATGAACCATCCAAACCCACTCATTTAGTTAAATGGGCCATAAATGGGTGGATATAGTTTCTATTAAAGATAAATAGGTCATTAATATGCGGGTTATTACCTACCTATTTGCCCGTTTAGATGGATATTGTTTTAAAAACACCCCCAACGCTTCAACAATTACAAAACTTATTTTTAAAAAGTTAAAAATTATAAAAAAAACACTTAAAATGACTAACAACCCGTTAAAATTTTGAGATTTGTAAAAAGCACCATCAAAGTTTAAAATATTATGAAAACACCCTCAAGAGTTAAAAATTATAAAAAAATATCAAAATTTTCTAACCTCACAGATGACACATGAAATTCAAAAATTACCAACAGCCCCCTAAAAATTTATAATTTGCAAAAAATACCCTTAAAAATTATAGAAAATGAGAAAAACACCCTCAAGACTTCAAAATAAAACACCCTCAAGACTTCAAAATTACCAAACAATTTTAGAGTTTTCTAAACTTGCAAATGACACATGAAATCTAAAAATTTTCAATAGTCCCCTATAAATTTAAAATTTGTAATTAACACCCTCAAAGTTTTAAATTTTTAGAAAAACACCCTCTATGGTTTAGAATTACAAAACCATCCTAAAATGTCAAAACCTACAAAACATGAAATCCAAAAATTACTAGCAGCCCCCTGTAAATTTATTATTTATAAAAAGCACCCTCAAAGTTTAAAAATTGTAAAAAACACCCTCAAGGGTTCAAAACTACAAAACAATCTTAGAATTTTCTAAACTTGCAAATGACACATGAAATCTAAAAAATTTCGATAGTCCCCTATAATTATTAAATTTGCAAATAATACCCTCAAACTTTTAAAAATCATAAAAAACACCCTCAATGATATATAAATATAAAAAGTAGGCGCTCATAATTCTTCGTCGGCAGGAGATATATGCGTGTGTGGGATCTTTTCAGTACCCTCAAGGATATATAAATGTTATTTTCATTTATAGGCTTTTGCTTTTGAATATATGTTAAATGCCATCCAGCGCTTCTCGGCATCGTGCTGGTCTCCTGGATTAGAAATGAATATTTTGTGATATGGATTTGTATCTGCACGAGTTTGTTCAAAATTGGCAATGAAGTCGCAAATGTGCTTTGAATTTGATGGCGAGCACCTATTGAACTTAGATCTTGAGCTTATACTTATTATGAACTTTGGGAGACTGAGTTAGTGGATTGTAGTGATTTGGGAAAGAAATCTGAAGCTGATCAGATTCCTTTTAAGTTGTTGGCTCATTAAGGTTCTATGGCTCTACAACAATACAGTTACCAGTTGACCTTGAAAATACAAAACTATTAAGGAAATAATATTTGCAAAGATAATTATTGAAGAAAATTATGAACAACAACAACAAAATTACTACACAAGATTAAAACAAGATGGAGTGTGCATTATTGAAGAAAATTATGAACAACAACAACAAAATTACTACACAAGATTAAAACAAGATGGAGTGTGCTACTAACTGAGTCTGTTTTCTCATTGTAGCATTCGCAAGAGTATCCTTAATTTTTTTATCTGCAACATGTTTATTCAATAAATGTTTATGCTATTGTGACGCCCCTGGGTTCACACAAGGCTGCAGTCCGAGGTGAAACCTAGGATGTCAAACCTGCTATGCACCACACCGTGCAATAACATGTTTCACCATCACAATTAACATCTATCTAGTAGAGTCAACAACTGGTGTAGATACAAAACAGGTAAAAGACATTACGAGGAATACTGATGAAATGATAATAGTCACATAAATATCTCATCATCCAACAACATAGAAGTACATAGTCAAGATCTGAGTAGATAAACTGAAATCCTTGATAAGTCTCAAATACAAATATCTGACAATAAGGAAACAAGGCTCACAGCCTTTACAACTTCTAGAATAATACCCTCAAATGTCTAATCTCACTACAGTGGAGACCAAAGAAAATAATACATAGCTAGAAAGTAAAGCTGAACACTAATGTGGTCCGCTATCAACCTGCGGCTCTCCGTGCTCCTGGCTCGTGACCTGAAAGGGGGAGGGACAACGAGCGTCAAAGCGCTAGCGAGTAACATCACAACCAACCCCAAGGGGACAGGGCTCGTTGTATATGAAAATACAGATAATATATAATAGATCTAAAGTCATTGATCCTACTAAAGAGGGTTTTAGTATTTAGAAATTTACAACACGAGCATAGGTACGTCGAGCGAAATAATCCAAACAAGGAAACCCTCATGTATATACCTTGTATCTCAAATTGTAAATCTCTAAACACCAAACCCGAGGTTCTAGTACAGAAATAATAATAAAAGAAATACAGCAAACACCAGAGCATAATTACAGTGTGGTGATATAGTCAACGTAAATATCACAATATTTATTACATAAATATTGTGTCAATACCTTCATAAGTGTGGTACAAAATTTGCATAATCAGTATGTTGTGAAATGTGGTACAATAATCACACGCAGGAAGAAGAACCATGTCCGATGCAAGGTCCAACTATCGTAGTTTTCCAAACTCATGGAATAAATGGCAGTTGTCCAACACGAGGACTGAGAGGGATTATAGTCCAACACGAGGACTTCTTATGGATTATAGTCCAACACGAGGACTGTAGGGATTTGCATAAGGCCGCCACAAGTATGTAGTGAAATCTACTTATCAGTTTTCATAACCAAATCGGTATATGTGTCCCAAATTCATACCCTCAGGTCATCTATCATGCATGGACACATAGTGGGGCTAATAACTAGGTCAGATAAACCAGACAAAACCCCGAATAGGAGTAAAAATACCCAAAAACACCAAATCTGGAAATCTGCAACAGAGGGGTCGGCGGTCGACCGATACGGTCGACCGAACTCTGATACAAATCAGGACGGTCGACCGCCAGGAATATCGGTCGACCGACCAGACATCGCGGTCGACCGAAAAATGACGCGGTCGACCGAAATCAAATAGCGGTCGACCGAATAAATGACGCGGTCGACCGAAGCCCTGACTCGAGCTCAGCGGTCGACCGCGTCGGTCGACCGCCGAGCGAACAGAACCCTACCTGGGTTCTGTCAGCTGCTAAAACCTGGAACCAAAGATTTCGATAACATGGGTATTTGATAAAAATGGGATCATACTGAAAATACACAACCAAAACCAAAGTTTGAAATCTATATTTTCAAGATCTTAAATCCATGAGAAACAAATCCAAATCGTTTTAAAAGCTGTAAAGATGTTTGAAACTCTTTTAGGCAAAAACTCAGATCTAGATCTTCTTTAACAGGGCATGGGTGAGTTTTGACAACATATTAAGCCCCAAACCCATATTCTAGGCTATAGTAAACTATTAGCTAAACAAAGATACGAATTTGGCTCCATAAATCCAATAAAAACTCAGTTCTTGATGTTTAAACCAAAAGGGGTGGGGGTTGGGCGAGAAATTACTCGCCTTGGTTGCTGATAATGCCCTAGATCTGTAAGATGTTGATCCCCTTCGCTGAAAACCCACGATCTGCCGAAAATCCCCAAGGACTGCTCCCAGATTGCCAAAATCCAGTTAGGGTTTTGAGGAAGAAGAGAGGGGGCTAGGGTTTACGTTTGGGGCTGAGGAGATCTCTCCTGGGTTGAGTTGGTATAAATACCAACTCCCCAACCCGACCCGAAACCCAAAACCCAACAACTAAAAACCCGAAACCAAAACCTGGTAATCTCTCTGATCGCTGATCGGTCGACCGCGCCGGTCGACCGCGCCGGTCGACCGATCAGCACAAAAATGCCTGCTGATGGCATTTTACCTGCTGATCGCCAACTCACTCAATTTCTCTCACTTGCAGACACCTGCTGGGCTCCCAAACTCTGATACACATATATATCTTATGCTTATATAGTTATTTATCACAAGGGAATTATCTACTATTACTAATTCACACATATATATACATATATACATTATAGAAATTTTTCGGGGTTTTACATTCTTCCCCCCTTAAAAGAATTTCGTCCTCGAAATTCGGAAATCATACGAACTTTGCAATATGAACTATTATAAAGATATTTACACCTAACGATCTAAAATGATAATATTCTCGGTCAAATCCTAATCGAGTGGAACTAGTACATCGGGTGAAAAATCCAAACAAGGAACCCCCCATATATATACCATGTGTTCCAACCGATTAAAATTTAAGCGAAAGTATCCTCATTATAGCGTTAAATGTAAACATAACCAAGGGTATGCACATAAGTTAAGACATGAAAATCAAAGCAAGAATTTATTTACCTGCTCAACCAAGTTTGGGTAGTCACGACGCATGTCCTCTTCGCGCTCCCAAGAAATCTCCTCAATGCCTCCTCGGTTCCACTGAACTTTTATCAAGGGGATTACTTTGTTCCTAAGCTTCTTGTCCTCTCTGGCAAGAACACAGACCGGAATCTCAATAGTGGTAAAATCATCCTGAAGTTCGATCTCCGGTGCATCCAATACTCGCTGTTGCTCCTCATCATGCAAATGCTTCTTGAGCATAGAAATATGGAACACGTTGTGTATACTAGACATCGATGCGGGAAGATCTAGTCTGTATGACACGGCTCCAATGCGCTCTAGAATCTGAAAAGGCCCAATATATCTCGGTGCGAGCTTTCCCCGCCTCCCGAATCGCTGCACGCCTTTCATAGGCGATACCTTAAGCATAACCCAATCCCCAATCTGAAACTCTAGGGGTCTCCGCCTCTTATCCGCATAGCTCTTCTGCCGACTCTGAGCGGCTAAGATCCGCTCTCTGATCAAGGCTACTTTCTCAGTAGTCTGCCTCACTAACTCTGGCCCAAGCATCAAGCTGTCCTCCGGCTCGGCCCAACATATCGGTGATCTACAAGGTCTCCCATACAATGCTTCATACGGGGCCATACCGATCGTCGCTTGATAACTATTGTTATAAGCGAACTCTACCAGTGGGATATGGTCCTCCCAACTGCCTTGGAAGTCAATGACACATGCCCGCAACATGTCCTCCAGTACCTGATTCACCCTCTCCGTCTGGCCATCCGTCTGGGGGTGAAATACACTGCTATAAGATAGTGTGCTGCCGAAAGAGTCCTGGAAACTCCTCCAAAAATGTGAAGTGAACACAGATCCTCGATCCGACACGATTGTGTCCGGGACTCCGTGGAGTCGAACTATCTCCCGAATGAAGATCCTCGCATAAGACTCAGCTGTATAAGTGGTCCTCACCGGGATGAAATGGGCTGACTTCGTCAACCGGTCCACTATCACCCAAACTGAATCATTCCCCTTCTTCGACTTCGGCAACCCCACAATAAAATCCATAGAGATATCTGCCCACTTCCACTCTGGAATGGGTAAAGGCTGAAGTGTCCCCGCCGGTCTCTGATGCTCTGCCTTCACCTGCTGACAGGTAAAACATCTAGCCACATAATCTGCAATCTCTCTCCGCATACCACTCCACCAGAATCGCCTTTTCAGGTCCTTGTACATCTTGGTAGTCCCTGGATGTACTGTGTACCGAGTACGGTGCGCCTCATCAAACAAATCCTTCTTCAGCTCTGCACTGGCTGGCATAACCAATCTACCCTTCATCCGAAGACCTCCATCTGCTCCAACGGTCCAGTCCACTTTAGGCTCTTTGGAAATCTCTCCCTTACGGGTTTGAATCCAAGAGTCCTCCAACTGAGCTCTGACAACCCTGTCACTCCAAGATGGCTGCACTGACATAGCTCCCAAGAATGCACTGGTTCCTCCAATCTCGGGTCTAAAGTCAAACTGGCTAAGAGTGATAAGGTCTCTGTGCAATGAACACCTCAAAGCCGCAATCTGATGTCGGCGCTTTCTACTCAAAGCATCTGCTACGACGTTCGCCTTCCCTGGATGATACTGAATCGCGAACTCGTAGTCCTTGATAAACTCAATCCACCTCCTCTGCCTCTGATTGAGTTCCTTCTGAGAAAATAGATACTTCAGACTCTGATGGTCTGTGAACAGCTCAAACTGTACTCCATACAAGTAGTGCCTCCATGACTTCAGTGCAAACACCACTGCTGCTAACTCCAAGTCATGAGTGGGGTAGTTCTGCTCATGCACCCTCAACTGCCGTGAGATATAGGCCACCACTCTCTGAGTCTGCATCAGTACGCCTCCTAAACCTGCCAATGATGCATCCGTATACACAACAAATGTTCTGTCACTGCTCGGAATAGTCAAAACCGGCGCTGTAGTCAACTTGGTCTTCAAAATATCAAAGGCCTTCTGGCACTCCATGCTCCAAATGAACGGTACACCCTTCTTCGTAAGGTGTGTAATCGGTGTCGCAATTTTCGAGAAGTCCTGGATGAACTTCCTGTAATATCCAGCTAAGCCCAAAAAGCTGCGAATCTCTGACACCGTCTTCGGTGGTTCCCAATCAAGAACTGCCGTGACCTTAGCCGGGTCCACTGCTATACCCTCTCTACTGATGACGTGGCCAAGAAATCTGACCTCTGAAAGCCAAAACTCACACTTGCTGAACTTGGCGTACAACTGGTGCTCCTGAAGGGTCCTCAACGTTATCTGTAGATGCTCCTCATGATCTGCCTCCGATCTCGAATAAATAAGAATATCGTCGATGAACACGATCACAAACTAATCTAAGAAGGGACGGAAAACCCGGTTCATCAAATCCATGAATACCGCGGGCGCATTGGTCAATCCAAATGGCATGACCAAGAACTCGAAGGATCCATATCGAGTAAGAAAAGCGGTCTTGGGAATATCCATCTCCCGAACCCGCAACTGATGATAGCCAGAACGAAGATCAATCTTCGAGAAATACTGCGCACCCTGCAACTGGTCAAACAAGTCATCAATCCTAGGTAGTGGGTACCTATTCCGGATAGTGACCTTGTTCAACTCTCTATAATCTATGCATAATCTCATACTACCGTCCTTCTTCTTCACGAAGAGGACCGGCGCGCCCCACGGAGAATGACTCCGGCGAATAAAGCCCTGAGCTAACAACTCGTCCAACTGGGTCTGAAGCTCTCTCATCTCAGCTGGTGCCATGCGATAGGGTGCGCGGGATATCGGGGCTGTGCCTGGCTGCAACTCAATACAAAACTCGACCTCTCTCACAGGAGGTAACCCAGGTATGTCCTGAAAGACATCCTGATAATCTGAGACAACTCTAGTCTCCAATAGCTCGGCTCCCTGATCCCGTCGCATCACCTCCTCGATGTATGCCAGAAATGACTCCGCAAATCGGTTGCCCTGAGAGGCGGCTACAATCAGGCGGCTACAATCATCTCGGACCCGTCGGACGCTCGCAACTTGACTGTCTTCGCAAAGCAGTCAATACTAATATGGTAGGAAGACAACCAATCCATACCAAGGATGACATCGAACTCGGACATATGCAACACTATCAAATCCACTATAAACTCCGACTCGTCTAGACTGACGGTACACCTCCTACAGGATTGCTTTGCTCTCAGGAATAGCATTCAGACCTTGGTCGAAGCCGGCGTTATAACGCTAAGGTAAGCCAAATAAAAACGGCAAAACTCCGACCGGTATAAGAGTATAAACTGCTTCCTAAAACTCCAAAGAGTATACGAGTATAAACTGTTTCTCAATCCTCCGACCGGTATAAGAGGTTAAACTACTCCCTGATACTCCAATAGGTATATGAGTCTAAACTGTTTCCCCACTTTTGACGGGAAGTTCCTGGAGAATATTAAGCTAATATTCTTAAGGATAACCCGGTTAGTTAACTGATAATAATGTCCGAACCAGTTCCGCAGAGGAAACTGGGGGTGGACGATTTATGTAACGGGAAGTTCCCAAAACCACAGCAATGTAATGAATAAGAACTCCCATTCAAATTCTCACCGTGTCTGTGCACTCAACACTCTCTCTGTTAGAGTCTGGACGTAAAGTTCCCAATTGGTCAAACCTTCTTACAGTTAGGACCACAGTCAAAATCCCCTCTCGATTCCTCCAATGAACGAGAGGTCCATTTTCAAATCGAGTGATCAAACCTTCCTACAGTTAGGGTCATCTCAAACTCCTGCTTGGTCAAACCTTCCTACAGTTAGGACCAAAACCACAATTCACTCTCGATAAACGAGAAATTCATCTTTTGTTCGGTAATCAAACCTTCCGACAGTTAGGGTTATCCGAATCTTTTTGATTCTCGTAGTTTCTTTTGCGCTGGAAATAGAATATAAAATTCTTCCTTTCCAGAATCAGGGAATAGAATATAAAATTCTTCCTTCCTTGTTTTCGGGTTCGCCTTCACCCTAAAAGAAGACCGGGAAATAGAATATAAAATTATTCCTTTCCTGCACCGATCTTTTCCTAAATTTATCAATCTAGGATTCGTACAGGGAATTTTATCCCGAATCCTAAGCAGGGATAAGTCTGCGCCTAACACGCGCCGCCGGTTTAGTTTTTTTCCGTACAAAAAGACACCAGAGTTCGATTCTGGGGTATTCTATCCCGAAACCTAAGCAAGGATAAGTCTGCGCTTAACCCGTGCTGCCGGTTAGTTCTTAACCATTGAAAAGAACACCCGTCCACATATTCAACATTGTGGCAGATTGTTATTAATAACACCAAAATCCATGCCTTACACGCATGGGGAATGTCATCCTAAATCCTAAGAAAGGATATGTCGACACCTAACACGCGTCGCCGGGTAGTCTATTCCCGTGAGAAAGACAAAGTCTACGTATTCAGTAGCATCAAGTCTAAGGGAGTTCATTCCTTTAGCACAACGTCACATGCGGAACGGACTTAAGACAATCCGCATGTAAGCCCGATTCAAACGGTAATCGGTAAAAGCATGTCAAATCCGTTGAAGGCTGAGGATTTGCCAAAAATCCTAAGTCAACGTCTGATACACGTTGCTGTTTAGTCTTTTCACAGGAGAAAGACGAAGTCTACGTATTCAATATCGTAGCACTAAAAGGGTTAACTCTTTTAGCTTAACGTCACATGCGGAACGGATTTAGACAATCCGCATGCTAGCCCGACTCAAACGGTAGTCGGTAAAGGCTTATCAAACCCGTTGATGGCTGAGGGTTTGCCAAAAATCCTATAAATACGAGAGTCACTGACGCATCAGCTTCATTAGTTGGTCTTGTGACTTGAGCATCCAACGACATTCGAAACCCTAGGGTCAATGCCGGACAACGCGTAACCCTAGGTTAACGCCAGTCAACGCGTTGCGATCAAAAATTCAACGTACGACGTTCAAAACACTAGGGTCAACGCCGGTCAACGCGTAACCCTGGGTCAACGCCAATCAATGCGTTGCAACGAAAGAATCACTACTCCGAAAAGTATACGAGTATAAACTGCTTCTTAAATACTCCAATAAGGTATATGAGTATAAACTGTTCCCTAATTTTTTGAGAAGTTCCTGGAGAATGTTTTCTATAAATATTCTTAAGGATAACTCAACAAATACGACGCCGGACAACGCGTTGCAGATAAAGACTCGACGCCAACAATCGATGGTCAGCTAAATCAGGAACCGACTTCAAAGTTCAAAATTCCGACAACGGTCAGACAATAAATGCAGCACCGAAACTCTTTCAGACATTCGACAAAGCACCGAATAGCCTGGAGAATTGAAGGAATCAAGAACGGAAGTCATTCCAAGGTCCCATTACACCGACTGAAGGTTGGGACAATCATATCCAAAGTATTCCAGACTCTTCTATGAAAGAACGAGACTAAAGTATTCCAGACTCTTCTATAAAAGAACGAGACTGAAATACTTTGGAGGGGGTATCTGTAGGCATATAAAATTGCTTATAGGTCCCTTAGCTCAGCTCGGCACAAACCGACAAACCAACGAGGCAACGAGATTGACTAGTCGCACGCAAGCAACGGAATACGTCCATTCGCATGCGGGATCAAGCCAAGTGTTCGAAGAGTCAACGAGTCATCCAACCAAGGGCATACTCGGACGAATCACGATCGAATCAAGATCGGTTTCGGACTCGAACTCAGAAGTGGATTTACTGCCTAATCGGGATCCCGACTTACTGCCAAATCAGGAATCAAATCAGAGTCTGGATCAACCGAATCACGGACAGAACCCAAAGGTGGAAAACAGCAGAAAACCAAACACCCGGAGGGGCTCGGAAACCAAGTCACCGAGGCGGCTCACCGAGCCACCAAGGTGGCTCGGTGGCCGAGCCACCAAGTGGTGGCTCGGCCGAGCCACCTAAGTGGCTCGGTGGCCGAGCCACCTTGGGGTGGCTCGGCCACCTCCGAGCCACCAAATGGTGGCTCGGAGGCCGAGCCACCTCCTTGGTGGCTCGGCGGCCACCAAGGTGGCTCGGCCACCACCGAGCCACCAAGAGGTGGCTCGGTGGCCGAGCCACCAAGGTGGCCGGCCGAGCCACCTCTTGGTGGCTCGGCATGAGCCGAGCCACCTTGAGGTGGCCGGCCACCTAGGGTGTCGGCCACACGTGCACACGGGCACAGTGACGCTTGGCTATAAATAGGAGAGGGGGTGGTTCATTTG
>NC_033802.1:42920196-42953152 GCF_001876935.1 Asparagus officinalis | reverse complement strand
ATGATAATGTTTCCATCTGAGGGTGACTTGCCTTCTTTGGGCTTTCAAAGGTTACCCGCCTCAAAACATTCCTTTTTGGGCGTGAATTTTCAGCGTGCTCTTGGACTTCAATGCTCAAATTGGTGCGCGCAGCTGCCTTGAGCTCTTTGTCATGCTGGAGGTGATGGCGACCCCCAGTATGTTGAGTCGTTCTGGGCTTCTTCATCGGGCCCAAACGCTCGTGAATTGGAGCTTTGCCTCTCACGTCAGGAACTGGACCGAGGCGCTCCAAAATTGGTTTCTTCTTGCGGGATGACTCTGCATGATCTCCCGGAGAAGTTATTGGGATTAACGGCGACTTTGGTTGACTCGCCGGAGTTTGACCTTCCTTAGAAGGCTGCACTGGTTGCTTTTTGGCCTGAGTCGCCTTCTTCTCCGCCTCCTTTTGCAGCTTTCTACGGGCTTCCTGAGCTTGAGCCCGTGCCTGCGCTGACATCGCGCGGCGCTTGCGAATGCGCTCCTCGAGTGTCGAACGGTTCCATTTGACGCGGACCCATTCTTTCTTTGGCGGCTTGGAAGAGTCGCCATTCATTGGTGGTTGAGGCTGTTTGCCTCTTCTGTTCTTCAACTCCGCGTGGTAGCGGAATCCGTCCGTAGACTCCATCGCCTTAGCGAATTGCCGCGCAAGGCGTTGACGACGCCTCTGGCGGGCTCTCTTTGAGAGAGTCACAACGCCCTGAACAGTGGAGGCGTTGGCGGGAGTTGGGTTGACCTGATTGGAGGTCGGTGGAACTTCATTTGACGCAACTTCGGCGTCAGTTGGGTTGAGAGCTTCGTGGGCTTCCCGAGCAGCTTCAAACCAACGAGCTTTTCTCCCGGAAAAACCGTTGCTTTCTTCATTAATGAGATAATTGTCATCTTGAGTTACAACTTTTTGAGTTACAAAAGATCCGGTCTTTTATAGATCCGGTTACAACTAAATCAAAGAAAAAAAGTAAAAATTACAACTTTCCTTCTGTGAACAAATCACGAGCTCCTGTTTTGCGGTCGCTCGTTTTGGTGGGTTCTTTGCCTGCGCCGGGGTTAATCCGTGGACCACCGCGCGATCTAGATCCGGTCGGATCTACACGATTATACGGGTATTATTCCACGAAGGGAATAATAGCCGGGAGGGATTAGTCCACCAAGGGAATAATCGCTCGGATCTCGAGATCTAAGACCAAGCTTAGATCTGGAGTGTGATCTCGTGTAGATCTCAGATCTGTTCTTTCTTCCTCTCGAAATCCTGCCTTTTCTGACGTGGATGCTCGCCGAGGATCAGATCCGAATGTGCAAGTCTTCAAGTCTTCAAAGCTCCGAGTTCACTCTTCAATCCGGCAGAGTTTTGGCTCTTGAAATTCCAACCTTGAAAATGAATACCACTTGGTCTATTTATAGGCACCCAGATCTGTGCCTAGGCACAAATCTGGGCCGGCCACCTCAGGGTGGCTCGGCTCTGGGCCGAGCCACCCTGAGGTGGCTCGGCTGCCGAGCCACCTGAAGGTGGCTCGGCTTCGGCCGAGCCCCTCTAGGTGGTGGGTTTGGTTGTTTTCCGTTGTTTCCGGTTCTTTCTGTGATTCGGTTCTGTTTCGATTTGTTGACCTGATTTGGCAGTAAGTCGGATTCCTGATTTGGCAGTAAATCTGCTTCTGAGTTCGAGTCCGAAACTGATCTTGATTCGATCGTGATTCGTCTGATTCCTGATTTGGCAGTAAATCCATTTCTGAGTTCGAGTCCGAAACTGATCTTGATTCGATCGTGATTCGTCCGAGTCTGTTCCCGGTTGGATGACTCGTTGATTCTTTGACACTTGGCTTGATTCTGAACGCGTATGGATGCATTTCGTCGCTTGCGTGCGATTCGTCGATCTCGTCGCCTCGTTGGTTCGTTGGTTTATGCCGAACTGTGCTAAGGGACCTATAAGCAATTTTATATGCCTACAGCTGTCTCTCCTCATCATGCAAGTGCTTCTTGATCATAGAAACGTGAAATATGTCGTGCACACTAGACATTGATGTTGGAAGATCTAGTCTATAAGACACAACTCTAATACGCTCAATAATCTGAAAAGGGCCAATATATCCCGGGGCAAGCTTTCCCTGTCTACCAAATCGCTGCACACCCTTCATCGGCGATACCTTTAGCATGACATAATCTCCTACCTAAAACTCTAAAGGCTATCGTCTATGATCTATGTAGCTCTTCTGCCGACTCTGAGCGGCTAGAATACACTCCCTAATCAATGCTACTTTTTCAGTAGTCTACCTCACAAGCTCTGGTCCAAGCAACAAGCTATCCTTCGGCTCTGCCTAACATATAGGGGATCTACATGGCCTCCCGTATAATACCTCATACGGAGCCATACCAATCATTGCTTGATAACTATTGTTATAAGCAAACTCTATCAATGGAATATTATCCTCCCAGCTACCTTGAAAGTCAATGATACAAGCCTGCAACATGTCCTCCAACACCTGATTCACTCTCTCTGTCTGACCGTCTGTCTGAGGGTGGAATACATTGCTATGCAATAATCTGCCTGCGAATGAATCTTGGAAACTCCTCCAAAAGTGCGAGGTGAAAACTAATCCTTGATCTGATACAATCGTATCTAAAACTCCGTGAAGTTAAACTATCTCTCGCATAAATATCCTCACATAGGTCTCAGTGGTATAAGTGGTCCTCACTAGAATAAAATGTGCCGACTTCGTCAACCGATCCACTATTACCCAAACTGAGTCGTTCCCCTTTTTCGAATTCGGAACCCTACAATGAAGTCCTTGGAAATATCCGCCCACTTCCACTCTAGAATGGGTAAAGGTTGAAGTGTCCCTGCTAGTCTCTGGTACTCTGCCTTCACCTGCTGACAGGTAAAATACTTAGCTACATAATCTGCAATATCTCTTCGTATATCACTCCACCAAAAGTGTCTCCTCAAGTCCTTGTACATCTTAGTGGTTCCTGGATGCATTGTATATGGGGTACGATGTACTTCATCAAACAACTCCCTCTTCAACTCCACACTAGCTGGCATGACTAATCAACCCTTCATCCGAAGGCCTCCATCTGCTCCAATGGTCCAATCATCCTTAGGCTCTTTGCAAATCTCCTCCTTCCGTATTTGAATCCAAGAGTCCTCTAACTGAGCTCTGACTACTCTGTCCCTCCAAGATAGCTGCACTGATAAAGCTCCCAAGTATGCACTGTTTCCACCCATCTCTGGCCTAAAATCGAACTGACTAAGGTTGATGAGATCTTGATACAACGAGCACCTCAAAGCCGCAACCTGATGTCGATGCTTCCTACTCAAAGCATCTGCTACGTTGTTCGCCTTCCCCGGGTGATACTGAATCGCAAACTCGTAGTCCTTGATGAACTCAATTCATCGCTGCTGTCTCTGATTAAGTTCCTTCTGGGAGAAAAGGTACTTCAGACTCTGGTGGTCTATGAATAGCTCGAACTAAACTCCATACAAGTAGTGTCTCCACGCCTTCAGCATGAATACTACCGCTGCTAACTCCAAATCATGAGTGGAGTAGTTCTGCTCATGCACCCTCAACTATCATGAGATATATGCTACTACCTTGTGAGTCTGCATTAGAACACCTCCCAAACCTGCTAACGACGCATCCGTGTATACAACAAATGTCATGTCACTGCTCGGAATAGTAAGAACTGGTGCCGTAGTCAACTTAGTCTTCAAAGTATCAAAGGCCTTTTAGCACTCCATGCTCTAAGTAAACTGTGCACCCTTCTTCGTAAGATGTGTAAGTGGCATTATGATCTTTGAGAAGTCCTGAATGAACTTCCTGTAATAGCCAGCTAACCCTAAAAGCTATGAATCTTGGTAACCATTTTTGATGGTTCCCAATCAAGCACTGCTAAAACCTTAGCTGGGTCCACTGCTATGCCCTCTCTACTGACAACATGGCCAAGAAATCTGACCTCATAAATTCAAAACTCACACTTAATAAACTTAGCATATAGCTGATGCTCTCGCAAGGTCTGCAAAGCCAAACATAGATGCTGCTCATGCTCCAACTCCGATCTCGAATTGATAAGAATATCATCGATAAATACAATCACGAATTGGTCTAAGTATGGATGGAAGACCCGGTTCATCAAATCCATGAATACCACGGGTGCATTGGTCAACCCAAATGGCATGACCAAAAACTCGAAGGACCCATATCGAGTCAGAAAGACGGTCAAGGGAATTTCCATCTCCCGAACCCGCAACTGATGATAACTAGAACAAAGATTAATCTTCAAGAAATACTACGCTCCCTGTAGCTGATCGGACAAGTCATCAATCCGAGGTAAAGGATATCTATTATGGATAGTGACTTTGTTCAACTCACGGTAGTCGATACATAATCACATACTACCATCATTCTTCTTTACGAAGAGGACCGGCGCTCCCCACGGAGAATGACTCTGACGAATGAAGCTCTGAGCTAACAACTCATCCAACTGGGTCCGTAGCTCCCTTATCTCAGTAGTTGCCATGCGATAGGGTGCTCGGGATATCGGGGTTGTGCTCGGCTATAACTCAACAAAAATCTCAACCTCTCTCACAGGATGCAACCCAGGTATGTCCTGAAAGACATCCTAAAAATCTAAGACAACTCTAGTCTCGCATATATCAATACTCTGATCCCAAAGCATCACCTCCTCGATGTACGCCAGTAATTACTCCACAAACTGGTTCCCCTAAGAGGTGACCACAACTAACTCGGACCCATCGAACGCTCGCAACTTGACTATTTTCGCAAAACAGTCGACACTGACGTGGTAGGAAGATAGCCAATCCATACCAAGAATAACATCAAACTCTGACATGCTCAACACTATCAGATCAACAACAAACTCAAACTCGTCCAAACTAATAACACACCTCCTACAAATGCTCTCCAAGAGCGACATCTCCCCTAGTGGAGAGGAAACTGACAAAGGAACATCTAGAGGCTGAGCTACGAGCCAAAGTCTAATCATAAAAGCATAAGATATGAAAGAGTGCGAAGCTCCCGAATCAAAAAGAATACAGGCTAGAAAGGAGTTCACGAAGAACGTACCCTCCACTACGGCCCCGTTCGCACCATGATCACGAGGGACTCCTGCATAGACTCTACTAGTGGCTGGAGCCTGCTCTGCGGCTGGAGGTGGAGCATATAGAACTACCTGTCCCTAAGGAACCTCCTGAACTACACAAACCTACCCCTCAATCTGCGGGACCACTAGCGGTGCCTCTAATCTCATCTGCTAGCCCTGACCTCAGCCGTGAAATCGATTCTGTTGCTGATTCTGCCCTTTCCCTTGCTAAGCTCCTACTGGTACACTGCGGCATTCTGATGCTTTGTGCCCAATCTTACGACAATTATAACATGTGCCCTAAAACTTGCGCTGCTGAGGCGCTCTCTGATCGTGCTAAGGTCCTCTCCTATGAGGGCCTTGCTACTCCTGCTGCTGCTGGGGTCCAAAAAATGGCCTCTTATTCTTGCCCTTATCTTAAAGTATTTCCTTCTTTGTCCTTTTAGTACATAGCTGACTAATTCTCTTTGGCAGCATCAGCTACCTCTCGAACTAAGTAGAACCTCCTAGAAATGAGGTATCAATGAAGGCTAGGGCGAAGTCCTACTAGAAACATTTGTGCCTGGCTTTCTCTAGTCTGCCACATGCCCGTAAAGTAAAGTAGACTCATAAATCTGCTCTTGAAATCCGCTACTGACATATCTCCCTGAGTTAATCTGGATAACTCAAGCTATTTCCTGGCCCGTGTCGCAAAATAGATATATTGTTCATTGAAGAAGTAGACGAAACCCTCCCAGGTGAGGGTCGTCCTCTGCTCTAAAGTGAACTGAAGCTGATACCATCTTTCTGCATCCTCCTTAAGACTGTAAGATGCTTGCCTCTTCTTTTGAACTGAAGTCAGATTAAGTATCTCAAGAATGTTACCCACATCCTCCTTCCACTTAAGTGCAGCAAGAGAATCTGACAATCCCTGAAACTCCGGTGCCCTCATCTTCTGGTATCTCTCCACTAGGCGGAGCCAAGCCTCCTACTCTATGGCCCTATCAGCAACTGCCTGTGGGGTATGTGTCGGTGTGACTCCCGAAAAATTCTCCATAATTGGAATAGCTTGTACTACCGGTGGTGGAACTACTGGTGGTGGTGGTGTGACGTGATTCATCACAAGCTCCTCAAGCACTGCCATCCTAGTAGCTATAGGAGCCATCAGATCTATCAAATATTAGGGAGCCTTCTATGGCTCGGGTGGGGACTGTTGTGACTCGGGTGGAGCCTACTGTGGCTCTGCCTGACTAGTTCTTTGGGTACGAGGTCTACCTCGTCCTGCCATCTGAGCACATAGAAGAAGGTTTATGAGTCCTCAAACAAAACATATATGGAACTCGTATAAATAGAAAGTTCATATCATATATCATTCACGTAAATACTTTTAATATCACAAAAAAATATTTGTAATTTTTGAATACATGAATATAACGTCCTCACTCATTCTAAAAATTTCTAGCGGACTCTATACATGAATCTTTAGAAACTCTACTTTAACTCCACGACTCGACACAAGATGATCCTAGGATACTAGAACTAGTGTTCTGATACCAACTGTGACGCCCCTAGTTTCAACAAGGCTGCAGTCCAAGGTCAAACTAAGAATGTCAAACCTGCCAAGCACCAAACACCATGCTACGACATGTTTCACCATCACAGTTACTATCTATCAAGTGGAATCAACAACAGGTGTAGGTACAAAACACGCAAGAGAGAATATACGGAAGAAATACTAAATAACAGATACTCTAAAGAAAATCATCATCACTGATATAAATGGATAAATCTCTGAGAAACAAACAACTGAATTCTAATACAACTGTCTCATAACAGGAAGTCAAATGAAATGACATAAAGGCACATCGCTTTACAAAACTAGAAATAATATCTCAAATACTCATAAATACATCTACTGTGGAGTTCTGTCATAAACTGCAAAATATAATAAATATCTAGATAGAATCTATGAAGACATCTCATAAACCTGCGACTCTCTGTACGCTTGACTCGCTGCCTGAAAAGGGGGAAAACAGCGAGCGTCAAAGCGCTATAGCGAGTAACATCTCAATAAACCCTAGGGGGAAGGGCTAGAAGGATAAGAAAATACATGTAGATATATAATAAATAATCAATCATCGACTGTAAAATGAAGTGGGAGTTTGATATTTTAGAAATTTACAACATGAGCATAGGTGTGTACGTCCCCTGTAGCTCAAATCATAAATATCTAAATACCAAATCCAAGCTACAGAGTGGAGCATTAACTCCATCTCCAACCATACTATCAAAATATCCTAACTAACGCCAGATACTTGTCCAACACATGGACTTCATCTACTATATGTTAAATAAAACAACTCAGATAAATGTCCAACACATAGACTGCATATGATAAATGCCCAACACATAGACTGTAAGAGGTAAAAGCCCAACACATGGACTATATATGACAAAGGTCCAACATATTAACTGAAATGGGTAAATGTTCAACACATGGACTATATGATTAAGGTCCAACACATGGGCCATAATAGACAAGTTTCCAACGCATGGACTGCATACGATTAGTATCGTACAATTAACAAATACAAGTAAAAGCATATATACTATTCACTCTCATATCCCAGTGATAAATCTAAGACTTATGTTAAAAAGTCAACTCATGTACACAAATCTCAATGTACAACAAACCCATATAACCTAGGTGTTTCGCCATCCACACAACTGCACGCAAACGACGTGCACATGCAGAATAGGTCTCACGGTCGACCGCCAAATAGCTATGGTTGACCGTGCAGTGAGCAGAAAGTTTTGGGTCATCTGTGCACCCATCGGTCGACCGTCGCATATTTGTGGTCGACCGTGCAAGCACAGAAAGCCTCCTACAGGTTTTCTGTTCTACGGTCTATCATACAAAAACTCATAAATGATAATCTTACATACTGGAAACCCTATATGAACGATTTAGCATTTCTAAAACACATGAAAATAGATCTAAACATTTTAGATAAATCAAATCATTCATGAATACATATAAACATGTCGAATCATATAAGAACGGGGTTATTTCATTTAAAACTCTTGCTAGAAAAACATCTTCAGATTTAGATCTACATTAAGAATTTCATTTGGTGGATTTTCATAAGCCAAAACTTTGGTCTTTACATCATATACAACGTAGATTTATCTATATACACAAAATAGCATTTTTGGCTCAATAAAACTATGTAAAAACTCAATAAAATCGTTTAAAACTTGGGTGCAGAGTTGAGCGAGATGAAACTCACCTGAGGGGTGCCGAGGAACTCCTAAAAACGCGCGGGAAAGATCCTCCTTCGCTGAACACCACTGGGTCTCGTTGTTAGCTCTTCGAAATTCTCCAAAAATCACCCAAAGGAAGAGGTTTAGGGTTTGAGAGAGAAGGAGGGGGTTATTAGGGTTTAGACTGGTAAAAGAGGTAGGTTTTCAGGTAAAGAAATATATATATGAACCAATAAATCCGACCCAAACCCAACATGGCCCGAACCTGGAAAAACTCAATATCCGCTCGGCGGTCGACCGCGTCGACCGCGCAGAAAGCATAAGCCTTTCTGCTCGCCAACACACCCAGCGGTCGACCGCCATTATGGCATGGTCAACCGGACAGGAAAATTCCTGTTGATGCATGTTTAATTGTGTGCTGGTCTTTTCCACTTGATTTTTCTCACATAAATACACTTGTTTGATCCCCAAACACATGTTATCACATTTATCTATCATATAAGTATATATTTCACAATAAAAACCCATTCACTTTATTTTACGGGGTTTTACAAATTGATATATAACGTGAAAGTTTCTTGAGTTTTGCTCTTGTTTGTTATTTTCGAGAGAGTTTCTCGATCTTGTACTGTAATATTACAATGATTAAGGGTTGTTTAATACCTGAGATGATGGTGAACACTAGTTATGGACACGCACACCGAGATATGTTCACATACACTTAGTTTATGTTGTGTTAACACGCACTATTAAGATTTCTGATACACGTTGAGTTGATGAAAGTGTTATAACATATAATAAAGTATTGTTCATCAATTATGGATGCACGGTGTGGAGGTTTCCCTATAATGAGACCGCGGTTGTACTACACTAGGAGTATTGGATGTTTCCCGCAATGAGACCACGGCTGTAGCAATACTCGAAGATGATCGGGGTTTTTTGGATTTGGCTGATATGTTTATACTCTGCGTACGATCATCTAGATACATCATTCGGAAATAAGGAGATAAAACCTATCTGCCGTAGAATGATTGAGTAAGAATATTACAATAGTATCGTTATTTTATGTATCCGGAATATGGAGACAAAACCTATTGTCAGAAAGCGATTGAGTAAGAATATTATAAGAGTATCGCTATTGCATAAGGAGATGCACACATATATGTATCATCAGTTGTAGTTACTCCCATGTTAGATTATCCATGAGTAGGGCACATTCCTTGTTTGTGGCATACATGATATGGCCTATGGTGATTTTTTAAGTTGGATGATATTCTCTTATTATTACGCCAACTACTTGAGAAGTAGTTCGAGATTGTGACATTGGTCATTTATGGTTTAGGCTTGGAGTATTTCTTTTGAGTGTTATTTTCATTCATAGAGTTGGAATTGGTATTTAGGGATCTACAATTTGAGACATATGGTATATATATGAGGGTTTCCTGGTTTGGATTATTTCGTTCGACGTACTACGTCTCGTCTTGTAGGTGTCTAAATATTAATTTCATTAGATACGCGGAAAATAATATAGGTAGATGCTTAATAGATAGAGCCTCCACTTCATCCAATAGCCTTTCCCCTGGGGGCGGATGGAAATGATCTTGTTGTAGTGCTATCACGCTCTTGTTGTTGTTTTTTTTTAAATTGTATCTTTCAGGTAGATCAGAGTTTCGGAGAGCCGCAGAATGACGGAGTTCTAGTATAGTCGCCGTCGCACAGTTTTAGCAGTTGAAGCTCCACTATATAGTTATGTTTAGTATTTAGACTTTAGAGTTGTATTCATTTTGTAGAGGCTGAGTGCCTTAGTGAGATTTTATTTGACTCTTTGTGTTGAGATGTATTTTAGATTCAGAGATATTTTCATTCTACTTCAGTTAGGCTCATTTGTTGATATACTTCTTCTGTGCATACCTGATTTTGTACTACTTCTATTATTTGCATGTTTTGTACCTTCACCTATTTGTTGTTTCCACTAGAGAGGTACTACTTCTATTATTTGCATGTTTTGTACCTTCACCTATTTGTTGTTTCCACTAGAGAGATAGTGACTATGATGGTGAAACATTTTGCATGTTTTGTACCTTCACCTATTTGTTGTTTCCACTAGAGAGATAGTGACTATGATGGTGAAACATGTCATAGCATGGTGTTTTGTATTTGGCAGGTTTGAATCCGGGTTTCACCTTGGACTACAGCCTTGTGTGTACCCTGGGACGTCACAGTTGGTATCAGAGCTCTAGTTCCAACATCCTTAGGATCATTCTTGTGTCAAATTATGAAGCTAGGATAGAGTTTTCTAGGATTCATGTATAGAGTCCGCTAGGAATTCCTAGAATGAGTGAGGACGATATGTGCGTATATCTCAAATTTTTGAAATTTTTTCACTTACTGTAATCATAAGCTCTCCTCTCGATATTATAAATGTTGGGACGAGGATACAATCGAGATAGAACTCGTACCCGGAGAGTTGGGCAAGTAGAGCCTGAGCCGTAGCAGGCTCCACAGTATCTGATCTACTTTATGGCACCGTTTGCAGTAAGATTTTGTAGCACTCGAGGAACGAGAGGCGTATCCGTTTTCACTAGTAGTATCACTTTCTGGAGTTCCACAACCAATTGTACCAGTCATGCCTAATGAAGAGGCAATACCAATGATTTCATCATCATCACAACCAGCTATTGATAGAACTGCATAGCACGAGGCTTAGCTCTGAAAGAATAGGAAGGATATCAGACACTGAGAATACCATAGTGTAGGGCACACTAGATTCATGTGCAACTTATAAATAAAAAGAAATATGTAAAAATTTCTTAACATCGACTCAGTACCAAACAAGAGGTTAAAAATATTCAGCATAGAGGACATCACCGGGGAATAACAACAAAGGATAGCTACGATTTTAGATTTTCGTCGGGACAACGTATATCACTTATTTGGAAAAATTTTGTTTACTTCTTCGACAAGCAGTTAGAGCTAGTTCGATTAAAGCCGTGAAATATGCTTATAGTTAATTATGACATCAAGACCAGCATGATGGCAATAACAAGGGCAAGAGGCCTATTGTGGGATCAAGAGGACCCCAGTAGCAGGGTAAGGATTTTTACCATCATCAACAAAGACATTATAAGAAGATAGCACAACATGATTTAATAGCGCTGCAGCAGCGCATGATTTGGGACACATGATACAATTGTAACAAGATCGAATATAGATTGAAGAATTATCGCAGTACACCAGCAGGAGACCAGCATGACAGAGGTCAGGATCAATAGTCTTAGAGTCGCGGTTATGACCAGCATCGGAAGATAGATGTACTACCAGTTATTCCGAGGATTAGGGGCCAATAGGCCAGAATTGCGCTGTTCAGAGTATTCATCAGGGTCAGATGGACTCATACGTTCTACCACCGATAGCATAGCAGTCGTTAGCCACCGACAGGGTTTATGTAGTCATACCGTGTGAGCATAGTACGAGCGGAGTTTTTGTAGTAAATTCTTATCCAGCTCGAATCTTGTTTGATTCAGGAACTTCGTATTATTTTATACTTCATGCCTTCATGTATAGGCTTCAGTTAGTTACACATCCCTTATATGTTCTGTTATCAGATTCCACTCCTCTAAGGAAGGTGTCCCTATTAGAGAGTATATGTAGGAGATATGTCATTAGTATAGATGAGTTTGAGTTCATCTTTGACCTGGTCGTTTTGTGGATGTCGAATTTTGACATCATTCTTGGTATGAAATGGTAATAATCCTACAATATTAGTATCTACTGTTTTGCTAAAATAGTATGCTTGTGAGCATTCGTTGGGATTGTATTAGTATCTACTGTTTTGCTAAAATAGTATGCTTGTGAGCATTCGTTGGGATTGTATAGATAGTAGCAACCTCATAGTTGTGAGCATTCGTTGGGATTGTATAGATAGTAGCAACCTCATAGGGTAACCAGAATGCGGAGCCATTTTTGGTATACGTCGAGAAGGTGATGATACGGGATCAGGGTGTAGTTTTGAGCGAGACCGGAGTTGTTTCAGAGTATCAGGATGTCTTTCAGGACATACCTATGTTTTCTCCAGTGAAAGAGGTTGTTTCCCTGCATCGAGTTGCAGCAGACACTGTGTCGATATTCCGAACACCCTATCATATCATATTGCACTCGCTGAGATGAGGAAGGTACAGACTTAGCTAGATGAGTTATTAACTCAGGGTTTTATTGTCAGGAGTTATTTTCAAGGGAGTACCGGTCCTCTTCGTAGGGAAGAAGGACTATAGCATGCGATTGTGTATCGATTATCATGAGTTGAGCAAGTCACTATCCGGATCAGTTATCCATTATCGAGGATTTATGACTTGTTCCACCAGCTGCGGGGAACGCAGCATTTCTCGAAGATTGATCTTCGTTCTAGTTATTTCCAGTTGTGAGTATGGTAAATGGATATTTCCAAAACCAAATTTTCTGACTCGATATAGGTCTTTTAAGTTCTTGTCATGCCATTTGGGCTGACCAA
This sequence comes from Asparagus officinalis, assembly GCF_001876935.1. Classification (NCBI taxonomy): domain Eukaryota; kingdom Viridiplantae; phylum Streptophyta; class Magnoliopsida; order Asparagales; family Asparagaceae; genus Asparagus; species Asparagus officinalis. The sequence continues at coordinate 42,940,293 of NC_033802.1, read as the reverse complement.
TGTACCTGTGGTATTCATAGATTTGATAAACCTGGTTTTTCGTCCATGTTAGGACTAGTTTGTAGTCATTTTATTAACGACATCCTTATCTTTTCAAGATCAGAGGCAGAACACGAGCAGCATCCTCTATTGGCATTGCGGGAATAGCGGACAGTCAAGATTAGAGGCATCAGTGATACGCTGAGTTCAGCAAATACGAGTTTTGGCTATAACAGATCAGATTTTTTTAGGCCACATCATCAGTAGGGGTATAAAAGTGGATCCAACCATTGTTGAGGCTGTACTTGATTGGGAGCCACTAAGAACCATTACGGAGATGCGGTGTTTTTGTAGGGTATGAGAGAAAGTTTATTTAGGACTTTTTGAAGATTATGATACCACTTACATAACTTACGAAGAAGGGTGTATAGTTTGCTTTGGGCACTGGATGCCAGGGAGCCTTTGAGACTATTAAGGCTAGATAGACTACAATAACAATTTTGATTTTTCTGGGCAGTAATACAACATTTTTCGTTTATGTGGACACATCATTAGCAGGACTACGAGGTGTTTTGATGTAGACCCAGAGGGTATGGCTTATTTTGCGATAGTTGAGGCACATCGTAACAGATATACAGTGCATCCAGGTATAAGGAAAATGTACAAAGATGTGAAAAGATACTTCTAGAGGAGTTTTTAGGATTTATTCAGTAGCCAGTTGTGATATTCTAGTGTTGTCCACCCACAGACGGATCTAGAGGAGTTTTTAGGATTTATTCAGTAGCCAGTTGTGATATTCTAGTGTTGTCCACCCACAGACGGATGGACAAACAGAGAGAGTAAACCAAGTCACAGACGGATGGACAAACAGAGAGAGTAAACCAAGTGTCGGAAAACATGTAGCAAATATGTATTATAGATTTACAGGATAGCTGGGAGGATCATATCTGTTGGGTCCTTTTGTTTTGATGATGTTTAACAAATAATTTACCACTAATGTTGTTTGTTTAGTATTTGTGTTTTGTATTTATTCTAGGCAAATAATATGCTGGAGGATGGATGGAATCGAGCCTCAACGATCATATCCAATGGAGGTTGGCGGAATAATGGTTGAAGCATTGCAATTCAAGTTGAAGATCCAAGTTCAAGCTTCATCCGCGAGTGTACCAAGAAGAGCTTCGTTGAAGATCACAAGCTTGAGTATATCTAGTTTTAAGTTTTATATTATTTGTGTTAGTACTTAAAGCCCAATTACATACACACATATTTTATTGGTTTCTTGTATATATATATAGTTATATATATACACACATTTTAGTTTTGGTTTCTATGTATATATATAGTTATATATATACATACATGTTGGTTTTTGGTTTTATCCACAAATAAGGTTTTGTTATATACATACACATTTATTTTCTTGTGGATAAATGGTTTTTTTGGTTTTATCCACAAATAAGGTTTTGTTATATACATACACATTTATTTTCTTGTGGATAAATGGTTTTTGTTTAGCTTTATAGATATGAAACAATATACATTCATATAAATCATTTTGTAATATGCATATACTATGCAAAATATCATATTTGTGAAAATATTGTGTTTCTTGTCTATAGACTTAATAACAACATTTTGTATCTTTTAGCAAGTCTATAAAATCAGTTTACAAAATTTCAAAACTTGGTTTATGCCAAAACATCAAAATCAAGTTTGCATGTTTTGGATGTTTTTGTAAAATGACAAGTTTTCACAAATAAGAATTGCAATTCCAAAAATTCTTTTTGTAACATGTTCATTTACATCTTTAACATGATTTCCCAAAGTTTTATATTTTTGGAATTTATTTACTATTTTTAAAGGCATTTCAAAAATTAGTTTTACTATTCAAATCAGGCTGATACAGTGTTATCAGTTGACTGATGAATATGTTCAGTCGACTGAAGAAAACGTCTAGAATAATAAAAAGTTTTTGTTTTGTTTTGATCGACTGACTAGTCGACTGATGAGATCATCAGTCGACTGATAAGGTCCGTCAGTCGACTGATGAGCTGGAAAACGCCTCTAACGGTCAGCTCATCAGTCGACTAATGGAAGCCGTCAGTCGACTGATACTGTAACGGTTAGTTTTTTTAGCCTGTTACAGATTTGGTTTTTTTGGTCTTTTTGCCTTGGTTTCTCTTGGCTTTGGGGTTCCTATAAATACCCTCATATACCCTCTGTTTTATAAATGAAGAAGAAAGTTTTTAAACAAGTTTACAAGGGTTTTAACGCTTGTTTAGTGTTTGTTTACAAGTTTGTGAAGAAATTTTCATAAGAGCAAAGTGGAGATCATCCTTGGTGTTTGAGCATTCACTCTTCTCCCTCTCTCTTGTCATCTATATGTTGGACCCTAGAGGGGGGTGATTAGGGTCAAGAGGCTCTAATTATGCAATAAAATAAAACAAGCAAACCACGAAACAGAAAATGCAATCAAAGTAAGTGAGATAGGGTTAGGAATCGTTATCCTTGAAGCGCGATGTGTTAACGAGGTTCGGTCCGCTGACCTACGTCCCCGCTCCCCACTCTCGAGGAGAAATCCACTACACACCCGGTTTGGAAGCCGGAACTTCGTCTACACAGGGATCCCTCTCAATCTCTCACTACACAGTTGATCTCAATAGATCCCACACCCTCACAGTTGATCTACACAAGATCACACTCACACAGCAGTAGAAATAGTGCAAGACTCTCTCTTTACAAGTCCCTATGACAAAGAGAAAGAGTGCAGTTGAAGCTGGGAAGTGAACACACAAAAAACTCAGAGAAAGAACAGGTTTTGAAAATCATTGCTCAAGAGAAAATGGCGGCTCTGGTTTTTTAAGCGTTAGGGCTGAGGAGAAGAAGATGGGTTGGTTTAAATAGGAGAAACCTCTCTGTTCAAAGACAAAAAACCAATCTTCTCAAAATAGAAACAATCTCCTAACAGACTATGCCAGAGATAGCGAACAGCTGGCACAACAACCCAGGGCAAGCGACCGTTTGAAAAAGGCATTGGTTGACCGACTGACTTTTCGGTCGACCGACGTATTTTCCGGTCGACCGCGAGCCTGGTCTGAAAACGAGAAAACAAGCCGATATAAAAATCGAGATTTCGGTCGACCGCACCGGTCGACCGACGACCTCTCTGGAGCCCAGTGACGAAAGACCTTAAGTGCGGTCGACCGGTGCGGTCGACCGCATTCTGATATGCTCCAGAATTGGTTTTTGACTCAAACTAAAATATTTAGAAAATATTTATATGACCTCTGAAAATTATGAAACTTTGTAAAATGTTTTTAATACTAAAAAAACTGTTTAGAAAAGGAATTTTACAGATAGGTCCTCATACTTGTGAAAAATAGTATTTTGCGAAAAACACTTAAAAGCTTAAGTATGAAAACGTGTGTGTGAGTCCCAATAGCTTTAAGTGAATTCAGTAACTCTTTGCCTATATTCTAATACTAGAGAGAGAATAAAAATAAGCTAATATCCTCACATAGAGAACAATCTTTGAGTCTTGATATAGCTTGAGTTTGGATGAAGCTTTTGTATGAATTTGTTGTTCTTGAAATAACATTGCTTCATCACTATGCCTCCACCTCCTTTGGATATCATCGTTGTAGCGTATATTCCATCCAATCCTCCATTAGTGGCACTAACATGCTTGATAAATGAATTTACTACATTTGCACTCAATAAGCCATTAGTACCGTTAATGGTGGTTGTAAAACATCATCAAAACATAAGGGCTAACAATCTCCCCCTTTTTGATGATGACAACCAACCATTATAAGAGCAAAAATAAAATAGCTTATAGATAGGTACTCCCCCTATCTATGAGCTCTCCCTAAGTATATGCAACAAATGAGGAGATTTCTCTCCCCCTTTGTCACCATCAAAAATGGGGTAAAGAAATATAAAAAAATACACCTAAACAAGCAAGCAATGTAGAACTTTCACATAGTGCATAAGCCTAAACCATTTCTTATGCGACAAAAATCATCCTCTCCAAGAGGCTTAGTAAATATATCCGCTAATTGAGATTTTGTGTCAACAAATACTAGGGATACATCTTGTCTCTCTACATGATCGCGTAAGAAATGATGGCGCACATCAATATGCTTGGTTCTAGAATGCAAAACCGAATTTTTGGAAATGTTTATAGCACTTGTGTTATCACAAAAGATTTTAATATTTTGAAAACTCAAATCATAGTCAACTAAGCTTTGTTTCATCCATAATACTTGAGCACAACATAAGCCGGCGGCAATATATTCTGCTTCCGTAATGGACAATGCAACACAATTTTGTTTCTTGGAAGCCCAAAAAACAAGGGAATTTCCTAAGAATTGGCATGTTCCACTAATACTCTTGTAATCTACCTTACATCCGGCAAAGTCGGCATCACAAAAACCATATAAATCAAAAGAGGTGCTTCTTGGATAAAATAAGCCAAGATTAAAAGTACCATTAACATATTTAATGATTCTTTTAACCGCAATTAAATGAGATGCTTTAGGAGATGCTTGAAAACGTGCACATGCACACACACTAAACATAATGTCGGGTCTACTAGCGGTAAGATAAAGAAGACTACCTATCATACCTCGGTATAATTTTTGGTCCACGTCTTCACCACTCTCAACCGCATCAAGCATAACACTAGTACTCATGGGAGTAGGCACATGCTTGGAATTCTCCAAATTAAATTTCTTAACCAATTCCTTTGCGTACTTGCTTTGTGAAATGAAGATCCCATCCTTAGTTTGCTTGACTTGTAGCCCAAGAAAGAATGTAAGCTCTCCCATCATACTCATCTCAAAGTGATCTTGCATAACTTTAGAAAATTCCTTGCACAAGGATTCATTAGTAGCACCGAAAATAATGTCATCCACATATATTTGAACTAAAATGAAATCATTTTTCCTTTTTCTCACAAAAAGAGTGTTATCAATTGATCCTTTTGAAAAACCATTTTCAATAAGAAAACTAGAGAGGCGAGCATACCAAGCTCTAGGAGCTTGTTTCAACCCATATAAAGCTTTTTGAACCCGGTAAACATGATTAGGGAAAGCATGATCTATAAAGCCGGGGGGTTGCTCAACATATACTTCCTCTTCTATAAAACCATTTAAGAAGGCACTTTTAACATTCATTTGAAATAATTTGAATTTTTTAAAGCTAGCAAATGCCAAAAATATCCTAATAGATTCCAACCTTGCAACCGGTGCAAGGGTTTCATCATAGTCTATGCCCTCCTCTTGATTGTATCCTTGGGCAACTAAACGAGCTTTATTCCTAGTAACAATGCCATGTTCATCAAGTTTGTTTCTAAAAACCCATTTAGTACCAATAACACTAGCATTGTTAGGTCTAGGAACTAACTTCCAAACATCATTTCTTTGAAAATTGTTTAATTCTTCATGCATAGCTAAAACCCAAAATTCATCATTTAAAGCATCATTAATCTTTTTAGGTTCTAGTTGAGATAGAAATGCAACATTACCACATTCACTCAAGGCTTTTGAGCGAGTTATAACTCCTTTTGAAGGGCTCCCAATGATTTGCTCCTTTGGATGATTTGATGTGAATTTCCAAGCTTTAGGTGGTTCAACTTGTTCTTGAGCATTGGTGCTATCTACATCCTTTTGAACTTCTATAGAGGGAGTGTCATTGATTTGCAACAAGTCCAATCCTCCCTCAATATCATCATCATCATCTTTCCTAGGCAACACAACTTGAGAGCCAACATTAGTCTCATCAAAAGTAACGTTTATAGATTCTTCAACAACGAGGCTTCGTTTATTGAAGACCCTATAAGCCTTACTTCGAGGTGCATAACCCAAGAAAATACCAACATCAATTTTGGAATCAAATTTATCATGGTGATCTTTTGTATTTAAAATAAAACATTTGCAACCAAAGACACGAAAATAGCCAATGAAAGGAGTTTTTCCAAAATAAAGTTCATAAGGGGTTTTCTTAAGCTTTGGTCTAATCAAAACACGATTTAAAACATGGCAAGCCGTGTTGACGGCTTCCGCCCAAAAATATTTTGGCAAATCAAAAGAATTAAGCATAGTGCGTGCCATCTCTTGTATGGTGCGATTTTTCCGTTCAACAACACCATTTTGTTGTGGTGTTCTAGGAGCGGAAAACATATGAGTTATACCATGATGAGCACAAAAATCATAGAAAAATTCATTTTGAAATTCACCACCATGATCACTTCTTATTTTAACAACTTTCAAATCTTTTTCATTTTCAATTCTTTTAACATGATTAGCAAATTCTTCAAAACAATCATTTTTCTTAGCAAGAAATATTGTCCATGTAAAACGAGAAAAATCATCAATAATCACAAAAACATAGTGTTTGCCTCCAAGAGAGGTAACACGCATAGGACCAAACAAATCAAGATGAAGTAATTGCAAGGGTTTAGAAGTTGATACCTCATTGATGGATTTGAAAGAGGATTTTGTTTGTTTACCTTTAACACAATCCTCACATGTGGTATCTTTGATGAAGTGCAAGCTAGGTAATCCTCTCACAAGATTTCTCTTAGACAATTTTGATATTAACTCCATATTTGCATGTCCAAGTCTTTTGTGCCAAATCCAAGGATTTTCATCAATAGCCGCAAGACACTTCACATCTTGATTTACTAATTCATTCATCTCAAAAATATATACATTAGATTTGCAATTAGCAATAAAAACAATTTTTCCATTCATACTAATGATGCATTTATCTGGTTTAAATGAAATATCAAAACCTTTATCACTTAATTGGCTAATGCTAAGAAGATTATGATTCAAACCATTTACTAAATAAACATCTTCTATAATGGGTGAGGGTTTCTTACCAATAGAACCGATACCAATGATTTTACCTTTCTCACCACCACCGAAGGAGACATTGCCTCCTTCAATCCTTGATAGGGTTGCAAATAACTCTTTGTTTCCCGTCATATGATGTGAGCAACCACTATCAAGATACCACATCTCCTTACGTCGTTGCCGTGACGTTCCCTACAAAAGATGAAGATGAAGGTGTAGTAGCTTTAGGTACCCATGTCTTGGGTCCTTAGTGGTTAGTAGTTTTGGTACCTTTGGGTACCCACATCATTCCACAAAAATCATGGTTATCTTTAATTCTACAATGAGTAGAAATGTGTCCATGTCTCATACAATAAGTGCATACAAAATTTCTTTTGTATGTACGAATGTTAGAACCATGAAACTTATTTCTATCATGGTGATTATAGTTAGCATAAGCATGAGTGGGTCTAGTCCTACAACCCTCAATTTCTAATCTTTCAACCTTTGATCTTAGTTGCTTATTCTCGAAATCGAGATCTCCTAGCAATTCATCTTTTAGAGCAAGCAAGGTTGTTAGTTGTTCTAGCTTAATATCACAAGAGGCATGCAATTTTTTAAAAGAAGAGTATTCTTTAGACATTCTTTTAAATTCAAAGTTCAACTCTTCTAAAGCCATAGCTATGTCACATTGCATATAGAAAGATTCACTTTCGGCCTCGGATATTACCTCATGTTCATTTGCCATGAAACAAACATTTGGGTCATGAAGAGCAAGTTTGGCTCCTTCTTCATCACTATCCGAGTCACTTGGTTCGGATTCTTCCCATCCGGCATACATAGCCTTCTTCTTCTTGTACTTCATGTACTTTTCTTTGAGCTTGGGGCAATCCTTAGCGATGTGACCCGGTTCATTGCACTCAAAACATTTACCTACACGAGAGGAAAACTTGTTGTTAGATCGAGTGTTAAATTTCTTGTTCATTTTTATGAGTCTAGAGATTATTCTAGAGAGATGAGCCACTTCTCTAGAAAAATCGACTTCACTATCCGATGACGAAGATGAGTTGTCACTAGCTCCTTTGAGAGCTATGGTCTTCAACTTTGGTGACGGCTCCTCAACTTCACGTGATGGCACTTCCTCCTTCTCCTTCCCCTTGAGCTTCTTCTCATGCACTTTGAGCTTTCCGATGAGGCTATCAAGAGCTAAGGTAGTGAGGTCATGAGCTTCCTCAATGGCCGTAGCTTTGGGCTCCCATGCCGGAGTCAAGGAGCGAAGTATCTTGTAGTTCATCTCTTGAATGGACAATTGCTTATCAAGACCATGTAATTCATTGATGATATTAGTAAAACGGGAAAACATAGCATCAATGGATTCATTAGGAAGCATTTTAAATAGCTCATAATCATGCATAAGCCCACTAATCTTAGTTTCCTTAACTTGGGGGGTTCTTTCATGTGTGATACATAATTTTACCCAAATTTCGTATGTGGTTGCACACGTGGAAACTCTATTGTATTCATTGGGGGAAAGACCACAAATTAGGGCGTTCATGGCCTTAGCATTGAGATTGGCTAGGTGCCTTTCATCATCGGTCATGTTCCCGACTTTGCACTTCTCTACATATTTCTTTTCTATGAGCTCTAGGATGTCAAGATCAATGCAACGAAGGTAAATTCTCATCCTAGCCTTCCAATAAGCAAAATTTGTCCCGGTGAAGAGTGGTGGTCTAGTGGTGGATTGTCCTTCTAACATATGCATATTCAAAGAGGCCTCCATTAGATCTTTTCTCTAAGGTGGTTAAACCAAAAATTAATACAGAGACCAAGCTCTGATACCAATTGTTGGACCCTAAAGGGGGGTGATTAGGGTCAAGAGGCTCTAATTATGCAATAAAATAAAACAAGCAAACCATGAAACAGAAAATTCAATCAAAGTAAGTGAGATAGGGTTAGGAATCGTTATCCTTGACGCGCGATGTGTTAACGAGGTTCGGTCCGCTGACCTACATCCCCGCTCCCCACACTCGAGGAGAAATCCACTACACACCCGGTTTGGAAGCTGGAACTTCGTCTACATAGCGATCCCTCTCAATCTCTCACTACACAGTTGATCTCAACAGATCCCACACCCTCACAGTTGATCTACACAAGATCACACTCACACAGCAGTAGAAATAGTGCAAGACTCTCTCTTTACAAGTTCCTATGGCAAAGAGAAAGAGTGCAGTTGAAGCTGGGAAGTGAACACACAAAAAACTCAGAGAAAGAACAGGTTTTAAAATCCTTTGCTCAAGAGAAAATGGCGGCTCTGGTTTTTTAAGCGTTAGGGCTGAGGAGAAGAAGAGGGTTGGTTTAAATAGGAGAAACCTCTCTGTTCAAAGACAAAAAACCAATCTTCTCAAAATAGAAACAATCTCCTAACAGACTGTGCCAGAGATAGCGAACAGCTGGCACAACAACCCAGGGCAAGCGACCGTTTGAAAAAGGCATCGGTTGACCGACTGACTTTTCGGTCGACCGACGTATTTTCCGGTCGACCGCGAGCCTGGTCTGAAAACGAGAAAACAAGCAGAGACATCATCGGTCGACCGGTGCGGTCGACCGATAGAAAAATTGAGATTTCGGTCGACCGCACCGATCGACCGACGACCTCTCTGGAGCCCAGTGATGAAAGACCTTAAGTGCGGTCGACCGGTGCGGTCGACCGCATTCTGATATGCTCTAGAATTGGTTTTTGACTCAAACTAAAATATTTAGAAAATATTTATATGACCTCTGAAAATTATGAAACTTTGTAAAATGTTTTTAATACTAAAAACAAACTGTTTAGAAAAGGAATTTTACAGATAGGTCCTCATACTTATGAAAAATAGTATTTTGCGAAAAACGCTTAAAAGCTTAAGTATGAAAACATGTGTGTGAGTTCCAATAGCTTCAAGTGAATTCAGTAACTCTTTGCCTACATTCTAATACTAGAGAGAGAATAAAAATAAGCTAATATCCTCACATAGAGAACAATCTTTGAGTCTTGATATAGCTTGAGTTTGGATGAAGCTTTTGTATGAATTTGTTATTCTTGAAATAACATTGCTTCATCACTATGCCTCCACCTCCTTTGGATATCATCGTTGTAGAGTATATTCCATCCAATCCTCCATTAGTGGCACTAACAAGCTTGATAAATGAATTTACTACTTTTGCACTCAATAAGCCATTAGTACCGTTAATGGTGGTTGTAAAACATCATCAAAACATAAGGGCTAACACTATAGAGAAGTTTCCCTAAACTCAATCTAGCTTTACATTTATATTGTTTGATTATCATTTTATTAAGCTAGTGTTTATATTGAGTTTAGTTGATTTTATTTACTCTTTGTTTACACACACAACTATTGAGCTTATTGTATTTGTATACATTGTATAATTGGGTTGTGGGATTTTATGACTTAGAGTGTGAGCTTACATTGTGTTCTCATCCATTATAGAGAACAAATTTATTTGTATTGTGAGCCTAATTATGTTGAACACTTTGTAATACACTTGTACACCGAGAGGTATGGTGAGAGATGGGGTCGTCCCAAGAGGAGTGGGGTAGGTGGTAATACCTAGAGGTAGGTTGTAATTCCTAACACTTGAGGGAGACACGGGCTTGAGACCAACACTTGAGGTGGTAGTGAGTGTGATTACAAGAGTGTGAATTATAAAGTTTTCGGTGAACTAGAAAACCGAGTGTGAGGTGTAAATGTTATTCGGGTGAGTGTAGAAAACCCGGTTGTGATAGTGGAAATCTCCTCAAGGTGAGGATCGGAGACGTAGGTCGTGGGGACTAAACTCCATTATCATATTGTTTGTTTGCGTTTGTCATTGGTGTTCCTTTATATTCGTGCTTATCATTTATATCGCCTTTGTCAATTGCGTGTTGTTTATATTGCCCTATCACTTTAGTAGTTTGTTTACCCTTGTGTTAGTTTCATATCCTTTCATATATCTTGTAGTATATCTAATTTGCTAGGATATTGTTAATAAGTTTTAATTTGACATAAATCGGATTAGATTAGCATAAACCCTATTCACCTCCCTCTAGGGTTCTTTCCTAGTGGCATTAGGGTGCTTTCAATTTGTATCAGAGCTTGGTGCTCTTTGATTTAAGGTCTAATCACCTTGAGTTAAAAATCCAAGTTATCTTTTTGTGCTAATCTAGTTTTGATTGCATTTGTATATTGCTTGCATATTTTTACAATCATGGGTATGTATGACACATCTTGTTTAGGCTATGATCCTAGTGTTGCTCCAAAACTCAATGCTTTCCCTTATGATCAATGGTGCTTTAGATTCAAAATATTTGTTCAATCTAAAAACATCGATTTGTAGGAAGTTATTAATTATGCTTATATTGTGCCCACCTTGGAGAAATCTAAGTCGAGCAAACATGATCAAAAGATGTTTACTATGAACAAGCTTGTGTTAGAATTTTTATTAAATGCATTTGATTCGTCAATATCTAACAAGCTTGATTCTTTCGATAGTGCTTATATATTATGGAAATTATTAGAAGCGAATCAAGAGAACTTAGAGGCGATCCGAAAAGCGTTGGCAGCTTTCTCTTCAAGTTCTATTGGAGCATCATCATCATGCACACAGTCACTAGGCGATAGCCCTAGTGTGGTAAGCGATTCGGAATCCGATAGTGATATATTCATCAATGAACTCGCTTGTGCATATGATAGATTAATGCATGCCTACACTAAGTTGCATAATAATTTTATAGATTTGAAAAGCAAGAATGTAAATTTAAAATCCGATCATGGGTTGCTAGGTTCTAAATTTGATATCATTGCTAAAGAGAATGTTACGCTTAAAGAAAACAATGATATGTTAAATTTGGAAAATAAAAAATTAACCTCATCCATCACTAGCTTATCTCATGCTAAAAATAATGCCATGTTAGAAGTAGATAACATACAAAATGATACTGCTTCTTTTATAAATGACTATTTATGTTCTACTTCTAATGTCAATGCTAATGTGTCTAATGATGAGTTAAATGTTATTAAAAATCATATTTAATCCTTAGATTCAACTCTTAATAAATGCATTAACAATCACGATAAGCTTATGAACATGTGTGCTAAGTCTCATGCTAAAACATCTAAACATTCTATTCATCATGCACACATGTATAGCAAAATTTACAAGTGCTCTATTTGTGGTCGTAAAGGCCATTTAGCTAAGTTTTGCTATGATGCACATAAACCTAAAAATGTTAATGCTCCTTGTGAATCTCATCAAGTTTCTTCATCATATTCACATGTACATGCACACACTCATCATGGTCATCATAAGCATGCTCATGTGTATAGATGTGATCATTGTGGTAGATTTGGTCATTTGGTCAAATTTTGTTTTGATTTAAAGAGAGTTTCCCGTTTGCAAAATAATTTTAAAAAACAACCTATTTTTGCAAATGGTTCCCGTGCACTTGTTTATGGTCAACAAAATCATATGGGTCTCTTTCATTGCACTTATTACAATCGGAAAGGTCATTTGCATAATTTTTACTTTGACCGTGTTCGTGCACCAATTGTGCTCAAGATGGTTCATAACCCTAGGTCTTTGAGCTTTATGGATAGGGGTCATGTCCCTAAGTTTTTCGGCACCAATAGTGTTTGGATGCCAAAACCTTTTTGATTTGTAAACCAAGATCTTTAAATGTTTTTAGTTTTTATTTCTTGGTTTATTAAAAATTTTAAGTCAAAACTTTCATTTTTCATTTTATTGGTTTTGATTTTTGATGAGAGCTTTGTGTTTATATAACCCTCCAGATTTATTGGGTGTTTATTTCCCAAACTATGTTTACTGGGTGCTAAAATGTTTATAAGGGTTGTTACTAGCTCAAGAGCTAGATATAGTTGTCTCTCTTGATTTTTGAAAATCAATGATGACTTGGTTTTATGTGATTTACTTGTGATTTATGATTTCATTGGTTGATTTGTCTTCATTTGACAACTTTTTTGCATGATTCTTATGTTCTTCTTCCTTTGAGTTCATAAATCTATTTTATACATGATTTTTATGTTTATGTTTTGATACACACTATTTTCATATTGATATTTTTATACGTGTTCTCAAATGTTTGTTGTATGTGAGTTATGCTTAGCATATTTTACATTTATGCTTGCTCACATGTTTGCCATGGTCTTCCTTACATATATTCCATAAGGCATTTTGATAGGGGAAGCAATCTCTATATTTGTTTTTATATTCACCCATGCTTATTGGTAGAGGGAGCTTTCGCTCCCTTCTTCTTTTGTTTTCCCCTTTTTGATGTTGTCAAAGGGGGAGAAATATTGAGAGTATATCTTGTTTTGTTATATGTATGATAATTCTAATTTACATATTAATTTTCTTTCATGCACATATTTCTTTTTGTAAATTGTTTGTCATCATCAAAAAGGGGGAGACTGTTGGGTCCTTTTATTTTGATGATGTTTAACAAACAATTTACCACTAATATTGTTTGTCTAGTATTTGTGTTTTGTATTTATTCTAGGCAAACAATATGCTAGAGGATGGATGGAATCGAGCTTTAATGATCATATCTAATGGAGGTTGGCGGAATAGTGGTTGAAGCATTGCAATTCAAGTTGAAGATCCAAGTACAAGCTTCATCCGTGAGTGTACCAAGAAGAGCTTCGTTGAAGATCACAAGCTTGGGTATATCTAGTTTTAGGTTTTATATTATGTGTGTTAGTACTTTAAGCTGAATTACAAACACACACATTTTATTGGTTTCTATGTATATATATAGTTATATATATACATACATGTTGGTTTTTGGTTTTATCCACAAATAATGTTTTGTTATATACATACACATTTATTTTCTTGTGGATAAATGGTTTTTGTTTAGCTTTATAGATATGAAACAATATACATTCATATACATATTTTATATTTCATATAAATTATTTTGTAATATGCATATACTATGCAAAATATTATATTTGTGAAAATATTGTGTTTCTTGTCTATAGACTTCATAACAACATTTTGTATCTTTTAGCAAGTCTATAAAATCAGTTTACAAAATTTCAAAATTTGGTTTATCCCAAAACATCAAAATCAAGTTTGCATGTTTTGGATGTTTTTGTAAAATGACAAGTTTTCACAAATAAGAATTGCAATTCCAAAAAATCTTTTTATAACATGTTCATTTACATCTTTACAATGATTTCCCAAAGTTTTATATTTTTTAGAATTTATTTGCTATTTTTAAAGGCACTTTAAAAATTAGTTTTGCTATTAAAATCAGGCTGATACAGTGTTATCAGTCGACTGATAAATATGTTCAGTCGACAGAAGAAAACGCCTAGAATAACAAAAAGTTTCTATTTTGTTTTAGTCGACTGACCAGTCGACTGATGAGGTCATCAGTCGACTGATAAGGTCCGTCAGTCGACTGATGAGCTGAAAAACACCTCTAACGGTCAGCTCATCACTCGACTGATGGAAGCTGTTTGTCGACTGATGCAGTAACAACTAGTTTTTTCAGCCTGTTACAGATTTTGTTTTTTTGGTCTTTTTGCCTTAGTTTCTCTTGGCTTTGGGGTTCCTATAAATACCCCCACATACCCTCTGTTTTATAAATGAAGAAGAAAGTTTTTAAACAAGTTTACAAGGGTTTTAAAGCTTGTTTAGTGTTTGTTTACAAGTTTGTGAAGAAATTTTCACAAGAGCAAAGTGGAGATCATCCTTGGTGTTTGAGCATTCACTCTTCTCCCTCTCTCTTGTCATCTATAGAGAAGTTTTCCTAAACTCAATCTAGCTTTACATTTATATTGTTTGATTATTATTTTATTAAGCTAGTGTTTATATTGAGTTTAGTTTATTTTATTTACTCTTTGTTTACACACACAACCATTGAGCTTATTGTATTTGTATACATTGTATAATTAGGTTGTGGGATTTTGTGACTTAGAGTGTGAGCTTACATTGTGTTCTCATCCATTGTAGAGAACAAATTTATTTGTATTGTGAGCCTAATTGTGTTGAACACTTTGTAATACACTTGTACACCGAGAGGAGTGTGTGGTGAGAGACGGGGTCGTCCCAAGAGGAGTGGGGTACGTGGTAATGCCTAGAGGTAGGTTGTAATTCCTAACACTTGAGGGAGACACGGGCTAGAGACCAACACTTGAGGAGGTAGTGAGTGTGATTGCAAGAGTGTGAATTGTAAAGTTTTCGGTGAACTAGAAAACCGAGTGTGAGGTGTAAACGTTATTCAGGTGAGTGTAGAAAACCCGATTGTGATAGTGGAGATTTCCTCGAGGTGAGGAGCAGAGACGTAGGTCGTGGGGACCGAACTCCGTGATCATATCGTTTGTTTGCATTTGTCATTGGCGTTCCTTTATATTCGTGCTTATCATTTATATCATCTTTGTCAATTGCGTGTTGTTTATATTGCCCTATCACTTTAGTAGTTTGTTTACCCTTGTGTTAGCTTCATATCCTTGTATATATATCTTGTAGTATATCTAATTTGCTAGGGTATTTATTAATAAGTTTTAATTTGGCATAAATCGGATTAGATTAGCATAAACCCTATTCACCCCGCTCTAGGGTTCTTTCTTAGTGGCATTAGGGTGCTTTCAATATCCTATTGATTGAGTTTGCTTATAATATCATTTATCATAGACTATTGGCATGACACCATATAAGGTGTGGTACGGGAGGCATTACAGATTGTTTATTCAATGGGCAGAAGTACAAGAAAGTTTATTACTTAGACAGGAGCTTGTGAGGCAGACTGCAGAAAAGGTAACAAAGATTCGGGAATGCATTCTTGCAGCGCATAGTTAGAGACGATGATCGTTAGAGTTCTAGATTAGGGACTATGTCTTATTGAAAATACCACCGATGAATTCAATGACTCGGTAGACGGGGAAAGTTTACCCCAAGGTATATTGGCCCGTTCATGAGAGTTATACATTTTGGAGCCGTTTTGTATGGGCTAGATATTCTAGCATCAATGTCGAGAAGACAAGATGTTTATCATGTTTTAATAATTCAGAAGTATTTACGTGACGAGCAGCAGCAGAGGGTGATTGATGCACCAGAATTTGAGTTTCAAATAGATTTAACTACAGTGGAGATCATGGGTTGTCTTCTTACTAGAGAGTACGAGAGGCTTAGAAAGGAAGTAATACCTTAAGTTAAAGTTCAATAGAGATAGAAAAGAGATGAGGATGCTTCTTGGGAGCGCGAAGAGGATATGCATCGCGACTACCCGCAACTGTTCGAGTGGGTAAATTGTTTTGGTTATAGCTTATTGATGTTTATGATTTTTTTTTTTTGATTTTTTCTATATGGTCATAGTTATATTTAACGCTAGAATGGGGGTATTAACACTTAGCGCCTAATCATTCAGAATACATGGTATATATATGGGGGGTTCTTTGTTTGGATTTTTCGCACGACGTACTAGTTTCGTTTAGTTAGGAGTTAAGTAGGAGTATTCGTATTTTAGATTGTTAAGCATAAATATTGCTAGTGACTCATATCTAGAGATTAATGATACGAGATGTGTACGGGAGGGTTTCCTTGTCTAGATTATCCCCTCTTAGTGCTTTTCTCTTATTATTAATTCCTAAGATACGATTGCGGAATTTCGGGGATGAAATTCTTTTAAGGGGGAAGAATATAAAACCCCGTAAATTTGAAAATTTTATGATAAATAATGATAAATATGTTATATAGTAAAAATAACATATTTTGATGTTTGAGTATGATAAGAATTGATTTGAGATTAATTCATGTATATTTGTGAAAATATGAGTGCAAATGCACAAAACATGCACAAAGGCCAAAAGAGTGAAAATCTAGGAATAATGACCAGTTATGAGTTTCTATATTTTACGTACCGATACAATCAGAATCTGGAAAAGTATAAAAGAACAAAGTCGTAGATCTCTTCAACAGTTTTCAAAAAATTCTTAGATCACCTCATTCCGAGGTTGGATGAGAAAGTTACAGCCAAAATACCAAAAGTTATTTTCCTAGTCAGACTAGGTTTCCTGGTTCGAGTCAAACAGGTTTGTTTCATGTTTGCCTCTATAAATACCTATGTTTTTTACAAAAATTCCTTTCTTTTATCATATCTATGAACCCTAGTAGCCACTCTCTCCCCTCAAAAACCCTACATCTTTTTCTTATGAGTTTGGAGAGCTTTGTGAAGTAAAACACCAACACGAGGGCGAGATCATCGACGTGTGGTGAGGGAGAACGGGTTATTTATGCTTGTGGATTGCTTGCTATTTGTTTCTGAGGCTTTCACATGATATTAAGGCAAGATCACTTATATCCAAACCCATCCCCATTGTTAAATAACTATTTTACAAGTTTAAATTGTGTTTATATTCTTAGATCTTAATCTAATGTGAAAAAGAATAGATTTTTGTTGTTAGATCTTAAACAAATGTTAGATCTATATGTTTTTCTTATTGTTTATAATAGAAACATAATTATGATCATTAGGGTTCTTTAAATTTTTATTTTTTAACTTGTTAATCGTGTTCTAATCATGTTTAAACCCTACTTTGACATTTAATTGAGTTTACATGTGGATTAAAGATGAGAAAACCCTAAGTTTGTGATACCTAAGTGTTAAAAATATAATTTAATGAATGTATATCTTTTCTAAGTTGTTTTAAAATCATGCTTATATTTTATATGTTAAAAGTTCATGATTTAGATTGAAGAATTTAGTTAATTAGGTTGAAAAATCCTATTTTGATTAACACAAGAGTTTAATTTATGTTCGAGATAATTTCAGTAAGTGATTATTAAAGTTTAAGTGTTGTTATATATTTTATATATGTTTCAATATGTTTTAAACATAATTAAAGGTTTAAATTTGATTTCTTGTGTAAATAATCATGCTTGTTATGTTCTATAGAAAAACTGTTGCACATATATACTGTTTAACTAGAAATTTGAAAAAACAATGAAATCCAAATTGAACCAAACTAATGCCAATTGAAAGATATGTGAATCTATATTTTAAAAAAGAAAACCATTCCTAAAGATAGTTTTCCTAGAGAAAGATATGCCTAATTTACTAACAATATATTTTGCAGAAAACTGCAAATGTGTTGTTTTGAAATAATTAATATATAACGTGAAAGTTTCTTGAGTTTCTCTCGTGTTTGTTATTTTTGAGAGAGTTTCTCGATCTTGTACTATTATATTACAATGATTAAGAGTTTTTTAACACCTGAGATGATGGTGAACACTAGTTATGGACACGCACACCGAGATATGTGCACATACACTTAGTTTATGTTGTGTTAACACGCACTGTTGAGATTTCTGATACACGTTAAGTTGATGAAAGTATAATAACATATAATAAAGTATTGTTCATTAGTTATGAATGCTCAATGTGGATGTTTCCCCGTAATGAGACCGCGGTTGTACCACACTAGGAGTATTGGATGTTTCTCGCAATGAGACCGTGGTTGTATCAATACTCAAAGATGATCGGGGTTTTTCGGATTTGGCTGTTATGTCTATACTCCTCTGTATGATCATCTGGATACATCATCCGAAAATAGGGAGATAAAACCAATTTTCCGCAGAACGATTGAGTAAGAGTATTATAATAGTATCGTATTTTAGGTATCCGGAATAGGGAGACAAAACCTATTACCGCAGAGCGATTGAGTAAGAATATTACAAGAGTATCGCTATTGCATAAAGAGATGTATACATATATGTATCATCAGTTGATGTTACTCCCATATTAGATTACCCATGAGTAGGGCACATTCCTTTATTTGTGGCATATAGGATATGGCCTATGGTGATTATTTTTGAGTTGGATGATATTCTCTTATTATTATACGAACTACTTGAGAAGTAGTTCGAGATTGTGACATTGGTCCTATATGGTTTAGGCTTGGAGTATTTCTTTTGAGTGTTGTTTTCATTCATAGAGTTGGAATTGGTATTTAGGGATCTACAATTTGAGACATATGGTATATATATGAGGATTTCCTTGTTTGGATTATTTCGCTCGATGTACTACATCTCGTCTTATAGGTGTCTAAATATTAACTCTATTAGATACGGGGAAAATGATATAGGTAGACTATGCTTAATAGATAGAGCCTCTACTTAATCTAGCAGCCCTTTCCCGGGGGCGAATGGAGGTGATCTTACTATAGTGCTCTGATGCTCTTGTTGTTGTTGTTTTTGTTTAAATTGTATCTTTCAGGCAAATCAGAGTTTCGGAGAGCCGTAGGATGACGGATTTCTAAAATAGTCGCCGTCGCACAGTTTTAGCAGTTGAAGCTTCACTATATAGTTATGCTCATTATTCAGACTTTAGAGTTGTATTCATTTTGTAGAGGCTGAGTGCCTTAGTGAGATTTTATTTAAATCTTTGTGTTGAGATGTATTTCAGATTCAGAGATATTTTCATTCTATTTTAGTTGGGCACATTTGTTGATATACTTCTTCTATGCATATCTGATTTTGTACTACTTCTATTATTTACCTATTTTTTACCTTCTCCTATTTGTTGTTTCCACTAGAGAGATAGTGACTGTGATGGTGAAACATGTCGTAGTATGATGTTCGATGCTTGGCAGGTTTAACAATCCGGGTTTCACCTTGAACTATAGCCTTGTGTGAACCCTAGAGCGTTACAGTCTTGCCGTGTGCCATGCACCCTGACGTACACCTATTTTCTCTGGTGTATGTCAGACTTAGAGGGAAAACAGGTCCAGCTAGGAGATTGCCAAGAGCCAGAGGATTCTCAGCAGGAGTGCCTTGCAGATAGAGTTGAAGAGTAGGTCGAAGCAATTATCTCTTCTTAGTTGATGACCTTAGTAGTTCTTGTAGTATTTTCCTTTCTATTTCCGTTGAACGATGTAGTTTATATTTTCTTCAGTATTCATTGTTCAATTTGTATAAGGGCATGTTTGACCCATATTTTTTATGTCTTGGATGATATTCATTTGTGATATGTATTATTTATTTTATGTTGTTCATTATATTCTTGCTATCTGTGATTGGGGACATGTGCCTTTACATTGTATTTATTTTCAGACACTTAGCGTATTGGATTGAGAAGAAAAGAAAAGAAAAAAAAATGATAGTGTATATTTCTTCTCAATCTAGTACGTCGCGGGCTTGTTCACGTTCTGATTCTCGGGTATTTTGGGAAGCGGGGCGTGACACCTACAGTCGTCAGTCGACACCTGTAGAGAAAGTG
>NC_033802.1:42897904-42920186 GCF_001876935.1 Asparagus officinalis | reverse complement strand
CAGCCTATGCTCCTTCACCATCATCCTATGCTCGACCACAATGATAGATCTGCCCTTATACCACCGGTATAAATAAATGTACTATTCTATCATTCTAAAAGGCTGACCTTCTGAAGGTCGGATCTTCTGAAGGGTTAGTTCTTCTTGAATCTAAGCTACCTTAAACTGTTCTACTACACTATAAAACTCACGCAGTTCTTCATTTCCCCACTCAAGTTCATCATCTGACTTGATCGTCGGAAGAACTACGGGGGAACTGGTCCTCGTCTTCTCACGAGTTCTACTTGTGTAGGCTTTAGCAACCCAACTGATAACCGGATGTTTGGGGCCAACCGATATAATTAACTATGTGATCACTTAACATCAATAGATACTATTTGGCTTAGCTTGAAAAATCACTTCTTGATAGCATGACACTATCAAATGAAATTAATATTTATGCATAACGTCCTTGCTATGAAGTAAGACATTATAATGAACATCTCGTCAATGGGTATAAATTTCAAACGCAAGAGACCGATGATAGGAGGGTAACTCAGAACAATATGATCATGGTTGTTTTGCTCAAGAATACTTTTGAGTACAAGAGATCAAAACCCAATTCTAGCTGACATACTATATGATGGCCTATTATAAGACATTGTGGAGGTAATCTATGGTTTGGTAAATAAAAAATGGATATTTAAGGTTCAGTGGTGTCCTACAAAATACAAAAGAATCATTATGGGTTTACACTTGTCAATCTCGACAAAGAAATATATCCAGATAAGAAATTTATTTTCGCAAACAAGCGGATCAGTGCTTTTTTGTGAAAGATCTTAATGTCATGACTGATTGAGTGGTTCTGTACGAGGATCTACGATTCATTGTTCTTCCTAATAATAGTAAAAAAAATTATATTCAGACGATCCTAATACTCAAACCGGCATTCTCATACATGCAAAATGTGGCGCTTGATATGACTAATCCTGATACTTAAACAGACATTCTGAATCTTATTACAGGCGGAGCCTCCTGCTCAAATGAGCAAACAAATAGAAGGCAAACAATAGCAAATATACTTAGATGATTTCGTGAAAAATAATTGTAATAGGTATAAACTATATAATAATGCATTATCATTAAAAAATTTCCTGATAAAATAAATTACAAGTAAATACTTATCTTATGTGCATGTATATATTTCTTGTAAAGTATCTTAATAATTTAATTCGCAGATGAGGAATGTGAGGCTCTTTGGTGAGGACCGTGACCAATCATGGAGTACCACCCCAAGCACATGTTATATTGAGGAGACACCACTACGATCATCTCCTTATAGAGGTATAAACTATTTAATATTGTATTAATTTTTTATATTATTTTTTATAATTTATTATTCATCTAGCTCATATTGTTCCTTGATTGTAGTCTTGGGTTACTCAACACCCAGTCCCTTATACACCAACAGTACCATCCCTTGGGACATGTATTAAGTAATTAATATTTCATAATGATCAATTATACTTTTAAATTAATTATCTTCTTTAATTGTGTAGATGACTCATGGACACTCTCATTCTCATCTTCTGCATTTCAAATAGATTTGTGTCCTAAGACTACTGAGTTTTGCACTCTACCCTTCCCTCCGGACTCGATTAAGTCCAAGACTGAAGCAATGAAGAACTACCCCCGTGCAGCGAGAAGGTAACTGGAATTGGCACCTATTATAGAGGCTAGAAGAGCTGCTACACTCGGAGCCAAAAATAGGGAGACTGCAAATGGTAAATTTAATAATCCATTGTATCTGATCACTTGTATAGATTACGTGCTAGATTACAATATTGTTGTCATTGTAGGTGCTAGGCTAGATCACATAGAAGGACGATGTGGTGGGAGTAAGCCTGAGTCCAATCAAACACCAAGAGCATTAGAGTCATTACTCAGTGGAATAAGTATGCATTGCCTTTTGGGTTTTAGGCGTCAAGATTCAATAATTATATCAGGGTTCTCGTACGGATAGCAAGCATCATCAGCCCTTATTTTAAATTCTGAGAACTACCATGGACGGCCTACGAGGAGATATGGATAGAGCTGATAGTAACTTATTATTACTGTTGTCCTTCATGTATTATTGACTAATAATCCTGGACAAATATATTACATTCAGTTATCTTTAAAGTCCATAAATGTTCTTTGTATCAAGTACTTCACTTTCCGTGTACAATATGGAGACAGAAGATCATAAGTCAATAGAAATAATCTCAAACAAATGTGTCAACTTTCCAATATAAAAGTATTATTGAGAATTACAATGAAAATAGTTATTATTTCTCAAATTTTAGCAATGACTATCTTCGATCAGCTAAATAAATAAACAAATGGTTTGCACGCATCTAGATCATGAGTATATACCTTTGAAACATGACTTTGTGGACTTAGAATCAAAACTTGATCTCAATATGCATCTTCCTCTCTCTAAATTCTTTACGAAAGTGTGTTAATTAGGATTTTAAACTCGATCATGAGTATATATCCTTTACACATAATTTAAAGAATTTTAATCTTGAAGGATATCTTAGGGATTCTTTTTTTAAATTGTGACCAACTAATTAGGAGTATATCACCCAAAAATCAATCCAAAAGGCAAGCTTCCTTTAATAAGTAGTAATAGATATTGAATTATTCTACTTAGATATGTACGACGGGGCTTGGCATTGTGTTTTTAATGTCAAGATTGAAGCCATGCTCAAATAGTAGAGGCATGAGTTAAAACAAAAAACATGCAATAGATATTCAGAGGGTTGGAAGAGGTTTTTGAACCTCGATGATAGGGTTGACGAGGTTCATTTCATAGCTCTCCTCATATATATTCATTCATTTCACAAGCTAGTTTTATTTAAATTACACTATTCACATGATATATTCATTCATTACATCTTTACTTAAATATGTTTTTTGAAGAATAAATCTACGAAGGGATAGTAAATCGAAATAAAAAATTGCATGACCACCATTTAGGCGCACACTCCGATGCTAACCTGGAGGATGGTTATTTTTGAGAAACGGTATAGGTTATTTAAAGTTTTAAATTATCTTAATTCTTAGTGTGACAACGAAGTCTCATGAATTTATAAACTGGCAAGAAAAACTAATAATGCTACTGAACTTAAAGGCTAAGTTATCATATGGTCCCTTTCGTTCGACTTATAGAGATGATGAGAAGAATAACAACAAGATCAAAGCAAACCTCGAGTTGGTGGTAAGACTTAATTAGAACTAATTTAGAAATGTTAATTAAAATTTCTTTAGAAATTTATTTAAATTTTCTTAGGCTTATTCCCTATAATGTATTTTTTTTTTTTTTATATGTGTGATTTAAGAGGATTTTGAAGCCATAACGAAGGAGGCAGCAGCATTGCGCATGTCTCAGGAGAAAGCAAAAGGCTAGCCGAAGGAGAAGCGGACCCTCACATGCTATCTCTAGAGGATAACATCACTTTTACTTAGAATCTATAAGGATATAATAGGTAGGGGTGGTAAACAATCGAATTGAATCAAATACTAAGTTATTCATATTTATATTTATTTAAAATTATCGAATTCAAATGCGAACTTTAAAATTCATATCTAGAGGTTTTTGAATCTGAAATTGATAAATATTCATGAATATTCATGAATACTTATCGAATACCAAAGTATATTTATTTTGCTAAAGAATTTGATTTTTAAATAGAACTTCAATTCATAAATGAAAATTATTCCTTTATAATATATGATGTATATATATTTATATCAAAAAATTTATTATATTTTAAGTCTTAAAATCAGTACATAAAACTTAAGTAGAAATGGTAAATGGGTTACAATTGTTGAACTATTTGTTAATTATTTGGTTTATTTCCACCCGTAATAATAGGAGAGGAAGATATCCATTATATGGTGCTGAAGCTTCACGGAGCATAAGCACAAGATCATTCATAGCATCCTCAATGTCATCTATAGCAATGACAGCATCATCAGTAAATATTTCTGTTATACCACTTGTTCTACGTGTCTTAACATATTTGCGTAGAAAGATTGACTCAGAATCGCACGTTCGGGTGACTAAGAAGTTGATTAGCGTTATGACAAGAGCTCGCACGATGGACAAAGTCATGGCCCACTTCATAAATTGCTTGGCCAATATAATTTTTGCTCATCTGTTTGGTGAAGTTATGCCACTTATGAACTTGGACGCCGATAATACCAGCTTCGGGCAGAACAGCGCACATGTATTTTATTCTTGTATTAATAATATGCTATTATGCATATGAGTTTATTAATTTTTTGTAATTACATAATACTCCCATAATTATATAAAATTACATATTGGTCACGAAAATGTTCAATAGTTGCATATTACTTTCATAAAAGTGAAAATACTAAGAAACTAATGATGTTGCATATTAGTTCCCAAAAATATTCAATAGCTACGTATTATTTTCATAGAAGTGAAAATCGTAAGGAAATAATGCTAAATTGAAGATTTAAGGGACTAATATATTAAAAAAACTTTTATATTTGATATATTATCAAATTTCATATGATTCTAAAATATAATTAATTTGACATTCAGGTTAGAGATATTGGAGGTAGTGTTTGGGTAGAAAATTGTATTCTTCGTTGTATAACTCATTACAACTTCGATCATTACAACAAGTTCAAAAAGATCGGTCTTTTTATAAGACCTTTACACAATGAAAATAAAAGTTACAATTCTCGTTCAAACAACATACAACAGGTGTTTATCGCCTATTGCTTTACGTGGGATCTTCGCCTGTGCCGGGGTTTATCCGTGGACCGTCTACGGATCAGATCCGATTGATGAAAAATTTGGCAGAGCTTCCCGAGGAAGTATTAAGCGCTGAGATCGACCAAGCGAAATCAGTACTCTTCTCGAGATTAAGACCAAGCCTAATCTCAAGGAACGGTGAAGCGAAATCAGTACTCTTCTCGAGATTAAGACCAAGCCTAATCTCAAGGAACGGTGGGATCGGGCTTCAGATCCTTCGAATAGCTCCTTCTAGCCTAATCTCAAGGAACGGTGGGATCGGGCTTCAGATCCTTCGAATAGCTCCTTCTTTATGCTAGAGTTTGCCGGGATCTGATTTACCTTCGTTAAAATTCGTGCTCCTTGACTCCTCAATCCAACAGCACCTCCACGTCTTGATAATAATTCGCCCCCCCTGGAAGGAGGCCCTAAGCTTGTATTTATAGGGCTCCGGATGCGGGTATGTAGATGAGAACGAGTGATTTGACCTTATCTTCAGTCAATAACGGCCTAACCACGATTGTAGATGATATCTAGACATTTAAGAACCCCTAGAACAGATAAATCCTGAGAAAATCACTCAAAACCGTCCAAAAATGCGTCCGGGGGTCAAACTTAAGTGAAACACCTCGCTGACCCGCGGGGGGCGCGGGTCGGCGTGGTCCGACCCGCGCGGGCGCGGGTCGATGCGGTCCGACCTGCACGGAGCGGTCTGACCCACGGGACCGCGGGTCGGCGCGGTTCGACTCGCGCGGGTGCGGGTAGTTCGGCCTTTTTGCTGAACTGTTTGGTGTTTTTTGACTTTTTCGGGACTTGTATTTTCCACCGTTTTGCGTATTTGACCGTCTTGTTGACTTGTACGATTTGCTAACTTGCTTCATACGCTCGTTAGCTTCTTTACGACACTTGTTACTGACCGACGAGCGCAAGTTGAATGATGTGCGCGTGTTGATTGACGCATGCGAGCTGATTGATGCGCGTGTGTTGACCGACGTGCGCGAGCTGACTGGCGCGCGCGAGCTGACTGTTGAGCGCGCAGGCCACTTGGTTCGTCGTTTCGCTTCATGCGCTTGTCGGCGTCAGATAATCCTCTTAGACTCGAATAACGATGTTCGTCGTCTTCTCTCTGTCTCAAGCTGTGTGCGGACACATATAGGTAATTTTAGATGCCTATAGGTAACAGCAGTGATTTTCGTACGAGGGATAGAGCTGTAGACGACAACGATGAGATGTGAGGTTTTCGTATTTTATGCACTAAATAGTTTTTTATCTGTAAGGGTACTCTTTTTTATCATCTCGTGTTCTATGGACTTGGTACTGTTAATGTATCTGTTGTAAATATTCTGACAAAGTAGATTTTCACTGAAATGGATGTTGGATTGGATTGTTGGATGTGTATATTGGATTGAAATATTGATTATGTGTATTATATTTGATTGGATGTGGGCGTAAAATATACAAAAAATGTGTATTGATATGTATATCAGGTCAATGTAAAATGTACAAGGAATCAATTAGTTTAAAAAAAATTAGTGAAAAATAGAAACCTAGATAGAATTTCAGTCTAAGGTACAACTTAGACGGAATTCCGTCTAGGTAGACTAACCTAGACGGAACTCCATCTAGGTTGATTCAACCTAGACAAAATTATCATAGACGGGCTTTACTAGATGTATTTTTGTCTAGATTGTTACCTAACCGGAATTCTGGGCAACCTAGATGTTTTTTTTTTTTTTTTTTCTAGATTGAGTGTTTTTCTACTAGTGCTAGGAACTAGGCATATGAGCAAGAAGCAAAAAAGGCAAAAACTAAATCTTGAAGGGGACTACATCCCACTAGGTAAAATGCTCTAGGTTGGCAAAGTGGGCTAAGCTTTTGTTGGGGCCCACTTGAGATTTTGTTTCGGAGGGAATGGATTATCCATGGGGATGCACATGGGCCGTTATGATGCGGTGGCCCACCTAATTAGCGGGAGGTGGCATATCCCCATCATACGTTTACATGGAAGAACTTTAGATTGTACCATATATTAGCTTTGATATCTTCAAGTAATTACATTTTGCCATTAGTTTATGGTTTACATGGGACACACTCTCCACTAGAAGCTTGCTTGTTTGACCAATTTATTGTATTGCTCCATCGACGCTCTGTAGCTGCGCTGTTAGTCTATGATCCCCACTCCCCCCCCCCCCCCCCCCCGGTTGTTGTACTGAGAAATCTCTGTTTCCGTATTTAAAGTTTGTTACATGGGCAAAAGATGAATGGTTAATTATATGCATACTGAATTATATGAAGGGCTTAGATCAATATGTGGTACAACATCTGAAATTTATGAATCCTTCTTAATATACAATTAGTCTTGAATGCTATTGTAGAATATATTATACAATTCTAAAAAATTTTAGGAAGATCTTGTTAGGATGATATGATTGTATACATGTATATTAAAATCTTGTAGGAGGTAAAGGTTGTTACAGTGGACTCGTTCAGTAGAGAATTTATGATTTTGTCCAATGGGTCCTCATACAACTCATCTAACTAGTTCTATTAGTGATCCGGAGTAGTAAATACAATGTAAAAGTAGGCATTCAGTTGTGTCTTGTGACACCATTGTACTATATAGATCCACTACTTGACTCATTCTTAACTATATAATGATATAATAATTTAATTCAAAATTCCATAAACCAAATCATGATATAATGTACATTTGACCACGTTGATACGTAGTAGTTTCCCAGACTGATGTTCGGATCTCAAGCCTCCTGAAACGTGGGGGAAGAAAAATTCCAAATAGGTGTAAAATACTTTCCTTAATGTTTTTTATTTTATTTTATCCGAAGGCTAAGATAAAGATGCTCCTTCCCTTTTCATTGACAATGTAGTCTTGGAAAGCAAAGAAAGATGCTCTCAGTTGTCCTCCTTTTCTTATCATAAGAAAGTTGTTCTAAACCACGGAACATGCACACCACTGATTGCGGAGCGAGTAGTTAGATATGGCTACCGTAAGGTAAACATCAGACTTTTCCCTCAACATAATTGTGCTACCCAACAATTTTGCTTGCTTGGCTTATTATTTCTTGCACACTATATCTGAAAGGTTCAAATTAACTTTGCATTAGTTTGTATTTCGATACAATTTTTTGCACCCACTCACCCAAAGTTTAGTATCGTCTCATATGACCATGGTGATTCTTAGTCCCAAATTTGGAATTTGGAAGAAGCTCTATTGTGGTCTAAAGCTTCTACTTATATTAAATACAAGGAGGAGCTCTGTGACTTGTTGAACGGGCTAAAAAATGTACACAGCTGGGTTTGTTTGTATCTCTATGAGCCCTTGGAGTCTTAATTTTATTCCTCGTGACCCCCTATCCTTAATCTTGGAGTTTTCACTAAAAGATAATTCTAATCGTGGAACTCTGTCAGGTGTCAGGAACTGCAGTCGAATAGAGGAGCTGAAGCTGATTGTGCACAGGCATGACTGAGGAGCTGAAGCTGAATCTATATGGAAGAAGGGGTAATGTGCAAAGGCACCATAGCATGTGCTTATGATAAGAGAATGCAGAGTTCAGTTAGACAGTTATAAGCTGTTAGTTAGTTGTTAGTTGGTTAATTCTGTTTGTAGTTGTTTTACTATTTGTGCACGTGCACATGTAACCTGTAAGGGAATCAGTGAGGAAAACTGTATCGGGGAGATATAAAAGAGAAGTTGTAATACTGAAAATAGGAGGAAGGAATAAGAATTGTTCTCCTCTTCTCAATTTTCATATTCAGTCCCTCTTCTGTTCTTATTCTCTCAATCCTCACAATTTTCTTCACAAATTCTCTGTTATTGGTGCATTCTTGAGTTGACCATGGCTAGGAACAACAACTCTATATTCAACAGAGGAACAAGGTCCTCTCAATTGGTATCAGAGCAACAAGAAGCTGAAGCTGGAGCTGATGAATTCTTGAACGATCCGGAAGGAATTGATGCTGAAGAAGTTGCTTCCGATGAGAGAATGGCTCGATTAGAGGAAGCTGTAATTCGAAACAGTTCCTTTAGTCAACAACAGGAATCACTCAATCAAAAACTTTCAGCACAGATGAGTGATCTCTCTTCCAAGATGGAGTTTATGATGCAGGAGATCAAGAACTTCAAGAACCCGGATCAAGGAGTTATGGGCACTGGATCAAGAGGGAATAGGGAGAAATCACTATCAGGAGCTGGCGAATCTAGCAAGAATGATCATAGTACTGGATATCTTCCTCCACATCGAAGGATTGTTGAATTCACTGGGGAATTTCCACCTGTTAATAGCTTTGGTAATACTTCAACTCAAAGAAATTCTTTCTTTAGCAATCAAAAACTTATTCAACCAAAGTCTCTACGTTTGGATTTTCCCTCTTTCTCTAGGTCTGAGAATGTTATAGCTTGGATAGAACAAACTGAACAGATCTTTGAATATTATGATATTAAAGATGATGAATGGGTCAAGGTTTGTTCATTCTACTTAAGGGATGAAGCTTTGTAATGGTATAGATGGCTCACTAGGAATCTTGAAGATTATTATTATTGGGCTATTTTCAAAGAAGAATTAATGACCAGATTTGGTCCTAGTGAACTCTCAAGACCATATAATGCCTTTTCTACCATGAAACAAACTTCAACCATTAGAGAGTACTTAGGAAGGTTTGAACAAACTCTGGGTTTATTGGATGAACAACCTTCTAGACAACACATCCTAGAGAGATTTATTGGTGGACTCAAGGATGAATTGAGGTATGAAGTGGCAGCTGCTAGGCCTAATTCTTTAAGAGGAGTAGTATCATTAGCTAAATTGTTTGAGGATAAACAAAGAAATGAAAAGAAACCCAGAGGCAACTGGAATAATTACAATTCAGGAGGACCTCTTATGAATTCCTCCTTTAACCCTTTAACTAAAGACAACTCTAGGCCATCTCCTCAATTCAAGAAAATGACCCCTGGTGAGATACAAAGAAGGAGAAGTCAGAATCTATGCTTCACTTGTGATGAAAAATGGCACAGAGGTCACCAATGCAAGGGGAAACAATTGTTTGTCTTAGAAGGAATTTTAGAAGGGGGTGCAAATGAAGATGAAGATAGCTGTGACAAAGATGAAGAGGATTCTCTGGCTATAGAGTTAGCTGCAAGCCTGGTCAAAGGAGCCCCTTCCATTTCAGTACAAGCTCTGAGTGGAATTAATGCCTCTCATACCATTAGGGTGGTAGGTTATTACAAACATTAGGCAATCAGTATTTTAATAGATTCTGGATCAACTCACAATTTTATCAATGCTAAACTGGTTAAAAAACTGGGATTGACAGTGACTGAATCTAACATGTTCAATGTGTTGGTGGCTAGTGGGGAGTTAATCAAAGGAGATGGAGTGTGTCAAGAAGTGTTGCTGGATTGCCAAGGGGTGAAAATCCATGTTGATTTGCTGGTGATGCCTATGGGAGGCAGCCAAATTGTCTTGGGGGCAGACTGGATGAAGACATTAGAGGATATCACTTTGAATTTCAAGAAGTTACAGGTGACTTTCATGAGTGAAGGTGTAAAGAGAACATTACAGGGAATAGTTCCAGAAGAATTACAGGTGGTTAGTGCAAAACATATTGATAAATCCTTCAGAGATCAAGGGGAAGGGTACTTAATTCAACAATGCAGTGTAAACTTGCAGGAGTCAAATACACAAGTCTCCACTGATGAATTACCTGGTGATATACACCAACTCATCCAGGAATTTCATATAGTTTTTCAAGAGCTGCATCATCTTCCTCCTCACAGGAATATAGACCATAAGATTCCATTGGAAGAAGGAACAAAGCCAGTCTGTATTAGGCCATATAGACATGCCCATTTTTTAAAAGACGAGATTGAAAAACAAATAGAAGAAATGTTAAATGGATGGATTATTAGACCCAGTAATAGCCCTTTTTCATCTCCAGTGGTAATGGTAAAAAAACATGATGGTAGTTGGAGAATGTGTATAGATTACAGATCTCTTAACAAACACACAATCAAAGATAAATTTCCTATTCCTGTTATTGATGAGCTGCTAGATGAATCAAATGGAACTCAGTTTTTTACCAAGTTAGACTTGAAGTCAGGGTACCATTAGATTAGAATGTGTGAAGCTGACATACCCAAGACTGCCTTTAGAACACACAGTGGACATTATGAATTCATGGTTATGCCATTTGGCCTTACAAATGCCCCCTCAACTTTCCAGGCTCTCATGAATAATATTTTCCAGAAATTGTTAAGGAAATATGTACTGGTTTTTTTGATGACATTCTAGTGTACAGCAAGAAATGGCAGGATCATTTATTACATTTGAGGCATGTGTTTCAGCTTATGGCAGAGCATCAACTAGTAGCTAAAATGTCTAAGTGTAGCTTTGGCCAGAATCAAGTGGGATATTTAGGCCACATTGTATCACAAGATGGTGTGGGGGTGAATCCTAAGAAAATTATTGCTATTGTTGAGTGGCCACCACCCAAGACACTGAAGGGATTGTGGGGTTTCCTAGGCCTAGCAGGATACTACAGGAAGTTTATTAAAGGATTTGGGGTAATAGCCCAACCTCCAACACAATTGTTGAAAAAAGGAGCTTTTACTTGGCATAAGGGTGCTGAAAAGGCATTCAATACATTAAAACATGCACTCACTAGTCCACTAGTTTTAGCCATGCCAGATTTTAACCTTACCTTTGTGATAGAATGTAATGCTTCAGGGTCAGGTGTTGGAGCTGTGTTGATGCAACAGGAGAGGCTTATAGCCTACTTCAGTTTTGCTCTCAAAGAGAGAAATGTCACCCTTTCTACTTATGAGAAAGAACTGTTAGCAATCATTTTATCTATAAAAAATGGCAACAATACCTAAGAGGCAAGAATTTTGTTATCAGGACTGATCATCAAAGCCTTAAGTATCTGCTTGAGCAAAGAATTCATACAGTTATACAAAATAAATGGCTTGCCAAATTACATGGATATGATTATACAGTAGAGAATAAGCCTGGAAGGTTGAACAAAGTTGCTGATGGGTTATCTAGAATTCATGAAGATGTAGAGGACACACAAGGCTTGGTTATTGCAACATCAGCTATTTCTACCATTAACAATGAGTGGTTGGAAAAAATTAGACAAATGTACTCTATGGATCAATTCTTTACAGACTTGGATGCAAAATTATTACAAGGGGGGTTAGAACCTGACACATACTGCAAAAAAGCAGGACTGTACTACTATAAGAGCAAACTCTTGATTAGTCCTAATGCTCAAGACATGAAAACAATTCTACTTAAGGAGCATCATGATAGCCCTGTTGCAGGACACTCTGGGATCACTAGAACTTTGCATCGATTGAGAAGAGTCTTCTACTGGAAGGGAATGAAAAAAGATGTACAGGCTTATGTACAAGCTTGTGATATTTGCCAGAGATCTAAAGGAGAGAACGTGGCATCCCCAGGGCTTTTACAATCTCTCCCTATACCAGATTTTGTATGGGAGGATATATCTATGGATTTTATCACACATTTGACTAAGAGTGGAAATAAATCTGCCATCCTTGTTGTTGTTGATAGACTATCCAAATATGCTCATTTCTTTGCACTTTCCTATCCTTACACTGCTCAGACAGTGGCTCAGGTGTTTTTTGAAGGGATTTTCAGATTACATGGCATACCCAAATCAATTGTAAGTGATCGAGACCCATTGTTTACTAGTTTATTCTAGAAAGAATTGTTCAAGTTGCAAGGAAGCCAATTAAAATTCAGCTCCGCCTATCATCCTCAGACAGATGGTCAAACTGAGATTACTAACAAGCATTTGGAGAATAATTTGAGGTGCTTTTGCTGTCACAAACCTAGTGAATGGAGTAAATGGTTAACATTGGCTGAATTTTGGTATAACACCACTTGGAAAAGTTCTACACAAACTACTCCTTTTGAGGTGGTATATGGGAGACAACCTCCTTCTTTACTCTCCTATGTCCCTAAGAGCTGTCGAGTGGAAGCAGTTGATGAGGTTTTATTCTCAAGAGTGTTGGCCTTCTTGTTTTGATGATGATTTACAAACAATTTACTACTAATATTGTTTGTCTAGTGTTTGTGTATTCCTATGTTTTGTAGACAAACAACGTTGTTGGAGGATGGATGGAATAGCGCTTCAACGATGATATCCAAAGGAGGTTGGAGGAATGTCGGGTTGAAGTCTATACAATTCAAGTTAAAGATCAAGTTCAAGCTTCATCCGCAAGTGTACCAAGATAGAGCTTCGTTGAAGATCAAGATTGCTTGGGTAATTTAGTTTAGGAGTTTATATTATGTGTGTTGGTACTTTAAGCTCAATATCATACACACACACACATTTATTGGTTTTCATGTATATATATAGTTATATATATACATATATGTTTTGGTTTAATAGTTTTCACGTTTTACTATGAAACAATTGAATACAATTGGAAAACATACTTTTGTTTCATACTTAATACATTTATATGACTTCATCAATATCAATTTTATTTAGTTCCATGAAATCATGTTTTA
The DNA here is from genome assembly GCF_001876935.1 of Asparagus officinalis. Classification (NCBI taxonomy): domain Eukaryota; kingdom Viridiplantae; phylum Streptophyta; class Magnoliopsida; order Asparagales; family Asparagaceae; genus Asparagus; species Asparagus officinalis. The sequence continues at coordinate 42,906,839 of NC_033802.1, read as the reverse complement.
GTGTATTATATGTGTATTTTGATAAAATACTATATTCATTATTTATAGACTTCATAACAATAGTTTACATCTTCTATTAAGTCTATAAAATCATTTTGTATTGTTTCAAAACATGGTTTAGCTAAAATGACAAAACTCATGTGTTTATATTTTCGTGTTTTGGACCTCCTTGCAAAATGATTATATTTTACATTTTGTACTGTAGCATGTTTATTATCATGTCTACAATCATTCCCCAAAGTTTTATATTTTTTGGAATTTATTTGATATTTTTAAACAGCGTTTTAAAATCAGAAAAACAGTTTTCAGTTTTCTGTCATATCCGAGGGTTTAGTGTTTGTTTAAAAAGCTTTTAAGCATTTACAAGAGTTTGGTTTGTGGAGCAAATTTCACAAGAGCAAGTGGAGATCATCCTTGGTGTTTGAGCATTCATTCTTCTCCCTCTCTCTTGTCATCTATAGAGAAGTTTTCTTAAACTCGATTCTAGTATTTTATAAGTTTGTTCTTAATTTCATAAGCTAGATTTCATATTGAGTTTATATTATTTTATCTCTTTGTTCACACACAACCTATTGAGCTTATTGTATTTACATTCATAGTATAATTTGGGATTGTGGGTTTGTGACTAAGAGTTGTGCTTAATTAAGTTCTCACCTTGTTAGAGAGAACAATTATTTATCATATTGTGCCTAATTGTGAGGATTCACTTGTAATACACTTGTACACCGAGAGAAGTGTGTGGTGAGAGACGGGGTCGAATCCAAGAGGAGTGGCGTCGGTTGACGTGCCTAGGGAGAGGTTGTAACCGAGCACTTGAGGAGGAGGACACGGGCTAGGACCAACACTTAGTGTGTGAGGTGTGATTGCATAGTGATTGTATTGTGAGGTGTAAACGTTGTTCGGGTGAACGTAGAAAACCCGGTTGTGATAGTGGAGATCTCCTCGAGGTGAGGAGCGGGGACGTAGGTCGTGCGGACCGAACCTCGTAAACATATCCTTTGTTTGTGATTGCATTGGCGCACTTGTTTTCATATTCATATCTTACATCGCCATTGTGTATTGCTTGTTGATCATTTTGCCATATCACATTTGTAGTTAATTTGTTTACCCCTCTTGTTAGTTTTATATCCTTGCACATACATTATCTATATCTCTTTGTTAGGATATATCTTATTGTTTATATATCCTTGCATATATTTCTATCATATAGGATATATCACCTTGTGTATATTGCATATTCTTGCACATAACTCTTTGTATATCTATCTTGCAAGAATATATTTGTTAATTAGTTTTAATTGGCATTTAATCAGATTAGATTAGCATAAGACCCTAATCACCCCCCCTTATAGGGTCTAACAAAGAGATATAGCTCTGAAATTCCAGAAGGACAGTTTGAAAAGTGCTATGGAAAATATGAAACGTTTTGCTGATACACATAGGAGTTACAGAACTTTTGCTGTGGGTGATTGGGTTTTTCTCAAACTCCAACCTTATAGACAAATTAGTGTTTCTTCTAGTAAGCCTCACAAACTATCTCCCAAATACTATGGTCCCTATAGAATTTTGGAGAAGATAGGGGAAGTTGCCTACAAGCTGGATTTACCAGCACAATCTCATATCCATCCAGTTTTCCATGTATCTCAGTTGAAAAAGAAAGTGGGCACTGGCATTGTCTTACAAGATGATTTCCCTAGTTATACCTCAGAGATTGTTGATGAACCTGAGCACATTTTAGACATAAGGTCTATTGTAAAGGGTAATCACTTGATATCCCAGGTTTTAATTAAATGGAAGCAGCGCTCTGCATTAGACTCTACTTGGGAATCATACTGGGACTTGGTTAAGCGTTTTCCTGCTTTTGACCTTGAGGCAAGGTCAAATTTAAGCGGGGGGAATTGTCAGGTGTCAGGAACTACAGTCAAATAGAGGAGCTGAAGCTGATTGTGCACAGGCATGACTGAGGAGCTGAAGCTGAATCTATATGGATGAAGGGGTAATGTGCAAAGGCACCATAGCATGTGCTTATGATAAGAGAATGTAGAGTTCAGTTAGACAGTTATAAGTTGTTAGTTAGTTGTTAGTTGGTTAATTCTGTTTGTAGTTGTTTTACTGTTTGTGCACGTGCACATGTAACCTGTAAGGGAATCAGTGAGGAAAACTGTATCGGGGAGATATAAAAGAGAAGTTGTAATACTGAAAATAGGAGGAAGGAATAAGAATTGTTCTCCTCTTCTTAATTTTCATATTCAGTCCCTCTTCTGTTCTTATTCTCTCAATCCTCACAATTTTCTTCACAAATTCTCTATTATTGGTGCATTCTTGAGTTGGCCATGGCTAGGAACAACAATTTTAGATTCAACAGAGGAACAAGGTCCTCTCAAACTCTGTCTCTAGAAACTTACGCACGGCACAATATACCAATTGCATTAGCAAATGATAAATGCTTCAGATCCAAGAAAGCTCCTTTCTGATGGAATTATTATAGGATAAATATATACCTACATCATAGTTCCACAAACATCTCCAAAGCTAGGATATACATTTAAAACAGAGTTTGAAAATAAAGATATGCTATCTTTCACTTTGTTTGTCTAATGAATTTGTGTTATAGAGTATAAATAAAAGAGAGAGAATATGATGTTATCTGCACTTTATCTCTTCTTATATCTTTGTGCTTGTTTTTGGGCATCCAAAACATTGTTTTAGCTTGATACGTTTATTTTATTTTAGTACTTTACACGTTATGAACTTTGCTTTGGCAAGGATGTCTTTATATAATGTATGATATGTTACTTAGATGCTTAGCTATGCTACTTTTTCCCCCCTGTGATGACATAGATTTCAGATTTCATTATTATTGATTTCTTAAATTATGCTGCCCCTATTTTTCTTATTTACATACATGAAGCATTATAATTAACACAGCAAGCTTAACAGCTAAACTTGAATTGCTTTAGATTTCATCCCTTTAATCATATTCCGGTGCTTCAATTATTGTTCTTAGTGTGTTAGTACTAATTGCTTCCTGATCCTATTAACTATTCAAGTATATATTGTTATTAGAATTTTGTTGTTAAACAGTAACTACTATTTAACCAACTTAGAACAAAATTAGAATAACTCTTAAATTAAGTCATCTAAGATCAAAACTCTAGAGTTATGGTGTGGTCGAGTATTATAGTTTTATATTAATTATAACATACGACCAAGACTCTAAAGGATTGTAGATTTATATTAATTCTAACACACCCCCACAAGTTGAGAGCCTTTTTTATCGGTTGAAAACATGGACTCACCTAGCAGTAATTATTTTTTAAAATCCATATTAAATTTGTTGGCAGTAAGATTTAAAATTTGTGTTGCTCTAATACAATCTTAAATTAAATCCTCTAATCATTACACAAATTAAAACTCCGAAATTATGTTGAGATTTGAGGATTATAATTTTATATTAATTCTAACAATAACCAATGCATCTTGATAAAGAAACTGCAAGGATTTACATCCCCACAGCAAAACTCTCTTTCTTTTATAACAATTCCTTCGGTACAAAGAAAAGAAAACATTCCACAGACATTGATAAAAAAGTACATAAATAAATATAAATACCAAAAAAAATCCTAAAGAGAGACCTTATTCTCTTCCCACCCTTCTACGTGTTACCTTATTCTCTTCTCTTATCCTATGATTAAATAAATACACTTGCTTCATCATCACCACCATCATTATCATCATAACATATACTACAAATTTGAACATTTAGAACAAAACACCAACTGTAAGATTCACATTTTAACTTAACGCGCACTCATTTTTACACGCAACATCCACCCACCTACCCCCCACCTCTGCTACTCTTTCAACCCCCCACCCTTCATCGGCGACTTAATCCCGTAATAACCAACATACCACTTCACAAACTTCCGTAATCCCGTCGCCAAATCCGTCCTCGGTTGGTACCCCAAATCATGCGCCGCCAGGCTCACATTGGCATGTGTGAACGGCACATCTCCGTTTCTAGGCATCTTGACGATATTCTTCTTTGCCTTCACTCCCAACAATCCCTCCAATATGCCCACCAATTTACCTACTGGCACCGGCGACGTGTTCCCCAAATTGTACACCCTCAGCTGTGCCGGCCCCCTCTTCTTCCCTCCGCTCCCCGTGCTTTTCTCTGCAGTATCCAACGACCCGAGACAACCCTTTACCACGTCGTCAATGTAGGTGAAGTCGCGGGCGACTTCTTTCCCGTCCTGCGTCTGGAACACCGTTATCGGTTTTCCGTTGAGGATGTCCTTGGTGAAGCTGAAGTAGGCCATGTCAGGCCTGCCCCACGGCCCGAAAACGGTGAAGAAGCGGAGGCCTGTTATGGAGAGGCCGTAGATGTGGTTGTATGTGTGGGCGATTTCTTCGCCGGCCTTTTTGGTGGCAGCGTAGAGAGGGGTTGGTCAGTTCGGTGGAGCTCCGAGAAGGGGCTTTCGGTGTTGAGGCCGTAGACGGAGGAGGAGGAGGCCCATACAATTGCGGGTTGCGGGTTTGCAGTTTTTGCTGCGATTTCGAAGAGGTTAACGAGGCCCGCGATGTTGGATGCGACGTAGGATTGGGGGTTCTTCATTGCATAGCGAACTCCGGCCTTTTAGATGCAGGAGGGTAAAAAAAATTTAGTTTTTACAGCACATTCTAAACTAAATTACAAGATATGATTATTATAATCGGAATTGGATCCAAAGCTATTAGTAGTACTAATAAACAATACATAGTAGTTTTAGAAACATAACTACAATTTTATGTACAGTGTACAGAGATAGTGATATACAGAACATGTACATGGATTATGAATTGTTTTGTCAAAAATCAATATCATTTATCGATTTCAATAATTTATCACTAGTCTATTTACAAGAAAGAATTACGGTCGTTCAATCAATCATAATGTTTTGCTAGTTCATAATGGAACATTTAGAAATTTTAACAAAAACAGGTGAGGGGATTGCCATTAAGTTTAATAAATCATACTGATTATCTGTAGAACAGATTGAAAATAAGTAGATTTAATTTTTGTATAAAACAACTAACCGTAACGTTTGAAACTTACTTAAATTCATTGAATCCGAAAATCATCAAGAAAACAGAGAGATCGCCAACAATTAAAGCAAATTAAAACGTCAAGAAATCAGTGACACCAGAATTTTCATATTAAACAATACCTGTGTCAAAAATCACTGTCATTTATTAAATCCAGCAATTACCTCTAACCTATTTATTGTAATGTGAATCCCAGTTTGCATTGAATTTACTAACCATACCGATATCTCGTAGGATAGAGCACAAACAAGCAGAATATTTTCTTTTTTGCACATTTTTTTTTTCATTTTGAAACTTATTTCAACAAAACAGGGCAAGGTGTACTGAATGAATGAATACCTGAGCAGCAAGATGAAGGACATGGGTAAACGCGGCAACATCGAAAAGCTTCACCAGCAACGGCCCATCATTGATATCCCCATCCACCACCATCACCCCATGCCTCCCAAGCATCGCCTGCCGATCCCTCTTTAGCGACGGATCATAGTATGAGTTGAAGTTATCAAGCCCCACGACCCCATCCCCTCGTTTCTTCAACGCCAGTGAGCAGTGGGTCCCTACAAACCCCGCCGCCCCCGTTACAAGCACCGACATGCCATGATGCCTACGGGGTGCAGCAGAAGTCCTGACCTGCAGTGGCAGATCCAGAAAAATTTTCTCAGACAAGACAGACGATATTGACTTGTAAACTGGCTATGAATTTCAAATGAGCTGAATGAAAATAAGCTTCTAATTTGTAAATGCTAAATTGAAATTGTTTGAAAAACCAAGTTGGAATGCAAAACTTTAAAAACTATGGGGGCCGATTGTAATTGTAGGAGGGCTTAAAAAGGTGATTTTTTTTTATCGTACCTGCTTCTCCCACGCAGCGCCGGAATTCTTGGTAGAGGTGTAGGAGGAGAGAAGGCTACGGTGAGAATTGTAGAATGGTGAGGTTTGGGTTGGGGTTGAAGAGGACGAGAGAGGTGGGTAATTGACAGTGAAGAGGACGACGAGGACGACGGTGGTGAGGAGAGTGGTTCTGAAGAGGAGCTTGGAGGAGGCCGCCGCCATTATCTTCACGCTGTTTACACGGCGGAGGTAGCTGTTGTAGCGCTCAATCTTGATTGTATCTGGTGATGGAGCCATTGCTGTGTGCTGGAAAGGGAACGAGCTCCTCTCTTTCCTGAAGAAGAAGAGGGAGAGGGAGAGTAGAGATTGGTTTTAAAGGAGGAGAGGAGTAGAGAGGAGTGACAGCAAAGAGAGGGGCGTGTTGGTGTGGGGTCCACCGTGGGGGGGTGTTGGTTGGATGCCACTTTCTTCTTCTCTTCTTCCACTCACTTGCTCATCTCGGACTAATTAATGTAGGACTTTTTTTACCTTATCCCTGCAGGAGTATCTTATCTGTGTTCAATATATTTTCTTCCTCTCAACCAACCTACCACCTTCTTTGATCCTCTTGAGCTCTTATTCTGAATATATTTTAACACTTGTTACTCATGAATATCATATGAGTCATGTAAATTACATAAAACATCACATAAGCCACTCTTGTAGGGTATTATTCGTTCTGGACTAGAATTTAGGTTTAAATTGAATGTGTTAAACGGTTAGGACTTAGGATTCTGATTTGAATTTAAGTTGTTATTGGTTTAAACTAGGATTTTGATTTAAATTTAACGTGCTATTGGTTTAAGATTAGGATTTGTAATGTGTTATTGGTTGTCTAGGATTGTTATTAGGGCTTGAATTTTAAAATCTACATTCTATTCTAACTATATAGTTTCAAATAATAACTTCTTAAAAGAATGTCCAAACTAAAATTGGTGGATTGCGATCTTACTATGTGGATTTTCTCTCTCGTCTTCTCTTTACTTATTTAAGCATTTATTATGTTTAAAAATATATTTAATTTTAGATATTTCATATTTCTAAATTATTTAAATATTAACATTGAATGCATTTAATTTTGGAATACTTGTAATCAACTTCTATAAATTTATTTAATTCATTTAAAAAGAAGTATATTTGATACTATTTAATCACTTAATATATTAAATATTTTATACAGATATGTTTATTTGATATATTTCATATCTAACATTTAAATAAAAATGAAATGTATGTAATAATATATTTAAGAAATGTTATATATATGTAATATTTTAACATAATAAATCATAAAAAATATTTTATATTAAATCATTAAAATATTTTATGTCAAATAGTTGATATAATTTTTTTAATATATTTAATATTTACATATTGAAATATGCAAATTAATTTTTATTTGATCGAACACAAGTTATTTTATTTATGTACTTGAACACTAGTTATTTTTATTTATGTGCTTGAACTCTAGTTATCCTCTTTTATGCGGCATTATGTCAACTGTTCAAATGGATTACAAGATGTATTCAGTTTTATTTTTGTTATCCATTAATCAAAATGAGAGTGGTTTTTCAAATTAATGTTTATTTTATGTTAATAATTATTATTTAGCATAATAATTTAATTTAAAACTTCTTAAGCAAATAACCAATGAATGTAAATTTTAGCCTGAGAATTCGACCCTCAATCTATGAATCCAGAGTAAGAGTTCAAGAATCCAAACCAAAAGCTTAAGAAATCCACTCAACAAAACAAAATCCCAAGAGTTTGTGGCTTTAACCATAAATTTTGAGTTCATATCCCAATCCAATAATGTCATATTTATAGACAATTGTCCAGGTCTAAGTTAACAAACTGGAAAAAATAACAACCCCATTAAATTTTCTTATAATCCAACATTTGTTGCTCAGGTTTGTGATGTAAGTCTTGGAAGTAGGGGGCAAACAACTTAGATATGATGCTTACACTATCCATATTTTTTTATTAATAACAGATACAAATGCAAATATGTCTCGGTACCTAAACTCATATCCATATCCATAAAAATAATGTATGTATACATGAGATAAACTAATAGTAAATATATACGAATACAAACAAATGTGAGGAAAGCAGATAAAATTTGTAAAATATATAGGTCATGTGATACAAATAAAGTCCATTTGTATGTTCCGAATTTCATAAAAGCTAATATTAAATCTATGGATCATCAAAATTAATCTAAAATCAGTTAAACAAATAGAAAAATCAACAATTGGATCTAGATGAATCCAATGGCTGGGATTCATTCAAACAGTCAACAGAACATGCATTAATTACCTCAACGAACACAAATCTGGATTCACTGCCGTGAATCTGGATTCACAGCAGTGAAAACGTGTTCGTTGAGGTAATGAATCTGGATTCACTGCAGTGAATCTGGACTCACTGCAGTGAAAAATGTGTTCGTTGAGGTAATGAATCTGGATTCACTGCAGTGAATCTGGATTCACTGCAGTGAAGGACGTGTTCGTTAAGGTAATGAATCTGGGTTCACTATAGTGAATCTGGATTCACTGCGTTGATGTAATTAATGCATGTGTTTAATGAGGTAATTAATGCATGTGTTTGATTGAATCCTAGCCATTGGATGAAGGAAGTTTTTAGTTTTTAGGCTAAGGAGATGTGAATCTGGATTCACTGCGTTGATGTAATTAATGCATGTGTTTAATGAGGTAATTAATGCATGTGTTTGATTGAATCCTAGCCATTGGATGAAGGAAGTTTTTAGTTTTTAGGCTAAGGAGGTTTTTATTTGCATGTGTTTAATGAGGTAATTAATGCATGTGTTTGATTGAATCCTAGCCATTGGATGAAGGAAGTTTTTAGTTTTTAGGCTAAGGAGATTGCATGTGTTTAATGAGGTAATTAATGCATGTGTTTGATTGAATCCTAGCCATTGGATGAAGGAAGTTTTTAGTTTTTAGGCTAAGGAGAT
>NC_033802.1:42882266-42895362 GCF_001876935.1 Asparagus officinalis | reverse complement strand
TATATATATATATATATGGATATTTTAGATATGATTCCATACATTTTACTATATATCCATGTATGTATCCTCACAGAGATAGATATTTAGTATCAGATATATATATTTTTGTTCACTATATATATATATATATGGATATTTTAGATATGATTCCATACATTTTACTATATATCCATGTATGTATCCTCACAGAGATAGATATTTAGTATCAGATATATATATTTTTGTTCACCTCTAATTGTTGTTAGTGATTGTTGTTAGTGAGAATGTTATGTATATATGATGAGGAGTTGATGAAGTGTGAGAATGTAGCTTGAGTTTCATATAAGTAGGGTATGATGAATAGTCAACTTTGGCATCAAGAACTCAGGAGACCAACACTGGTAAAATATAAGGTATCCTAGACTAAAAATTCCTTCTAGGAAAACAATATTTCCGTCTAAAAAGACTATCCTAGACGAAATTCTGTCTGGGATGTTCATCAAATTAGTTTCTATCTAGGATGTCGTATCCTAGACGGATTTCCGTCTAGGAAACATCCTAGATGGAAAATCCTAGACGAAAATTTTTTTCGTCTAGGAAACATTCTAGACGGACATCCTAGACGGATAATTTTATCGTCTAGGAAGTATCCTAGACAGAAATCCGTCTAGGAAGTATCTTAGATGAAAATTTGTCTGGGATGTAGCATTTAAGTTAGGGTAATTGAGTTAGGTTTGAAACTTATTAAGGTATGGGGACTAATTACCACACTCTAGCAGCTGTCATAGAAATGCTTCTATCCTATTAAGAATATAGTAGTGCTTACATCAAACTTCATATACTTTGTATATTTTCATTTCTTGAAAGTTTCGGCAATACCTATCCGTTGTTCTTCCTGTATACTGTGCGGATGTTATTATGCGTATTGACAATAGACCAAAATGCAGAACAACATACGCTTATTGTACAAGGAAAATAACGGGTACGTGCTGCCAAAATTTTCAAGAAATAAAAATATACAAAGTATACCAAGTTAGATGTATGCATTACTTTATTCCTAACCCTTCCGAGAAGGACAAATCTAATAATTACAAATTTCTATACCAATTCTTTGCTATTATAATATAAAGTGAACGATCATTTTTGGGTAGAAAACTTTATCTCCTATCCAAAGAATTACTTGTTTATCTTATATTATAACCTCAAAGAATTGGATATAATTATTGGACGGGAGACTAGGGATAACGCTATATTTTTTAACCTAAATTGGATATATAACACATTATTGTATAATATTACGTTATATATCACTCTATTTTTTGAAAACATTTTCTTTCATAAATCACACATTTTCAAATCACAATAAACACATTAGTATAATTTCATTTAGGATTAATTAAATTTAGGGTGTTATTTACGGTTATAAATGATTAATAAATTTATTTAACTTATGGTAAAATTAAGATTAGTATTAAAAGTATGTATTATTTAGGGAAAAAATATATTTAATTTAGGGTTCATAATTGATTATAAGAGTTGATGAAATAGGACGAAATATTAATATCTAATTATGGATTAGATAATAATAGCAGCTGTATTTTTTATCACAAACTATATGACAAAAATGAGAACTTTACAATATCACCCTCCCATACTATCTAATTACAGACATTAAGAAAATTGCAGAAATTACCTTAAGTTTATCACAATATCACAAACTGTATGACAAAAATTAAGAAAGATTTGCAGAATTTACCATAAGTTTCTCGGCTGGAGTAAGTGAAGTAACCACTGTAAAAGAGAGGGAAACTAAGGTCAGAAATTAAAATTAGGGTTAGGGTTTTGAGGAAGGGGAAATAGTACTTACATGTCAGCGACGGCGTGAATAGACGACGACAATGGGCCGGAGGAGGACTTGATTTCGGCGAGCGGGAGTAGTTGAAATTAGGGCAGGAGGACGACTTGATTTCGGGGAACCGGAATGAGAGAGAGGATGGCGATGTCGTCGGGGATGTCGAAAGAGAGGGGTTGGCAATTCCGATGACGGTGTCCAAGGAGAGGGGGCGACGGCGGTGTTAAAGTTTTGGGGAACAGGAACGAGAATAGGATTTTTTTGATTTGGAAGGCGGCAACGGCAAATAGGGAGGGAGCGAGTGNCTTTTCGTATAGGTTACATACTAGATGGAAATTTCTGTCTAGGAAATTTTGTCCATTTTAAAAAAAATTTAAAATAATTAAACCGTTTACTTACTTATTGTAGACGGAAATTTTCGTCTATGATACATTTTCCTAGACAGATTATCCTAGACGAAAATTTTTCTTTTAGGATATTCGGTCTAGGATGTAGGATTTTGTATTAGTGGCAAGGGGAACCCATGGGCTTTGTCCTCGTCCTTGAAAGAACATGTCCTGCGTTGAGCATGAAATTGGGGTCTCACCTGCGATGACTTTACTCAGTACAATTGGACCAACTTGTACTTTTGTTCTATGCAGCCAATTGAGCTCAATGCAGTGACAAAAAATTTCGCATTAAAGGAAAAAGGCAGTGAACATGAGTAAGGCTTGACGGAGATAGATAACCTACCATTTCAACTAAAATGATACAAGGGATTAATACCATCCGCTGGGGAAATTAATAGTAAATGACTAAAATCATGGTGATTGGATCAAGACTTTGCTTATCCTGAACTCTAGTTGGCTTGCAGGGAAAAAAAAAGTGATAGAATTATCTATTCTTTAACGAATCTTACATTGAAAATCGATATTTATGAAACTATTGTATTTTTGTATTATAATATCATGGTCAATGGAGCAAAGAAGAATAAAATAGGACTGAAAGAATTTGTTTGAAAACATTGCAGAAGGATATGACAGTGATTACTTCACGAATGAGATAAAACAAAATGGAAAAATAAGGTTCATATAAACAGTTTCAAAATTATCGTTATCAGATAATGCTTGTTTTTTTTTTTTGAGGTAAAGGATAATGCTTGTTCTTTATTTAAAACTCTTATGTTGTTAAAAAAGAAAAGTTTTGTAATATATTTGTTTCTAATTATATGCGATAAACTTTTAAGAGTGAAATATAAGTTAAAATGAATGATATAGTTTTTAAATACTTTAGCGGTGATTCTTCTCCTGATTTTTATAAACAAAAGGATAAAAAGTGCATGTAAAAAAGCTAGTTGCTTATGATTACTTATGATGATTTGTTAGGCCAGAGTGGAAGGTTAAGTAGAAGAAAAAATAAATTAAAATAAATTATAAAAATAAAATTGAACGGAGAACATGGGACTAATTGAAATGGACATGAAGTAATTTTGGCACCGTCCCAACGAAAATACAAGTCAAATGGATTGTGAGCTAACATACACACGCATAAACACACGCTTTTGCATTCAACGCTGCCATGTTGAGTGTCGGTGATCTATTGACACCTGGAAATTAAACATATAAAACAAACAAAAATATATATAAATTTATAAATTAGTCATAGTGTGAACAGGGTGGAAAGGGGAAAGTAGCTGAAGCTTCTTCTTTCTTCTGCTTTCGATTGATTGGTTCGGTATTGATTATTATTAACTTTTTACTGCTGCTTTACATTGGGCGATTAATATCGATAGTTTCAGGCTTTCGGAATTGGTAGCAGTAGCTAAAAGAGCAGCAGAAGCACAGTGGACGTAAGAAGAGAACCGCAAAAGCTGAGAGCATCATCAGCTTTCTGTTTCATATGTAATAATTTAACTATCTTGCAGGTTATGTGGTTTTATTAATTATAATAATAATAGTATTATTATTAAATTATTATACTTCTGAACTTTGGTGATGCTAGTGCTCCACTGGATTTCATATGGAGGTCTTTCTGATAAAATAGTAGCGGTAGTAGCTCCTGATTCACCGAATTCAGATGAGTTGTCATCTACTTTTTGTCTCCGCTAACTTATATCATCATCTTTTCACCAGCTTATTTCTGTACTTTATTTATCATTGCCTAATTTTCATTCATAATGCACTAGCATAAATTGCGGAAAGACCCCCTCTAGTATCGTCCAGTAGACCCCCTACAGTTCTGATAGCGCAGCCAAACCCCATGTGTTATTTTCCCCAATGCAAATACAAACCATTCAATGTTTATTTCTGACTCATTTAAGAGTCAAGGAAATTAGTCATTGCAAGTCTTAGTAGAACTATAGAGGATGTATATGCCTTAAGGATTCGGATCCTCTCCAATTACCACCTAATTGGAGGATCTAATTCTTTAAATCTTCACCTTCAATCTCAATTTCAGCACACACACGTACATACAAAAGAGTAGAAAAACAATTTTTTTTTACTTTGAGTGTATATCTATTGTTAAGCTGGAGGATCCCCATCTAATTAGAGGGATACAAATTTTTATTAAATTTTAGAAATATTCAGTTTTATCATAAATAAAATTTTTTTCATCAAATCTACCATGATATTTGAAAAAACCCACTATTTTAATTGTAAAATCCTACATGGCATTGTTTTATCCCTTGAGATTGAGATTTAAGGTGAGGATTTAAAGAATTAGATTCTCTCTGGTTACCACTTAATTGAGGAGGATCCGAATCCTTGCCCCTTTCAAACTTTTTTTAACACTTTAAGAGTAAAAAAGAAATTCATTCTCCGCATAATTATGACTACATGAGGCCTACCCAAAAATACTACAGGAGTTTTATCTGCACTTAATTAATCCTAATATATATGTATATATTGTGGAAATTTAGGTTAAGATCAAAGAATATGAAGATCGAGGGGCAAGGGCAGATATAAATTATGATAGGAATTTCTCGTGATGATGCGTCATCACCATGAATGCATTCACATGGAGAAGGGAGCCAGCCTGGTTTCCTCTATTTCTTTCTCTCTACTGCTCTCTGCTCTCTAATCAGAATCACACGCTTAACTCGTGTAAAGCTGTTTGCTTGTGGTTTGATTTCATAGTTTATAGTCCTAATTGTTTATAAATTTCATGTTTGTAGAATAGCCTACTGAATAGCTACGAATGTTAGGATCCTCTTTGCTATGCATGAGAGAGAGAGAGAGAAGAAAAGAAAAGCTAGTGGACATGATTCAAGTATTGTGATGTATTATTTAGTACATATATTAGGATGTTACAAATTCAAATTATTGATGCTACACAAGGAAGTAGGCCTCTCCATCTCAATGCAATTTACAAAAAAAAAAAAAAAAACTACAACAACAGAGAGAAAATGCATCCAAAATTTGGAGAAGTTGGAACAATTAGGAAATCATCTATATACGAAGAGCTAGAACCCTATAGCTCCATGAGGGTGATCAGAACACACCAATTTTCTAATGGATGACCAACACTAGGCATCAAATTAACTACATTTGTTCCCTTGACCTTGATGAGTCCATTGTTACCAATACAAAGAGCGTGGTGTCTGCATTTACCTCAAACTATCGTTTATTTTTTTCGTGCATCACATCTTCTCCTTATCAAGGCTGGTCAGTAATCGCTCAACTTCCATCATGATTGGCCTTCTCGTGAGTGCGATTCTTTTTGTTGAAGAAGAGATCCAAAAGACGATTTTCTCATTTACATTCGCTTCCTTGACCTTGATGAGTCCATTGTTACCAATACAAGGAGCGTTGTATCTGCATTTACCTCATACTATTGTTTGATTTTTTGTGCATTCACATCTCTCCCTCCTTATCAAGGATGGTCGGTAATGGCTCTACCACCATCATGATTGGCCTTCTCGTGAGTGAGATTTTTTTTGTTGAAGAAGATACCCGAAAGACGATTTTCTCACTTAGACCTGATAAATCTCTTGGCTCATACAAATTCTTAATTTATTTTCAAAGTTTTGAAACATGTAAAACTTGTAAATCATGATATGTTTCTCATGTTTCCAAAGAAGGTTCAAACAACTTCAAAGATTTAGATGTATAAAGCCTCCTCAATGCTATATTTAAAATAACGAAGATGCTTAATACCTGACTAAGGAATATATTCACATTAATGATTCCCAAATGACATTTGTTAAAGATGTTGTGTGACGGCGGAAGCGTGTGCACAAATCAAACGAGTCGTCGAGCAATGAGAGGAGAATGACTAACGAGTGCAATTCACATAAGAACGACCAAAATCACACACAAAAATAGAGATTTACGTGGTTCGGCAAATTGCCTACGTCCACGGGGAGAGGATGAGGAGATTTTACTATATGCAGGAGAAAAAACAGGTTACAACTCTCTCAAACACTCAAAATAACCCTAACAAATAATCTCTCACTCCCTCACAATAATCTCTCTCAAAGTGCTCAAACAAATCCAAATTCATCCGCATTCAATAGGGTTTCAATATATATAAACCCTAAAACCAAAACCAACCAGGAAACAGAACCGGTCAATGACCCACTATTGGTCGACTGATGGCCCTCTATCGGTCGACTGGTAGGCCTTCATCAGTCGACCGATAAGGATGCATCGGTCGACCGATCACAACGTGGTCCAGACCCTGTAGTGTGCATGTTATCGGTCGATTGTTCATGTTCGATTAGTTGACCGACTCGAAACTCCCTGTAATTTTCTCGTGATCGATTCAGTCTACTGATCAGACCCGATCAATCGACCGCTGAGCCTCCTCCTGTGCACATCTTGTTTTTCTTAGCCGTTTTCAACAATTCGAACAGTTCATCGCCATTTACTAGAATTCTCCACCTCGACGAAGTGTTCTCAAAACTGAGCCGACACCAACATGAGCACCAATGCGTCATCTTATCAAATCCGGTTGCACCAATGTGGTTGCCTACGTACCCCCTCTCCCAAGGGATCAAGCCATCCATAGTTCATCCAAATAGTCTCGAAAGGCCTCAACAAACACGAATTCGTAATAAGTTTCTATAATGATTAAACTTGTTGCTCGGGACCACCTTCGTGAGCATATTCGCTGGATTATTTTTTGTGTGAATTTTCACGAGCTCCACATTCCCATCTTTAAGAACATCCCGGACGAAGTGATAACGAACGTCGATATGCTTCATCCTCACATGGAAAACCTGATTCTTCACCAAATATATAGCACTCATGCTATCATAATGAATAATGACGGATCGCTGCGAAACACCAAGATCATCCAAAAGTCCTTGAAGCCAAATCGCCTCCTTAATAGCCTCCGTAATCGCCATGTACTCTACCTCCATCGTCGACAAAGACACCGTAGACTACAAAGTGCATCTCCAACACACCAACGCACGTGTCAAAGTGAGCACATATCCCATTGTCGACAGATGCTTATCCAAATCTCCAGCATAGACTGAATCTACATATCTAATACATAGCTGCCTACCACTAGTGTCCCGCTGAACCACCAAACCAATGTTAAGAGTACATCGAATGTACCTAAAAATCCACCTCACGACATCCTAATGACCCGGACCTGGGTCGTGCATGTATCGTGAAACCATGCTAACTGCATGTGACAAATTCGGTCTCGTACATACCATGACGTACATTAAGCTTCCCACTACGCTCACATATGGAGTCTTCGATATTAACTCTCTATCTTCAACTGTCTTCGGTGAGAGATCAGCTGAAAGTTTCAAATGGGCTTCCATAGGTACACTGACTAGCTTCATCTCCATACTCACATTGAACCACAGTAGCATCTTCTTCAAATAAGCCACTTGTGTTAAACAAATTCTTCCCGTATCTCTGTATCTGTCGATCTCCACCCCCAAAATGCACTTTGCTTCACCCAAATCCTTCATCTCAAACTCACTTGAAAGCTGTATCTTCAACTCATCTATGGCGGATCTGAAAATAGAAGCAACCAACATGTCATCGACATAAAACAATAAGCATATGTACGCATCTCCATGCAACTTGCGATAGTACACGCAAGGATCAAACATGCTCCTAATGTACGAATTACCGATCATGAACCCATCAAGTCACCTATATCACTGACTCGGAGATTGCTTCAACCCATATAGTAATTTCTTCAACCTACACACCAATTGTTCCTTCACTGCAGCTCGAAACCCCAATGGTTGAGTCATATATATATTTTCATCAAGATCACCATGAAAAAAAGCTATTTTTGCATCCAACTAATCCAATTCTAAGCCATACTGTGTCACCAAAGCTAGCAAGATCCAAATCAAAGAGTGCTTTACCACCGGAGAGAAGACTTCATTGTAGTCAATGCCTTCTTCTTGTGCATAGCCATTCGCTACCAACCTAGCCTTGAACCACTGGAGTGCCCTGAATGCCCTCCTTCTTGATATACACCCATTTGCAACCAATTGCCTTTCACCACATTGGAAGCTCGACAAGCTCCCATGTGTCGTTCTTCTGAAGAGACTCAATCTCCTCTTGCATAGCCTTCTTCCACAAATACACCTCTGAATTATGCTCAGCCTCTCTGAATGTAGTAGGAACCATCTCATCGACGCTCTCCACCGGAAGTGCATACACAACCACTGTATTTGTATAACTCACTAGCAATCGTATGTCTCTCCTGGGTCTTTAAACTACAATAGAATCCTGAACCTGAATCGTCGGTCCCTGATCCTATTCTGCTGAAACTGTAACCTCCAGAACATCGTTGTGCTTGTCTGGCATCACCTAAGTCAGCACTCTAATAGGTACGGTCCCATCTGGATTCTGTGGAGCTGCATCAATCTCCACCACCTGTAATGTCTCATCTGTCGGGGTGCTCTCCACCTGATGAGAGATGGAAGGCTTCAAGAGTGAAGCCTTATCAAAAGTGACGTCTCTACTCAGTACAATCTTCTTATCAACTGGATCCCTAAGCTTGTATCATTTAACACCACGCTTAAATCCCATAAATATGGCCTTCCTAGCTCGAGGTTCTAATTTATCAGTTTTAATATGATAAAATACAAGACTCCCAAATACATTGAGCTGATCATAATCATGTGCTGGCTCTCCCTACCATATCTCCATAGAGATTTTCCCCTCAATCGTAGATGAAGACAGCCTATTAATGAGGTGATCGCATATAAAAGTGTCTCAGCCTAAAATATCTTCTCCAATCTACTGTGTGATAACAAACATCGGACCTTCTCCAGTAAAGACCGATTCAACCTCTCTGCCACCCCATTCTGTTGTGACATGTGACTAACTGTGAAGTGTCTCTCTATACCCTCATCTCAACATAGCTGCTAAAAGGGGTCTGAAGTATACTCTCCACCGTTATCGGATCTCAACATCTTGATCTTTCTCCCTGTCTGCAATTCTAATATTCTCTTCCACTCCACAAATATCTCTAGGACTTTACTCTTCTTTGCCATGGTGTACACCCAACAACACTTGGAATAGTCATCTACAAACGTGATGAACCAATGTCGACTATCAAGTGATGCTGTCTTGGTGGGACCCCAAACATCTATTGTTTGTAGTGAAAGTTGATGTCTTCATTGCTGAATCCATTACACGTTTATCGATTACAGATTCAAAGTAAAATTAGTTTTTTTATAAGACTTTCTTACATAATGAAAATAAGAAAAATACAACTCTCTTCAAACAAATGCAACGGGTGTTTATCGCCCGCTGCTTGCGTGGGATCTTGGCCTGTGACGGGGACGTCAATATCCGTGGACCACCTGATGATCAGATCAGATCCGAAGCTTCGCCGTTTCGTGAAGGAATCAAGAAGCCGAAGCGCTTATCTCGATAACAGCGAGATAATTGCTCTTCTTAAGATCACCGTGTTCGTGGGGAAAACTGTTTTCTTCATTGAAATAATTGTCATCTTGGATTACAAAGATCCGGTCTTTTATAGATCCGGTTACAACTAAATCAAAGAAAAAAGTAAAAATTACAACTTTCCTTTTGTGAACAAATCGCGAGCTCCTGTTTTGCGGTCGCTCGCTTTGGTGGGTTCTTTGCCAACGCCGGGGTTAATCCGTGGACCACCGCGCGATCTAGATCCGGTCGGATCTACATGATTATACGGGTATTATTCCACGAAGGGAATAATAGCCAGGGAGGATTGATTCACCAAGGAAACAATCGTCCAAATCTCGGGATCTAAGACCAAGCTTAGATCCGGAGTGTGATATCGTGTAGATCTCAGATCTGTTCTTCTTCTCCTCTCGAAATCCTGCCTTTTCTGATGCGGGTGCTCGCCGAGGATCAGATCTGTACGTGCAAGTCTTCAAGTCTTCAAAGCTCTGAGATCACTCTTCAATCCGGCAGAGTTTCGGCTCTTGAAAGTTCGACCTTTTGAAATGAACAACCCCTTGGCCTATTTATAGGCTCTCAACACTGTGCCCGTGCCCGGCCACCGAGCCACCTCAGGGTGGCTCGGCCTTGGCCGAGCCACCTTGAGGTGGCTCGGCCACCGAGCCACCTCAAGGTGGCTCGGCTGAGGCCGAGCCACCTTGGGGTGGCTCGGCTTTGGCCGAGCCCCCGCGGGCGGTGTTTTCCGACTTTTTCGAGTCGTTTTCCGTTGTCTCGTTTGTCCGTGTTTCGGTTGATCTGAGACTCTGATTTGATGATCTGATTTGGCAGTAAGTTGGATTCCTGATTTGGCAGTAAATCCGCTTCTGAGTTCGAGTCCGAAACTGATCTTGATTCGATCGTGATTCGTCCGAGTCTGTTCCCGGTTGGATGACTCGTTGATTCTTTAACACTTGGCTTGATTCCGAACGTGTATGGATTCATTCCGTTGTTCGCGTGCGATTTGTCGATCTCGTCGCCTCGTTGGTTCGTCGGTTTGTGCCGAGCTGTGCTAAGGGACCTATAAGCAGTTTTATATGCCTACAGATACCCCCTCCAAAGTATTTCAGTCTCGTTCTTTTATAGAAGAGTCTGGAATACTTTGGATATGATTGTCCCCACCTTCAGTCGGTGTAACGGGACCTTGGAATGATCTCCGTTCTTGATTCCTTCAATCTTCCAGGCTATTCGGTGCTTTGTCGAATATCTGTAAGAGTTCCGGTGCTGCATTTATTGTCTGACCGTTGTCGGAATTTTAAACTTGGAGTTGATTCCTGATCTTTTAGCTAAACATCGATTGTTGGCGTCGAGTCTTTATTTGCAACGCGTTGTCCGGCGTAGTGTTGTTGAGTTATCCTTAAGAATATTTATAAAAACATATTCTCCAGGAACTTCTCAAACCAAAAATAGGGAATAGTTTATACTCATATACCTTATTGGAGTGATTTCTGTGCCCAAATGAGCTGAACCGGCTTAAAATGAGCCAAAAAAGGCAGTAAATCGGTTCAAAAAATCCTCCGACTCTTCCGAACATGTGGGAGAAGAGTGAGTAAGTGATGGGTTGAATCGTCGCTCGATTTGAAGTCGTTTCGATGCTCGGTTCGGCTTCAATTTGGATTCTGGTTCAAAACCGGTCCGGTCCGGTTCGGTTCGGTTTGGTTCAACCCGGTTCACCCTATAAAAAGGGGTCTTTTTCTTTTTCTTTTCCTCCACCTAGGGCCGGCCCCCCCTCTTGTCTATTTTTTGCTTTTCTCTTCCCTCAAGCATCCGATCTCTCTAAAAATTTGATATTTGTCTTAGATCTAACCTTCCTTCGGATCTTTGACTGAGAAATCCCTCGAAACTTCCATATTTAGAGTTTCCTTCGAGCCCCTCGAGCGCGTGGTTCGAGCACCTTTCAAGATCTAGTTTTTGTCGGATCCTCGAGCCTTTCCTCAGGTATATCCTTCATAATTTCAACATTTTTTATGCTTTATTCAATTTATGAATTTGTGGGACCACGGGTGAGGGTTCGGATTATAATTTGGCGCCTCGAGCTTATCTTTTAGGGGATAAAAATGTGATCTTTTTTAGATCTGACCTCTTGATTTCTTTTGTAGGCCATTATGTCGCGAGTCTCGAGAGGTCGTTTTCCTGCTGCATCGGCTGATGGCGTGCTTCCCTCATATGCTGGTGAGCTACTTTTTTTTTTTGCATATTCGCAAATTTACAAATTAGTCCTCTTTTTTCTGGATATTTGCAAATTGGTCCATTTTACCCCCCGTTGTTCTCCTTGGTGAGGCAACCGGGAAAGGCCTTGGTTCTCCTTGGTGAGGATCGACGCTTTATGGAAATTTTGCAAATTAACCCTCTTTTTCTGAGAATTTGCAAATTAGTCCTTTTACCCCATTTTGCTCTCCTTGGTGAGGCGATCGGGAAAAGCCTTGATTCTCCTTGGTGAGGATCGACGCTTTAAGGATGGGTTTTGCTTGGTCAAAACCACATCTCATAATAAAGGGGGCGTTTTGACGCTGCATCGTGCTTTATAAGGCAGGGATATATTGTCGATATACCCTATCTTATAAATGCGCAATGTGGCCAAATCGTCTCGTCCTTTATAAGGTAATGACTCTATCTTACCAATTTGTAAGATGAGTTCAATTTCCTTTTATATCTGAAATTAACAAACACTTAACTGCTTGTTTTCAGTGGAATATCCTTCCGGAGCCTTTTCATCGCATGCGGTGAATGGACGTCGTGACGAATATTATTCGACGTCTGATGACTTTTCGCCCATTCCGCTTACTTCTCAGTTTGGTCCGGGCACGTCGCTGGAAGTTGCCCAAGTGGTGAAGGAAGGTGGACATCGAGCCCTTCGCTAGCTGATTACAGATGCGCCTCTCGTGAAGGATGCCGGTTCTGTTCAGTCTCTCAGGAAGACTGACTTCTTGTTTGGCGACTCTACTAGAGATCCCGATGCAGCACTTATTGAAGCTGAGCAGTGGCTTTACAAGACTGGCAGTCCAGGCAGTTCCTGGTTTGAGCAGGGATCACATTGTTGGACTGTGTCCTGGAGTACTGGGGCTAGATACTCCGCCTCGTAACGAGTTCCTCGCCTCTGCTTCTACCTTGAGGAATCGCCTTGCTAACTTAGGACGGGAGATGCCCGCACCGCGCCACAGATTCTATGGTTGGGTCCATTCTTTGGAAAGGTTTTGGTGGGCTCGTATAACGAAGTACGTCTTGAGCCGATGGAGCGAGGAGTTACATGCTTGCGGTCTTTATGCAACCATTCGGGCCACCATGCATGGTTTGCCTACAAGTACGAAGCATTTCTTTGCCCTATGCGAGCTTTATAATCCAGATTCCAACACTTTTCTAACCAGGCACGGAG
>NC_033802.1:42871832-42881266 GCF_001876935.1 Asparagus officinalis | reverse complement strand
TATAAAAAGACCGGATCTTTGTAATCGATAAACTGTTACAAGAGTGTACAATGGAATCATCAATAAAGAAAGCAACCCTAAACTATTATCCGCAAATCATCTCACGTGTAACGATACAAAAATAAACCTAAATTCTAATATCAGATATCCGAGGCAACTCCTCGCTCATATAGAAGCACGCAATAACAGCAAACATGCCAAAACAGTTTCGGTTAAAACGAAATGACCCAAACAGATCCAAAACGAGGAAAAACTAAAAATTTCCTCATCAGTCGACTCATGAGTCGACTGGGATCATCGGTCGACTCATTAGTCGACTTGACAAACATAAAGAAGAAAGCAGAAAAGAAATTTCCCGTCAGTCGACTCATTGGTCGACTCATTAGTCGACTCATGAGTCGACTGACAGGTCGACTGAGCAGATCAAAAACCAATTTCGCATAAAAGTGATTATTTTCAAAGATTTTAAAACTAACATGATTCTTTTCATCTTTTTCAGCAGCATGCATTCAATTCTGTAATAAGTGTACAAACTGAAACATAAGATTTACATGTGATTTCTTACACAAAACCCTAAATATATTTTTCCATATTTAAAACGCATTGAAATCAATAAATCACATGAAACCTAAGTTTAAACAAATTCCAGATCTGGATCTACATTTACAAAATCGTTGGTGAGCTTTTATTAAACTGAAAATGTAGATCTTGCTGCTCATAATATAAAGTATCTATCTTTATGCACAAAATATGTTTTAGGCTCAAGAAAACGAAATAAAACTTGAAGAAAAAATATACAAATAGTGGGTGAGAGTTGGGCGAGATGTTACTCGCCTCTGGTATGCTAGAAAACTCCTGGAATCTGTAAGAGAATGATCTCCTTCGTTGCACTGCACAAAATCCCGTTACAAACCCCTTCGAAACTCCTACAAATCGCCAAAATCTGAGCTAAGGTTTGAGAGGGAGAGAGAGAGGGGCTAGGGTTTTGAGTTCTGAAGATGTTCTCGGGTGGGAGATATAATATATGACCGGTCAAACCCGATACAAAACCGAACAGACCCGCAAACTAAAAGAAAACCCGAAATCAGCCCGTCAGTCGACTAATAGGTCGACTCATCAGTCGACTCATGAGTCGACTGAGCAGTCTGATTTCCAGATCCGTGCATGTTTTGCTAATTTGTCAAAACCAATGCACAAAACTCTATATAATTACACTCATACTTCTCTAATAACTTGTTATCAAGTGTACTTATGACCTCAAGTCATTAATCATAATAGAATTATTTATCATTAATAATTCACATATATTACTAACAAAAAATACGGGGTTTTACATTCTCCCCCCCTTAAAAGAATTTCGCCCTTGAAATTCAGAAATCATACTTAAACAAATATTATTACTCTAGATAAGCATATAGCGATATTTATATTTAACAATCCATGAT
Source organism: Asparagus officinalis (assembly GCF_001876935.1). Lineage (NCBI taxonomy): Eukaryota > Viridiplantae > Streptophyta > Magnoliopsida > Asparagales > Asparagaceae > Asparagus > Asparagus officinalis. Next base: position 42,879,821 of record NC_033802.1, on the reverse strand, counting down.
GACTATATTCCCACTCAACCCTTAATCAAATAGAACTAGTACGTCGGGCAAAAAATCCAAACAAGGAACCCCCCATATATATACCATATGTTCCAAAAGATTAAGAATTGAGCGGAAATATCCTCATTCTAGCGTTAAATCTAAATATAGTCACACAAATACTCATGCACATAAATCAATCCACTTCCTCAATAAATGCAGAAAGTAGCGCTACATATCATCTTCGTGCTCTCGAAAATCATCTTCAATGTCCACACTTAACCATCTAAAATGTAAATACCCCCACTTAACCCCTAACTAAATGGAACAAGTACATCGAGTGAAAAATCCAAACAAGGAACCCCTCATATATATACCCTATGTTCCGAGTACTTAGGAGATAAGTGGTAATATCCTCATTTTAACTATAAGTATAAATATCGCCATAATTGAATCTATAAGCCATATATAAATCATACAAAAAGATTTAATTTGCCTGCTCAAACATGTGTGGATAGTCGCAACGCATGTCTTCTCTGCGCTCCCAAAAAATCTCCTCAACGCCTCTTCGGTTCCACTGCACTTTCACCAAAGGAGTCACCTTGTTTCTAAGCCTCTTGTCCTTCCTGGCAAGTATACAAACTGGAATCTCAATAGTAGTCAAATCTTCCTGAAGCTCAATCTCTAGTGCATCCAATACTCACTGCTGCTCCTCATCATGCAAGTGTTTCTTGAGCATAGAAATATGAAATACATTGTGTATACTAGACATCGATGCTGAAAGAGCTAGTCTGTATGACACAGCTCTAATGCGCTCTAAAATCCGGAAGGGTCCAATATACCTCGGTAGAAGCTTTCCCCGTCTCCTGAATCGCTGAATGCCTTTTATAGGCGATACCTTCAGCATAACTGAATCTCCAACCTGAAACTCCAAGGGTCTTCGTCTCTTATATGCATAGCTCTTTTGCCGACTCTGAGCGGCTAGAATCCTATCTCTAATTAATACTACCTTCTCAGTAGTCTGTCTCACAAGCTCTGGTCCAAGCATTAAGCTATCCTCTGACTCTGCCTAGCATATCGGTGATCTACAAGGTCTCCCATACAATGCCTCATAAGGGGCCATACCGATCGTCGCTTGATAACTATTGTTATAAGCGAACTCTATCAGTGGAATATGATCATTTCAGCTACCTTGAAAGTCTATGACACAAGCCCGCAACATGTCTTCCAACACCTGATTCACCATCTCCATCTGACCATCTGTCTGTGGGTGGAATACACTACTGTAAGATAATCTGCTGCCGAACGAATCCTGGAAACTCCTCCAAAAATGTGAAGTGAACACCGAACCTCGATCCGACACAATCGTATCAGGAACTCCATGAAGTCAGACTATCTCTCGAATAAATATCATCGCATACGCCTCAGCTGTATATGTAGTCCTCACTAGAATAAAATGTGCTAACTTCATAAACCGCTCCACTATCACCCAAACAAAATTATTCCCCTTCTTCGACTTCGGTAACCCTACAATGAAGTCCATAGAAATATCCGCTCATTTCCACTCTGGGATGGGTAAAGGCTGAAGTGTTCCTGCTGGTCTCTGATGCTCTGCCTTCACCTGCTGATAGGTAAAACACTTAGCCACATACTCTGCAATCTCTTTACGCATACCACTCCACCAGAAGTGTCTCTTTAGGTCTTTGTACATCTTGGTGGTTCCTGGATGCACTGTATACCGAGTACGATGAGCTTCATCAAATAACTCCCTCTTCAGCTCGGTACTGGATGGCATAACCAACCTACCCTTCATCCGTAGATCTCTATCTACTCCAATGGTCCAATCAGCTTTAGGCTCTTTGGAAATCACCGCCTTTCGGTTTTGAATTCAAGAGTCTTCCAACTGAGCTCTGACAACTCTGATACTCCAAGATGACTGCACTGACACAGCTCCCAAAAATACACTGGTTCCACCAATCTCAGGTCTGAAATCAAACTGGCTAAGAGTAAGAAGATCTCTATACAATGAACACCTCAATCATAAACTCAATTTAAACCCTAGCTTGATAAAAATGATAAACAACAAATAATTAATATAAAACTAGTATTGAGTTTAGAAATTCTTCTCTGAAAAAAAAGATGGAGAGATGGATTAAAATGAAGCCTAAATAATGTAGATGATCTCCTCCACTTGTGAAAACTTCTTCACAAACCAAACAAGCTTTAAACCAAACTTAAACACACTTAAACACCCTTTAAAAACTTGTTTAAACTTTTCTTTTGTTAGTTTGAGAGTTGAAGGCAGTAAGGTATTTATAGGAAGAGAAGGTTTCAACCAAAACCCCAAACAAAAGACCAAAAACCCAAAAGAATCAAAAATCTGATTATGTACCTAATTATAGTCGTTGGAAGATCAGCGGTCGACCGTGAAAAAACGCGCGGTCGCCCGCGAGTAGCTCAAAGGCAAATTCAGGGCTCAGGAAAACATCTGGTCGATAGTGACGGTCGACCGCAAAACTCTCTGGACTTCATCTGGTCGACCGCCATGGTCGACCGTTAGCCACTAAATATCGTCTCTAGACTCCAGGCGGTCGACCGTGGCGGTCGACCGCAAACTGATACTAGAAATTCCAGGTTTTGAAAGTTATTTTCTGATTTTAAAACCTTGTTTAAAAATATCAAATAAATTTCAAAAAATATAAAACTTTAAAAAATGGTTGTCGACATGATAATAAACATGCTACACAAACTAGTTTTCAAAAAGGACCTCCCAAAAGAAAAATATCATCATTTTGCAAAATAGTCCAAAACATGTAAATAAAAAAAGACTTGTTTTTAACATTGGACATAAACCATGTTTTGAAACTCTATAAACTGGTTTTATAGACTTAAAGAAAGATATAAACTATTGTTATAAAATCTATAAATAATGAATACAATATTTTCACAAATACAATAGAACATGAAACATATGAGTATGTATATGAATATATATTTGTTTCATATCTATGAAATTAAACCAAAATAATTTATCCACATAGAAAATGAACATGTATAAATAATTTTTGGAATTTGTTTGTAACAACTTTGTTTGTGGATAAAACCAAAAACCAAGATGTGTATATATATAACTATATATATATGTTTGTAACAACTTTGTTTGTGGATAAAACCAAAAACCAAGATGTGTATATATATAACTATATATATATACACAGAAACCAATAAAATGTGTGTGTATATGATTGATCTTAAAGTACTAACACACATAATATAAAACCTAAACTAAATTACCCAAGCTAAAATCTTGATCTTCAATAAGCTCTTCTTGGTAAACTTGCGGATGAAGCTTGAACTTGAATCTTTAACTTAATGTGACGGCCCTGGGTTCACGCAAGGTTACAGTCCAAGGTGAAACTAAGGATGTCAAACCTGTCATGCACCACACCGTACAATAACATGTTTTACCATTATAATTACTATCTCTCTAGTAGAGTCAATAACATGTGTAGGTACAAAGCAAGTAAAAGATAGATACAAGATATAACTGATGAAACGATAGTGAACAAATTAATATTTCATCATCCAACGTACTGAAATAGAAGTCAATGTCTGAAATGAATAAACTGAAGTTTCAACAAGTCTCAAATACATAAAGTCTGAATAGGAGGAAATAAGGCATACAGTCTTTACAACTTCTAGAAATAAATTCTCAAAATGTCTAAACAAAAGCCTACAGTGGAGCTCAAAAAAATATAACTATAATAGAATAGCTGATGCTAAAGTGTCTCTCCATCACCCTGCGACTCTCCGGGCTCCTGGGTACGTCGAGCGAAATAATCCAAACAAGGAAACCCTCATGTATATACCTTGTATCTCAAATTGTAAATCCCTAAATACCAAACCCAAAATCTAATACATGAATAAATAATAACAGGAGACAACCTCATCTCAGAACTTAAATACTAGGTCATATCACAACCCATATAAGTGTCATGTCCAGCCTATGCAAGTATAGGTGTCAATTTCAAGGTCTAATTTGATGTCCAACACATGGATTAAAACTAGATGTAATGAATGCCCAACACATGGACTGCGTATGAAAGTTGTCCAACACATGGACTGAATATGACAAATACCCAACACATGGACTGCACATCATGATAGCCCAACACATGGACTATATGAAATATATGAAAGATGCATATATCCTAATGCCTCATATGTCTCGGTATGCAACCCTAAACTCGTATCCACAAATCATCTCACGTGTAACGATACAAAAATAATCCTAAATTCTAATATCAGATATCCGAGGCAACTCCTCGCTCATATAGACGCACGCAATAACAGCAAACATGCCAAAACAGTTTCGGTTAAAACGAAATGACCCAAACAGATCCAAAACGAGGAAAAACTAAAAATTTTCTCATCAGTCGACTCATGAGTCGACTGGGATCATCGGTCGACTCATTAGTCGACTTGACAAACATAAAGAAGAAAGCAGAAAAGAAATTTCCCGTCAGTCGACTCATTGGTCGACTCATTAGTCGACTCATGAGTCGACTGACAGGTCGACTGAGCAGATCAAAAACCAATTTTGCATAAAAGTGATTATTTGCAAAGATTTTTAAACTAACATGATTCTTTTCATCTTTTTCAGCAGCATGCATTCAATTCTATAATAAGTGTACAAACTGAAACACAAGATTTACATGTGATTTCTTACACAAAACCCTAAATATATTTTTCCATATTTAAAACGCATTGAAATCAATAAATCACATGAAACCCAAGTTTAAACAAATTCCAGATCTGGATCTACATTTACAAAATCGTTGGTGAGCTTTTATTAAACTGAAAATGTAGATCTTGCTGCTCATAATATAAAGTATCTATCTTTATGCACAAAATATGTTTTAGGCTCAAGAAAACGAAATAAAACTCGAAGAAAAACTATACAAACAGTGGGTGAGAGTTGGGCGAGATGTTACTCACCTCTGGTATGCTAGAAAACTCCTGGAATCCGCAAGAGAATGATCTCCTTCGCTGCACTGCACAAAATCACATTGCAAACCCCTTCGAAACTCCTCCAAATCGCCAAAATCCGAGCTAGGGTTTGAGAGGGAGAGAGAGGGGCTAGGGTTTTGAGCTCTGAAGATGTTCTTGGGTAGGAGATATAATATATGAGTGGTCAAACCCGATACAAAACCGAACAGACCCGCAAACTAAAAGAAAACCCAAAATCAGCCTGTCAGTCGACTCATCAGTCGACTCATGAGTCGACTGATAAGTCGACTGAGCAGTCTGATTTCCAGATCCATGCATATTTTGCTAATTTGTCAAAACTAATGCACAAAACTCTATATAATTACACTCATACTTCTCTAATAACTTGTTATCAAGTGTACCTATGACCTCAAGTCATTAATCATAATAGAATTATTTATCACTAATAATTCACATATACTACTAAAAAAATACGGGGTTTTACACTTGAATTGCGTAGCTTCACTCCACTATTTCCGCCAACCTCCATTTGATATGATCGTTATGGCGCAATTCCATCCAACCTCCAATGTGTTGTTTATTTACAATAAATAGATAGACACAAACACTAGACAAACAACATTAGTAGTAAATTGTTTGTTAAACATCATCAAAACAAAGAGGTCAAGAATACCCATCTTGCATCTTAAAATTTTTTAATTTCATTCACAAGTCTTCCTCCTTCATTATATTCAATGTTTACTGCCATCTTATCATGACCCTTGTATATGTATTTGTAAAGGTAATTTACTGCTTTAATGCCTGAGCATATTTCAACATTAATGTGATAATTATAACATGTCAGCAAATATGGATTGTAAGGTACAATCCACTGGTTATTAAGGATTTTACTGCGAACCAACATTGTTTTGTTATCTTTCCTCCTCTTATAAATTGGGTAAGCATCTTTTGCTTGCATTGATTGTAAGCTAAATCCGCGAGGATAGTTATATTTTCACTCTTCATTTTTCATACAACTGTTCTTCATGTTCAACTCCCCACAAGGTCTGTGTATTATATGTTTTTTACCAATTCATAGAGGATCAGGTGTTTGGATTGGTTCGGAATTTCTACAGATACATACTTATCATACTGATCGCATAATATGATCTTGTGATCTCTAATAAGAATTATTAATATATGTGCATGTGGTAGACCTCTTTTTTGAAACTTAATCACGTGAACATGTGTGACAACTTTTCCAAATATCTCCTTTTTAAATAGTTGATCTTTCAAGTCTTGGAGCTTTGCTCGAAATATCCTTGAGGTTAGATCTCGCCTGTCATTATGGGTCTAGCCTGGATGTAGTTACTTAGTGATCTCTTCCTATTCTGGATTACATGTTATTGTTATAAAAAGATATGGCTTTCCAAATCGTTGTACTAATAACATTGCATCAAGGTATCTACGACGCATGTCTCTAGGACCACCTATGAATGATGATGGAAGCACTATTCTCTTGCCCACTTGGCATGCATTTGCTTCCCCGGCAGCTACACTGTCAAAAATGAATTGGAATAATTCTGCTCTGATTTCTGATTGTTTATTTCTAAAGTAATCAAGTCTTGTTGTTTCAAGCTTTATGTACATATCAACAACATATTAATGGAATAAATGACCTGCTGATGTAAGTAAAATAGATTGTCGAGAGTCTCTTATCTGGAGCTTATGATAATAATAATCTCAGCATGAGACTTTTCCGGGTTTTGGTGCCTTGACGCCTGTAAATTTGGGCGTTAGCTATGGTCATATATAATAATATTACTAAGAATTATGAATTTAAATTTACCTTCACTTTCTCGGTTAAATATGTCTTCTGCAGATGTGAAGATTGGTAGGACTACTGAAGTTGGTATTATATTTCTTTTTTGATTGTCAGCTTTGATATCCCTTTTATCCCTTCTTTTAATATTTTGATGCCATCCAACCTCTCTATTTGGAAAGAGTAAGGGATACTACAGCGGATCATAATAGCTAAAATAGTGTTTCACTTGATGTTTTCCTCCTGAGTGTGCATGGACAACTATCTCTCTCTCAAATGGTGCGTTGTCATTATTTCCTTCAACCCAGATTGTAGCCACCTGATCTGCTGTTGGTGAGTTATAAACACGTTAATCTAGTGCAACGTCACTATTTATTAATATCTTAAATTCTTCAAAAGATTGATAATCATTCAATTTACGAAGGAACTTTGAATATGAGTTTCCTTACAATATATCCATCAAACTCTTAGTTGTGATTTCACTCATGTTTGCATTGTCTAGTATTCTCAACCGATTTTACAACTCATTCTATGTATCATAGAGTAAAGCTGAAAGTATGAAAGCTTATTTTCCTTTGGAATTAGAGCAAGGAGATTATGATATATTTGGCCTTGTGCTCTAAATGTGAAAACTCCTTTTCTATTTGATGCTAGCTCTTTATCAAATCTGACCCCAAACGATGTGAATGAGAAAATATTGTTGTACATTCTGGTATGGCTTCGAAACTCAATTGCCTCTGGTGATTGCATTGTATAAAGGGCATATAATTCATTTGGAATATTCACATCTGCTAGGTGGATTTCACCGTTGTGGCAGTAAAATGTTGGAGGCTCGTGTTCAAACTTTTTGGATCCACAATAGACATAAGACTTTGGAGTGTGTAACTTATATAATAAAGAACATACTAGTTCATGAAGAATTTGTCTTAGCATAAAATATAAATATTTAATAATCTAATTTATAAATTTATATGGCCTATTTAATAAACTATAAAGTATATATACACCTACCTTCATGCTTATAGGCAAGTAGTAGGGCTCCACAAAATAGATCAAATTTACGTTGTCGTTTGCCGTTAATAGTATTACCAGCAAAGTCATTATTTTGTCGCTTTCTCTTATTATCTGCACTTGTCTAAATGTAATCTTTCTTCTGCTCATCACTCAACCGCGAATATTTGATTTTTTAATTCTGAGGA
>NC_033802.1:42832387-42871822 GCF_001876935.1 Asparagus officinalis | reverse complement strand
TATATATATATATATATATATGTGTGTGTGTGTGTGTGTGTGTGTGTGTGTGTGTGTACACACACACACACACACATATATGTATGTGTGTGTGTATATATATATATATATGAATAATTTATTATTGAGTTCATTGCAAACCTTGGCTTGAAACCATTTTAGGCGAGAAAGTGTTGTATAGTAGTTATGTTATCCAAAAACCAGAGAATAAATATCTACAAAGGAAAATCATATGTCATATTACCATTAATTTATGAATACGTATGAGCAATGCAGATAGTTAGACAAATTACCATAAATTTCCATGAAATTTTAATAGTAAATGATCAACTATAATCATTGTCACAATTAAAATAAAAAATTATTGATATTCTTTCTTTGACCTGATACTCATAGTTATGAAATAAATCTTGAGTACAAAATTGGAATTGAGATGGTATTATCCTATAGGTAAAAAAATTATGTGTTAGACAAAAAAAACTATATGAAAATTATATCAACAACAATAGGGGACAAAAGTATACCAAAAACTTATAATACACCTTAATCAAGAGAGTTTATAATTAATTAGTCAAATCTTCTTTCTAAATAATAAGTTTGATGGTACCAACCAAGTAATCGGACAAAATGCATTTTTTTAACAATTGTAATAAATCAGATTATATCCAAGAATAAAGAGAATAAATGAAATTAAGAAGAGCTTATATTGAAGTTTACTAATAAAACAATTTACTATAAGTAAAAGCAATTTGATTGCTTAGGAGTTTAGACATTGTTTTAGATCTAATCGAGAAGTTTCAAAGCCCACAATATTCGTAAACAACGGGTGCAAAAATTCCACCTCATAAAACCATAATGTATTTGTGTAAAAGCCCATAATATTCTTGCTCAGAGTCAAGGGAGTTCCCCTACCCATGCCTCCCCGCTTCAACCTCCACCGTTAACTGCCCTCTGCCGCAGTCCGCCATCTCAGCCACCAGCGGCGAAGGACAACAATGTGGTGGTGATCGGCGGTGGCCCTGGGGGCTACGTGGCGGCGATAAAGGCGTCACAGCTGGGGCTCAAGACTATGTGCATCGAGGTTATGTTCAAGCAAGCGGATTTGGATCAGGACGGGAGAATTAGCGGATCTGAGACTGTTGCCTTCTTCCGAGGATTGAATTTGTCCCAACATATATTAGCGCATGTGTGATCCTCTCTTTCTTCAGTTAAAATTTGGATACTTGTGAAGAAATCAATCAATTTGATGTAATTTTGGTTTCTTTAGTGAAAATTTATCATTTTTAGCTTTTGGGTGATTATACTGCTTTTGGAAATAATTTATGAGTTGATTTGCCTTGAATTAACACTTGTATGCCTTTTGTGAATGGTAATATTGGTGGTTCTTAATTTTTCTCCCTATAAAACCATAATTTAAATATCTCAGAAGAGTTTGTAGTTGTGTAAAATCAAGAATAGTTTACAAATCATGTGAATTTAGAGAAAAATTATGCGCTTTAATTTAGAGAAAAATTGTTGGTGATGAGAATCCACTTGCATGAAATCTTAATGGTTTTGATTAGTTTTTGACAATTATAAATTTGTGAAGGAGGGAGTCCCCCCCCCGCCCCCCCCCAAATTAATTCTCTCCTCATGTGATCTAAAGTGGGTAAATGGCAACGTTTATGATTTGTAAATAAGAAATTACATTGCGAATTTGTTTTATTTGTTTTAGTTGAATAATTTACTTGATATCTATTATCGTTCCTCATTTTAATCTAAAACATTACCATGTTATATTTTATTGTTCTTGCATGTGGAGTAATTTTTGTTTGTATCTGATTAATACTTATGACTACACTTGAGGCCATATTGCCTTCTGATATATGTTTTTTTATTATTCTGGTATTTATTTTCCTCAAGTTCAATCTACATATTCTTTTTTGGTATTATTACCTCTGTCGTGTTCTACATATTGGTATGAATGTGTTGTATTTGAATTTTTTTATCAAGGGTAAAGCCATAGATTACATGGATAAAATATTTTGCCTTATAATAAGAGAGCCTTGAATGAGTATGAGTTGTGTTGTTGATATTAATAATAGGTTCTTTGAGGTTTTCATATTCATACCTGAGGAATAGACTCCTATCGGTATGGGCATTGGGTATCTAGCTATGGCAGTTGTGAACAAAAGCAAGGCACTCTAGTTCCATTTGAATGAAACACAGAGAAAATACGTCTACTGCTTGTTTAGAAGGTAATAATTGACCATGTCATGAGTTATGTAGGTGTTTTAAAAAAACTTTAATAAGTTATGTTTTAGATAATTTACTTTTGGAATGCATAGTTCTATACATGAAGGAAATCTAGGTGACTTCTCAGAGCAGAGAGCCACGTGGTTGGTGAAGGATTTGATGGGGGTTATAAAGTACTGCTATAAGCTGGGAGTTGTGCATAGGGATATAAAGCCGGAGAATATCTTGATGATGGCTGATGGGGCAATTAAGCTTGCTAATTTTGGATTGGCTGTGAGGCTTGCCAGTGGTAATGATGCTGAAACTCTTTGATTTTTTTTGACTGATAACCACACGAAGTATGTAGTATTTGCGGTAACATGTTGGTTGTTAGGTGAGATGGTAGATTTTCTCCATACCTTGCATTTTATGTTCTTACATATTCAGGTAGATGCTTTAGACCCCATGGTGATAACTATTAGTTGCAATAATATTAACTCATTCTAATCACTTGATAAGTGCAAATTTCGTATAATTTTGATATTGCGAGCTTTGAATTTCTTGATAAGCGCAATGTGTTAGTTTTTGAACTTATGCATGTTTTGGTCTATCATTATGTTTAGTATTCTATTCATAATTAATTGTTCATATTTGGTATTGGCAGTCTTAAACTTGGTGGGTTTTCAAAGCTCCTTAGCAGTGTTGCTTTCTAATTAATTCTATTGAATTATTTAAATAATTTAGCTACTTGGTGTGATTGTTTTGCAATATTAGCTGGCAATACAGGCTTGGATGTGTGAAAAGCCTAGCAACTGTAAGTAATTGAGATGATAGCTGCTACAAAGTAGCCACTGAGTATCTGAAAAGCTCCTTGTGTGGTATTGCTGTCTTATGAAATCTATTGGATTATTTAACTACTTCTCATAGTGCGGATTTTGTATTCATAGCACTATATTTAGCACTATATATACGTCTTGGCAGTAGGTTTGCAAAGAATGTTCCAAGTTGTTCATGAAATTATCTGGTTTATCAGCTGTTGGATATATAAAATAATTTTATTTAGTAACTATGTTGATATTTTTGTCAGTAATTCTTTGATTTTTGTCCTTTTACATTTGTGTTATCCTGATTGTATTTTGCATGGTACATGTAATCAATATATTCTTTTAACTACATATGTGTAGTTCCTGCAAGAGGTGCCTTTCTTTTATTTTTCTCTTCGATCTTTGTTGGAGTTTACCTTTCTCATAGGTTTGTCTTGTTAGAGTCTGATTATTTTGTCTTTTTTATATTCCATTTTTAGTGGTACTGCTACCGTTCTGCATTAGATAATGATGCTTTACTTAGATTTGGGAATCTTTATTTAAATTTTGAGGATTTATTATATATTCTTTTCAATATAAAGGTTTCTGTTCATTCTGTGATATGATCAGAACCTCTATTGATCGTATTCACTATGCAGTCAAATAAATCTACGCAAAAACAGAAACTAATTAAAAGCATGCAAAGAAAAAAAAGGAAAAATGTTTGTTTTCTATTTTGGTTTAATCAAATAAAATATATAATCAAATGAATCTAAATTAAAAAAATATCAAACATGAAGATTTACCTTAATAGATGCAGAACCTGTAAAAATCCAATCTTTAATCCTCTAAATTATGCATGAAAATTAAATAAATTTGAAAAAAAATATTAATTTCCATAAAAAGTAATTGTAGTGTAAAACAAATATCACCATTAAATTAATTACACAATATTTTTAAAGAATAATCATGAAAATATAAAAAAGAAACATACATCTTGAAGGAGATGAAGTTACTATGAAAATTGTGTAATTTCTTGGTTTATATATGGGCATGAGGTATTACATATGATAGGATAATAGTCATAATTAAATTTTTATTAGGATTTGATCATAATTAGAATATTTAATCAATTGGGGATTTGTTATCAAAAATCATGGATGTTGTGTATTGTAGGCGTCTAAAAATGCCTATAGGTTCCCGCACATAGCTCGAGACAAAGAGAAGACGATGAACGTTGCTATCCGAGTCACAGAAGCTCATTTGATGACGACAAGCGCATGAAGTGAGTTAACGAACCATGCAAAGCAATGGAACTTCGGAATAACGAAAACACGAATAGATCGGGAGCTATGCGTCACTTACGAAAGACGAAGTTCCCCTCATGCTCCATTTATTTCACATATGATTCAATCATAGAAGCTCGTATATCTCATCGTCGGCTCTCCGACGCATTTTGAATCACATGATTCCGAGTTCGAATGACGAAGATATGGTGAAAACGGACAAAACACGCAGAACAGTGCTCCAGGCCTCGGCGAGACAGTCATAGGTGTCTCGGCAAAAGTTTAGCCGAGACACCCATAGGTGTCTTGGCCAAAGCTTGGCCGAGACACCCATAGGTGTCTCGGACCTTGTAGAGCTATTTTGACTATGATTTGCTTTAAATCTGAAGAGGCTCAAAAGATAAAAGTTGTAGATATCCATGTTATCTTTCTAACTCATTTTGGATTAACTCATTCCGAGATTGTATGAGAGAGATAAAGCCAAAATATCAAACATAGTACAAACTGCCTTAGAATTCTGAGACAGTGTTAGTGTCTTAGAGAAGAATGGAGATTTTGGTCCTGATTCGATTCGAAAATGAAGAATCTAAAAAAAAATTGTAGATATCTTTATCAGCTTTTCAACGTATCTTGAATCATATTATTTGGAGGTCATATGAGGCAGTTAGAGTAAAAATACCTGAGACACCCACTGGTGTCTTGGCCAAGGCTTGGCCGAGACACCCATAGGTATCTCGAACATTGTAGAGGTATTTTAACTATGATTCGCTTAGAATCTGAAGAAGTTCAAAAGATAAAAGTTATAGAGCTCCTTATTAACTTTCTAACGCATCTTAGATCAACTCATTCCAAGATTGTATGATAGAGATAAAGCCAAAATACCCGAGATACCCACTGGTGTCTCAGCCAGGCCGAGACACCCACGAGTGTCTCGGCCAAGCCGAGACACCCACGGGGGGCCGCAGCCCCAAAAATCAATTTTTGGTAGTTTTAAGTTGTTTTTCGACGTTAACCATATGGATTTATTCCAATTGATTTGAATCTATCTAAGAACGTGACAAAATGGTTATAACTGAAGATAAGAGTGAATCGATCGTTCTTATCCGAAAACAGAGGTCCCAAAGCCTATAAATACAGCCCCAGGGCCTTCATTTTTTTAGGAGATCTAGAATTCTCAAGCATTGAAGACTGAAAGAGCACGAATTTCAGAAGGGAGAATGAGATCGGATCCAGTTCGTCGGTATAAAGAAGAGGAGCTTGTCCGATCTACACTTCCCGGTCCTTTGCATTGAGATTGTCCCATTGTCGTAATCTCAAGAAGAGTGATTATCTCGCTGTTGCTGAGATAATTGCTTCGATTTCGTAATTTCTTCGTGAATCAATGAAGCTCCGGATCTGATCTGGTCGTTCGGTGGTCCACGGATATCAACGTCCTCATCTGTGACGCCCCTGAGTTCACACAAGGCTGCAGTCAGAGGTGAAACCAGGAATGTCAAACCTGCCATGCACCACACCGTGCAATAATATGTTTTACCATCATAATTACTATCTCTCTAGTAGAGTCAACAACAGGTGTAGGTACAAAAGTAAGTAAAAGATAATACAAGAGATATATGATGAAATAATAGAGATAAAAATGATATTTCATCATCCAACATACAAAAATATAAAGTGAATCTCTAAAATAACTAGTCTGGAGATCTCAACAAGTCTCAAATATAGAATATCTGATAAAAGGAAGTAATGCACATAGCATTTACAACTTTTAGAACATAACTCTCAATTGTCTAAACAAAATGTCTACAGTGGAGCTCCAAAAATAACATAAAACTACAAATGAAAGATGGACGCTAATAAGTATCGCCATCAACCTACGACTCTCCATGCACCTGGCTCGTTACTTGAAATGGGAGGGGACAACAAGCGTCAAAGCGCTAGCGAGCAACATCACAACCAACACCAAGGAAGAGGGCTCATTGTATATAGAAAATACAGTTAATACATATATAGATAAAATCATTGATCCTAACAATAAGAGGATTTTAGTATTTAGGAAATTACAACATGAGCATAGGTACATCGAGCAAAATAATCCAAACAAGGAAACCCTCATGTATATACCTTGTATCTCAAATTGTAAATCCCTAAATACCAAACTCAAGATCTAATATAGGAACAATAATATAAAGAAGACTAACCCATCTTAGAACTTAAATACCATATCATGTCAAAACCCACATAAGTGTCATGTCCAGCCTATGTAAGTGTAAGTGTCATACTCAAGGTTTAAACATGTGTCAAACACATGGACTAAGACTAGGTGTAGTGGATGCCCAACACATAGACTGCATATATAAATTGTCCAACACATGGATTGAATGATGAATATCCAACACATGGACTGAATATAATGAATGTCCAACATATAGACTGAATATGATGAATGTCCAACACATGGACTGCACATAATAATTGCCCAACACATGGACTGAATGAAATGTGTAGAATATCGATGAGATATATGAAAAGGATGCATATAGAATGAAATGTGTAGAATATCGATGAGATATATGAAAAGGATGCATATACACTAATTTCACACGTGTTTCGGTGTGAAAATCTAAACTCATGTCCGCAAGCCATCTCACATATGAAGATACATAATAAATGATAATTTATAACGCTAAATATTCGAGGCGACTCCTCGTTCACATTAAAGCACACAACAAAAGTAAACATGCACAAACTGTGCTAGCGATCAACCGAAACAGGCAGAAACCCTTCACAGCTTTCTATCTGCTTCGAAACAAATCTAGAAGTGACATCATTATTTTCCAAGCATAATATTACTGATATCAACATATATGAAACAACATGAAACGAAATGTTAGCATGTAAATATATCGTCGAAACCCTAAATATTTATATACACATGTTTAAACGTTTTAAAAGCAAAAACTTGTGATTTACATCATGATTAATAAAATTCAGATCTGAAATTTGTCAAGGTTACTATTGTAATCAATTAGAAAATTATGATAATATATTCTCACTTCATAAGTTATAAAGATCTATTTTTTGTACACTAAAAATACGTTTTAGGCTTGAAAAATCCGAATAAAACTTAATAAAAACGTGTAAAATAAAAGGGTGCAGAGTTGGGCGAGATGTTACTCGCCTCAGATGCTGAAAAACTCCTGCCACGTGAAAGAGAACCAATCCCCTTCGCTGCACTGCACAAAACCCGCTGAAAAATCGTCCAAAATCCCTCAAAATCGCCAAAGAAAAGAACTAGGGTTTGAGAGAGGGAAAAAGGGCTGCTAGGGTTTGGAACACGGGATAAAAGATGTATTTTTCGTATTTAAACATGTGTATATATGACAGCAAACCCAAAAAACTACAGCCCAAAACCCGAAACCCAAAACTGGAAAACTCAGTTTGACTAGAAATATACTCTTCGGTATTTTGGCTGTAACTTTTGCATCCGACTTCGGAATGAGGTGATTAAAGATATTTGGAAATTTTCCAAAGTTATCTACAACTTCGGTCTTTTACTTTTTTTCCATATTCATAACATATCAGTATGTAAAATACAAAATCTCTCCACTGGTCATAAATTTCCAGATTTATACATCGAGCATGATTTGTGCATTTGCTCTTATATATATATATATATATATACATATATACATATATACATTGAATTGATCTTAAATCAATTCCTAGCATACTCAAACATCATAATATGTTATTTATAAATATATATATAACATATTTATTATTATTTATCACAAAATATTCAAATTTTTAGTGTTTTACATTCTTACCCCCCTTAAAAGAATTTCGTCCTCGAAATTTAAAAATCATACTTAACTGAAAGATAGTATTAGAAAGCATGTCGAGGGTAAAATCCAACCCACACATACACCTCTCGTAATATTAAACTCTTGATAAGCATATAGGGATATTTATACTTAACAATCCAGAATGACTATATTCTCACTCAACCCTTAATCAAATGGAACTAGTACGTCGGGCGAAAAATCTAAACAAGGAACCCCCCATATATATACCATATGTTCCAAAAGATTAAGAATTAAGCGGAAATATCCTCATTCTAGCGTTAAATCTAAATATAATGATACAAATAATCACACACATAAATCAATTCACTTCCTCAATAGGTGCAGGTAGTAGCGCTGCATAACATCTTCGCACTCCCGAGAATCATCCTCGATGTCTACACTTAACCATATAAAGTATAAATACCCCCACTTAGCCCCTAACTAAATGGAACAAGTACATTGAGCGAAAAATCCAAACAAGGAACCCCTCATATATATACCATATGTTTTGAGTACTTAGGAGTTAAGTGTTAATACCCTCATTTTAGTGTTAAGTATAAAAATCACCATATATGTAACCATAAGTCATATATAAGTCATACTAAAATTTAATTTACCTGCTCAAACAGGTAAGGGTAGTCGCGACGCATATTCTCCCCGTGCTCCTAAGAAACCTCTTCAACTCCTCTCCGGTTCTACTAAACTCTCGCCAAGGGAATCACTTGCTTCTATGTCTTTTGTCCTCTCTAACAAGTATACAAACTAGGATCTCAATCGTAGTCAAATCGTCTTGAAGCTAAAACTCCGATGCATCCAACACTCGCTGCTGCTTCCCATCATGTAAGTGCTTCTTGTGCATAGAAATATGAAATACATTGTGTATACTAGACATCGATGCTGGAAGACCTAGCCTGTATGACACAGCTCCCATGCGCTCTAAAATCTGGAAAGGTCCAATATACCTCGGTGCAAGCTTCCCCCGTCTTCCGATTCGCTGAACGTCTTCCATAGGCGATACCTTCAGCATAACTAAATCTCCAACATGGAACTCCAAAGGTCTTCATCTCTTATTTGCATAGCTCTTTTGTCGACTCTGAGCAGCTAGAATCCTCTCTCTAATCAATGCTACCTTATCAGTAGTCTGCCTCACAAGCTCTAGTCCAAGTATTAAGCTATCCTCCGGCTCTGCCCAACATATCGGTGATCTACAAGGTCTCCCGTACAATGCCTCATATGGGGCTATACTGATTGTCGATTGATAACTATTGTTATAAGCGAACTCTATCAGTGGAATATAATCCTCTCAGCTACCTTAAAAGTCAATGATGCAAGCCCGCAACATGTCTTTCAACACCTGATTTACTCTCTCCGCCTGACCATCCGTCTGTGGGTGGAATACACTACTGTATGATAGTCTGCTACCAAATGAATCATGGAAACTCCTCCAAAAGTGCAAAGTGGATATTGAACCTTGATCTGATACAATCGTGTCTAGAACTCCATGAAGTCGAATTATCTCCCGAACATATATCCTCGCACACGTCTCAGCTATATATGTAGTCTTCACTGGAATAAAAAATGTGCCGACTTCGTTAGTCTATCAACTATCATCCAATCAGAATCATTCTCTTTCTTCAACTTCGACCACCCTATAATAAAGTCCATATAAATGTTCGCCCACTTCCATTCTGGAATAGGTAAAGACTGAAGTGTTCCTGCCGATTTCTGATGCTCTGCCTTCACTTGCTGATAAGTAAAATACTTGCCCACATACTCTGCAATCTCTCTACGCATACCACTCCACCAGAAGTGTCTCTTCAGGTCCTTGTACATCTTAGTGGTCCCTGGATGTACTGTGTACCGAGTACGATGTGCTTTATCTAATAACTCCCTCTTAAGCTCTGCACTAGCTGGCATAACTAATTTACCCTTTATCTAATAACTCCCTCTTAAGCTCTGCACTAGCTGGCATAACTAATTTACCCTTCATCCGTAGACCTTCATCTGCTCCAATAATCCAATCAGCTTTTGGCTCTTTGGTAATCTCCTTCTTTCGGAGTTGAATCCAAGAGTCTTCCAACTGAGCTATGACAACTATGTTACTCTAAGATGGCTGCACTGACACAGCTCCCAAAAATGCACTGGTTCAACCAATCTCGGGTCTAAAATCAAACTGGCTAAGAGTGAGAAGATCTCGATGCAATGAGCACCTCAAAGCCGAAACCCGATGTCGATACTTCCTGCTTAAAGCATCTGCTATGACGTTCGCCTTCTCTGAATGATACTGAATCGCAAACTCGTAGTCCTTGATAAACTCAATCCACCTCCTCTGTCTCTGGTTGAGTTCCTTCAGAGAGAAAAGATACTTCAGACTCTGATGGTCTGTGAACAACTCAAACTGCACTCCATTCAAGTAGTGTCTCCACACCTTCAGCGTGAATACTACCGCTGCTAACTCCAAATCGTGAGGGGGATAGTTCTGCTCATATACCCTCAACTATCGTGAAATATATGCTACCACCCTCTGAGTCTGCATCAAGACGCCTCCTAAACCTACCAATGATGCATCTAAAATGTCCTGTCGCTGCTCGGAATAGTCAAAACCGACGATGTAGTCAGCTTAGCCTTCAAGGTATCAAAGGCCTTCTGGCACTCCCCTCCCCAAATGAACTATACACCCTTCTTTGTAAGGCGTGTTAGTGGCGTCGAAATCTTCGAGAAGTCCTGGATGAACTTTCTATAATAACCGACTAAACCCAAGAAGCTTCGAATCTCTATCACCATCTTTGGCGGTTCCAAATCAAGAACTGCTGTAAACTTAATCGGATTCACTGCTACGCCCTCTCTGCTGATGACGTGGCCGAGAAATCTGACTTCTGAAAGCCAAAACCCGCATTTGCTGAACTTGGCATATAACTGATGCTCCTATAGAGTCTGCAAAGCTAACCGGAGATGTTGATCGTGATCTACCTCCAATCTCGAATATATGAGAATATCATCAATACAGACAATTACAAACTGGTCCAAGAAGGGACGGAAAACCTGATTTATCAAATCCATGAATACCACGGGTGCATTAGTCAACCCAAATGGCATGACCAGAAACTCGAAAGATTCATATCGAATTAGGAAAAATGGTTTTGGGAAAATTCATCTCTCGAACTCGCAACTACAATAACCCAAATCAAAGATCAATCTTCAAGAAAAATATTGTGCTTCGTGCAGCTGGTCGAACAAGTCATAAATCCTAACAAATCCGGATAGTGAACTTGTTCACATCATAATAATCTACACATAATCATAAGTTACCATCCTCATTCTCCCGAAGAGGATCAGTGATCCCATAAATAAAAAGATACTCCAGCGAGTAATAATTTAAGATAATAACTCATTTATCTAATTCTATCTATAGCTCCCTTATCTCAGTAGGTACCGTACGATAGGGTGCTCAGAATATCGGTACTGTACTCAGCTGCAACTTGATGTAGGAAACAATCTCTCTCACTAGAGGAAATCTAGGTATGTCCTGAAAAACATTCTGATACTCTGAGACAACTCTGGTCTCACACAAAGCACTCTGGTCCCTCAGCATCACCTACTCGACGTATACCAGAAATGACCCATATTTCGGTCACCCTGTGAGGTTGCTACTATCTATACAAATCCAACGAATGCTCACAAGCTGACGGTTTTAGTACAACAGTCGATACTAACAGTGTATGATGATAGCTAATCCATACCAAGAAAAAAATATCAAAATTTGACATCAGCAACACGATCAACTTGATGACTAACCCAGACTTATCTAGTCTGATGACACATCTCCTACAGATAGAAAGGACACCCCCTAGAGGAGTAGAGACTGACAACGGTATATCTAAGGAATGTGCTACAAGCTGAAACCTATCAACGAAGGCATGAAAGATAAGTGATAAGCAAATTTCTAAATCAAACTAGATCCGAGCTAAAAATAAAATCACGAAGAAAGCTCTGCTCGTACCCTAATCACGCGGTACTGCGGAATAAACTCTGCTGGTGGTGCAACAAATATGGGACCATCTGTCCTTCAGGAATCTCCTGGATAATGCAAATCTAGCTTGCTGGTCCCTAAATCCTCGGATTAACAAGTAGTGTCTCTATTTTCCCGCTGCTGGCCGAAATTACGACTCTGAGACTATCGACCATGACCTCTATTATGTTGGCTTCCTGCTGGTGTACTGCGATAAGTCTTTCACTCTTGTTCGATCTTGTTGTGATTGTAACATGTACTCCAAACTCTGTACTACTTCGGCACTCTCGAATCATATCGTGCTCCTTTCTTATATTATCCTTGTTGCTAGGTAAAAATCATTCTTCCGCTGCTAGGATTCTCTAGATTCCGCAATAGTTCTCTGGCCATTGTCATTGTCACTATTCTGGTTTTGATTTCTTCATTCACCACGGGTATATCTCCCTACTTTACTTAGACTAGCTCTAACTGCTTGTTGAAGTATTGACTAAAATTCTCCCAAATAGATAATAATTGCTACCCCGACAAAAATCGTGATGTCGTTGCTATCTTCAAACGATGTCCTCAATGCTGAATATATCTAACTTCTGCTTAGTACTAAGTCGACATTCAAGAAATTTTCACATAATCCTTCCCTTATAGGTTGTAACTGAAATTGGTGTGCCTTGAAACTCTGGTGCTCTTATTGTTTGATATCTTTCTTACCTTCTCAGGGCTAAACATCCTGCTCGGCGGCTCTATAAACAGCTGATTGTGGTGGTGGTGCCTTCATAAATATTGCCTCTTTACTTTCATGAAGGGTACAAGCGGTGATGGAACTCCTAAAAGTGGTACTGCTAACGAGAACGGATACACCTCTTGCTCCTCGAGTGTTGTAAGATCTTGCTGCTAACAGTGTCATGGAGTCGATCAAATACTATAGTGCCTATTGCGGCTCAGCTCTGCATGCCCAGCTCTCCAGCTACGAGTTTTACCTCGACCATATCCTCGTTTCGATATTTATAATATCAAAAGAAGAGCTAAATTATCACAGTAAATGAGATAGCAATAATATATATATATATATATATATATATATATATATATATATATATATAAGAANATCACAATTCTATCACTCTAGTAGAGTCAATAACAGGTATAGGTACAAAAGCAAGTAAAAGATAATACATGAGATAACTGATGAAATGATAGAGATCAAAATAATATTTCATCATCCAACGTACAGAAATACAAAGTCAATGTCTGAAATGAATAAACTAGAGTTCTTAACAAATCTCAAATGCAACAAGTCCGAGTAAAGGAAATAAGGCACACAGCCTTTATAACATCTAGAATAAAGTCCTCAAAGGTCTAAACAAAATCTACAGTGGAGCTCCAAAAATAAAATATAACTAAATAGACAGCTGAAGCTATAGTGCATCGCCATCGACCTGCGACTCTCCGGGCTTCTGGCTCATTACCTAAAAGGGGGAGGGACAACGAGCGTCAAAGCGCTAGCGAGCAACATCCAAACCAACCCCAAGGGAAAGGGCTCGTTGTATACAGAAAATACAGTGAATACATAATATTCTAAAATCATAGATCCTAACAAAAGAGGATTTTAGTATTTAGAGAGTTACAACACGAGCATAGGTACGTCGAACGAAATAATCCAAACAAGAAAACCCTCATGTATATACCTTGTATCTCAATTTGTAAATCCCTAAACACCAAACCCAAAATCTAATACAGGAACAATAATAAAGAGAAATACAACCCATCTCAGAACTTAAATACTGTGTCATGTCATAACCAAATAAGTGTCAAAGGTCAAAATTACGTAAGTGTCATGTACAGCATAGGTAGCTATCATGTCCAAATCTCATGTTATCATGTCATGTCCTGATTCAGATAAGTGTCATACTCATAGCTTAACAAATGTCCAACACATGGTCTAATAGTTAAATGTCCAACACGATGACTGAAATGGATTATAGTCCAACACGAGGACTTTAATGGATTATAGTCCAATAATGGATTATAGTCCAACACGAGGACTTTAATGGATTATAGTCCAACACGAGGACTGAAATAATACAGTTTGCCCAACACATGGACCAAATAGTAAATATCGAGGGGATATGTGAAAAGATATACTTACACGAATTTCATACGCGTCTCGGTGTATGATTCTAAATTGGAGCCCTCAGGTAATCTATCATGCATAGATACTTAGTAAGAATGAAAACAAATGCCAAATGATCGAGGCAAATGCTCGAACAAGAAGAAAAATATCATAGAATAGTTCTGTGCTCAAAACTGTGCGGCGGTCGACCGCCCCGGTCGACCGCACTCAAAGCCAAAACTCACTGTGCAGCAGAAACCCTCACGGTCGACCGCCGCGCATCGTGGTCGACCATTAAGGTATCACGCTCGACCGCCGCGGTCTACCGCGCAGAGGGCAGACGAATTCTGCCCTTCTACACGCCCAGCGGTCGACCGTCGCGGTCGACCGCAAGGCAGACAGAAGCCCAGTCAGGGTTTCTGTCAGCTTCAAACCTGTAAACACAAAAAATTTTATTTGATATTAAAATACTAATGTTCTAATAATCATATAACCATATACGACGAAAACATTGGTGAACTTTATTACCCAAAACATTGGTGGACTTTTTATAAACTGAAACACAAGATTTTCGCATCATATGCTATAAAGAACATATTTTTATACTCACATGTATGTTTTAGGCTCAACAAATCCCATTAAAACTGATTAGAAAACTTTTAAAAACATAGGAGAGGACTGGACGAGATGTTACTCGTCTGAGGGGGTATTGTAGAACTCATGAACACGCGTGAGCATGCTCCTCCTTCGATAGTATCGCTCCAAATCCCGCTGAAACCCTTCGAGACTCCTCAAAAATCACCAAGAACGGATCTAGGGTTTGGGAGAGAAGAGGGGGGCTGCTAGGGTTTGTAAAACAGAATAAAAGAGGTGATTTTCGTGATATAACATGTATATATATGGCAGCAAACCCGAAACCCGAAACTGGAAATTCAGTCTGCCAAGGAACATTCTCTTCGGTATTTTGGCTATAACTTTCTCATACGACCTCAGAATAATGTGATCTAAGATTTGTTGGAAAGATCTTGAAGATACCTACAACTTTGGTATTATACACTTTCCCATATTCTTAATGAATCAGTGTGACAAATATAAAAACTCTTAACTAGTCAAAATTCCCAGATTCTCACTCTTGGCCTTTGTGCATGATTTGTGTATTTGAACTCATATATTCACATATATACATTGAATTGACCTCAAATCAATTCTTATCCTACTCAAACATCAAAGATATATGATTTTCACCATATAACATATTTATAATTATTTATCACATTATATTCAAATTTTTAGGGTTTTACATTCTTCCCCCCTTTAAAAGAATTTCGTCCTCGAAATTCAGAAATCATACTTAAGCAAATAATAGTACTAGAAAAACACGTAGTGGGTCTAATTCAACCCGTAACCATAAACATTTAGAATATTTACTCTTGATAAGTATATAGGGATATTTATATTTAACAGTCCAGGATGACTATATTCCCACTCAACCCTTAATCGAATGGAACTGGTACGTCGGGCGAAAAATCCAAACAAGGAACCCCCCATATATATACCATGTGTTCCGAAAGATTAAGAATTAAGTGAAAATATCCTCATTCTAGCGTTAAATCAAAATATAACCACACAAATAATCGTACACATAAATCAATGCACATCCTCAATATGTTCAGGAAGTCGCGCGGCATAACATCTTCGCGACCCTGAAGATCATCTCAACTCCTTTCTGGTTCCACTGAGTTTTCACCAAGGGAAAAAAATATCTTGTTTCTAAATGTCTAGTCTTCTCTAGCAAGTATACAAACTGGGATTTCAATCGTAGTCAAACCATCCTGAAGCTAAATTTCTGATGCGTTCAACACTCACTACTGCTCTTCATCATGTAATTGTTTCTTGAACATGGAAACATGAAATACTTTATGTACACCAGACATTGATGCTTGAAAGTCTAGTCCATATGAAACAGCCACAATAAGCTCCAAAATCCGGAACGGTCCAATATGTCTCAGCTCAATTTTTCTCCGCCTTCCGAATCGCTGAACGTCTTTCATAGATGATACTTTCAGCACAACTACCCCTTCAAATCTGAAACTCTAAACGTCTTCGCATAGCCCTTTTTGCCAACTTTAAGCGGCTAGAATCTGTTCTCTGATCAATGTTACTCTCTCAGTAATCTTTCTCATAAGCCCTGGCCCAAGCATTAAACTATTCTTCGACTCTACCCAATATATAGGCGATCTACAAGGCCTCCCGTACGATGCTTCATACTGGGCTATACCAATTGTCGCTTGATATCTGTTGTTATAAGCAAACTCTATCAGTGGAATATGATCCTCCCAGCTGTCTTGAAAGTCAATGACATAAGCCCGCAACATGTCTTCCAACATCTTATTTACTCTCTCATTTAGCCATCCATTTGTGGGTGGAATACACTACTTGTAAGATAAATCTGTTGCCAAACGAATCCTAGAAACCCTTCTAAAAATGCAGAATGAGCACTGAACCTCGATTCCGATATCATCGTATCTGGAACTCCATGAAGTTGAATTATCTCTTGAATAAATATCCTCGCATACGTTTCAGCTGTATAGTTAGTCTTTACTGGAATAAAATGTACTGACTTCATTAGTCTATCCATTATCACCCAAACAGAATCATTTTCTTTCTTCGACTTCGGCAACCCCACAATAAAGTTCATAAAATGTTCCCCACTTCTATTCCGAAATGGGTAAAGACTGAAGTGTTTCTACCGGTCTCTGATGTTCAACCTTCACTTGCTGATAGGTACGGCACTTAGCTATATACCCTGAAATCTTCCTACGCCTATCACTCCACCAAAAGTGTCTCTTTAAGTCCTTGTACATCTTAGTTGTTCCTGAATGAACTGAATCGCGAATTCATAGTCCTTAATAAACTCAATCCAACTCCTTTGTATCTGGTTGAGTTCCTTCTGAGAGAAAAGATACTTAAGACTCTGATGGTCTGTGAATAATTCATATTGTACTTCATATAAGTAAAGTCTCCATGACTTCATTGCAAATACCACTGCTGCTATACTTCATATAAGTAAAGTCTCCATGACTTCATTGCAAATACCACTGCTGCTAACTCCAAATCATAAGTGGAAATAGATCTGCTCATGTACTCTCAATTGCTGTGAGACATTTGTTACTACTCTCTGAGTCTGCATCAAAACGTCTCATAACTCTGCCAATGATGTATTTGTGTAGACCACAAATATCATGGATAAACTTCTAATAATAGCCAGCTAAACCCGAAAAGCTATGAATCTCTGTCCCCGTCTTTGGCGGCTCCCAATCAAGAACTGCTACAACCTTAGTCGGATCCACTGCTATGCCCTCTCTACTCATGACGTGGTCTAGAAATCTAACTTCTGAAAGCCAAAATTTACACTTGCTGAACTTGGCATATAACTGACGCTCCTGTAGAGTCTTCAAAGCTAACCGTAGATGCTGCTCGAGTAAATGAGAATATCGTCGATGAAAACGATCACAAACTGATCTAAGAAGGGACGGAACACCCGGTTCATCAAGTCCATGAATACCGCGGGTGCATTGGTCAACCCAAATGGCATGACCAAGAACTCGAAAGAACCATATCGAGTAAGAAAGACGGTCTTGGGAATATCCATCTCCCGAACCCGCAACTGATGATAGCCAGAACGAAGATCAATCTTCGAGAAATACTACGCTCCTTGCAACTGGTCAAACAAGTCCTCAATCCTAGGTAATGAGTACCTATTCCGGATAGTGACCTTGTTCAACTCTCTATAATCAATACACAAAAGCATACTGCCGTCCTTCTTCTTCATGAAGAGAACTGGCGCTCCCCATGGAGAATGACTCCGATGAATAAAACTCTGAGCTAATAACTCGTCCAACTGGGTCTAAAGCTCCCTCATCTCAGCTGGTGCCATGCGATAGGGTGGCGGGATATCGGGGCTATGCCTGGCTGCAACTCAATACAGAACTCGACCTCTCATACAGGAGGTAATCCAGGTATGTCCTGAAAGACATCCTGATACTCTGAGACAACTCTAGTCTCTAAAATCAATACCCTGATCCCATCGCATCACCTCATCGATGTACACCAGAAATGACTCCGCAAAACGGTTGCCCTGGGAGGTTACTATAATCATCTCGGACCCATTGGACGCTCACAAATTTGACCATCTCCGCAAAGCAGTCAATACTAATATGGTAGGAAGATAGCCAATCCGTACCAAGATTGATGTAGAAATTTGACATCAACAACACGATCGACTCGATGACTAACTCAAACTCATCAAGTTTGATGACACATCTCCTACAGATGGAAGGGACACCCCCTCTAGAGGAGTAGAGACTGACAACAGAATATCTAAAGAATGGGCTACAAGCTGAAACCTATCAACGAAGGTATGAAAGATAAGAGGTAAGCAAATTTCCTAACTCAACTAGATCCTAGCTGAAAAGGAAATCACGAAGAAAACTTCACTCGTACCCTGATCATGCGGTACTATTGAATAGACTATGCTGGATAATGCAAATATGGGATAATCTGTCCCTCAGTAATCTATTGGATAAAGCAAATCTGGCATGCTGGCTCCTAAATCCTCGAATTAACAAGTAATGTCTCTATTTTTTCCGCTGCTGGCCAAAATTATGACTCTGAGACTATCGACTGTGACCTTTATCATGCTGACTTCTTGCTGGTGTACTGCGACAAGTCTTTCGTTCTTTGTTCAATATTGTTTTGATTGTAACATGTACTCCGGACTCTGCGCTACTTCGGCGCTCTCGAATCATATTAAGCTCTTTTCTTATATTATCCTTGTTACTGGGTTAAAATCATTCTCCCGCTGCTAGGATTCTCTAGATTCCATAATAGTTCTCTTGTCATTATCATTGCCACTATTCTGATTTGATTTTCTTCCTTTACTACGGGTATATCTCCCTGCTTCACTTAGACTAGCTTTTAACTACTTGTTGAAGTAGTGACTAAAATTCTCCCAAATAGGGGTTAATTGCTGCCCCGTCAAAAATCTTGATGTCCTTGCTATCCTACCGCGATGTCCTTAATGCTGAATACATCTAACTTCTGCTTGGTACTAAGTCGACGTTCAAGAGATTTCCACATACTCATTCCCCTATAGGTTGCAAATGAAATTGGTGTGACTTGAAACTTTGGTGCTCTTATTATCTGATATCTTTCTTATTCTTTTAGAGCTAAACTTCCTGCTCTATGGCTCTATAAACAGCTGATTGTGGTGATGGTGCCCTCATTGATATTGCCTCTTTATTTTCATGACGGGTACAACCGGTGATGAACTCCTGAAAGTCGTATTGCTGACGAAAACGGATACACCTCTTGCTCCTCGAGTATTGTAAGATCTTGCTGCTAACAGTGCTATGATGTCGATCAAATACTGTGGAGCCTGCTACGGCTCGGGTCTGCATGCCCAGTTCTCCAGGTATGAGTTTTACCTCGACCACATTCTCGTTTTGATATTTATAATATCAAAAAGGAAAGCTTAATTATCACAGTAAATGAGACAAAAAAATACATACATACATACATATATATATATATATATATATAACGTATCACAATACGAATTCATAACACATAGTATTCACGCAAATACCTTCGATCAACATAAAATAGTTGTCATAAAAAAAATTCTCAAATTTTTAGCCTTAGTTGACTCTATACATGAATCCTAAGAAACTCTAACCTAGCTCCACGACTCGACACAGAATGATCCTAAGGATACTGGAACTAGAGCTCTGATACCAACTGTGACGCCCCTGGGTTCTCACAAGGCTGCAGTCCAAGGTGAAACCAAGAATGTCAAACCTGCCATGCACCACACCGTGCAATAACATGTTTCACCATCATAATTCTATCACTCTAGTAGAGTCAATAACAGGTGTAATACAAAGCAAATAAAAGATAATATAAAAGATAACCGATGAAATGATAGAGATCAAAATAATATTTCATCATCCAACGTACAGAAATACAAAGTCAATGTCTGAAATGAATAAACTGGAGTTCTTAACAAATCTCAAATACAACAAGTCTGAGTAAAGGAAATAAGGCACACAACCTTTATAACATCTAGAATAAAGTCCTCAAAGGTCTAAACAAAATCTACAGTGGAGCTCCAAAAAAAAAATATAACTAAATAGACAGCTGAAGCTATAGTGCATCGCCATCGACCTGCGACTCTCCGGGCTTCTGGCTCATTACCTGAAAGGGGGAGGGACAACGAGCGTCAAAGTGCTAGCGAGCAACATCCAAACCAACCCCAAGGGAAAGGGCTCGTTGTATACAGAAAATACAGTGAATACATAATATTCTAAAATCATAGATCCTAACAAAAGAGGATTTTAGTATTTAGAGATTTACAACACGAGCATAGGTACGTCGAGCGAAATAATCCATACAAGGAAACCCTCATGTATATACCGTGTATCTCAATTTGTAAATCCCTAAACACCAAACCCAAAATCTAATACAGGAACAATAATAAAGAGAAATACAACCCATCTCAGAACTTAAATACTGTGTTATGTCATAACCAAATAAGTGTCAAAGGTCAAAATTACGTAAGTGTCTTGTACAACTTAGGTAGCTATCATGTCCAAATCTCATGTAATTATGTCATGTTCTGATTCAGATAAGTGTCATACTCATGCTTAACAAATGTCCAACACATGGTCTAATAGTTAAATGTCCAACACGATGACTGAAATGAATTATAGTCCAACACGAGGACTTTAATGGATTATAGTCCAACACGAGGACTTTAATGGATTATAGTCCAACACGAGGACTGAAATAATATAGTTTGCCCAACACATGGACCAAATAGTAAATATCGATGGGATATGTGAAAAGATATACTAAAACTGTGCGGCGGTCGACCGCCTCGGTCGACCGCACTCAAAGCCAAAACTCACTGTGCAGCAGAAACCCTCACGGTCGACCGCCGCGCATCGCGGTCGACCGCCAAGGTATCGCGGTCGACCGCCGCGGTCGACCGCGTAGAGGGCAGACGAATTCTGCCCTTCTGCACGCCCAGCGGTCGACCGTCGGGGTCGCCCGCGAGGCAGACAGAAGCCCAGTCAGGGTTTCTGTCAGCTTCAAACATGTAAACACAAAAATTTTTATTTGATATTAAAATACTAATGTTCTAATAATCATATAACCATATACGACGAAAACATTGGTGAACTTTATTACCCAAAACATTGGTGGACTTTTTATAAACTGAAACACAAGATTTTCGCATCATATGCTATAAAGAACATATTTTTATACTCACATATATGTTTTAGGCTCAACAAATCCCATTAAAAATGATTAGAAAACTTTTAAAAACATAGGAGAGGACTGGGTGAGATGTTACTTGCCTGAGGGGGTATTGTAGAACTCATGAACACGCGTGAGCATGCTCCTCCTTCGATAGAATCGCTCCAAATCCCGCTGAAACCCTTCGAGACTCCTCAAAAATCACCAAGAATGGATCTAGGGTTTGGGAGAGAAGAGGGGGGCTGCTAGGGTTTGTAAAACAGAATAAAAGAGGTGATTTTCGTGATATAACATGTATATATATGGCAGCAAACCCGAAACCCGAAACCCGAAACTGGAAATTCAGTCTGCCAAGGAACATTCTCTTCGGTATTTTGGCTATAACTTTATCATACGACCTCAGAATAATGTGATCTAAGATTTGTTGGAAAGCTCTTGAAGAGACATACAACTTTGGTATTATACACTTTCCCAGATTCGTAATGAATCAGTGTGAAAAACATAGAAACTCTTAACTGGTCAAAATTCCCAAATTCTCACTCTTGGCCTTTGTGCATGATTTGTGTATTTGAACTCATATATTCACAAATATACATTGAATTGATCTCAAATCAGTTCCTAGCATACTCAAACATCATAATATATTATTTATAAATGTATAACATATTTATTATTATTTATCATAAAGTATTCAAATTTTCGGGGTTTTACATTCTTCCCCCCTTAAAAGAATTTCGTCCTCGAAATTCAGAAATCATACTTAAGCAAATAATAATACTAGAAAAACACATAGTGGGTCTAATTCAACCCGCAACCAGAAACATTTAGAATTTTACTCTTGATAAGCATATTGTGACGCCCCTGGGTTCACATAAGGCTGCAGTCCGAGGTGAAACCAGGAATGTCAAACCTGCCATGCATTACACCGTGCAATAACATGTTTCACCATCATAATCACTATCTCTCTAGTAGAGTCAACAATAGGTGTAGGTACAAAAGCAAGTAAAAGATAATACAAGAGATATATGATGAAATAATAGAGATAAAAATGATATTTCATCATCCAACATACAAAAATATAAAGTGAATATATGAAATAACTAGTCTGGAGATCTCAACAAGTCTCAAATACAGAATATCTGATAAAAGGAAGTAAAGCACACAGCCTTTACAACTTCTAGAACATAACTCTCAAATGTCTAAACAAAATGTCTACAGTGGAGCTCCATAAATAACATAAAACTACAAATAAAAGATGGACGCTAATAAGTATCGCCATCAACCTGTGACTCTCCATGTTGTAGGCGTATAAAATTGCTTATAGGTCCCTTAGCATAGCTCGGCACAAACCGACGAACCAACGAGGCGACGAGGTTGACGAATCGCACGTAAGCAACGGAATACATCCATTCGCGTGTGGAATCAAGCCAAGTGTTCGAAGAGTCAACGAGTCATCCAACCAAGGGCAGACTCGGACGAATCACGATCGAATCAAGATCAGTTTCGGACTCGAACTCATAAGTGGATTTACTGCCTAATCAGGAATCGGATCTACTGCCAAATCAGATCAACAAATCAGAGTCCGAATCAACCACGAAACCGGACAAAACAACAAAACCCCTCGGCCAAAGCCGAGCCACCCATGGGTGGCCGGCCAAGAGCCGAGCCACCTATGGGTGGCCGACCCAGATCTGTGCGCGGGCACAGTTCAGAGAGCCTATAAATAGGGCCCCCTTGTTTCATTTGTAAAGGTTGGAACTTTGAGAGCCGAAACTCTGCCGAATTGATGATCAAGCTTGGAGTTTTGAAGACTTGAGGACTTGAATATTCAGATCTGGTTCTCGGCGAGCGTCCACGTCACAAAAGGCAGGAGTTCGAGAGAGGTAAAGATCAGATCTGAGATCTACACGAGATCACACTCCGGATCAAAGCTTGGCCTTTGGTCCCGAGAACTAAGGGAGATTATTTCCTTGGTGAATTAATCCCCCCGGCTATTATTTCCTTCGCGAAATAATACTCGTCGAATCGTGTAGATCCGACCGGATCTAGATCGCGTGGTGGTCCACGGATTAACCCAAGGAGAAAGTTGTAATCTTTTTTTATTTTCTTTGATTTTGTTGTAACCGGATCTAAAAAAGACCGGATCGTCACGTCGTAGCCGCGGATCTCAATCCCGGTCGAGGAGGAGGTCGAGTATGAATTCGACCAGGCCAAGTTTGAGGAGTACCTCTCATCCTCGTCCGGATCTACCTCCCCCCGCAAGTCCAAGAAGTTCTCCTCCAAGAGAAAAGCTCGTTGGTTTGAAGAAGTTCAGAATACCAACGAAGCTCTCACCCCAGCTGACGCCAAAGTTGCGTCAGGTGAAGTTCCACCGACCTCCAACGAGGTCAAACCTGTTCTTGTCAACGCTTCTACTGTTGAGGGCGTTGTGACTCTCTCGAAGAGAGCCCACCAGAGGCGACGTCAACGCCTTGCGCGGCAATTCGTTAAGGCGATGGAGTCCACGGACGGGGTCCGCTACAACGCGGATCTGAAGAATAGGAGAGGCAAACAGCCTCAACAACTGCAGAATGGCGGTTCCTCCAAGCCGCCAGCGAACGAATGGATCCGGGTCAAACGGAACCGTTCGACACTCGAAGAGCGGATTCACAAACACCGCGCATTGCTTGCACAAGAAAAAATCAGTGGTCAAGAAGCCGCCGTCAATCCGCCAAGTGTGGAGGCCGAAATAGCCTCCAACCAAAGTTCAACCTCCGGTGAATCAACCAAAGTCGCCGATAATCCCAATATCCTCTCCGGGAGATCATGCAGAATCATCCCGAAGGAAGAAGCCAGTCCTGGAGTGCCTCGGTCCGATTCTCGATGAGAGAGGCAAAGCTCCTGTTCAAGATCGTTTGGGCCCGATGAAGAAGCCCCGGACGACGCAACATGCTGGGGGTCGTCGTCACCTCCAACATAACGAAGAAACCAATGCAGCTACGCGCACCAACTTACGCATTGAAGTCCAGGAGCCCGCCGAGAACTCACGCCCAAAAAGGCATGTTTCGAGGCGCGTAACTTTCGAAAGCCCTAAGAAAGCAATTTCCCCTCAGAAGGAAACATTATCGTCTGATGACGATAGTGTTATACCTGAGAAGTCGTACCAACACACGATAGGTTACTCCGATCGTCAAGCAGACGAGTTGTACTATCGTGTTGGGGGTACGAATAAAACCAGGAAAAGGAGTCCCCGAGAACAGGAAACTCAGTGCCCCTGTTCCAAACTCATTCGGGCAGTATTGTCTGAATGCAGCTGCATCAAGGCGGTCCCCGAAAGAGTTTCGGTTTTCGAAAGACTTAGTATTAAAACGCCAAAACCAAGGCCTAGGCGTTTCCAACGAAGAAGAACGGTGGTTGAAGAGAGAGAATTTCCGAGGGTCACCACCAACATGACCAGCAGAAGGACATCGGCGCGAGATAACCTCGAATCGATTCTGAAAGCATCCCGGCCTAGAACCCGTCTACAGTCCGGAACCATCAAGCGAGCGACCTATGGTAGGGTTCGAACAAGGCTCCCCTCAGAAGATGAAGAATCTGATGCCGGCTCCGCGGTCGCATCAGATAATACGGTATCCAGCGAGGGACAACCCCGCGAGGCACTTATGATAAGTGCGAAGCAAGTGGCCAAAATGCTTGAAGACGCCTTAGCTAAGCAACAGGAAACCTTCAGGTTCGAAATGCAGATGGCCATGCAAAACATGAGAGAAATGCATGACCAACAAATCCAAGCATTGACGAACCAGCAAGGCGAGCCAAGTCGTCGTAACCCGGTTAATCTGGAAGATGAGGACACAAATGCGAATGAGACGCATAATGCCAATAATCCCCCCGTCAATGCAGGGGGTGGTAACCTCAATGCCCCTGTTCCAAACTCATTCGGGTAGTATTGTCGGAGTGCAACTACACCAATACAGTTCCTGAAAGAGTTTCGGTTTTCGAAAGACTCAGTACCAAAACACCAAAACCAAGGCCTATGCGTTTCCGACGAAGAAGAACGGTGGTTGAAGATGGAGAATTTCCGAGGGTCACCACCAACATGACCAGCAGAGGGACATCGGCGCGGGACAATCTCGAATCAATTCTGAAAGCATCCCGGCCTAGAACCCGTCTGTAGTCCGGAACCATCAAGCGAGCAACCTATGGTAGGGTTCGGACAAGACTCCCTTCAGAAGATGAAGAATCTGATGTCGGCTCCGCGGTTGCATCAGATAATACGGTATCCAGCGAGGGACAACCCCGCGAGGCACTTATGATAAGTGCGGAGCAAGTGGCTATGATGCTTGAAGACGCCTTAGCTAAGCAGCAGGAAACCTTCAGGTTCGAAATGCAGATGGCCATGCAAAACATGAGAGAAATGCATGACCAACAAATCCAAGCATTGACGAACCAGCAAGGCGAGCCAAGTCGTCGTAACCCGGTTAATCTGGAAGACGAAGACACTAATGCGAATGAGACGCATAATGCCAATAATCCTCCCGTCAATGCAGGGGGTGGTAATGAGAATGTTAGAGAAAACACAGGTGAAAACTTGAAGATTAAAAATCTCGAGAGCAAAATCAATACATTGATTTCCGCTCAAGAGATGAAGAAAACAGGCATTCCTTGTCCATACCCAAGAGAGTGGGAATCAATCCCATATCCGGCGAAGTTCAACTTAATTAACTTCACGCCGTTTAATGGGATGGGTTCCCCCACTCAACATTTAATTTATTTCAAATCACACTTGGGGATAATCTCCGGCAATGAGCCTCTGATGGTGCGGTCATTCGTCGGCACTCTTCGCGGAGCCGCATTCGATTCCGGCAATGAGCCTCTGATGGTGCGGTCATTCGTCGGCACTCTTCGCGGAGCCGCATTCGATTGGTATCACCGCCTCAAGCCAGGAAGTGTAAATAGCTGGGACGACATGGAGACCAAATTCCTCGCCAACTTCTTCGACGACGACACGGGACGACATGGAGACCAAATTCCTCGCCAACTTCTTCGACGACGACACAGAGATATCCATCGGATCGTGACGGGGAATTGGTGGACACCTTTGTCAAAAGGTTCCGGAACAAGGCGATGAACTGTCGGGACCCGATCACCGAGGAATTCATCCTCCAGACTTACCACAACAACCTTGCACTGGACATGTTGGAAGCAATGGGGACAGCACCGTCCAAGACATGGAAGGATCTGAAGGTCCGAGGAGAGCAAGCCGAGCGATTCCTCAGAAGAAAGAAGGTGGAGAGAGGCCAACAGGCGAATAATGCTCCGCAACAGAATTTCGTCCCACGGGGGAAAGGTAAGGCACATGCTAATGAAGTTGATGCTAATCAAACCTTTCAATTGCAACCTCAGCAACAACAACAGCGACAGCAGCAACGAGCGCTACAACAATCGCAGTCACAATGGCAACAACGGCCTCAGAAGTAGAAGTCTTCAGAGCCAAGATTTCCCAAAGTGTACTCCTTCAAAGAAGACGAAGTTCCCGGCATCTTTAAGTACTTGTTGGAGAACAACAAAATTCAGCTGCCAGCGATTGTGGATCAAGAAGGGGCTAGCAAAGTGACGGATCCGAAGTATTGCGCATACCATAGAGCGGTCCATCACCCTACGAAGTCATGCTACCACCTCAAGGACAAGATCCAGGCGCTAATTGATGTAGGCGTCATAACCCCGAAGCCGTCCAAGAATGTTGAAGCATGAAGACGAACAGTGGGCGACTTCCTCGAGAAGAAAGGGCAAAGGCAAGTCCTGCAATGCTACTTCCGCAATTTTCGAGGAGGATGGCGATGAAGCTCCTACTTTCCCGCTCTCCGAAGAAGAACAAGAAGTCTTCGCCACTAGAAGCGGAAATGAGTATCACTACAATTATCCGCCACCTAGTGAGCAGGGGGTGAATAAACGGGGACCAGCCAAAACTCTCACGGAGATGGGGGTGATTACGAGTCCTACACCGGGCGCAGAGGCTCGACAACAGCCAGTGAATAAACCGAAGGAGAAGAATCCCCAGGAGGTTCAGAATCCGAAGCAGTCTCGTTTCAGTCGCCCGATTGGAAGAGACAAACCGGAAAGCTCGAAGACTCCGCAAGTCTTCGATATAATGGCTCAACTAGCCAACATTCCAGCACGGATAACGTTGTATGAGTTGCTGCGGTTGTCCAAGGAAACCAGGGAGGCCTTGCAAGAAGCTTTGGCCAATTCAGAGGTGTTTCTGACTCAAATCAAGCCGGTGCCTGAACAGCCAGAACCGCTGAGTCAACAGTGCAACATAGCGACTAAAAACCTTCCCTGCATTACTTTCACCAAAGAGGATATGCAGATGAAGAATTCGAACCATGATCGACCGCTATACTTCATCGGGTACATCGGCTCCAGCAAGGTCAACCGAATCCAAGTGGATCCGGGTTCTGCTGTGAGTATTATGCCGCTTCGCTTGATGCATTTCCTCAGCATTCCAATCAGTAAGTTGGCGTCCACAGGCACTGTTATCTACGGGTTCAATACCAGCGGGTCAAGACCTTTAGGTAAATTCCGGATAAAGTGTCAAATGGGAGATTTGAAGACAGAAGTCACATGTTATGTGATCGATGCTGAAACTTCATATAACTTACTATTGGGTCGGCCTTGGATCTATAGTAACGTTATAATCCCCTCCACTCTCCATCAGTGTTTGAAATATGTCGACGCTGATAATAGGGTTAGAACGGTGGTCGCGGATAAGCAACCATTTAAAGGGTATGAGAATTATTTCACTGATTCTCTCCTTTATGGTAACGAATCCGATACTGAATCATCGGCCCATGGCACGGACAGCGGAGAAGAAGCTGATACCAAAGCCGGATTTGATTACAATGGAGGTTATGTTCTAAATGACATTGTACCCTTTGTAATCAACCTTGACGACGAACAAACGTCAGAGGGCAGTTGTAACTGACAACTTGCCAATAATGAAATAAATAACGATTTAGAGTACTCACTGCCTCTTGATGATGTGATAACAGAATTGTATGATAATCCTGATTTGTATATGCCGCTTCGGTCGTCCACCATGATCATCCCGAACAAGGTAGGAGGTGCAAAAGAAGTAATTTATGGTAAAGGAAAAAGCTCTCCGTTACCAGATCATTTCCTAAGTGAAGACGAAGATGATGACAAACCTGGTCGACATCTATCCAAGTATAGTCCAGAAGCGCGCAAGCTCATGGAAAAGCAGGGGTACGATTTCACACTCGGAGAAGGTCTATACTTCGATCGAGGTCCTCGTAATCCAGCCAAAATGGTATATGTACCAAAAGGGAAACCTGAGGATTATTATAAATACGGGTGAGGCTTAGGCTATGTTTCCTCGTCCGATGATGAATGTGGTTGGTAAATCATCGATCAAATTGCTAACAAAACTAAGAACGGATACTCTTCTGATTCTTCAGCTGGGAATTCTGA
This sequence comes from Asparagus officinalis, assembly GCF_001876935.1. Classification (NCBI taxonomy): domain Eukaryota; kingdom Viridiplantae; phylum Streptophyta; class Magnoliopsida; order Asparagales; family Asparagaceae; genus Asparagus; species Asparagus officinalis. The sequence continues at coordinate 42,842,771 of NC_033802.1, read as the reverse complement.
CATAAGTCTAGGGGAGGCATTCAAAGCCCTAATGGTAAACATGGCTACAGCTGATCCGTCTACAATGGAGGACGATGATCAAATGCCAACATGGGAAGACCCGTGGGTTCATCACCTGAACATGCAGTATGGTGATAGGTTCGAACAGAGAGAACCCCCCACTGAAGATAAAATAGTCCAAGTTAACATGGGCGACGAGGCCAACCCAAAGCCGATATTCATCAGCGATAGTCTTCCCTCAAATGAGAAAGAGGAGTTAGTTGCTCTCATCAGGGAGTATATTGACGTCTTCGCTTGGAACTATGATTGCATTGACTTCAGGGACCTGAATACGGCATGTCCAAAAGACGACTTTCCTCTCCTAATCACGGATGTTATTATCGACAATATATGCGGATTTGAGAGAATGTCTTTCATGGATGGGTTTTCAGGATATAACCAAGTCAAGATGCACCCAGATGACGAGAAGCATACAGCGTTTAGAACGCCCCTCGGTGTCTTTTGCTACACCGTGATGCCTTTCGGTCTAAAGAATGCAGGCGCCACATACCAACGAGTAATGACTAAGATTTTCTAAGAACATCTCAGGAAAACAGTCGAGTGCTACGTTGATGATTTGGTTGTAAAAAGCCGCAACAAAGAAGATCACATCAAGGACTTGAAGACGATGTTCGATCTCATGCGGAGTCATCAATTGAAGATGAACCCTACTAAATCCTTCCTTGGAATGTCTAGCGGAAAATTTCTTGGATTCGTCGTCACTACTAAAGGTATACATATCGATCCTGACAAAGTGAAGGCGATACACGAACTGCAACCTCCTAGAAATTTGAGAGAGCTCAGAGGATTGCAAGGGCGGCTAGCTTACATCCGGCGGTTCATCTCAAACCTTTCTGGGAAGTGCCAACCACTTTCTAAGCTAAACAAGAAAGGGGTATCATTCATCTGGGAAGACGCATGCCAAAAAGCATTCGAAGATATCAAAACATATCTGGCGAATCCACCTGTTCTCGTTGCACCGAAATCGGGTAAACCGTTCTTGATTTACATCAAGGTGATGAACCACTCGATAAGTGCTTTACTAGCACAAGACGACGATAACGGTCACGAACATGCAGTCTATTACTTAAGTCGGACCTTGATAGGCGCTGAGTCTCGATATCCGATGATTGAGAAAGAATACCTCGCATTGGTATTCGCAATGCAAAAGATGCGGCATTACTTGGTTGGACAGACGATTTACGTCATTTCCAATGTTAATCCAGTACGGGTGTTTATGACGCAACCGGCCACTATGAATTGGCGGTTAGCGAAATGGGCCCTTCTCTTATCCCAATATGATTTGCACTTCAAACAGCAGAAGTCGATCAAAGGACAAGCGATTTGCGATCTTTTGGCGGCAAACCCGACCACAGATACGGCAGAAGTATATGATGACTTGCCGGACGAAACCCACGAGGTTAACACTACGTCGCACCAACAAGTATGGCAATTATACTTCGATGGTGCTTCAAGGTCAGTTAATAGGGTAATAACTCCGGGAGGTTCTACAGTTTCCTCCGGGGTTGGAGTTGTCCTAATATCCCCGGGAAAGCATGTGATGCCTCGAGCTTATTCATTGACTAGTCCGTGCTCCAATAACGTAGTCGAGTACAACGCGCTTCTCATTGGACTCAGTTTCGCCAAGGAGCTGGGGGTCGAATATCTCGAAGCTTTTGGGGATTCTCAATTGATAGTCAACCAAGTCCGTGGAGAGTATGAAGTCAGGAACCAAGACCTGATCCCGTACCACCAGGAGGCCATTAAAATGGCAGAATCTTTTGAAGAATTCTTTATTGAATACATCCCTCGTCTCCATAACACTTATGCGGATGCACTGGCAGCACTAGCAGTATCACTTGCGCAGCCTCCCGAAACAGAGCTGTTAGTCACAGTAAGGACGCATCAGCTCTGCATACCCATATACGATATGGATATTGAAAAGGAAGACGATGGAAACATAAACACCAAGGAGGTGAATTCAACTCAAATTGGGTCTGAGTCCCGAGATTGGCGTTTTCCCATCATTGACTACATAATCCGTCGAAGAGCGCCAAGATTCTTCTATAATACTGAGACCCATACGTTATATCGTAGAGGGTACGATGGTTTATTACTCCGATGTCTTTCGAACAAAGAAGCAGAAGAAGTTCTTAAGGAAGCACACGAAGGAGAATGTGGTGTGCATCAACCTGGTCCCAAGCTGTATGATCGCATCAGGAGAATGGGATATTTTTGGCCAACAATGGTTCGTGACACAATCGAACACGCACGAGAATGCCACGCTTGTCAGATACTCCGATGTCTTTCGAACAAAGAAGCAGAAGAAGTTCTTAAGGAAGCACACGAAGGAGAATGTGGTGTGCATCAACCTGGTCCCAAGCTGTATGATCGCATCAGGAGAATGGGATATTTTTGGCCAACAATGGTTCGTGACGCAATCGAATACGCTCGAGAGTGTCATGCTTGTCAAATACATGCAAATTACATGCATCAACCCTTCAGTCAAAGGCGATCGATTCATCCTCGCAATCACAGATTATTTCTCAAAGTGGGCTGAAGCAATTCCGCTCAGAGAAGTGAAGACGAACAACATCATCAATTTCATCAAGCATCATGTCATATACCGACACGGCGTGCCAAGACGGATCATTCATGATAACGGTCCACAGTTCATAAGCAACGCCTTCATCAGGTTTTGTGACAAGTTCAAAATTGAAGATGTTTCGTCGACAGCTTATTATCCCGCCGCAAACGGACTAGCTGAGGCGTTCTGGGCTTATCGCACCACCATACGCACACCTACAGGAGCCACCCCATATTCGCTGGTATACGGATGTGAGGCTGTGCTACCTTTGGAGATTCAAATCCCGTCACTTCGGATCGCTCTCGCAACTGAGATGACGACAGAAGAACAGCATCAAAAACGTCTCGAAGAACTCGAGAGGTTAGATGAAAAGCGCTTGGAGGCTCAACAACAAATTGAGTTATATCAAGCCAGAATATCTAGGGCTTTCAACAAAAGGGTCCGACAGAGAAGCTTCAAGGAAGGAGATCTGGTCCTCGCTGCTCGCCGACCGATAATCCTCAATTCCAAGAAGAAAGGTAAATTCGAACCCAAATGGGAAGGACCGTTTGTGATAGACACAGTCTACTCAAACGGTGCATATCGCCTGATTACTCAAGAAGGCACCAGGCAATTAATGCCAATAAATGGGAAGTTCCTGAAAAAGTACTATCCCGAGTACATTCAGGATAACTCATTTACCGGGAAGTTCCTTGAAGAATATTACACTTAATATTCTAGAGGATAACCCAAAATCTTTTTCACCACCAAAATCCCTCACTGATCAATTTCAATTGACAGTGAGTCCACCAAAAATGTTTTTCCGGCCCTCTTGACTCTTTCCATGAACAAGAGGTCCACTTTCATTTCGGAGTCCCCTTTCAATAAATGAAAGAACTCCCTCCTTCTTCTCTTTGGTTAAGCCCTCTCATGGCTATAACCAAAGTTGAAGTTTCACTTCGATAAACGAAGAACTCATCTTCAGTTTAGATAACCAATCCTATAAAAGGCAAGTTTATCTAAATTTTCCAGATTCTCGGAATGGACACCCCACTTCTAGTTTCTTCTTCGCTGGAAATAGAATATAAAATTCTTCCTTTCCAGAATCAGGGAATAGAATATAAAATTCTTCCTTCCTTGTCTGTTGGGTTCGCCTTCACCCTAAAAGAAGACCGGGAAATAGAATATAAAATTCTTCCTTTCCCGCACCAACCTTTTCTAAGAATCTATCAATCTAGGATTCATCCTAGGAAGTTTATCCTGAATCCTAAGCAGGGATAAGTCTGCGCCTAACACGCGCTGCCGGTTTAGTCTTTTCCCGTAGAAAAAGACACCATAGTTCAATTCTGGGGTATTCTATCCTGAAACCTAAGCAAGGATAAGTCTGCGCTTAACCCGCGCTGCCGGTTAGTTCCTAACCGTTAAAAAGAACACTCGTCCGCATATTCAACATTGCGGCAGGTTGTTATTAATAACACCAAAATCCATGCCTTACACGCATGGGGAATTTCATCCTGAATCCTAAGAAAGGATATGCCGACGCCTAACACGCGTCGCCGGTTTAGTCTTTCGCCGTAGAAAAAGACACCAGAATACCAGTCTGGGGTATTTTATCCCGAAACCTAAGTAGGGATAAAGTCAACACCTAACACGTGTTGCCGGGTAGCCTATTCCCGTAACAATGGCGAAGTCTATGTATTCGACATCATAGCACGAAGTCTAAGGGAGTTCATTCCCTTAGCACAACGTTACATGCGGGACGGATGTCGACAATCCGCATGCTAGCCCGACTCAAACGGTAGTCGGTAAAGGCTAATCAAACCCGTTGAAGGCTGGGGGTTAGCCAAAAATCCTAAAGTCAACACCTAACACGTGTCGCCGGGTAGCCTATTCCCGTAACAATGGCGAAGTCTATGTATTCGACATCATAGCACGAAGTCTAAGGGAGTTCATTCCCTTAGCACAACGTTACATGCGGAACGGATTCCGACAATCCGCATGCTAGCCCGACTCAAACGGTAGTCGGTAAAGGCTAATCAAACCCGTTGAAGGCTGGGGGTTAGCCAAAAATCCTAAAGTCAACACCTAACACGTGTCGCCGGGTAGCCTATTCCCGTAACAATGGCGAAGTCTATGTATTCGACATCATAGCACGAAGTCTAAGGGAGTTCATTCCCTTAGCACAACGTTACATGCGGAACGGATTCCGATAATCCGCATGCTAGCCCGACTCAAACGGTAGTCGGTAAAGGCTAATCAAACCCGTTGAAGGCTGGGGGTTTGCCAAAAATCCTATGAGTATTATGGTCAATCATTTCAAACGGAATGAGGAATCATAATAAAGATAAAGACAAAAATCAGGTCCACTAAAGAGAATCAAATGTCAAGGTTTTCAGCAAATAAAATCATACATCAAGCCCATGGCTAAGAATCTGCTGACTGAATTCAGATAACTTCTCGTCATAAGAGCGTCTAAGCTCCTCCTGCAACTCAGCTCTGACAGACTCTTCGTTCGCGGCTAAAGTCCTCACAGCAACCTCCTCTGTCTCAGCCAGTGTCTGCTTCAAGGACTTCAGCTCATCAGATAAAGCAGCATTTGCTTGCTGATTCTGCATCTTTGTGTCTTCCTTCTCACGGAGTTCTCGTCGGAGCTGATCTATCTGAGAATGAAAAGCATGAGTCAAAGTTCTGAATGTTCAAGAGGTTGGTCTATAGGGTAGATGTTACCTCCATCACTAGCAGGATCGTCACCGGCCAAATCCATATCAGATGCTCGCGAAACTGCACGCGGCTTGCGGGCTAATCTCTTCCGCCTAGCGGCAGGAGCAACAATCGAAGGTCTCGTCTGGGAAGAAGGAAGGAATTCTTCATCTTGGTCAGCTGTGGTCCCTAAACATCAAACCATTGTCAGGTTTAATAATTCTGGAAGATAAAAGGAAAGAGTAAGAAACTGACCTCGTTCAGAATAGTCCTCGTGATCTTCAAGATCTCCGCTTGAAGCTTCATCAGCAGAATGAAAGATCTTCTTTCCCTCTTCGTCAATCCGACGGGTCTTGTGCCGTGCCCTTTGTGATCGAGCATTTTCCCAAATCATACGAGAATCAGCCTGAGAAGCCTCCTCAGCCTCTAGCTCTACAATCGGCTTCACAGGAATAGTTTTTATTAGCTACAACAACCACTTGCAGCTTAAGAAGGTGAGGTTCAACTGCCGCTCAGTACTCGGGAGACTGAACTTAGCACCAGTACAGCCCGTCACGGTCCACAACCATGCACGAAGACCGTCCACCAAACCGCCGTGGGTCCGAAGCTGCTGACGTGGATTCCCGACATAAAGCTGATCATAGCCAAACTAGCGAGCGAATCGGCAGGGTAGGTATGGCTCTATGAAACACTGATTCCTCACCCGGAAAGTCAGATAACCCGGCCTGATGTTCACCAGCCAGTTAAAGCAGCCGACGTCTAAATGAGTTCGATACCCCCTCGGCTTTTCCTCATCAATCAGACACTCGCCGTATCGGCCAGAGAACTACTGAAAATAAGTGGAAAACGCCCAACACTTGTGGACCTGTAGCTGCTGTCTGACGTCAGGGAATCCTCGCCCCTTCCACTTGCCGTTCTCAAACAACTGTAGTAGGGGGGCGGAGGGGTCTGTGGCATATGGTACTGACATTATATCAGAATGATGAAGGACGAACCAAGCCATCAAATAAGTGTACGGAAGCTCCACCTTAATAGTAGGAATCTGAGCCGGTAATTCACTTTCCTTCCATGTAAAAGCACCAGAAATCTGTCGAAGACCTCGATGAATGTTAGCCACCATCACCGGAAGAAGCGAAAGTTCCTTTTTGTAGGCAAGCTGAACCGCTGGGTAGAGCACCTCCAATGGCAAAATATCACTAGACTGATATGGGACCACACATTTCTTTAACTAAATAGCGAGGTAACCGGCGAGAAGGGTCATCGGTCGAATCAGCGCGGTCGCATGCCACAAGAATGATTTGAACTTGGTCCCTGTAGGAAAACCACTCTCAGGACTGCTAATGGTATAGGAATGAGCATCAACCTTCTTCAGTAGACTATTAACCCCTGAAGGAGTGAGTGGTGCCAGCTCACAAATAGCCTCGCCAGAATTGCTCTCTAGATTCCTGAACAAATAAGACGCAAACTGTTTCTGGCTCACATGGGATTTAGCCCTCTTCGCTAAGGGTTCAGACTGCGCCAAAGCGATATGATAGTGGCATGTGAGGTCCCATAAAGTCTCGTAGCGGTCGGGCATGCGATCCTTCAGCTGACTTAATTCTTGGTTGGAGGGAAAATATTCCTGATATAACATCTGCCCCATGGGCAAACCAGAAATCCTGTGCATCTCATGGAGGGCCAAGCCCAATTCCCCTTGCCGGTTCAGAAAAGTGTTCGAATTCGGGTTATAGAGCTCACACAAAGCGAAGAAATGCTTCGTGCTAACAGGCAAACCATACATGGTGGCACGAACGGCTGCATACAGACCACAAGCGTGCAACTCCTCGCTCCATCGGCTCAAGACGTACTTCGTCATGCGAGTCCACCAAAGCTTGTCCAAAGAATGGACCCAACCATAAAACCTGTGGCGTGTCGCAGGCATCTCCCGTCCTAAAGCAGCGAGGCGATTCTTCAAAGTAGAAGCAGCGGCAAGAAGCTCGTTACGTGGCGGTGCATCTAACCCCAATACTCCAGGATGCAATCTAGTGATATGACTCCTGCTCGAACCAGGAGCTGCCTGATGAGTGATGTATCCGTAGTGAACGCTCTCATGCTCCTCCGTCAAGCGCCACGACATCTCCCGTGTCACAGCCTGACGCCGGAGCTCAGTCAACGAACGATGCCGAGGAATCTTCGGCAAATATATGAAACCACTGCTAGTCTTATGAAGCTACTGCTCAGCATCAATAAACACGGCATCCGGATCTCTGGCAGAATCGCCAAATAAAAAGTCGGTCTTCTTGAGAGGCTGGATCGAACTGGCATCCTTCACGAGGGGCGCATCTGTAATCAACTGGCGAAGAGCTCGATATCCACCTTCCTTCACCACTTGGGCAACCTCTGTCGACGTGCCCGAAGCAAACCGATGAGTGACTGGGATAGGGGAAAAATCGTCGGAAGTCGAATAATACTCGCCATGACGCCCGTACACTGCGTGAGATGAGAACGCCCCAGAAGGATATTCCACTGGAAGCAAAAATTTAAACAGTTGTTAGTCTCAATCATAAAAGGAAGTTGAACTCATCCTACGAATGGGTAAGATAGAGTCACTGCCTTATAAAGGGTGAGACGATTTGTCCACATTATGCACTTATAAGATAGGGTATATCGACAATATATCCCTGCCTTATAAGGCACAATGCAGCGTCAAAACGCCCCCTTTATTGATTTTGAGATATGGTTTTGACCAAGCAAAACATATCTTTAAAGCGTCGATCCTCGCCAAGGAGAATCAAGGCTCTCCCGATTGCCTCACCAAGGAGAACAAAATGGGGTGAAAAGGACCAATTTGCAAATTTCCAAAAAAAATGGACTAATTTGTAAATTTCCAAAAATAGCTCACCAGCATAAGAGGGAGGCGCGCCATCAGCCGACGCGGTAGAGGATTGACCTCTCGCCGCTCGAGGCGCCAAATCTTAATCCTAACCCTCGCATGCGACCCCACAAATTCATAAATTGGATTAAGCATAAAATATACTAAAATGGTTGAGGGTTTACCTGAGGAAAAGCTCGTGGATCTAATAAAAATCAGATCTTGAAAGAGGCTCGGACCACGCGCTCGAGGGGCCTGAGAGAAATTCTAAATATGGAAGTTTTGAGGGATTTCTCAGTCAAAGATCCAAAGGAAGACTAGATCTAATGCAACTATTAAGTTTTGAGGAAGAACGGATGCTCGAGGGAAGAGAAAAGTGAAAAAAAGGGAGAGAGAGAGGGGGGGCCGGCCCTAATGAGGAGAGAAAAACCCTCTTTTATAATGTTGAACCAAGCCTAGTTGAACCGGACCAGACCAAGTTGAACCGGACCAGACCTGGTTTGAACCAGAATTCAAATTGAAGCTGAATCGAGCATCAAAACAACTTCAAATCGACCGAGAGTTCAGTCCTTGGTTTATTCTTGCCTCTCCCACATGTTCGGAAGGATCAGAAGATTTTTTGAGCCTAATTACTGCTTTTTTAGCTCATTATCAAACCGGTTCAGCTCATTTGGGCACAGAAATTACTCCAATAAGGTATATGAGTGTAAACTATTCCCTATTTTTGGTTGAGAAGTTCCTGGAGAATATTTTGTAAATATTCTTAAGGATAACTCAATAACACTACGCCGGACAACGCGTCGCAAATAAAGACTCAACGCCAACAATCGATGGTCAGCTAAAGATTAGAAAACCAGGAATCGATTTCAAGTTTAAAATTCCGACAACGGTCCGATAATAAATGCAGCACCGGAACTCTTACAAACATTCGACAAAGAACCGAATAGCCTGGAGGATTGAAGGAATCAAGAACAGAAGCCATTCCAAGGTCCCGTTACACCGACTGAAGGTTGGGACAATCATATCCAAAGTATTCCAAACTCTTCTATAAAAGAACGAGGCTGAAATACTTTGGAGGGGGTATCTGTAGGCGTATAAAATTGCTTATAGGTCCCCTAGCATAGCTCGGCACAAACCGACGAACCAACGAGGCGACGAGGTTGACGAATCGCACGTAAGCAACGGAATACATCCATTCGCGTGTGGAATCAAGCCAAGTGTTCGAAGAGTCAACAAGTCATCCAACCAAGGGCAGACTCGGACGAATCACGATCGAATCAAGATCAGTTTCGGACTCGAACTCAGAAGTGGATTTACTGCCTAATCAGGAATCGGATCTACTGCCAAATCAGATCAACAAATCAGAGTCCGAATCAACCACGAGACCGAACAAAACGACAAAACCCAATGCCTAAGGGGGGCTCGGCCAAAGCCGAGCCACCCGTGAGCCGAGCCACCTATGGGTGGCTCGGCCCAGTGCCGGCCACCCATAGGTGGCCGACCCAGATCTGTGCGCAGGCACAGTTCAGAGAGCCTATAAATAGGCCCCCCTTGTTTCATTTGTAAAGGTTGGAACTTTGAGAGCCGAAAATCTGCCGAATTGAAGATCGAGCTTGGAGTTTTGAAGACTTGAGGACTTGAATATTCAGATCTGGTTCTCGACGAGCGTCCACGTCACAAAAGGCAGGAGTTCGAGAGAGGTAAAGATCAGATCTGAGATCTACACGAAACTACACTCCGGATCAAAGCTTGGCCTTTGATCCCGAGAACTAAGGGCGATTATTTCCTTGGTGAATTAATCCCAATCGTGTAGATCCGACCGGATCTAGATCGCGCGGTGGTCCACGGATTAACCCCGGCGTCGGCAAAGAACCCACACAAGCGAGCGACCGCAAAACAGGAGCTCGCGATTTGTTCTAAAGGAGAAAGTTGTAATCTTTTTTTATTTTCTTTGATTTCGTTGTAACCGGATCTAAAAAAGACCGGATCTTTTATAACAAAAAATCAATTACTTGAGATAACAATGAATTCAATGAAGGCAATTTTCACCGCGAACACATGTACCTGGCTCATTACCTGGAAATGGAGGGGACAACGAGCGTCAAAGCGCTAGCGAGCAACATCACAACCAAACCCAAGGGAGAGGGCTCATTGCATATAGAAAATACAGTTAATACATATATATATATATATATATATATATATATATATATATATATGTATATATA
>NC_033802.1:42821643-42832340 GCF_001876935.1 Asparagus officinalis | reverse complement strand
GGATGGATTGCGCCATAACGACGATATCAAATGGAGGTTGGCGGAATTGTGGAGTGAAGCAACATGCAATTTATAGTTAAAGATCAAGTTCAAGCTTCATCCGCAACGTTTACCAAGTCAAGCTTAATTGAAGATCAAGATTGCTTGGGTAATGTAGTTTAGGATTTATATTATGTGTGTTAAGTACTCTAAGCTCAATTATCTATACACACACATTTTATTAGTTTCCTTGTATATATATGTAATCACATATATATACAACACAAGTTTTGGTTTTCATGTTTATAAATATGAAATTACATGTTTCATATTTATTATTGTGATTTGGTTTATCTACATAGATATGAAACAAATATATTTTCATATACATACTCATAGGTTTCATTTTCTATTGTATTTGTGAAAATATTGTATTCTTAGTTTGTAGACTTGAATATCAGTTTATACATGTTTTACTAAGTCTATAAAAACATTTCACAAAGTTTCAAAAGTTGGTTTATGTCAAAACATCAAAATTCAAGTATCTCATATTTTCATGTTTTGGACTATTTTGTAAAATGATGATATTTTTCATTTGGGAAGTCCTTTTTCGAAACCAGTCGTTGTAGCATGTTTATTATCATGTCTACAATCATTCCCCAAAGTTTTACATTTTTTGAAATTTATTTGATACTTTTAAACAACGTTTTAAAATTAGGAAATCAGATTTTCATGTATCGGTTTTCGGTCGACCGATCCGGTCGACCGCTCATATGTTCATTTCTCACTGGGCAGCAGAGAGTTGTTCGGTCGACCGGTCCGGTCGACCAAAAGCTCCATCGGTCGACCGTACCGGTCGACCGACGATGATCCAGAACAGTTCATAGTGTTTTTGTTCTCCATCGGTCGACCGACAGAATTTCCGGTCGACCGACAATATGACTGTTGCTTTTCCAACGGCTATTTCCTGAACTGTTTGTTGGGGCTGTTTCTGTCTTTTGACTTGGGATTTTTAGCTGAGGTTTTGGAGGATATAAATACTCTCTTTGATCTCAGTTTTCAACTAATAAAAGAAGTTTTTAAACAAAGTGTTTAAACAAGGGTTTAGGGTTTTACTGTTTGTATAAGTTTGGGTTTCTGTTTACAAAGGAGGAAGTTTTCACTGCAGATTGAGGGATTCATTCTCAATCCTCTTCTTTGTGTTCTTAGAGAAGTTTTCTAACTCTTTTCTCTAGCAATTTCATTATTGATTTTCATATTCTTATTATTGCTAGTTTGCTATTTGAGTTAGATTTCATTTTACTCATTGTTACACACACCCACATTGAGCTTTTAGTATTTACATATATAGTATAGTTGGAAACAAACTGGCGACCACAATGGGAGCCTATAGCCTCACTGCCGAGGTTGTCATGCCGCAGCTGGCGATCAAGATCCCGGTGTTCGAAGAGATCAAATACGAATTCGACCAGCAGAAATTCGAGGAATATATTTCCTCCTCCTCCTCCAGATCTTCTTCTTGCAAACGTAGGAAAACCACTGCCGTGAAGAACGTGCCTTCAGATCCGAAGACCAGGGCTAATGATCTGAACCCGAATGCAGTGGAAGACCCCTCTCCGGCCTCCATAGAAACCAGATCCAACGTTCATGACAACTCCTCGAAAGTCAAAGAGTTACCCGTTGAAAGTGCACCAGTGTTGACGAAGAGGGCTCGTCAAAGGCGCCGTCAACATCTCGCACGCCAATTTGCCAAGGCTTTGAAACCTGTTGACGGGATCTGGTATGATGCGGATCTGAAACTCAGAAGGCGCTAAGTATTCCAGCAGCAAACTTTGGGAACCTCCTCCCAACCACCTACTAACGAATGGGTTCATGTCAAACAGAACTGTTCTATTCTTGAGGAGCACATTCAAAAGCGTCACACACTTCTTACGCATGCCCAGATCCTGATGCAAAAAGCACAAGAAATGCAAAAGGAAGAGGCGGTTAAGAGATCGCCGAGATCCAAACAAATTTGGATGCCCAAAAGGAAGAGGCGGTTAAGAGATCGCCGAGATCCAAACAAATTTGGATGCCAAAGGCTAAATCAACGCCTAAGGCAAAACAAATTTGGATGCCAAAGGCTAAATCAACGCCTAAGGCAAAAGCAGGCGACGTTGCTCCCCAGCCTTCGTAAACTTCGGATCCCGCTCCTTCCGCTCCCACGCCTCCGGTAGAACCCTACGACGGTATGGACCTTTCCAGAGTTAGAATTCCATTGAAGGATTACCCCGAGCAAACATCCAGACTGGGGTCGTACGCGACCTCCTAACAAGTTGATTCCTGCAACTGCCCACTTGGGGGTGCGTACAGAAGGCCAGGAGACCGTTAAGGTTTCACCCTCAGAAAAGTGTGATTCCAAACTTGTGACTCCTGCAGACACCAACAAGGGGTTGTTTACTCAGAAGAAAACGCGTCAGACAGACGAACGCGTTATACCTGAGAATTTATGTAAATAGCCGATAGGTTGCTCTCACCGTAACATTGATGAGTTGTACTATCGAGCTGGGGGTACGAATAAATCTCGAAAGAAAAGTACCCGGTAAGCGGACTCTCAAAAGAAAAGTACCCAGGCAGTATTATCAGCGTGTAGCTACCCCAAGACAGCTCCACAGAGGGTCTCAGTGTTCCAAAGGCTTTCCTCTAAAGCGTCGAAACCCAAATCAAGGCATTATCACAAAAGAAGATTGGTCGTTCGAGATGACGAATTCCCAGAAGTTACCATTAACATGGTCAACAATGAAAAGTCTCCGATGGTTTCAAGCGAGTCTAGCCCTAACTTTTCTCCAGGAAGAATAGTTAATTCGGGAATAGCTCAATTAATGTCTCGGCTCCAGCTAGAAGCTGTAGGACCTAAACAATCCGCGGTCACCATCAACATGGTTGATAAGGAAAAGTCGAGTCGACCTTCAAGCTCCGATCCCCTTGTATCGCATCTTCTGACTCGGCTGCGCACAGGGACCAGTAGACGCAGGGACTATCAGAGAATGCAGAGGGGATTATTCTCGGATGATGAAGCATTAGATGCTAACTCTACAGTCGCTTCTAAGAAAATAGTATCCAGCCCAGGACAATCCCACGAAGTGTTTATGATTAACACCGAAGAAGTAGCCAAAATGGTTGAAGATGCTCTAGCCAAGCAGAAGCAAGCATTCAAGTTCGAAATGGAAATGGCTATGCTGCGGATGAGGGAAGAGCAGGACCAACAAATTCGAGTTTTGTCGAATCAGATAGGTGAATCCAGTCGTCGCAACAATGTTAACCAAGCAGCTAACGATTCAGATGGGAATGAACACCTTAATACTGATAACCATCTCGTTGATCAAAACGTTGGGAGTGGCCCCACTAAGAATAACAATGCCGGGGGGGTCCTACCGAAGATGATAATGCCGGGGGTAGCCGCATGGTTCCTCTCATAAATCGTCCAAAGCATGATACAGACGGGGACGAAAAGATGAAAGACCTCGAGAGTAAAATCAACGCTCTAATGTCTGCTCGAGAGGTGAAGAAGACCGGCATTCCATGTCCCTACCCGAGAGAGTAGGAGTCGATCCCGTATCCAGCCAGATTCAACCTGATCAACTTCACGCCGTTCGACGGGAAGGGCTGACCCACTCAACATTTGATCTACTTCAAGTCCCACTTAGGCATGATATCCGGCAATGAAGCACTGATGGTTCAGTCATTCGTTGGCACCCTTCGCGGGCTTGCCTTCGATTGGTATTGCCGTCTCAAGCCTGAAAGTATCAACAGTTAGGGTGATATGGAGAGCTCATTCCTGGACAACTTTTTTGATGACGACACCGAGGTATCCATCAGGACACTCTTCGATGAGAAGCAAAAAGACGGAGAAGTAGTCGTCGATTTTGTTAAACGCTTCCGGAACAAGGCGATAAATTGCCGAGATCCAATCACAGAGGAATTCATCCTACAAACTTACCACAACAACCTCTCTTTGGACGTGTTGGGAGTTATGGGATTAAACACATCCAAGACTTGGAAAGATTTGAAGATGCACGGTGAACAAGCCGAACGCTTCCTCAGAAGGAAGAAGATCGAAAGAAGCCAACAGTCAATGCCTGCAGTTGCTAGTGATAATAATCAGACGTCACAACAACAACCTCAAAAGCAGCAAAGGGCTCTAGATTCGGGACTCCAAAAAGAGTACTCTTTCAAGGATGAAGAAGTTTCGAGTATTTTTGAGTACCTCCTGAATAACGGTGAGATTGAGCTACCACCTATTTGTTGGACCCTAGAGGGGGGGTGATTAGGGTCTTATGCTAATCTAATCCGATTATATGCCAATTAAAACTAATTAACAAATTATCCTAGCAAGTATAAAATACAACATGATATGTGAGCTAGGATAAGTAATATGAACAATGAGATATATCCTATATGATAAAAATATATGCAATGATATATAAACTAACACAAGGGTGAAATATCCTAGCAAAGAGGTATACTATATGATATATGCAAGGATATGCAAACACAAGGGTAACATAAACAAATGATATAGTGGATGAAATAAACAATGAGAGAAAGGCTATAAAGATGAACAAATATAAGTCGCCAATGACAAACTCAAACACACGATATGATCACGGAGTTCGGACCTTCCGTCCTACGTCTCCGCTCCCCACTCCCGGGGAGAAATCCACTATCACGACCGGGTTTTCTACGCTCACCCGAATAACGTTTACAACCATACTATGTCGGTTTTCAATGCTCACCGATCAACGTCCACTCCTCACACTCGGTTTTCTAGTTCACCGAAAACTTCACAACACACTCGGTTTTCTAGATCACCGAAAACCTTACAACACTCACAATGTAATAACAAATGATTTGTTCTCCAATACAATGTGAGAACTCAATTAAAGCTCACACTCAAAGTTACAACTCTCACTAACCCAAATATATTATGAGTGCAAATACAATAATCTCAAGTGGGTGGGTGTAAAGAATGAGTAAAATCAAATCAAATCTAAACTCAATATAAAAGCTAGCTTTAAAGAATGATAATCAAATAACTAAGCAAATGTAAAGCTAGATAAGATTTTAGAAAACTTCTCAATGGATAACAAGATGGAGAGATGGAGATTGAAGCCCAAACAAGAAGATGATCTCCTCCACTTGTGAAAACTTCTTCATAAACCAAACAAACACTAAAACACACTTAAACCCTTATTTAAAACACTTCTTGGATTGGTGTAAGAACTGAGGTCAATGGGGGTATTTATAGCCTCCCAAGACCTCAACCAAAAACCCCAAACAAAAGACCAAAAAGCCCCAACCAATGGCTGCAAGAAAAAAGCCGTTAGGATGGAAAAGACAGCACGGCGGTCGATCGTGACATTCTCGCGGTCGAACGCGAGGCATATACAAAGCTGAGTAACTTCCAGAGAGTTTGGAGGTCGACCGTGGCGGTCGACCGCGGGTACTGTAGCACTGCATATCAGCTTTGTAAAATCAATTAAAAATAGTAAATTATATCAAAAAATTATGAAAGTTTGTGGGAAGGTTCATGACATGTAGAATGACATTTTAGAGAAAGAATTTATGAAAAAAAATTTCCTAGTTGAAAGAAATAAATGTTTGAACACAGATATACAGTTTCTGAAAATCTGCTGACATACACGATTTTGTAAAATCAATTGGGCATAGTAAATAAACTCTAAAAATAGTAAAATTTTGATAGAAGTTTCTAAACATGTAGATAAAAATGTCAAAGAAAGAATTTCTTGAATATCACTTCCCATTTATGAAAACCCATCTGTTTTGTAAAACATGCACGAACATGCACGAACGAAAAACATGATTTTGTAAATTCAATTAAACGTAACAAATCAATTTCAAACTTGATGAAATTTTGGGAAATGTTTGAAAATATGATTTTGAACATGTTAAAAAAAAGAATTTTCCAATTTGCATTTCTCAATTGTGGAATCTTATTATTTTGCAAAATCACATAAGTACGGACTTGTAAAAGCTTGATCTTGACAAAATGAGTTTAAACAAAGTTTTAAAAACTTTCCAATAGATTTATAAACTTGATAAAAGATATAAAATAATATCGTTAAGTCTATAATCCAAAACGATGATAAACCAAACCAAATGTGTGTGTGTGTGTGATATTGAGCTTGAAGTATTAACACACATAATATAAGCCCTAAACTAATTTACCCAAGCTTGATTGGTCTTCAATTAGCTCTTCTTGGTAATCTTGCGGATGAAACTTGAACTTGAATCTTTAACTTTGAATAACGTTGCTTCACTCCACAATTCCGCCAACCTCCATTTGATATCATCGTTGAAGCGCTATTCCATCCATCCTCCAACACGTTGTTTGCCTAGAATAAATACGAAAACACAAACACTAGATAACCAACATTAATCGTAAATTGTTTGTTAAACATCATCAAAACAAAGAGGACAATAATTAAAGATCAGGAGGGAGCTAAGAGGATTACGGACCCAAACTACTGTGTGTATCACAGGAGAGTTCTCCATCCTACTGAGATTTGTTTCGGTTTAAAGAACAAGATTCAAGCTCTAATCGACTCTGGCGCCATAAAGCTAGAATAAGCCGAATGACGGTGCACCACTCCGAAGAGTATACGAGTATAAACTGCTTCTCAATCCTCCAACCGGTATAAGAGATTAAACTGCTCCCTGACACTCTAATAGGTATATGAGTCTAAACTGTTTCCTTTCTTTCACGGGAAGTTCCTGGAGAGTACCATGCCTGGTATTCTTAAGGATAACCTGGTCATGCAACTGAGTGCAATGTTAGACCAATTTCGCGAAGAAAGCTGGGGGTGGATAATTCATGTAACGGTAAGTTCCTGAGAGAATTCTATATAGTATATTCTTAGGGATAACCCGGTCACTACAAGAAGGTGATGAATAAGAAACTCCCATTCAAACTCCCGCTACGTCTGTGCACTCAACATTCTCATTGTTAGAGTCCGGACATAGTATTCAGAATTTTAATCTCCTGATCATTGACGATTATCAAACCCCTCCGTGTTAAGTATTTATCACTTAACACCAGGAACCCTCTCTGAGCGACTTGTACAAGTCAACACTCCTATTGTATTTTGTACTCCTACTCCCACTGTCTACTTGGTTAAACCTTTAAACAGTTAGGACCACAACCAAAATCCCCTCTCGATTTCTTTTATGAACGAGATGTCCACAAATTGAACGATCAAATCTTTAAACAGTTAGGGTCGTCTCAAATTCCCATATTGGTCAAACCTTTAAACAGTTAGGACCACAACTAAAATCCCCTCTCGATTCCTTCCATGAACGAGAGGTCCACAAATTAAACGATTAAACCTTTAAACAGTTGGGATCGTCTCAAATTCTCATCTTGGTCAAACATTTAAATAGTTAGGACCACAACCAAAATCCTCTCTCGATTCCTTCCATGAACGAGGAGTCCACAAATTGAATGATCAAACATTTAAACAGTTAGGGTGGTCTAAAATTCCCATATTAGTCAAACCTTTAAACAGTTAGGACCACAACCAAAATCCCCTCTCGATTCCTTCCATGAACGAGAGGTCCACAAATTGAACGATCAAACCTTTAAACAGTTAGGGTCGTCTTAAATTCCCATATAGGTCAAACCTTTAAACAGTTAGGACCACAACCAAAATCCCCTCTTGATTCCTTCCATGAATGAGAGGTCCATTTTCAATTTGAGCAATCAAATCTATAAAAGTTAGGATTGCCTCCAACCTCACTTGGTTGAACCTGCAGATAGTTAGGACCAAGACCGGAATGCCTCTTTCGATAAAAGAAAGACTTCCACCTTTTCCTATTCGGCCAAACCTATAAAAGTTAGGGCTGAAATTGGAATTTCACCTTAATAAATGAGGAATTATTTTCTTGGATTAAGAAACCAATCCTATAAAAGTTAGAGTTGCTTGAATCTTTCTGATTCTCGGAGTGGAGATCCCACTCCTAGTTTTACTTTTCCAGATTCTTAGGGTGGAGATCCCACTTCGAGTTTCCTTGGCAACTGGAGATAGAATATAAAATTCTTCCTCTTCGGTTTCGGGAGATAGAATATAAAATTCTTCCTCTCCTATTTTTCAACACCATCCTTCAACTCTATAATCCGTGCCTTATACGCGCGGGGAATTTTATCCCGAAGCCTAAGTAGGGATAAGTCAGCGCCTAACACGCATTGCCGGGTAGTCTATTCCCATAAGAAAGACGAAGTCTACGTATTCAATATCGTAGCACTAAGAGAGTTAACTCTCTTAGCACAACGTCACATGCAGAACAGACTTAAACAATCTGCATGCTAGCCCGACTCAAACGGTAGTCGGTAAAGTCTCATCATACCCGTTGATGGCTGAGGGTTTGCCAAAAATCCTATGAATGTGAGAGTCATCGACGCATCAGCCCTATTAGTTGGTCTCGTGACTTGAGCATCCAATAACTTCGGGATAAGATCCATATCTGTAGACGAATAAGCTTTAACAATTGGTCCGCAGCTTCGACATTTGGGACCGTCATGCTCCAATACCTTAAGAGCTTAAACTGTGTATACTCCAACAGACGTACGAGTATAAACTGTGTTAAACGGTGAGCGATCTGAAACCCTAGGTCAACGCCGGTCAACGCGTAACCCTAGGTCAATGCCAGTCAATGCGTTGCGATGAAAGTCAACACCAGTCAGCACAATTCTCGTCAAAGATAGTCTCCAGTTGCCAAGACACCCGCGGGTGTTTTGGCCCAGTTTGAGCCCCCGTGTATTTTTTTCAAGCCTGCATCGCCATCAGTTGGTCATTCGGATGAAAATCTCACCAATCAACGCCGGGCGATTTGAAACCCTAGGTTAACACCGGTCAACGCGTAACCCTAGGTCAACGGTAGTCAACGCGTTATGATGAAAAAGTCAACACCAGACGATTCAAAACCCTAGGTTAACGCCGGTCAACGCGTAACCCTAAGTTAATGCGTTGCAATGAAAAAATCAACGTCGAGCGATTCGAAACCCTAGGTTAACGTCGGTCAACACGTAACCCTAGGTCAATGCCGGTTAATGCGTAACCCTAGGTCAACGCCATTCAACGAGTTGTGATGAAAAAATCAACGCCGAACGATTCGAAACCCTAGGTTAACACCGGTCAACGCGTAACCCTAGGTCAACGCCAGTCAACGCGTTGTAATGAAAAAGTCAACGACAAGCGATTCGAAACCCTAGGTTAATACCGGTCAACATGTAACCCTAGGTCAATGCCGGTCAACGCGTAACCCTAGGTCAACGTCAGTAAGCGTGTTGTAATGAAAAAGTCAACGCTAGGCAATTCAAAACCCTAGGTTAATGCCGGGCAACGCGTAACCCTAAATCAACGCCAGTCAACGCGTTATAATGAAAAAGTCAATGTCGAGCGATTCGAAACCCTAGGTCAATGCACGCCAACATGTTGCGATGAAAAAGTCAACGTCGGGAGATTCAAAACTCTAAGTTAACACAGGTCAACGCGTAACCCTAGGTCAATATCAGTCAACGCGTTATAATGAAAAGTCAACGCTGAGCGATTCGAAATCCTAGGTTAACGCCGGTCAACACGTAACCCTAGGTCAATGCCAGTCAACACGTTACAATGAAAAAGTCAACGCCGAGTGATTCAAAACCCTAGGTTAACGTCAGTCAACACGTAACCCTAGGTCAACGCCGATCAACGCGTAACCCTAGGTCAACGCCAGTCAACGCGTTGCAATTAAAAGGCAACACCGAGCGATTCGAAACCTTAGGTCAACGCCAGTTAACGCATTGCGATGAAAAAGTCAACACTGAGCGATTCGAAACCCTAGGTTAACGCCGGTCAACACGTAACCCTAGGTCAACTCCAGTCAACGCGTTGCGATGAAAAAATCAATGCCAGGCGATTCGAAACCCTAGGTTAACACCGATTAACGCGTAACCCTAGGTCAACGCCAGTCAACGCGTTGCGATAAAAGTCAACGCTGGGTGATAAGTAACCCTAGGTCAATGTCAGTCAACACATTGCGATAAAAATCAACGTCGGGCAATTCGAAACCCTAGGTCAACGCCGGTCAACGTATAACCCTAGGTCAATGCCGGTCAGCGCGTAACCTTAGGTCAACGCCAGTCAATGCGTTGCGATAAAAGTCAACGCTAGGTGACTTGAAATCCTAGGTTAACACCGGTCAACGCGTAACCCTAGGTCAACTCTAGTCAACGTGTTACGATGAAAGTCAATGCGAATCAATATATCGTGATGAAGATAGTCAGTTCAAAGTTAACTCGATGATACGAGCCAAAATCAACTCATCGGTTTAGGGGGGGAGCCATAATCAACTCATCGGTTTTGATTCAAGATTTTGATGACGGCCAGACGATAAACGCAGCGCCGGGAGAACTTCTGCTATTCGTCAAAACATCGAATAGATTAAAAATCAAAGGAGTCAAGAATCAAAGCTAACAACAGGTTCTTTTACACCGACTGAAGGTTGGACCGATCATATCCAAAGTATTTCAGACTCATCTATAAAAGAAACGAGACTGAAATACTTTGAAGGGGATATCTGTAGGCTTCCAAAATTGCCTATAGGTCTCTGCACACGGCTCAAGATAGAGAAAATATGATGGATGTCGCTATTCGAGTCATAGGAGCTCATTTGACGAC
>NC_033802.1:42813816-42820643 GCF_001876935.1 Asparagus officinalis | reverse complement strand
AAAGTTGTTAACTGAGATAGCAATGATATCAACAACGAAGAAAACACCAACTTTCCCCGCGAACAGGCGGTTTTTCGATTGTTAACCGCCTAGATTTGCCCCAACTGATCTGATAATGTGGTTATGTGGTTTTCAACTGAAGATAAGAGGGAATCAGCCATTCTTATCCAAACATAGGGATCCTGAAGCCTATAAATACATCCCCAGGGCCTTTATTTTTTCAAATCTGGAATTCTCGAGTATTGGCGAAGTCCTGTCGGATTGAAGACTGAAGGTGCACGAATTTCAGAAGAAAGGAGGAGATCAGATCGAGTTCTTCAGCGCAGGAAGGAAGAGTTCATCAGATCTGCTGTCCCCCATATTCATCCCTTAAGATTATCCCGTTGCAGTAATCTTAAGAAGAGCAATTATCTCGCTGTTGCCGAGATAAGCGCTTCGGCTTTTTGATTCCTTCGCGAATCGACGAAGATCCGGATCTGATCTTGTTGTCAGGTGGTCCACGGATATTGACGTCCCCGTCACCGGCCAAAATTCCACGCGAGCAAGAGACGATAAACGAATCTTGTGTTATTTTCGAGAGAGTTGTAATTCTTTTATTTTTTGTTACTTGAATTCTTTGTAAACGATCAAAGTTATAATGAAATCAGTAATGAAGGCAATTTTCGAAGGAAACAATGTTCATATTCATCAAAAACATCATGGAAACTAATAAAACTCAATGAAAATCATATTAAATTTTATTTTAGATCTTTAATTCACATTAGAGAATTCGTTTATAATTTTTAAAGCAAAAAGATCGAATCTTTATACTCATACCTTACGAGAACAATATTCATACTTAAACTAGGTTTAAGGTTCAATAAAAACCAAATAAAACTAATTAACACTTGTAGGCATCAAAAATTGCCTATAGGTCTCCACGAACGGTTCAATGTTAAAGAGCGACGATGAACGTCACTATCCGATCCACAGGAGTCTAATTGACATCGACGAACGACTGAAGTGAATCGACGAGCTACGTAAGCTGATAGGATTTCGGAACAACAAAGACCCGGACCAATCGGGAACCCGGCGGTGTTCACAAAAAGGATAACGCCCTTCATGCCTCGACCACTCTACAGATAATCCAACCACCAGAGCGGATCGAACTCTTCGTCAAGCATCCAACGCACCCGGAATCACTCAGATCCGAGTTCGGACGAAGAATTTACAGGGAAAGCAATCGAATCACCTCAAATGGAGTCTCGGGAGGTCGAAACACCCCGGGGGTGTCTAGGAAAAGCCTAGACACCCCAGGGGTGTCTCGGCCAAGCCGAGACACCCCAAGGGTGTCTATAGGCACCCTAGGTGCCCCCATTGCCTATAAATAGCAACCCAAGGCCTTGCTTTTGGGGGGAGGATTTTTGGAGAGCCTTGGCGAAGCCCTGCTGCAGTGAAGAGTGGTCGTGCGCTTCAACAAGGAGAGGAGAGGTCCACATCAGAGCCTTCATCACCCGTTTCCCCTTTGCCTTAGTATTACCCTTCGCCGGTAATCACTAAGAAGAGCTGATATCTCGTTTTAGCCGAGATAGACGCTTAAAGCTTCTAGATCTCACGCGGATCAACGAAGCTCTGCCCGATTTTCTCGGAGCAGATCTGAGTGCCCAGTGGTCCACGGATATCAACGTCCCCGTCATAGGCCAAAGACCCACGCATGCAAGAGACCGCAAAACAGGATCTTGCGTTTGTTTTGACAAGAGTTGTAACCCTTTTGTTTTCATTGTGTAAAAGGTCTTATAAAAAGACAATCTTTTTATTTTCATTGTAACGACTAAAGTTGTAATGAATACAACAATGAATACAACAACTTTTGACGCAAACAATCTTTTGGTCGCCAGCTTGTTTGCGTCAAAAGTTATTGTATTCATTGTTGTATTCATTACAACTTTAGTCGTTACAATGAAAATAAAAAGATTGTCTTTTTATAAGCTTTGGAGCCGATGGACGGGATCCGCTACAATGAAGATCTCAAGTCCAGACATCGCCAAGAGCAACAATGGCAAACAACCAGCCCCTTCTCCAAAGCAGAAACGAACAAATGGGTTCATGTCAAAAGAACCCGTTCTACTCTCGAGGAGTGAATCCAGAAGCGCCGCGCCTTGCGTGCGCATGCCCGAGCCCTGGTGCAAAAAGCATGAGAAATGCAAAAGGAAGAGGCAGTTAAGAGATCGCCGAGATCCAAACGAGTTTGGGTGCCAAAGGCCAAATCAACGCCTAAGGCAAAAGCAGGTAATATTGCTCTCCAACATTCGTCCATTTCAGGTCCCGAACCTTCGGTAAAGCCCCACCGCAGCGTGGATTTCCCCAAGTCTAGGAATCCTCTGAACAACCGTATCGATGCTCTACCCGAGAATCGAGGAAAAGCGCTTGTCAAGGAAAGCTGGGGATCGTTGAAGGAGCTTCGAGCCAACATCCAGACTGGGGGTCGTACACGATCTCCTAACAAATCGATCTTTGCAACAACCAGCTCGGCGGTGCGTGCAAAGGACCAAGAGCCCGTTAAGGTTTCACCCTCACAAAGGAGTGATTCCAAACGTGCGACTCTTACAGAGGCCAACAAGGCAATGTTTACTCAGAAGAAGACGCGTCGGACAGACGAACGCGTTATACCTGAGAACCCATGTGAGCAGCCGATAGGTTACTCCGACGGCAACGTCGATGAGTTGTACTATCGGGCTGGGGGTGCGGATGAATCTCGAAAGAGAAAGAGATGATGAACCCCTAGAAGTTACCATCAACATGGTCAACAAGGGAAAATCCCCAATCATTTCAGGTGATTCCGACCCTAATTTCTCTTTGGGAAGCAGGATCAATTCGGGAATAGCTCAGCTTCAGCTAGAAACCGTCGGATATAACAACGACCATGGGGTCCATGAAGGAATCCATTCCGATGATGAGTTCTCAGATTCTTATTCCGCGCTCGCCTCCGACGATACAACGTCTAGCATAGGGCAAGTTCGAGAAGTGTTCATGGTCAACACCGAGCAGATAGCCAAAATCATTGAAGAGGCCCTGGCTAAGCAGAAGGAAATCTTCAAGTTCGAAATGGAAATGGCTATGCAAGAGATGAGATAAATGCACGACCAACAAATCCGAGCTTTGTCAAATCAACTAGTTGAATCCAGCCGTCGCACCCAGAACGCCGCAATTGACAGCGATCCGGAAGTGGACGAAGTCGTCATGGCCGACGCACCGCCTAAAAGTACTGGGGGTGGCCCCACTAAAGATAACAACGCTGGGGGTGGACCCACCAGTGATGACAACACTGGGGGTGGTCGTATCATTCCTCTCGAAAATTGTCCAAAACAGGATATAGATCAGGCCGAAAAGATGAAAGATCTCGAAAGAAAAATTGACGCCCTGATGTCTGCTCGAGAGGTGAAGAAGACTGGCATTCCGTGTCCTTACCCGAAAAAATGGGATTCGATCCCGTATCCAGCGAAGTTCAACCTGATCAACTTCACGCCGTTCGGCGGGAAGGGCTCGCCCACTCAGCATCTAATCTACTTCAAGTCCCACTTGGGGGTGATCTCTGGCAACGAGCCTTTGATGGTTCGGTCATTCGTTGGCACCCTTCGTGGGCCCGCCTTCGATTGGTACCGCCGTCTCTGCTGAAGTGTCGATCAGGACACTCTTCGATGAGAAACAAAAAGACGGAGAGTCGGTGGATACCTTCATCAAACGCTTCCGCAATCAGGCAATGAACTGCAAGGATCCCGTCACGGAGGAATTCATATTGCAGACTTGTCATAACAACTTGTCCGTTAACATCTTGGATGTTATGGGAATGGAGCCGCTCAATACCTGGAAAGAGTTGAAGGTGTGCGGAGAACATGCCGAACGCTTCCTCAGAAGGAGGAAGGCCGAGAGGAGCCAACCGATGGTTAGCCCTCTGAATTCGAGTCTCGTACCTCATGATGAAGGGGACGCACCTGCAACAGTTATTGACGATAGTCAAACGTCACAGCAACAGTTCCAAAGACAACAGGAAAATTCGGATCCAAGGCTCCAAAATGAATATTCCTTCAAGGACGAAGACATTCCCACCATCTTCGAGTCTCTTCTCGAAAACAACAAAATCAAGCTCGCGCCCATCATGAATCAGGAGGAAGCTGACGATCCTGCAGATCCAACGTACTGCGAGTACCACAGGAGGATCCTCCATCCCACCAAGGCTTGCTTTACTTTAAAGAATAGCATCCAAACCTTGGTTGAAGCCGGCGTTATAACGCTAGGGTAAGCCAATTGAGAACGGCAACACTCCGACAAGTATAAGAGTATAAACTGCTCCTTGTTACTCCGAAGAGTATACGAGTATAAACTGCTTCTCAATCCTCCGACCGGTATAAGAGGTTAAACTGCTCCCTGAGACTCCGAAGAGTATACGAGTATAAACTGCTTCTCAATCCTCCAACAGGTGCAAGAGGTTAAACTGCTCCCTACATACTCCAATAGGTATATGAGTCTAAACTGTTTCCCGCTTTTGACGGGAAGTTCCTGGAGAATATTACGCTAATATTCTTAAGGATAACCCGGTCAAGTAACTGAGAATAATATCTGAACCAGTTCCGCAGGGGAAGCTGGGGGTGGACGATTTATGTGACGGGAAGTTCCTGGAGGATATTACGCTAATATTCTTAAGGATAACCCGGTCGGATAACAAAGTTAAACCCAGTTCCAAGAGAGAAGCTGGGGGTGGATAATCCAATGTATCGGGAAGTTCCCGAAAGAATACCACATGGGTATTCTTAGGGATAACACAATCATTGTAGAATTGATGAATAAGAAATTCACATTCGAACTCTGAAGGTCAGAATGTCTCTTCTTCTTCTTATCAAAATTCTCTAACTCTTATGAGTTATTTTCGTGAGATGAGATCCAATCCTCTGATAGGTTAATCTTTCCTCACCAAACCATCCGCTGATCAAATTAAACGACAGGGGATCCACCAACGTTTCCATTTGCCCGTCGTTGGCATTTCTCAGACTTAACGTGCTAAGTCCTAAACAAAGTCTCCCTTTGAATGATAATACGAGTTGGCACTTTCTTTGCCTACCCGTATTCCACTTTCTTTGCTTTCTGGTCAAACCTATAAAAGTTAGGGCCAAAGCCGAAATCCCCTCTCGATTCCTCCAATGAACGAGAGGTCCACTTTCAAAATCGAGTGATCAAACCTTCCTACAGTTAGGGTCATCTCAAACTCCTGCTTGGTCAAACCTTCCTACAGTTAGGACCAAAACCAAAATCCCCTCTCGATTCCTCCAATGAACGAGAGGTCCACTTTCAAATCGAGTGATCAAACCTTCCGACAGTTAGGGTCATCTCAAACTCCTGCTTGGTCAAACCTTCCTACAGTTAGGACCAAAACCAAAATCCCCTCTCGATTCCTCCAATGAACGAGAGGTCCACTTTCAAATCGAGTGATCAAACCTTCCTACAGTTAGGGTCATCTCAAATTCCTGCTTGGTCAAACATTCCTACAGTTAGGACCAAAACCAAAATCCCCTCTCGATTCCTCCAATGAACGAGAGGTCCACTTTCAAATCGAGTGATCAAACCTTCCTACAGTTAGGGTCATCTCAAACTCCTGCTTGGTCAAACCTTCCTAAAGTTAGGACCAAAACCACAATTCACTCTCGATAAATGAGGAATTCACCTTTAATTCGGTAATCCAACCTTCCGACAGTTAGGATTATCCGAATTTGTCCGATTCTCGGAGTGGAGATCCCACTTCTAGTTTCTTTTGCGCTAGAAATAGAATATAAAATTCTTCCTTTCCAGAATCAAGGAATAGAATATAAAATTCTTCCTTCCTTGTATTCGGGTTCGCCTTCACCCTAAAAGAAGACCGGGAAATAGAATATAAAATTCTTCCTTTCCCAAAACAACCTTTTTCAAGAATTTATCAATCTAGGATTCATCCTAGGAAGTTTATCCCGAATCCTAAGCAGGGATAAGTCTGCGCCTAACACGCGCTGCCGGTTTAGTCTTTTTCCGCACAAAAAGACACCAGAGTCTGATTCTGGGGTATTTTATCCTGAAACCTATAGAATATAAAATTCTTCCTCTTCAGCACCGGGAGATAGAATATAAAATTCTTCCTCTCCCGTTTCTCAGTCTGTCTTTGCTTTTAGAAAAGACACAATTCTCAACTTCCAATCCGGGCACTTGGTGCACGGGGAATTTTATCTCGACTCCTAAATAGAGATAAGCCTACGCCTAACACGCGTTGCCGGTTTAGTCTTTTACCGATTGAAGAAGACACCAGAATTCCAGTCTGGGGAATTTCACCCCGAAGCCTAAGAAGGGATGAGTCAACGCCTAACACGCGTTGCCGGTTTAGTCTTTTACCGATTGAAGAAGACACCAGAATTCCAGTCTGGGGAATTTCATCCCGAAGCCTAAGAAGGGATGAGTCAGCGCCTAACACGCGTTGCCGGTTTAGTCTTTTACCGATTGAAGAAGACACCAGAATTCCAGTCTGGGGAATTTCATCCCGAAGCCTAAGAAGGGATGAGTCAGCGCCTAACACGCGTTACCGGTTTAGTCTTTTACCGATTGAAGAAGACACCAGAATTCCAGTCTGGGGAATTTCATCCCGAAGCCTAAGAAGGGATGAGTCAGCGCCTAACACGCGTTGCCGGTTAGTCTTTGACCGTAAAAAGGACAAAAGACCACGTATTCAACATTATGGCAGGTTGTTGTTAACACCATAATCCGTGCCTCACACGCACGGGGAATTTTATCTCAACTCCTAAATAGAGATAAGTCTACGCCTAACACGCGTT
>NC_033802.1:42808437-42813295 GCF_001876935.1 Asparagus officinalis | reverse complement strand
GACGATTTGAAACCCTAGGGTCAACGCCGGTCAACGCGTAACCCTAGGTCAACGCCGGTCAACGCGTTGCGACAAAAAGTCAACACGCGGTGGTCCGAAACCCTAAGCCAGCACAATGTGACGGAGGTAGTTCAAAGTCAACTCAATGACACGAACCAAACTCAATTCATCAGCTGCAGACTCGAGACTCTGACGACGGCCAAGCGATAAACGCAATGCCGGAAGAACTTCGGCTATTCGTCAAAGCATCGAATAGACCGAAAATCGAAGGAGCCAAGAGTTGAAGCTAACTACAGGTCCTTACGCCGACTGAAGGCTAGACCAATCACATCCAAAGTATTCCAGCCTCTTCTATAAAAGAAACGAGTCAGGAACACTTTGGAGGGGGTATCTGTAGGCATCGAAAATTGCCTATAGGTCTCCACGAACGGTTCAGTGATAAAGAGCTACGATGAACATCACTATCCGATCCACAGGAGTCCAATTGACGTCGATGAACGACTGAAGTGAATCGACGAGCTACGTAAGCTGATAGGATTTCAGAACAACAAAGACCCGGACCAATCGGGAACCCGGCGGTGTTCACAAAAAGGACAACGCCCTTCGTGCCTCGACCACTCTACAGATAATCCAACCACCAGAGCAGATCGAACTCTTCGTCAAGCATCCAACGCACTTGGAATCACTCAAATCCGAGTTCGGACGAAGAATCTACGGGGAAAACAATCAAATACACCTACGGGGAGTCTCAGAAGTTCCAAAAGCCTTGGCCGAGACACCCCAAGGGTGTCTCGGTCATGGCCGAGACACCCCAAGGGTGTCTCGGCCAAGCCGAGACACCAGGGGGTGTCTAGGCCCCCTAGACCCCTCCTATAGCCTCCTAGAGCCTATAAATAGCCCCCTTGGGCCTTGCTTTTGGGGGGAGGATTTTTGGAGAGCCTTGGCGAAGCCCTGCTGCAGTGAAGAGTGGTCGTGCGCTTCAACAAGGAGAGGAGAGGTCTTTCATCAGAGTCTTCATCACCCGTTCTCCCCTTTCCTTAGTATTACCCTTCGCCGGTAATCACTAAGAAGAGCAGATATCTCGTTTTAGCCGAGATAGACGCTTCAGGCTTCTAGATCTCACGCGGATCAACGAAGCTCTGCCCGATTTTCTCGGAGCAGATCTGAGTGCCAGGTGGTCCACGGATATTGACGTCCCCGTCACAGGCAAAAGACCCACGCAAGCAAGAGACCGCAAAACAGGATCTTGCGTTTTAAAGTGAATCTAAGGTGACACCCTAGGCTCCCACCTAAGGACGCGGCCTAAAATCACATTATTTCCTAAATTTTTTGCGATCCGCTCCGTTGAACTTGATCTACACGTTCTTAAACCCAAACAAACTAATCTCACCCGAAACAGGAAACTTAGTTAGACTGGGAAAATAGTCTTTGGTATTTTAGCTGTAACTTTTTCGTCCGACTTCGGAATAAGGTGATTTCATATGCGTTGGAAAACTATTGAAGAGACCTACAATTTTTGTCTTTTGAGTTTTTCTAGATTCGAATTGCATCAGTGTGTAATACATATATACTCTTAATTGGTTGTTTTTCTAGATTCGAATTGCATCGGTATATAATGCATATATACTCTTAATTGGTCTTAAAACAATTACTATCATGCTCATTCATCATTAAATAATATTTATCATAGTATAACTCATTTAATACTATTTACCCTAGTATATTTCAAAAAAATTTACGGGGTTTTACAATAACTCATTAAAGTACAATATACTATTATAACACATTATACAATATTATATTGTATTATATTTAATACTTAAAATAATATAAACTAAATATTATAACATTTTATTTACAATATATTTTATTATAATTAATGTATAACATATTAATAATATATTTAATACTAATGTTGTAATGGGTCAAACTAATGTTGAACAAAAACACTCAACATAGTGTTTTAAAAACATTTTAAGAGAAAAACATAACACCATAGTGTTTTTTTTATAAAAACACAACAAGGAAAACACCACGGTATACAAAAGAAGACTAAAGTTTCAACAATCTTTTACAAATCACTAATATAATTGTAGCAATCGTTTTCTAAAACCGAACTTATCTTTAGATCAAACACCAACTGTGCAAGCTCTGTCAGCGCATCATTTCTTTGCTACTTCGAGTAGTGTGATAATTCCATGTTCGGCTAAAAAATACAACAACTTCAAACAATCATTCATCAAAATTCAAACACGACATGGCACCTTTTAAATTCAAATTTAGGTCATTTGTTACTCATGAAAGGATAACAGCCACACTCCTCTACGACGACACAAACATTCAGAAACTCCCAAGAAACGTTACTCCTCGCCACCACAAAATCCCACTCCCACCCTCAATAAACAAACAAAAACTAAAAGCAAGCCCCAAATCCCTCCACCTCCTCCTCAAAAAAATAAAAAAGAAAAAAGAAAAGGAAAAATCTAACACTTTGGGATAAACAAAACCAACAACAAGCAAACAACCAGCTCAAAGCTATTTTACTTCCACTATCACTTTGCTAAAGAGAAAGCAAGCAAACTCTGAGATCGAGCCCAATCGATCTCAAAATGGGAGGAGTGACTTCGTCCATGGCGGCGAAGCTAGCCTTCTTCCCTCCAAACCCGCCATCGTACGATCTCACCGTCGACAGCCTCACCGGCCTCCTCACTCTCAGTCGATTCCCCCATCGAGAGAATGTCGAGATCATGAAGATCCCAACTCGAAAGGGGAACGAGATCGTCGCTATGTATGTTAGAAACCCAATGGCGAGCTCTACTCTGCTGTATTCTCATGGGAACGCTGCTGATCTCGGCCAGATGTATGAGCTCTTCATCGAATTGAGCATTCATCTCAGGGTTAATCTCATGGGGTAACTGAATCTCAACTTGGGTTTTTGTTATTTTGTAATTTGACTTGATCTTTAGTGCTTTCGGCATTTTGGGTGACAAAATTTGAACTTGTTTACTTGCATAGTGTAGTTAAAGTTCTTCCTTAATTTGAGTGGTTTTTTTTTGAGAATTGCGAGAAGAAGTAGTGGTTGGACTCAGTTATTTGTTAAAATGAGGGCTTTTGTTTGGGGAGTAGCTGGATTTTGGTTGGTTGGGTTATTGGGTGAATGCACATGTCCTATGATTTGGGTTTTATTTGCAAGTGAGGTTTTTCAAGGCTGGAAGTAGATAGAATGAGGCTTAATTGTGTGGCTCCGAGCATTCATCTGAGAGTTGATCTCATGGGGTTACTAAATCTTTGCTTTTTGTTATTTCGTTATTTAACTTAATTTTTAGTCTTTTCCTCGATTTGGGTAACAAAATTTGAACCTTGTTTTCTTGCATAGTGTTGCTAAAGCTCTTGCCCATTTTGGTTCAGTTCATTGTGTTAGATCTGGGTTTACTTGGAGTGTTTTTTTTTAAAGAATTTGGAGCAGAATGGTGGTTGGATTCAGTTCGTTGTTAGACTGATGGTTTTTGCTCTGAGTAAAATGGAATTGGTTGTAAAGATGAATTGTTTGTTTGGGCTTTATCAGGAAGTGAGGTTTTTGAAGATTGGAAGTAGAAAGGGGGGAACTTATTTATGTACTTGACTACTTTTGGATTGTTTGGGAGGAACTATTTTTTGGATGTGGATTCTTGGAGGGTCTAGCTTCGACAATAGGTGGTATTGTGTAGATAATGGGAAGCGACATGACAGTGCTTCCATTTTTTACATGTAAGATTGAAATATTATATTCGGTTTGTTTTCTTGTTTTCAAATGTGGGATTTATGAGAACTTGGGGCTTATTGAAAGGATTGGAGAAGAAATGAGGAAACTTGAAGTTTGTACTGCAGGACTGAATCGGTACATGATGAAAACAAGTTTTTATTTTTAACTTTTGTTAGCGAATCAATTGAACAAAAGATAACCTTGAGAGCTTCATTAACCTAGAGAGCTTCAGAGGAGTAATGTTCATTTATCCTTGATTGCAGGTATTATGCCTTAAATATACATAAAATTATTGTTTTGTCTATGGAAGAGGATTGATTTAAATTAAATCCATGGATCATCGATGTGTTTGTCTTCTCGTTGATGAGGCGATAAATATTTAGTTTTCAAGGATGTCTGCTATTTTTTCTCCTTTGAGGCACTGGGGCATCCACTTTGACTGATTCTTAAACGACAGGGGATCCACCAACGTTTCCATTTGCCCGTCGTTGGCATTTCTCAGACTTAACGTGTTAGGTCCTAAACGCCTAGCATTAAAGTCTCCCTTTGAGTGATAATACGAGTTGGCACTTTTTTTGCTACCCGTTTTCCACTTTCTTTGCTTTTTGGTCAAACCTATAAAAGTTAGGGCCAAAACCAAAATCCCCTCTCGATTCCCCCAATGAACGAGAGGTCCACTTTCAAATCGAGTGATCAAACCTTCCTACAGTTAGGATCATCTCAAACCTCCCAATTGGTCAGTTAGGACCAAAACCAAAATCCCCTCTCGATTCCCCCAATGAACGAGAGGTCCACTTTTAAATCGAGTGATCAAACCTTCCGACAGTTAGGGTCATCTCAAACTCCCGCTTGGTCAAACCTTCCTACAGTTAGGACCAAAATCACAATTCACTCTCGATAAACGAGAAATTTATCTTTAATTCGGTAATCAAACCTTCCGACAGTTAGGGTTATCCGAATCGTTCCGATTCTCGGAGTGGAGATCCCACTCTTAGTTTCACTCTTCAGATTCTTAAAGTGGAGATTTCACTTTGAGTTTCCTTTGTAACTCGAGATAGAATATAAAATTCTTTCTCTTCAGCATCGGGTTCGTCTTTGCCCCAAGAGAAGACACAA
>NC_033802.1:42775876-42807943 GCF_001876935.1 Asparagus officinalis | reverse complement strand
ATTTAGACCTTTGTAATTGTTGTTTTGGATTGCATATCATCAAATGATATGCTAGAAGCATAATCTACTTCCTAACGAAAGTTTGCTTTTATCTGACTGAAGCTTGTTTGCTTCGGTGACTGCATTTTCAAGCCTACATCAGTATTAAGTACTCCACAAAGTATATTGATATGTAGACAGAGAAATTGGCAAATCCTTTTACCAAGTCCTGCAGTGAAAGAAGATACGTGGTATAGAAGAAGAAAGATGGTTAAAACTAGTTGGGACTTGTCCGATGAAGTCAGATTCTTTAGACTATTATATGTTAACCTCTCAATTCGCCATTTTCAAAGTTTGTTTCCCTGACAATCCTTCTGAAATTTATCTCATTAAATGGTAAGGCAATAATTTTTTTTGAAGAATCTTGCCTGATTTACTGAAAGTTTAAAATCTTAAAGACATTAACTTTATTTTGACCTTTCCTTCCCGGAAGTCAGTATGTTGCATCCCAAAGTTTATAGCCTAAAGTTATCTTACAATATGATAATATTACATGTGACAATAACAAGCACATCTCACTTTCCAAAATCAACAACGCATCTTTGCAAACAAATGGAATTATGGAAAGATTTACTGGATCTTCTGTCTAGGTGGTTGAAAATTTTTTTTCTTCCCAAACTGAAAATGCTTTGGAAAGTAAATCATGGAAACGGATTCCACGTGAATCGTGTCAGTGTTGTGATTTTTTGGGGTGTCATAACAGTCCCTCAAATGGTTTTAAATATCGGCCGATAATCCGATATTATCGCCGAGTTATCGGATTTGGGAGCTTTCCGCTAGGATAAGTAGGATTTTTAATCGGTTATCGTTTTTTGAGGTTTATCGACGAGTTATCGGCGATAAAGGTACTTATCGGCCGATAAGTAGGCTCTAAATATCGGCTTTATCGGCCGATAAGTAGGATTTGGGAGCTTTTACTTTCTTTTGGATTTGCTCTTTGAATGTTTACAAATTATGAACTATTTGTTGCTTTTGGAACTTGGTTGATTGGTGATTAGCTTATGTTTGTTTATGGATATTGATAATGGCTCATAACTACTAAATATCAATTTAGTAAGTTAGTTTATGAATCTCATGATTAAACAATAATTATGTAGATGCGTAGATGGTTCTTCATTCTTGATGTTATCTTATTATTTGCTAGTTTATTATTCCATTTTGATTAACATTATATTATTTTTCAAGCTTATGTTTGTTTATTATTTGCTAGTATGTTACTCCGATAAATACTATTTATCCCCGATATATCCCCGATTTCCGCTATCCGATAAGAATTTTGACCGTCCGATAAATTTCCGATAACCGACATTTAAAACCTTGCCCTCAAGTGAGTGGACCTCTTTTCTTCTGTTTTGTTAACTTTTCTATGATCAAATATGGTTTAAGGTCTGGAGAAAATCAGTCACTATAGCACAGTGCTGTCATCTCCTTGTAACTGATCAAAATTCTACTGAAAGTACTGCCACTAAGGTATTACTTAGTTTTGCAATCTAGCAGTTTGAAAGGCTTTCTTTTTA
The DNA here is from genome assembly GCF_001876935.1 of Asparagus officinalis. Taxonomy (NCBI): domain Eukaryota; kingdom Viridiplantae; phylum Streptophyta; class Magnoliopsida; order Asparagales; family Asparagaceae; genus Asparagus; species Asparagus officinalis. The sequence continues at coordinate 42,806,387 of NC_033802.1, read as the reverse complement.
TTCTTTTTGTGTGTTATCTAACGGTGGTTGGCGTAACAATACTGCTACTTGTTCATCCTTGATCTTTTGATTTTTAAGCTGATGAGAAAGCAGATCTTTGTGAAGCTTTTGCTCCAAATTTGAATATGTAGCACACTACCTCAATTTATTTGGTAAGTTTCGTGTTTTGAAATTTGGGCAGCACTAATTGTGTTAAACAGGTTAATGTCTTGTTATTAAGTTGGTCTATGTTATATGTTCTCTAAGCATCTCTGGTCTTAGCACATCTTTGTTCTATTTGATTGCTCTATTTGATTGCTACCAGTAGGGAGCATTGTTTCAAACAGGTCGCGGTAGATATTTTTTTCCAAGGATTGGGATAAGTATGGAGGTAAAATAAATGGAACTGGGATGGCATGGACTATGAAGACCAATGATCTAACTTGGATCCATACTCTTCTAGCTTATTCTTTTAAACATCCTCTCCGTGTCAGCTTGTACTCTCTCATGATATCTGCAATCATGGAGGCCAATCACTCATTAAGACCTTCGTTCTTCTTCTAAATGCTTGCTAATTGTCTCATGTGGAAGTATTTAGTGTTGAGGTAATAGGCAAAACATGAAGAAGGATCATGCACATATTTGGCCATCTCTTGTTGATCAACTTTCAATAAGACTGTAGTTCCTCTTCTTGCCATCCCATGACTGTGCAATCTTCTATTTCATACTATCCATCGCCTTAAGGACGCTTCATGATTGGGTCCATTTCCCTGACAATATACACCAATTAAGGTGTACTAGTAAAGCAGAAGATTATATGGCTTGCAATGCTTGAGAAAAACAAGGGTGCTAAGTATTCACTTCATTCACATTCTTAGCCCAAATGCTTCTATATATTTCTTTTGAAGGGAACACAGATTTGCTTTAGTTTATACCATCTTTGCAGATTTAAACAAGTTGTGAAACAAAGTTATCCATAGTTTACTTCCATTGGAGTACTTATTTTAGCAAGCTAAGCTCCCAGCAATGGTGATAAATTAACTCAATTGACTCCTTTACATTTCAAGAGTTTCCTTATGAATTTTGAGCCAATAAAGCAATTTCCTCAAGAGTTTCCTCTTTTAGATATCCTTTGACATCCAGTTGATGCATTAAGCCAATAAAGCAGTTTCCTCAAGAGTTTCCTCTTTTAGATATCCTTTAGTATCAATTAGACACATTGAACCAACAGAAAAATTTCCTCGTGTCGATAGGTTTTCCATTGATGTTTGCAAAAGAGGCTTTGTTATCATTGATCCTTTGAAGCACATTTCTCTCTTATCTTCTAAACCATGCAATCAAAGTGCTTAAATAATTAATTTCACTCTTGCTCAAAGTAACAATGGACTCATATAAGAAAGTTAGCGCGGGTGAATTGACAGAATTTATCAAGTTTCTTCTATCCTTCTCCAACCACCAGCCAACAAGTTTGTTCCCAGGCTATCATGTGAGTTGCTATGATTATATCTATGCCTCCAGCCTCATCCTTAAAGACCTATGTTCTTATCTCGTAAGGGGAAAGTCACTATAACTCAAGATGGTACTTTCCAATGATCATTTGAAGCACATTCTTCTACATATCTTCTCAACCATGCAATAAAAATACGTAAATGATTAATCTCACTGTTTACCAAAGTTGATGCACCAATATACTTATATAAGAAAGTTACCTCGGGCGAGTTCATGAGAAAATATCAAGTTTCTACTTTTTTGGTCCGACTACCTTATAACAGAAGTATGCTATCCTGTTGTTCCCAAGCCCACATGCGAGTGGTTATGATCGCTTCTATGCCTTCAACCACAGCCTTAAAGGTCCATGTTCTTGTCTCATAAGTTGAAGGTTGCTTCAACTCAAGATTGTACTTTCAATCCTACAAGCTATTCAAGAGTTGAATGGCAACTAATATTCTCCATAACGAGTACTCCATAGTTGCATAATTTCACGGACTCCCCCATAAACCGTCATACATTTCATAGGAACTGATTCCTGGTGCATTGCAATTCGATTCCCTTTGGTACACGAAATGGCTTCCAAATATTGACGTACCAGTTATAAGTTACAAATATGCAGGGCAAAAAGTCCCTTTACACGCACACTTGCATGGCGCAATGTGATGCATGCGCCTGAGTGAAGCGAGGCACACACTTCATAATGTGAAAAGAAATAGATTGAATAGTGGAATGACAAATAAATTACCATTCATCCATTCAAACATTCGCCTCTTGTTAGAATTTTGTGAGAATTTTAAAGTTGGTACTTATAATTGATGGGATATTGATCCCAATAATGATAATTTGGAGATCTCTTCAAGTAAATTGGAGTCGTAACTGTTTGGATTTGGCACTTGATGCTAAGAAAGAAAGTTGGAAAGGGGTAAAAATTATTAAGGTGCTTAGTCTATATTTTATATGTTTTGTCTCATGTAATCAGAAAATATGAAAAAAATATGAAAGTAAAGCATCGAAGTATTTTGTATAAAAATAATATGAAATGCATAATTATCTTTCTGGTTTTCTACCACAAACTTCGAATAATGGCAAGTGTAAGGAATTTTTTTTTACAACATACCATGTATCGTATCCAAAATAGCTATGTGGTGATTGCATACTTGAATTTGTACAACATGCTACGTACTGCATACTGTGTAACTATGAAGCACTCTGTATGTGTTACTCGGCGAGATCAAGGATTAGCAAATTGGTCAAAGTTCTCAGGTTTGAGCATGTCATCCATTCTCTTGTCCGGTTCTTGATTATCACCTCATCTTTGGAATTTGCCATTTTACAAACTGATGCCACTTTTTTCCCGCTTTCCCAAGCACGTTATCTTATAAGCCACCATAAATGCCTTTTTTACAGCCTCTAGAATCAACTCACATTTATTAACCTCTGGATGAGTTATGGCCGTGTGACATTACTCTTGGTGATAATGTCACATCTTTACTAACATTAGCAAGACATCTTCTTTACCCTTTACAAGTTTAAGAGCAATCTAGGTCTTAGTCTATATCATGTCTGTAGAGGTTGACTTCCTGGCGGATGTTATTTATATAGTAAAGGTGATGCACAACTTACATTGTGAGCCATGGAGGAATAAGAAATGCAATGTGAGGCTTTGTTCTATAAAGATCAGAACCAACTAAGAGGGAACTGAAATGAGTAGATAAGGGTTAACTCTTAAGAGCTCGGAAATTAAGAATAGAATGGTGTAGACAATAAGTTTTCTCTTCTAGAGTTCAGAAATTAAGGAGGAATTGAAATGAGAAGACAGTGTAGTCCATTCAAAAGAGCTTGGAGGTGGAGACGAAGGAGGAATTGAATAGAGTAGATAATATGACTTATTCTCCAAAGCTGGCAAATTAAGGAATAGAATAGCGTAGACAAAATTTTCTTTTCTAGAGTCCAAAAATTAAGGAGGAATTGAAATGAGTTGATAATAAGCTCTATCTTCTAGAGCATAGAAATTGAGGATGAATTAAAAGGAGTAGACGGTATAGTCTATTCTCTATAGCTCAGAAACTGAGGAATCGAATAGAGTAATAGGGTATCTTCTCCGTAGCTCGAAAATTAATGAATGGAAAGTAGACAATAAGGTCTATTCTGCAATCTCGGAAATTAAGGAGGTATTGAATGGTGCAGAGAATAAGGTCTCTTTTCTAATGCTTTGAAATTAAGGAGGAATTGAGATGAGTAGACACTAAGGTCTGTTATCCATAGCTAAAGAAATAATGGATGAATTGAACATGTTAGACAATAGGGTCTCTTTGCTAGAGTTTAAAATTAGGACGAATCAAAATGTGTATAAAATAAGGTCTATTCTTCGGAGCTTGGAAATTAAGAAGAAATTAGGCATAGTTGACAATTTGGTCTTCTTTCTCGTGCTTAGAAATTAAGGAGGAATTTAAATGAGTGGATAATATAAAACCCATTCTTCAGAACTCGAGAGTTAAGAAGAATGAATAACATAGACAATAACTTCTCTTTTCTAGAGCTTAGAGTTTAAAGAGAAATAAAATGACTCGACAAGAGGCTATATTCTGCATACCTCAGAAATTAAGAAGGAATTGAATAGAGTAGACAATATGGTCACTTTTGTAGAGCTTGAAACAAAGGAGGATTTGAAATGACTAGATAATAGGATCTATCCTAATTAGTTTTTCCACCGAATTAAGACTATTCAACCAAATCATCATTTGATGTTCAAATCGTCTAGTATTAGTTTGTCTATTTAAATCTTGACTAGTACAAGCTAGCTAAATTACTCCAAGACCTCGTTTGGGCTCCTGTATCCATGTCTGAGACATGTCTGACTCCTTGCACTTTCCTTGGACACTCCTTGAACGCTTCTGGAATATGCATGTATTTACTCAAATGTGTACTCATTCATATATTACATGATTTGTATAAAACACTAATTATACACTTCTTAAACGTATATCTTACACTTCACATCCATGTCCTGCAACTCATTGGCCATTGGTTGGGATTGTATTAGCCCCTACGCCATTCAAAAGTATGATTTAGAAGGGTCATTTAAGCATCTAGTATTCTAGTAAGAAACAAGCTGTTACCCAATGTATAATCTACTTAATAAATGAAAAAGATAAAAATATTATAGGAATCTTAGTTCTTCATATCAGGTAAATTAAAAATGATCAATCTCATGTTATACACACACACACATACATGTATGCATATATACATATATATATATATACATATGTGTGTACCGCGCACACACAGGTAAATAAAAAATAATCAATCTCACGTTACACACAAACACACTCACATATTACATGAAAATATTGGTACCACGCACGCACACATGAGAAAAATGAGTATGCTTGGTAACAAGTGCAAATTTGGTGTTTGGTAGTGACGTAGCTCATTCCCATCCACACATTTAAAGGTGTCTACTAGAAAATGGTCCCCACTTATTTACTCACGCATTGAATGAGCGGATGAGAAGTGGTCACATCACACCCATTACTCTCTCTCTCTACGCACACGCACCCCTCATGTCATACATTTTATAGATTTATCGTTACCTGTATTCACACCCACACCCACGCCCACACCCATACCCGTACTCGTGTAACATGGGGTACAAGCAATATCCATGCTGTGAAGCTCTCAAACCACCAGACATTCCAACAATTGTAAGACATCCTTCACTGTTTCGTAGCTATTACATGTTTTCTTTCCTCTGTTATGCCAAAATTTTTGCTGCCAACAAGACTGAAGCAGTAGCATATAACTTCATAGACTTATCATAAGAAGTGTTTGCATTGGATGTATGATGGATGTTGTCATCAAGGAGCTGCATTCGTGCAACTTCGTTAATCTATGCATACATTTATTTGTTCACATTTACCTTTATAGCATCTAAGATCCATACCATAACATGGGGAGTTCCTGAATATGTCATATCATTCTTGTTTATATTATCTGATCAGAACATTTGATCAAGTGAAAGTTATTTATATCTTGTGATATTTTACTTTGCATCTTTAGTATGTTATTGCGATTACAAATAAAGAAGTTGATCAAACAGTAAATGAGTGCAAGTACCTTCAATGGAAGATTCAAGTTGTGCAGAAGGTTCAGCTGCTGAATCATGAGATTCAAAGGAAAACTGAAGTGGAACTACAATTAAGGCTTTCAAATTGCTTAATATGACAAGATACAACCTAATATCAAATGATTAAAGACTAGGCTTTTTTACATATTAGCCTAACATTCTCATCAATCCGTCAAAGAATGCTCCCCTCCAATCTTTACTCTTTAAATCATATGGAATGACAAGATACAACCTAATATCAAATGATTTAAGACTAGGCTTTTTTACATATTAGCCTAACATTATTATCAATCCGTCAAAGAATGCTCCCCTCCAATCTTTACTCTTTAAATCATATGGAACGCCATAATGATAACCTATATTCTGATCCTTATGTGAGGTGGAAAAGATCTTGAATTGGTGTTTAGGGGAGGAGCTGTACTAGTAAAATTTTGAAAATATTATTCTACATAAAAATATCGTTTTAAATATCCCTGATATGGCCCGTTATATTAGCCAATATATTCTTTTATAAGACTTTTTGCAAAGCGCATGGTCTAAATATCCTTGACCGCTTTATAGCAATTTTTGGGTGATAGACATGTCTGATATAGCAGTTGATATGCTAGCAGATATTTTCTTTATACTGTTTGTTGCAAAAATAAACATAATTTTGCAAAATATTTTTGATCATTTTTAGTAAAAGTCCATCCCGATGAAGTTTTAAAGCAAAATTCTCATGTTTTTTCCCAAGTTTCTACATTTAGTTAGTGATCCTAAACATATATTACTTACATTTTTGTATTCTTAAAATTCATTAAATATGTTTAGATTACTATATAAGACATTATATTGTATATGCACATCATCCAATATTGCATTTCGATATTTACTAAATATCCCTGATATTTCCATGATGTCCGCAATCCGATATTGATTTTTGCTGCTTGATACTTCCCTGATATCCGACATTTATAACCTTGCATAAAAATGAGATTGAATATTCCCTTTCAATTCTCAAACAATAATGTCGTAGAGTTGAATTATCAGACCCAAATAAGCTAATGCATTGATTTGGAATTTTCTCTTTCGAAATATTTAAATTTCGGGATAAATGTAAGCATCAAAGGATTTATAAAGTGCCATTTTTATGAGAAGGCTAGATAATTAACGTGCATAAGTTTCCTCTAGTTTATCTCTGTAATTCCGTCCATTCTTTCATGTGCATACCATTTGAAGATTATAAGCTAGATATTATCACGGTGCACCAAATTCAATACTAAATTTGGCCTGTAGTTGATGTGATCAAAGTCATAAGGACAAATAGTTTCGTTGGAGCCAGAAACACCCATTAAGAAGAGACGGATCGAGCTAATGTACATGAGCCCAATTGACTCAAAAGGATCAATCCTATTTGCTTCACAGGTTCAAGTATTTTTAACCATGTACCCATCTTAGTTCTTTTCTAATAAGAGACTAGATCTCATCACATTCCTTTTCTTATCCAACTCCATACCTAATCAATTGTATGCGAGACACACTCTACAAATCTCCAACTTAGCTTGGATTCAGCTAGGTCCAACTAGAGCCCATAACAGATGACTAACTTGAGCCCAAACGAGATGGCTAATGGAGGTAAAATGAACATCTCAACCACTTCACAGACAAATGAAGTTACACCAGCCGCAAGTATGACAACATTTGCATCAATGCAGGCCAACCCATGTTGACCGAGTCACACAGGAGCCATATACATGTCACATGCACTCCACCTTGAGCTCAAACCTGTGCAAAAGAATCTCAAAGCAGAAAAAGCATCCAACCAAGTTTCATTGCACCATGAACTCTAATACGACTTTGTTGGTAGTTGGAAAGGCCCATTAAAGAGATGGACTGAGCTAATACACTTAAGCTTAATTGGCTCAAAATGATCTATCCTAGTTCAGTCAAGAGTCTAGATATGTCTAACCATCTATCCATCTTACTTTGTTTCTGATGTGAGACTAAATCTCACCCGATGCCTTTTTGCTATACCAACCCACACATAACCTAATAGATGTAAGGCACTATCTAGACTTAGATGATTTAGCCATTGAATCTAACCTGAGTTGCATGGAAACATGTATGGATACTGGTACGACTACGAGATACAACATATTTGTAAAAGGTAGAGTATGGGGACGTATATGTATGTTGATGTATATCTATGTGTATTACGATTAATAATTTACATGAAATCAACATTCATCACATGTTATGAGTATTTAAAATTATATAATATTTTTAGGCTTTATTGCAATGAAGACCCTATAGTTTTCCCATGTTGCTCTTATATACCCTCACTTTTTTAGTAGAACTACTAAACTCTTAATGTTTTTAAACACTGCACTTAAGTACCCTCAAGTTTGCATAACTGATGGTATTTAAGTGAAAGTTTTAGAAATTTTAGGGTATTCAAGAGCACATTTTTAGAACTTTAGGGGTATATAAGTGCTACCACGACATGTGAGGGTATATAAGTGCAACTTTTAAAAAGTTTAGGGTATATAAGTGCTGCCAAAAACAAGTGATGGTACATAAGTGCAAAGAAGGGAAAACTATAGGGTATTTAAGTGCAATTAAGTCATATATTTGTGTATCGATTTATCTAGATTACATATTGGAAAACAACTTTTTTTTGAACTAGATGTCCAATGATTTTCAAGAATTGGATGTGAATGTAGGATATAGTTTGAAGAGCGTATGATGAGTGTTTTTTTCTAATAAAATATGTATTATATAATTGAGTACACACCTGAACAGACGTATGCATATGCAAGGATTGTCCAAGAAGTTTTAGTGTAGGTTCGGATACAGCTCCAAATGGAAGTACCCAGGTAATATAGAATCCAACTTTCTACTTAAACATATTGTAAATTGGATATTAGATATAAATTCAATGTTATGCGGATATGGCAACTCCTAATAATTAGAGATAGGGATATATGGAAATTATACCTGGCCATAAAAATTGAAATTGTGACATGGATCTGTAACTGTGCAATGGTAGAAAGCAAAAACAATTCAAGTACTATAAACATTTTTTCATGAACAGATTGGGAAACAGTCATAATTCTTTACGAAGAAGGCAAATAATAATTGCATCTATGATCTATAAAAAAACATTAAATTTTGTAACTGTCATTCATTCATTACTTCTAAGTCTTCAATACCTTTTTTTGTTAAGGTTCAGACACAATATAAATTTTCTGCTATATAGACGTTGCTATCCTATCTGATAAGTGACCATGGAGCATTTGCATATGCAAGTACTAGGTACATATCTGGTATAGTACATCTCATTTATTGCAAGTAGAATGAAACTTCTTGTATGTTAAGTTGGTCAAGACTATTTAATTTACCATCTAACATCCTTTGTTCTCATACAGGTATGATTATTCTGGTTATGGGCAATCCTCTGGAAAGGTTTGGTCTCTAGCCATTCTTTATTACTGCTTATGTCTGAATATCATTATATGTATATTAGCTACAACTACTTCTTTTCTTCCTTGAAGCCGAGTGAACACAACACGTACGCTGATATAGAGGCTGCTTATAAGTGCCTTAGAGAGAACTATGGTGCAAAGGAGGAGGATGTCATTCTTTATGGTCAGTCCGTTGGAAGCGGACCAACACTGGATCTAGCAACTCGGCTTCCACAACTTCGAGCGATTGTTCTACATAGCCCAATACTTTCAGGTTTAAGGGTCATGTATCCTGTAAAGCGCACATATTGGTTTGACATTTACAAGGTTTGTCCTTTGTAGCTGTCCATTGTTTTTGTTAGAACTTTTTCATACAATACCATCATATCCTTACATAAGCTATCTTGTTTGTCAGAATATTGACAAAATTCCGCTGGTAAATTGTCCTGTTCTAGTAATTCATGTAAGTCAAATTTCCTTTCTTTAATAATTCTTTATTTTTTTCACTTTCTTATTTGGTTATATGAAAGTATAAATGATGCTTAGTGACCTCTGTGTGTTATGAATTAAATGAAGTTACCAACAGTTAGTTAAGGATAGTGTAAAGCTAGAATACTATATGCACTATCTACATTTTCTAAGCACATGCTATCTACTTGATTTGTCTATGGTTTCTTCCTTTCCTGTTTGTGCTATAAATATTTATGTTTGTCATTTCCCAATAAAAGTGGGACCGTTCTAGAGTATGAATCTAAGTCAATGAAATTCCATGATGAGATTTAAAGTTTTTTCACCAGATAAACTCATAGAGAGTGAAGTGGACCTTTATATTACCATACAACACCTATCTATGCCATTTTGTCAGGAATAGGGAGGACCCAGTGAGAGGAAAGTTCTTTTGTTCTGAGAATTTGATCCGGTGGATTAAGGGCAAGTCTTATGTTGATGGTTCTGATATTTCCTCATTGTCAGGCTTGAAGCTTACCCATGAGGACTAAGGTCTTAGATAAACATTGCCTTTCATCTATTGATTTTGCTTTTGGTTATCTATCAGTAACTCACTTTGACGCTACTGGATTCAGGACCTGTTATATTCCCATGCGGCATTCTGTGACGCATTAGCATGGTCCTACCAGTCATCCTCTTCCTGTAACTTGCTGGTCAATAGTTTTTCTATTAATTTTCGCTGTCCATGATTGTCCTTTAGTAGATCTACTAGTCACTCGCGAGTTGTGATAACACTGTCCTTTATCTTGATCCATCTAACATTCTATGATCTTGTTTGCTCGTGATTTGCTGCAATAGCCTTTGGTCTCCTTCTGTCTTCATCGATGTGCTTATACTTTCTCTGTAGTTCAAAGGGAACAATCTAAAAGAATTACAAATTATGGAAGAGATAAATCTAGAGTTAAAATTAGTGTTACATTTGTATCTCTTTGGCGCCAATTAAGGGTCATGATTCAAGAGCCCTCAACGGTTATCTCAGGTCATGCGCAGCGATGGAGCCAGGAAGTTTGATAAGGGGGGTTTAAAATAATTAATAATTAAATATGATAATATATAAACTTTTTTGTGTGATTGATTATTGCTAAACATAATTGCATAACAATACTTTAAAATAAAGTATCAAATTATAATATAATGTTTAAAATTATAGTACATAGAGTTGTCAGAAATTTGAATTTTATATCTGTTTAGTTTTTTACTGATTTTAGATTTGTGTTTATCTACTAGTTAGATATTTAGATTTGTTAAATTTTATTAACGGTAAGATGAGTTTTTCTCAGTACTATACTTGTACTGGAGAGGTCTAACTGTTTAAGGTACGTGGTTTTTCTTGCAAATTTTGTTATGGAAGCATGCCATTTTCTCGACCTTGACATATATACATGCATGAGTCTAATGCGCTAACATAAGAAACTATATTCTCTTGCTATTTATACCAAATCTTTTTAGCCTAGACTTATGTCCTAGACAATAGTCATGTCATGTCCTTGAAGTGTCGGCATCAACACATGTTGTGCCTGCACAGAGTTAAAGATTGTTTGATCCGCTGCAACTGTAGTTGCAGTGCAAGTGTCCTTTGCTGTAAATTGCTGTCACATGCACCTGTACCTGCAGTTGTATGGTTCAATTTGAAATTTTGCAATTTGCACAGTAGTTACAGTTGCAGGTGTTTCAGGTTATCAAGGCCTTTTAGGCTTTCATTGGCGCTTGGTTGCATTGGAGTTACAATGCATGTTTCTCTTAAGAGGTGGTCATTACGACTTACACTCAAATCTGCGCAAGTCATTGGCTACAACTGAAAGCCTTCTTCCAGCTGTAGTTGCTGCTGCATTAATTAATGTCAGTGAAACTGACACTTACAAATGGCCCATAATGTCCTAGTTGCATGCAACTATAGTTGTGATCCCTGCAATTGTGATATTCCAGAAAATCCCTTAAAGAAGCATTTGTGCTACATACATTATAATTTTGCATGTGTTTGCTATCAGAAGAAAGACTTGGCATCATGCTTCCATGCGATTCTCAATATTTTTGCCGTGGTACTTGTAATGGATATCTTGACTTTGTTACAGGACTATATCTATAAAGCTTTTGTTGTTTTTACTCCTCTTGTAAGATGCCACAACTGAGGAATCTCATACATGATGGCGTAATACTTTTATGTTCATCTTGAATGTGCACATCATTTTAGGAAAATTGAACTTCCCTAGAGATGTATACGAAACCCCTTGTATGCACAAAAAGTACCTCTTATAGTATTTATTGGGATGTTGGTATCATCATCACACTGATAAGGATTCTGTGAACTGTAGAAACATGAGCTTAACATTATGAATCAAGACATGCAAGATCATAAGCAACATAGACACATGGAAGAACAAAAGTATAGCACATTGGATATATATAGTTTGACCTTAATAGGTCTAAACTGCGAGTAGAGCAATGAACATAGTGGCATGAAACCCAGTTAGTTCCTGTTCATGGGATGGTTATAGGATCACAATATGCCACTCATTAAGAATCGTGTACGAGGGGTGTAGGCTTACGGTATGCTAGGGTATATCGTACTAGGTTCGGTTTTTAAATTTAGGAATTAGAGGTTTTGAAGAGTCAAATTTAAGAAGTATACTACTTGATATCACTAATGATAAAAAAGATCTTGAGAATCATGTTGCAATAAGGTACACATACTTTATTTGCTTAATTTCTTGTATTTTTGTGTTGTTTATTCTTTAAAAAAGAGTTTTTTTTAAATTTTTTTTTAACTAGTTTGAATTCTAAATCGGGTCGTCGGAGTTGGTGAATCGGGTCGTGTTCCATGCGAATCTAGGACAATTGAACCCGGGTCATGGTCCGCAATAGCGTCCCAAGTTCCCGAATTCTATTTCAGTGAGAGATTTTTTGCATTCAAGATTGGGTGCAAGAGACCAAAGCCCTATCATGTTCCATCCACATGTGGTTGTCAAGCCTAAATCACATTATCTTTGATTTGATACAAGGTATAAATCGGGAAAATCACTCACCCCACAAGAAACATTGCCTCTCAATGGAAGCCATCATGACTGATGGCTGGCGTCTTTTTTTCCTTTATCTTCATAAAGAGTTATAATTCCATTTTCTTTCTCTATCATTTCCTTTTCTCTCCTTCCCGCTAGAATTGGCGTTTCATCATCCAGTCATCCAGTCTCCAAGGTACCATGGGTTAGTGAAGCCTCTTGTATGTGTTGAGTAACCATGGAAACCTAGAATAAGTCCTTGAAGCCTAAGCATTCATTTACACTGGGAAGGATCATTTAATTGAATTGGAATGAATCCATTCAACTGACCAATTCAAGAATGGTTAACCCAATCTTTTACATAACAGATTTCATGTCCAATCGACCAGTTTCTTATTTTGTTTTATTTTATTTTATTTTGAAGAATATTGTCGATCAGATGCAAAAAAAATGCTGCACCTTATGGTCGACCAATATAACAAACCTGTAGGATGTAAGTGAAGATGTTAGAGCTTAGATTATGACCTATTTTATCGGACTTGGTGGTGAAGACACAATGTATTAAATATCATATATCAGATAAATATAGGGCAGCCAAAATCCATATTGGATTGTAGAAATTGGGGATATATTAGGGATTTGTAAAAAAATATCAGAGTTTCATATTGGATGATTTTCTAATATAACATAATCTTGTTATATGCAATCTAGACATATTTATAAATTCTAAACATAATAAATCACATCATGGTATATGGTTAGGGTTTGCGATTGTTGAGATGGGAGGGATTTGGGGGACGGATTGTGGTTTTTGTGGGTTCGAGTTTACGTTTTTTGGTTTTAATTTGATTGTTGGTTCGAGTTTGGATTCTTAAACCTGACCCTAACCCGAACCCACAATAAAATTAAGAACAATCCAATTTTGCCGATATCTTCAAAGGGATATATCGGTCATATTTCCTATATTGGCTGATATATTAGAGAAAACCCCTGAAAAGAAGAAAACGCTATAGAACCATAAATATCATCGCGATAAGGTCCTCGACCTGATATATCGGTCGATGTACCTATATCAGCCAACATTTAATACATTGTGAATACAACCAATGATTTGATTGTATATGGATTAGTAATCATTGTCATATACAACATGGGGGTAAGATAAATTCATTATTGAAATATTTCGCAAGATACTTAGAGGTCAAAAATAAGGTAAGTGAAAAGGTGTACTATACGATGGTAGATTTTTTCACAATAATTGGAACTTGAATGATGATCATTAACATTATTTTAATGTAGTGAGGATAGTGACTTAGATGCTATGGTTTGGTGGTGCACTAGGGTGTTATTGATTTGATGAAGAAGACGGTGAAGTTGGTGTAATTGCAAGGAAAAGAAAATTGTTATGTTTATCATCTATCGTCTAGTGAAGCTAAGTTATTAGGGTGAAGAAGTGGTATTTGACTTGAACAATTAAGAGGACATGGTGGAACTTGGTGAAGATGGGAGCCTTAATATCTAATGGAAAAAGGCAATGATCGAATAAATCTGCATCGATAGTCTAGGCATTGGGTAAAAATATCATGGTGCTTATTTATTTATTTATTTTTAAAATAGGTTGCTTGTTGTAAAGCAGGATTTAAAGCATGCTTGACAATCCTATATTGTAATGTATGGGGTCATAATCAATTGGTAGATCATAACTTAAGTAGATTAAAATTTAGCTGTTTGGTAAAGAGGATGGTTTATAATCCATGATCTTTTTGTTAAAATGACTAGAAATCCTTAAAACTAGGAGAGAAGGGCAGAGAGAGGTGAAAATGGATGGATGTTTTGTCATTTTCTTGGTCAAATATATGTACTATAATCCACTAAAAAACATAATTTAGGTTAAGTTTTGGTGGATTATAATCCAATATAATCCACTCAGAATGTGGTTACAGACATGCAAAAGTAGATTATAACTCAAAACTCGAATTATAGTCCACTTTGACCAAGGTGTTAAACATGCTTTTAGACCTAGATTTCTTATCCACTACAATACGCATTTTTGTATTATAGTGATTGTTTCATGCTACGAAAAAATTGATGGCTCAACAAGTATAAATGAAAATTTGGTTATTAAGTTGTGGATGATGATAGAGGAAGTGTGTAATACCCCACAACTGTATTCTCACATAGAGTAGGAGTAAAAAGAACAATGAGTTTGTAATTTAACCTGGCGATTCATGTAGAAATAATTGTTAACCATTTTTGCTGATAGATTGAGTTAAACAACGAATTGCACTAAATGAATCCTACAACTTTGTCAAACCCAGGCCTGCAAACCCGTCAATGTGGTGTAAGTCGTGGGATTTACTAAGTGAAAGTGTGAAACATATTATTTGGTTCAATCCACCACAAAAATATGGTGAATATTCTTTCTACTTGTCTCACATGGTTACATTATAAACCCTTCAATCTTTTTCTACTAGATGTGGGAGTGTGGTAGTTAGGTATTATATCAGCCCACTTTAAATATATGCTGTTTTCCTCGCATCGCGGCATGACAATAAGTTCATCCTAGTAGTACAATCAGGTGATATGGAGTTTAGAGGTGACTTGTACGGGTTCTGGAGATAACTCCCATCAGTGATCATACTCATCCGTTGTATCACTTCTTCTGCATAGCATTTTATTTCACACTTCTTGCTAGCTAGCTACTCTGATAATATTTTGTAAAATGATTCACAACAATGTAAAAACATGAACTTTGCCAATAGTCACACTAGCTTATCCTACCACTAGATCTAACAATTTACATATACATTCAGTTATAAAAATGAAGGCACAACTTTTTAAGAGTGTGTTTGGATACGATGATGGTTTTGTTGTGTTTTTCTTAAAAAACACCAACATTGTGTTTTTCACTGAAACTGTTTTCAAAACACCATGGCGAGTTTGTTTTGTCAAAAGCTAGTTGACCCTTTCCATACACGTGTTATAATATTATTTTATATTATTATAAATATATTACATAAAATAGTGTTAGTATAATATAATAAACACATTGATAATATGTTATATTAATTATAGGGTAAATTACACTTAAATACCCAAAGTTTCCCACAAATTTCACATAAATACTCACAATTCGAAACCCTTAAGATAAATTTCCATAGTTTCCGCTGCTGAAAAAACTAACATGCTGTTAAAAAAAAGTAAATGACGTAACTGCCCCTTCTCCTTTTCTTCTCCTTCTACCTTAGCTTAAGCTGCCAAAGCTCTGTTCCCCTCTTTCTTGAGATTTTCATCTCAAGGTCTAATCTTTTTCATAAAAATCCCATGTTTTTTCTGTAAGCCTTGCTCTGCTCCCCTAAAACTTTGGCAAATTCTTTCAGAATTCAGCTCTTTTAGATCTGAACCTAAGAACCAGCTCCAAAATCCAATCATCTCCCATCTTTGCTATCAAAATCCAACCTTATGCATACAACAAACCTCACATGCAACATCAGTTCCTGTTGGTTTTCTTAATTGATGTCTCCTCCTAACCAAACCGAGCTGCTTATTATCAAAATCCAATCTCCTTCGTTGTCTTCCTCTATTGCTTCTACGATTTCTCATGCACTAACCATAATCCCCATTCTTCTATTAGTCCTTCTCTACCTATTATTATGTGTTTCATATATATTATTTTCAATAGTTTAAATGAAAATAAAGTTTAATAATGGCTTCAAACTCCTCCGATAGGACTTATAACTTGAGGAAAACTTTGAGCTATTGAAGTATAATCATTTATGTGATATTTGAGGAAAACTATGGGTAGTCAAGTGGAAATTACCTTAGTTATATTATATTATGTATATTATATTATATATATTTTATTATTTTAATAATACACAAACTATTATATTATATTAAAAATTGTTAATTTATTAGATACACTGTACTATAATATTTAATAATATAATATATTATACTAGAAATATAATATGTTATACTATAACATTATATATTATATACATTATACTATAAAATATTATCTTATTTAATTATTACCACTGTTTTAAAAAACCTCCGCCTAGTCCGCTTAGGCGTACGCCTAGGCCTAGGCGCCTAGGCGGTACCTAGACCGTCTAACTAGCGCCTAGAGCCTATGCGGTATTTAGGCTGTTCACCTAGATTTTACGAACGTTTAGGAGAGCATTATCTGCTTACGTGAATTGCACCCTGTAGGCATTGATTGTGATTTTATGTGTCATAGTCCACACGTCCTCCAAACTCCACTAACCTCCAAATATGAACACCTTCACTACCTCCTCCAATCTTCAGCAAAATCTCATCGACCACCACTTAAATGAAGAAAAAACAAATGCCCAGAAACCGCTTAGGCGCCCGCTTAGACGACTAAGCGCTAGGCACCAAGTCCGACGCCTAGAAGCGCCCAACGTTTAATGTAACATTGATTATTACAATGTATTATCAAAATATTTTATTATAATATAATATATTTGACTATAATATAATAAATTATATTAATATAATTAATAAGTTATTATCAGATTATATTGTAATAAATATATATTAAAGTACAACATATTGTATTATAGTAATATATATTAATATTATTAATTAGATTTTTATGATATAATATTTAATAATGTAATAGATTACTAGTTTTGTAAAAATATTCAATTTTGGTCAAAGCGCGTAGATAATATAAACTGCATAGAATTTTTAATTATTCGAAAAGAGTTTTAGAGTTTGAGAGAATATAGAAAAGAGAATGAGAATTGTCCAAAGAACCATGCGTTTATTCATATATTCACTTCTATTTAGAAGTGTTAAAGTTACATAATAATTATCTAAGCTTTACACCTCAAAATGAAAGATTTCAAATTACAATAATTTACATAATTTTATGACTTGAGACTTGACATAATGATAACTAAAAACAAAAACTAAAAAGATGTCAGACTTTAAAAAAATAGTGATTTGATGTGACAACTAACTTTACAAATGACCTAAATTGCTGTCAGAGCCGTTCTATTTCTTACAGTTGAGAAGATTAAAGGTATTTTCTTCAATCTTTAAGGGAACTCTTCTTAACCTCTATAGCTAAGATTCTGTCTAATATTATGTGAAATTAATAAAGAATCATGTTAAATTCTTGTTTATAGTTCATTTTCTTTCTATTAAACCTTGCGAGGGAGACTTGAATGGTCCTTAGAGAGAATGATTACTCGAGAATTGGCTTAGAATTAGGAGTCCTTAGTTCAGCTATATCGTCGCTAGAATCTTAGGCGTTTTCTAGCTATGAATGGCACACTAAACAACTGACAACTAACCTTAATTCTTCGCAAGTTCAGGGTTAACACCAAAGTCAAGTCAAATAGAAAGAATGAATTTTATGAAGAGAAATTAAGTTTTTTGTTAATTAGTAACAAAAAGTTTTGTCAAATCTAAGCTGGAATAATAAAGGAGACAAAAAGAAAAAATGGAAAATAAAAATGTCTATAATGGTTTTGAAGAATGTTTTTATAAAGTAAAACCATATAATAATCTACAACATGTTGACAATAATCAATAAAAAATTCTATTAGAGCATATAGCTAACATGTTGAATTATGTGGTTGATAATAATCAAACTCATTATTCTAAATTATAATTACTAAATGATAATTTAGGTGATAAAAATAAAGCTATAAAGAAAATCAAATGGCCTTAAATATTAAAATAGAAAGTATATATGAGGAGTTCATCAAAATAAATGAAAAACTAGAAAGTATAAAAGAATTTAAAAAACAATTAATAGATATTATGTAATTTATAAATATATTACTATAATTTATTATATTATATTATAATATATATATTGAATGACTAATTGTAAATTATAGTACTTTGGAATCTTTTTTTTGAGATGTAAAGTTTAAGTAATTGTTATGTAACTTTAACACTTCTATATATAGAAGTGAATATATGAATAAAGACATGATTTTTTTGGATAATTCTCATTCTCTTTGCTAAAACTGTCAATACTTTGAAACTCTCTTTGTATATTTAAAAATTTTATGTCAGTTTGTATTTTCTGCGCACTGACATAAATTGTATGATAAATATATATTAAAATATAACATATTATATTATCATAAATATATGTTATGTTAAAATATAACATATTACATTATATTATCATAAATATAATATAAAAATTTATACTATAATGTAACAAGTTAGTTTTATTTAATAATTAGTATTATATCATATTGGTTATCATATATTATTTTATATTATAAATTGATTAATAATATTAGATATATATTTTTATATATTTTAGTAATTATAATAAAATATATTTTAATAATGCTTTATATTGTATATTATTAATATAATATTTTATATAATATATTATATTCATTGTTGTTATATTTTATTAATTACAATATATACATTATAATATAATATTTTAAACATTATGTTACTGAACTCAAAACGCCACACAACTCAACACCTAAAAGGTGTTTTGAGATAGTGTTCTGTTTTAGATTTTTTTCCATAAGGCATCACACAAAACTCAACACCTAAAATGTGTTTTGATATATCACACAAAACTCAACACCTAAAATGTGTTTTGATATAAGTGTTTTGTTTTCTATTTTTTGTTCATTAGTGTTTCGTGTTTTCATTGAAACACCATGGTTTTCAAATGTGTGGCGTTTTGGTTTAGGCAAAAACACCATGAAAACAAAGAAACACCATGGTTGTCAAACATTCCCTTGAATAAGTTTCAAACTTTGCAACAAATATGAAACTTGGGAATCAAAACAGGAAGAGATCAATGAAAGAGGATGTTTGCCATGATTCGGTAGAGATCCTATGGAAAAAGCACCACCATTGTTGTAGAGACTCCTCCAAAGCTTACATCTAGGATTGAACATGAAAAAATGAATTAGATAAAGGATAGAGATCTAATTGGTATATATTTTGGAGAAAAAACTTAGAAATTAAAATACTTATTTTGGGGCTAGAGATTTAACACTCTTAAGAATTGTATCTTCAATCTCTCATCTTCTTGGTCATGTCAACTTTATCTCCACCCTTTTCCCTCTTTCTCCTCTTTTTCATTTCCTCTCTAATTTCCCTTTCTTTTCTCTTATCTTCTCTCTTTTCTCTTCTCTAATCTTTGGGGGTTTATTCATTAGTTTAATTTGGGGACGCTTGGGATAGTTTTTCGGAAAAAAGAGACTTAGAATTTACCTTTTGGTGTTATTGATTTTTTAAAAAACTAGTGGATATTTGTCCCACATGGGATAAAATTGCCCAATCTCTATAGTAAAATTTTTGTCCTTAAAAAAAAGTTTACCCTAACCTTTACATTGGAACAATTGACAAGTACGATAATCAATGTTTGAAAAAGCCTCCGCCTAGGCCGCCAAGGTTAAGACTGTACCTAGGTTGAGGCTGTACCTAGGTCGCCCGCCTAGCCCTTAGCGCCTAGGCGATACCTAGACTACCCATAAATTATGAGAGCGCTTTGGGGAATGTGGTTTGCTTAAGTTGACTGAGCTCTTTCGGCCTTGATCATGATTACTGCATTGTAGTCTCTATGCCCTCTAACCTCCAAGCTCTTGTGGCCTCCAACTAAGATCACCTCTTCTACCTCCTTCAACATTTGGCAAAACTTCTACCACCACTTAAACAAAGAAGAAATCCACCTCAGAACCAATCTGGTTCTTAAGCTTTCTATAACATCGATATTTACTATCAATTATTGTAATTAAAAAAAATAAAAATAGGTTAGCTGCATGGACCCCTTCTTGGCTCCTAAGCTCTAGGTATCGTGTCCAACACCTAGGCTGCCTAACACTTTTTGTAACTTTAAGGATAATTTTGACGCATTCATACATTAACTAACTAATATATGTTAATTATATGCAATAATTTAACAAATAATATAAATTAGATAAATACAAATATTTTGATAATTATATTATTAAAAATATTATTATATTATATTAAGTATACTATAATATAACATGTTATAAAATAATATATTATAATTTATTATAGTACAATATATTATATTGCAATATATTATGTTATACTATATAATAATATTATATATAATATACTATAAAATAATATTTTTTATTAAACATAATAAAGGACATTATTTTATAATATAATTTGTTATATTGCATTCTACTATAATATATCATATTAAATTAAAATTATTTATAATATATTATATCAAATATAGTATAATGTACTTTTATTGGCAGAGCCAAGAATTATGGCTGGGGGGGGGAAAAAAAAAAAGCCAAAAATAATCAAACATGATAAGCACATGAATATTTTGACACAATTGAATAGTGTATTAAGTTCTCAACATCATTGTGTAATAGAATTTCTAAAATAACACTTTTTATTATAATATAGTGTTTACAATAGCGTTCTTCTTACCTTTATTTCTTTGAAATCGTTTCATGACATCTTCCTCATCAATTATACAAAATTTTCAGTACAAGGCACCAAATAATCATTCATATACTCATCTCACATTCTGTTTCTAAGATTATTCTTAATAAGTTACATTACTGAAAATGATTTTCCAACACTTGTTGCAATGACAATATTAATGCTAACTTCACCCAACTTATATATCAAAGGACATATAGTGTCCATCTTCAATTCATTCAACTTCTTAGCAAGCTTACCAATCCTTTTAATTTCACAAAAATGATGACGAGTAGCTACTTAAGGAATGTAGTCAAGTTGATCGCTAATCTCCATGCGATCTACTTAGAAAAAATCTTTAGGATAAAACTCAACCAATATTAATTTTCCCTTATTTAACAAAGAGAATGAGTTACTTGGTTCAAGGCATGCCACACAAATAGGAATGAGCCCAAGGGGGGCAGCAAGGGCCGTGGCTCCATAGAGTTTTCGAAATAGTGCACTATTAACTGTTGGTGCACAAATTTTTCTCATTCGTTGTGCTATTTATTAGGGAGAATAAGGGAACTTATTATGGTCTACAACTAATTCTAATATGTTAGGGAAAATAAGCAAATGCAGTGGGGTCCATTACTTAGTATTTTAAATCATCTACAACTTCTTTGCGAACAGATCGTTGACTCCTCCATTTTGATGAATTTTATTTCATTTTTTTTCTAGGGCTTTCTAGACGACAATCCTCCAAATCTTTCATATTTTGAAAATAGATCACAAAATCTTCATATTTTGAAAGTAGTCCCCAAAATTTTTAAATGTTTTGGAATTAGTCCCCTAAATCTTTCAAACAAGTTGCTAATTAGAGGAACTAATTTCAAACCACTTAAAAAGAATTGGAGGACTAATTTCAAAATGTGAAGATTTGGGGGGGACCAATTCAAAATATTAAGGGTTAAGGGGACTAATATCGAAACCCCCCCATTTTGTAACCTTAAAAGAAAGGGAAGAGAGCAATGACAAAGGCCGATTAGCCGGTTCCTTATCATGGAAGGGCTCTGATCAATTAGATTAGAATTAGGGTTTCATCTAGTCTTCCCTATCTTAATGATTTGGACATAAAAATCTTATTTTTTGGGGTATACTTTTGAATTAGAAATAAGATTCATTATCCCTGTAAATTGAGTTTTTCTTAATGTATTAGCTTTTTAATTAATTAATTCAACACCTCCATATTGTCAATTTTGTGTAGCTTTTTAGCTTTTTATTTTTTTAACCTAAGTGACTTTTGATGTGATAAGAAGCTTGATTAATGTTGGCCCCCCATCTGAACAATTCTGGACTCGTCCCTACACACAAGAAAGCAACTCCATATTATGATTATCAAAGCAGTTCAACTCTTTGTCGTGAGACATCCCAAATATAAACTAATATTAATCACATGAAATGCAAATAAAATATGAAGAAGACAAATAGCACGAGTATATGTGGTTTGGCTTGTAGTCTACACCCACGGGCGAAGGAGAATAGTTTTACTATTAAATTGCGAGGAATACAATTTGGAGATCTCTCAATCACCAATCTCAAACACACCCTAATAATTCCAATACAATCTCTCTCAAATAAAGAAGAAAAGAGAGCATTCAATCATTAACCGAGAGTTGAATAAAATACCCGTTGTTTGTTTCAGGTGCTTCAAAGATTTCGTCCTTTCTTTGCTGCTTTCTGTTTGATGCCTTATAATCCAATGACTTATGTGATATTATAGAGGCTTAGTTTTGCTAGTTGCTGTTAGCAAACAATTCCAAAAGCAATTGGATTCTCAATGCCAATATAATCGAAACGAACTGTCATTATCCTTCTACTCCTCATACCGTGCATTGCTAATAGGAAGTCCAGTAGGATTGAATATGCTATCCAATGTGGGATTTTAGCTCTTAGTCAGAACAAGACTGAGCCAATGTCAATGGGTGTCGAGTTCGACCTAGGTTAGTGGATAACCATGTAAACTCTAGATGTATTGAACAATGTAGTGCTGAGGATTTGTAGGCATTGAAACTCCACGCTTTTGTCTTCCAACTACAAATATCTTTCATATTCGGAATCACTATCCCATGCAAATTAAAAAAATTACAGGTCACTTTCAACAATTTATTCCAAAAAAATTCTCTTAGTTTTTGCAACCATTGATTAACTACTTTAACAAGATTCATAGCATTAGCAAAGTCTTGATCTCTTCTTTGTAATGCTTGTGATAAGTTATTTGTGATTCTAAAAATATTTTTGGTCAAGTGACAACAATACAAACTCAAAATTAAACAACCAACACAAGATCACATTTCGCTTCATGTTTTGTGCATCACCATCACCTTCCGCAGAAAAGACCTCTACATCAATCACTGAGGAAAACAAGACAAACAGACTCATAATTGTGCCTTAATGTTAACCCAAACTTGTGTCTCCCGGCCGTTTCAAATTTGTTTCTTGATTCAACCTTTATTTTGTCTTGGGTTCACCTCTACAAATACCATTAATTACTTTGTCAAGTTGTTTTTCTCGATAAATATCTTAGCACTTGCACGAGCCTTGAACAACATTTATTATCATGATTCATGGGAGTGTGTTTGAAGAACTCATTAAGCGAATTATGTTTCTTCACTACTACGAGTATCAATTGAAGTTAATGAACAAAACAATGAGCATAGTAGGCTGATTCATTCTCCGCTAATATCAACGCCATAAGACAATTCAACTCTCCTTGCATATTGCTGCCTCCATCATATCTTTCCCCACACATTTGACATGCTCATTCCTTGCATAGCATAAGTAGATTCAATAGCTGCTTTTAATGTCATTGCCTTAAGTGTCCTTAACATAAACGATTATAATAAAACGTTCGATGATGCTTTCCTTTTTATCCAGATAATGTACAATAAGAGCCATTTGTTCTTTAGTTAATACTTCACGAGATCCATCAACTAATAAAGCAAACAAATAATCATTCATGTCTGCAATTATAGCTTTTGTTTTCAGATAGGCACAAGGATTATGGCTTTCTTTTTGAATCGTTTGTGAAATCAGTTTATTCTTGTCTGGAGCATTTGACAACACTATTGTAGAAGTTCAAAAAACCATCCTTCAAGGATTTTTCTGATTCATCATGGCCACGAAAAGAGCTTCCTTTACGCAAGAGAAACATGATTGCTCTGGCCATTGTTCTAAGCAGAGGCGATAATCTATCTGTTCTTGTGGAGAAGCTTTACATGCATTAGTGTCTATATGTCGCTTCTGGTTCATGAGATGTTGACAAACTTTGAAGCATTGTGTATGAACACTATTGTGGTCCCCGACATGCTTTCTCAAAGTCTACTATCCCATACCAACAAAATGATCACCACCTCCTTTTTGTTAATTTGGTGGTTTGAACAAATAACAATATAGACTATTTGCTTTCACTATGTTCCAACCCACTTCCATACTCTGAATCGATCTTTGTGAAAATGACAATCTCTATGTGTAGGTTAGTATGCGACTGTAGGTTGGCAAGAACTCTTTAGCAAGTAATATGCTTTAACTTGGTTTGAAGATCTTGAACTTTGTAAATAAGTAGGCAGTAATATGCTTTAAAATAACTGCTGGTAGCTTAACAGAAAGCATTTAATGGAATCCCATATGCTTGTGCTGGCGATGTATTTTACTAGGATTCCATGCAAGTTTATATTTAGACTTCCCCTCGATTTATGTACCATATCACTCACTGTACATATAATTTTAATCTACAGGGAACATCAGATGAAGTTGTGGATTGTTCTCATGGAAAACAACTTTGGGACCTATGTAAGGATAAGTATGAACCTCTTTGGGTTAAAGGCGGTAAACATTGTGACCTAGAGCTATTTCCCGAGTACCTTCGACATCTCAAGAAGTTCATATCAACTGTTGAGAAATCACCATCCATAAGAAACACATGGAGGATGAGCACAGATCACTTTGAACCTTCTAGAAGGAGCACCGACTGTTTTGAATCATCAAGGAAGAGCACAGATCGAAGAGAGAAGCCACGGCTCAGCATCGATAAGAGAAATAAAGATCATAAAACTAAAGATAAGTTGGATAAGTTTAAGATCTCATTTGATCATATTGAGAGATCTCGAAGGAGTGTTGATTGTCTTGAACGGCCAAAGAGGAACACTGATCAATTTGATAGGGGTCGGAAGAGTGTTGATCGATTGGACAGAATATGGGCTGGTTAAATCTTCACACTTTGTTGTAAATTTATATTTGAGCTTGGCTGTGTTTAATAGTTTGTTTGCCCATTAATTTTCGAGTAGTTTGTTCTATGGAAAATTGCATAACAATAGGTTGGAGTAAGGTGGTGTAATTGCTAACATAACTGTATCTTTTCGGTTTTTACTTTTCTGAGGATTTTTAATAAACATATAAGTGATTGGGTTGGTGTATCTGTTATTGTACCTCTCTACTTAAGTTGTCTGCCAAAGGCTTGTAATAAAGGATAGAATTGAAGAAAAATAGTATCTCTTTACTACTTGATCTTTGTTCTCTTATTTTATTTCTATATCTTGAAGTTTATCATACACTGCCTTAAAATCTGCAGAGCTGTAACATGGCAAAAACTACATTAAGGGAAAATGGAAAAACTTTGCTTTTTTAAAATTTAGAACTGTATCACATGTTTTGTGTTAAGTTGTTTTGGACTTCTATAGTTATCAAGATTAAGCGCTCACGATGTACTTCCAGCCTCTTGCGTCTATTTACAGAACCTTTTGAACTGTTTTCATGTCTTTAAATTCCTCTGTTTATTCGGATGTACAAGATGAGCTGCTGTAAAGTTTTGCCATACTGTTGTATTTCAGAATAATGTAAGACATGTATGTATCTGTAAATATACACAAACTCACGTACACACACCTACATCCTTGAGTACATTCGAGCCCATTCCTAAGGGCACATACAGGAACACGCCTAGACAAACTCGTCAGGCACAAGCACACACGCGCACACCTATACAACTACACACTTTTTTCTGCGCATCTACACACATCCAAAAGGCACATGCATATACACACAGGTGTATGCATCATGCCCACCCGCACATGCATGTTCAAGAGTTGAGTACCCACATGAACACATGACATGCACGAGCAGAGGTGTACACGCATGCACAAACACGTACACCTACATGCATCCACGCACATACAACACATGCACTTGTAGACACCCACAAATACACATGCACACAACATGCATGCACCCACACGCTTTTGCCATACAAAGGTACAAACAAGTACACATGGACATGCACAATCTCACATGCTAACACATTTCTTACATGTATGCATACGTGTGCATACATGAAGACAGAAATAAGCACACCTTGATGCACACATAAGCACGTCCAGTACAAACATTCATACTCCTGCGACACGGATATACACGCGCACACACACACGTACACATCCTCAAACATTTACTTACACATGCACAATTGCACATGTCCAAGATCACAACAAACACAAATGGTATCAGTCCATCTTAGGGGATGGCAACAGTTTTAGATATGGCTTAGATATGATACTTACTATATTCATATATCTTGTCATTCACGGATATAGATATGGATATACCTCAGTAAGGAAAACTCATAGCCATATCCACTAAAATCGGATACGGATACGAATATACATGAAGATGTACATACAAATATACATGTGGATATAAAACGGACATGAAAAAATAAAAATAATATTAAAGGAATATAATTCATATGGTACAATAGAGTTCATTCATATATGTTATGACGAGTCCCTAGGATAAACTAATATCAATTACACGAAAGCACAAAAAATATCAAGATTACAAGAACACATAGATATACATGGTTCAGCTTGTAGCATATGACCATAGGTAAAGAAGGAGAATAGCTTTACTAATAATTTGCGAGGAATACAATGTTAAAGTCCCTCAATCACTCAATCCCTAATACACCCAAGAGCCTAATACAATCCTTCTAAAATAAAGGAATAGAAGAGAAAAATATCAAATAGGCTTCACAAGAGAACTCTCTCTTCTTGATTGATGCTCAGATTGATGATAATTTAATCTTGGATGACCCTATATACATACAGATCCAAAAGGCCAATTGCTTGCTTCTCAAGGAAATAGAATCACAATGGGAATATCATTTCCATATGATTGATTATGTTAGCAAATTAAGTCTATGTGGGATACCTAATCAATTAGAACCTTTAATTGATCGAGATTATTTAAAAGTTAATTAGGTATCTGTTATGGATTATTCAATTGCCAAATTGAGGTCTCTCGTCAATAACAGGCAAGTATCCCATATTACATCTAATTCGGCCGACTCGACACTTGGGATAACTAAAGTCTCCGATTCAGTTGACTCTCCATGTCGACATCTCGCCAGGGTCGACTAGAGAGGAGCGAGGGTCGACTTGAAAGGCGGTACCTCTCGTCATCCCTCCATGCGAGACAAAAGATAATTGCCACCTCGAGCCCCCTGCTGACAACACATCGAAATCACATTAAATGCGTGACAGGCGCCATCATTTCTCTATCCCCAATACTATTTATGGCACATCGGACCATGCCGTTCAGCACGCCGCCTGTCCCATCTCATTAAATGCTAAAATAACCACACTCACTCCGCGACCGACACTTGTAAAGTCAAAGCTGACTCAGCTGTCAGCCCTGACTCGACCGAAGAGACCAAAATGACCCTCATTCATTGCCATAAAAAGGAGAAATGATTCCTAACGTGAGGTAAGCAACTCACTCCGCGACCGACACTTGTAAAGTCAAAGCTGACTCAGCTGTCAGCCCTGACTCGACCGAAGAGACCAAAATGACCCTCATTCATTGCCATAAAAAGGAGAAATGATTCCTAACGTGAGGTAAGCAATTTTACTCAGCATTTTCCTCCCTTCCACTGCACTTAAGAATTTCTATAGTTTGCCACTTTTCCACTCAAGTCTCTAGTTAAGTTGATCATCGGAGTAACAACGGAGGAACCAGACCCTGCCCTCTTACGAGTTGTTGCATGTGCAAGGAAGAACAACTCTACTCTAAACTAGATATTTAGAGAAGTTAGCAGCCCCTGATCAATCTTATTCTGACTAATTATCTATTTGATTATTTAACAACAACAGTTTAGCGCCCCTCGTAGGGCCTTCTCTTTTTTTCGAGCAAGCATGTTTGGTTTTGGGAAGAAGGCTGATCCATCCTTTCCTGGAGGACCACATCAGAGCTATGTCACCCAAGCCCAACTTGAAGAGACTGCTCAAAAGATCTCTCACTCCCTCCAATAGCAGCTTGCAACCTTCACCAGTGAACTCTAAGCTGGTTTCCACCACCGTAGTGAGCTAACTCTGCCATTCCTCCTCCCTCTGGCGACCATCGCTCAAAGACTCACCCCCCTCAGAATCTTAGCATGTAGTCCCACCTCAAACTCCTCATTCTTCCACCAAGTAGCAGAGAGATCACGTCGAGCAAGCGACCCATTGTCATACCATTCAACTCGCCAAGTGAATCCTCATCAGCGTCTCCTCCAGTACATAGAAGCGAATGGCAAGATCCCTGGCCCTAGTGTCCATACGGATCACATCGCGAGAGGAATGTCGAGGGCTCTCCGTCATCAACATGCCACTCCAGTCCCCTCAGCAACTCATGGGGCTCCTGGATATGATTGGGTGTATCGACCATTCGCTGAAGCCAACAGGGGGAACACTCCCCTTACCGATGACATCATGAGCACTCCATTTGAGAAATTCAAAGATGCCTCATGTGGAGAAATACAAGGGTGAAGGAGACCCTGCCGAGCACGTCTAGAGCTATTATAATATAATGAGCATGCTCTAGGTGCCCGAAGCTATCATTTGTCAGTGCTTCATCATTACCTTGTCAGGGAGTGCCAAGCTTTGGTGGAACACCCTAGAGAAGAAGTACATTAGCAACTTTCAATAGCTCAGTTAGAAGTTTATCCATCACTTCTTGGCCGACACCAAGCAGAAGCTACCTCCTCATGTTTTCATACATATGAGGTAGGATCCTAGAGAGAGCCTTCGAGCCTACTTCAAGAGGTTCTAGGTGAAGAGACTGGAGGCTAATGACCCAGGGAGTTCGGTCACTATGTCTGCCCTTGTAGATGGTCTACTGAATAATGAACTGGCCGACTCATTGGCCAAGAAGCCTATCGCCAATTATGAACAAGTGATGGCCAAAGCTCACGGGTACATGGACATGGAGGATGCTCGAGCTTACAAGGTGGTGGCTAAGGTGGCAGAAGCATCCACAGGAGTGACCCCAGCATGAGCAGTAGTTACAACAACACCTATACCTACACCACCGGCCCTTGTAGCGGCCCAACAGTAGTGCCGGCACCAGAGTTGACTAGAGGCCCTCCAATATGGCAAGAGTGGCCGAGAGACCCTCCAAGAGTTGACTCCTACTCTAATCGGTCTAACATGAGGGACCGAAGGAGGGAGCTGGTGCCTAGAGCCTCTCTCATATTTCTTAACACCTCTCCGGTTAAAGCCCTCAACATGGTCCGGAAGGAGGGACAACTCAATGATCTCCTTCCTAAGATGAGGTAAGATCCTCGGAGTAGAGACACTAGGCAATACTACTGATACCATAAGGATCACAACCACCTCACCAATGACTTTCGAATCCTAAAAAGGGACATAGAGGACCTGATACAGAGGGGATATCTGAAGAAGCTTGTCTCCCACAGAGATAGGAGCGAAGTTGCTCTAGCCACGATTGACAGGAGGTCTCGTTCACGATCACCTCCCCACTATAGCAGGATAGCCCCCCGAGCCTAGCCATAAGGGGGTCATCAACACTATTACCGGTAGCCCCACAATTAGAGGGTCATACAACAATGCTCAGAAGAGGTATGCTAAAAGAGCATTGCGGATCAGCGTGCATGACAAGAAGCCGAGAATGAAAGAACCCATCTCCGGGTGAAGAGAATCATGGTGGACACAGGAAGCTTGGTGGATTTTCTGTATATCGATGCCTTCAATCAGATTGGCATTGACAAATGCTAGCTGTAGCCATGTAGGGGCTCTCTCATCGAATTCATCGGACACTCCCTTCAACTCGAATGGATGATCACACTCCCCCTGACGGTCGGAGAGTACCCCCGGTAGTGCATTGTCTAAGTCTAGTTCTTAGTGATGAATCTCAAGATAGCCCATAATGTCATCTTAGGCCCAACCACCCTCCACCTCTTATGGGCCATCCTTTCTACCTATTACCAGATGCTGAAGCTCCCAACTCCTAATAGAGTCAGAGTCGCTAGGAGCAACCAACTAGAGTCTAGGTCCTACTACCTACTCTCAACTAAAGGCAAGGAGATGCAAGAGACCCTGCCTAGGCCGGCCCCCAGCCTCAGCATCCACAACTGCTTGGTCTTCCTCCATAGGCCTGCCTGGAGGGGGAAACATCATCAAAGATGATGACCACCGACTGTTGGTAGGAGGGATGAC
>NC_033802.1:42774930-42775866 GCF_001876935.1 Asparagus officinalis | reverse complement strand
GACTCAAGCCACTTTAGCCGACCCATTGGGTCATTGGCCCTCGTCCTATTCTTTTCCATCCTCTCCTTAGCCATGGCACATGACCCAGCCAACCTAATGGCTACCTCCGCCATTTTGACCTTAAGCTGCTGACCTCCTACGAGGCCAGATCCCCCCTCAACCACTTTTAGGGACTCATGGCTGAGCTTGACTCCTCTCCCCTCGAATTCCTTTAAGGGTTTTTTTCTAGAGGGAGAGCTAGCAGACTCACCTACACCTTGTTGGCCTTAGAAGGGGGAACGCTTGATAGGTTGGCCACTCAAAGTGATGCCGTCTCAAAGAGATTAACCCTCTCTCAAGACCCGTGTAGGATCAGATCTTCTCAACCTTTCATCTCTCCTTAATAGTAATGATACATGGCTTCAACACGTCTTTGTTGACTTTTTTCCAATTAGGACAAGATAGGATGCAGTCAGTCCTGAAAAACCACGTAAACTGCTCCTTTCAGTCTCTGTTGGAGTTTGGAGCATTAGATACAAGCTTGTAACCCCCAGTGTACTGTAGGAAGTAGTAGGGATCTTTCTTCATTGACTTGGCACTGATGAGATTCCCTAGTAAGTGCAAGCTCGACTCAATGCTGACCCGATGGCAGATCACCAGGAATCCCAATAGGACCCCAACTGCGTTGCGTGTGAACTGTGAAAGAGACACACCCAAAATAATGCACACATCCCTAATAAAGGGATGGAGAGGCAATCGGAGCCCATACTCCAGACGGGCGATGCATAGAGGTGACTTGTTCTGGCCATGGCGGTACACTAGCTCGTCCTCACTCAGCGCCGACAGAGTAAATGCCTTGGGGAGATCATAGAGCTCATGACACATCTCAAGCTCCTGGGTGCACATTTTCGTATAGATTGGCCGAAGAAAGTTAATATTTTCTTCGTTGCGATTGGC
>NC_033802.1:42747632-42774920 GCF_001876935.1 Asparagus officinalis | reverse complement strand
AAGCTTGAGCAGCCATGAGAGATCGATAGAAGTTTATGATGGAGTTGCTAGAATCTAAGAGATGAGGAAGCCAAGAGTCAAGGGCAAGAGTTTGTGAAGAAAACCCCCTTTTGCCATCGAAGAAATATATATAAGCCCCAAGGGGGACACGTGGAGTAATCAGGATAGTCAACTCAATTCAAAACAGATGGGCGAGATCTGCCTTGAAATCCGAACGGTCCACACAAAAATTGAAGCGCCGCCATTTTTACTCCGCACCCCTCCCCTCAAAAATTGAAGAGACAGCAATACATGGCCTTTTTTAACATTATCGTGTCATTTCAAATAGCCATGCTTCACCTACCTAATAAAGGCATCTTGGAGCTCACCAAATGACGTCTATTGAACTTAAAGTTGATTTAACCCAATCGATCCTATGAGTCGACAACATGTGTGCTCAAGTAGAGACGCAATGTTAATCAACTCTCCATGAAATCAAATGGCCGACCCTTCTGAAAGTACCTTAGAGGGGGAGGGTGAATAGGGTAATTGCTAATCTAATTCGATATCGATGCCAAATTAAAACTAATAATAAATTATTCTGGAAATGATGATATATACAAGAATATAAACAAGGATATTTAATGAAATAATGGGTAATAAAATATGAGACAATAGGTGATATAAAAATATGCACAAGAAAAGTATGCCAAAGCCAAACACAAACAAACGATATGATCACGGAGTTCGGTCTAACACTCGACCTACGTCTCTGCTCCTCACCTCTAGGAGATCTCAACTATTAAAAAATAACTACAAAATCGGTTTTTAATGCTCATAATTTTTTTTTGCAATTCATACGATATCAATCCCACAAGACACTCCTCTAAGCGTTAGCCTACCCGTGTCACCTTCCTCAAGTGCTTGGAATTACTACCTCTTCCTAGGCTTTACAACCAACCCACTCCTCTTAGAATTGACCCCGGTTTATCCTAACCATTCCTCTAAGTGTCCTTATGTATTACAACATATTTTCATAACGAGTACAAATAAAAGATTTGTTCTCTAACAAAGACGGGAACAGAAAGTAAGCTCTCTCAATATAACAACCCTACAACCCAAGTATACAATATGTGAAATACTAAAGCTCAAATGGTTGTGTGTGTAACAATGAGTTAAATGAAGTTAAACTCAAACCAATCGAGCATAAGTATTTGAGAAACAAAAATGTTAAATAGCTAGATGAAAAGTTTAGAAAAACTTCTCTAAAAACAAAGAGATGTTGATATATAGATTTGAGGTTGAATGCCTCAAAATCGAAATTAATATTTTTCTCTTTGTGAAACTTTCTTCACATAAATAAAATACACTTTGATCTGCAAAAATGTGAAACAAAACTGCGGAAAACTATCTTGTAAAACTCTTGTGAAAATACTAAAGGTTTAGGACTATTTATAGCCTAAAAAACAAAGCTCAACAAAAACTAGTTGTTACAGAAAAATAGTCGTTCGGTCGACTGATGAGAAAAATCAGCCGGCTGACAACACTACATTAGTCGACTGATATAAGTAATCAGTCGACTGATGAGACTGAAAAACTCAGGTTGAAAATTTTGCACTTGTCGGTCGACTTAAAAATTACATCGGTCGACTAAAGAAAGAGGGTTGGTCGACTGATAAAACTAATCGGTCGACTAATAAGACTAAAAAATCAGACACTAAAAAATTCTACTGGTTGGTCGATTGGTGGAGCCAATCGGTCGACTGATACTTGATTTTTCAGATACTTAAACTGCTAAAAACTTGATTTTCTAAAATCGATTTAAAAAATCAAATTAACTCCATAAATAGTAAAATTGGGAAAATGTTTTTATATATGAAAATAAACATGTGAGAAAAGAAATTT
This sequence comes from Asparagus officinalis, assembly GCF_001876935.1. Taxonomy (NCBI): domain Eukaryota; kingdom Viridiplantae; phylum Streptophyta; class Magnoliopsida; order Asparagales; family Asparagaceae; genus Asparagus; species Asparagus officinalis. Next base: position 42,773,036 of record NC_033802.1, on the reverse strand, counting down.
CTAAAATATCATTTTCCATTTGTGAAAACTTAATATTTTGCAAAATCATCAAAAATATGGAGTCGTTAAATGCTCGATTTTGATGAACTCATTTCAAACAAGTTTTGATATAGACTTTTGAAAAGATGTAAAATGATATCATTAAGTCTATAATCCAAAACTACAATATATTCTCAAATGGATGTATGATATGATAAATTGAGAAAATGTGGACGTGTATGATTTGAGCTTAAAATATAAACACATAAAGTACACAACTAAACTTAAAACACTTTACCACGCTAATGATCTTCATTTAGCTCGATCTTGGTAGCGGATGAAGCGATAATGTATCAATACTTGAATTGCGATGGCTTTATTCTAATTTCACTAACCTCCAAGATATCATCATTGACGCTCAAGTCCAACCAACCTCCAATAGAGGATCTTTGTGTAGGATACCTAACAATCCAATGCAAACACTCGACAAACGATATTAGGAATTATTTGTTAATTATCAAAATCAAATTAGATGGTAGTCTCATAAACATGAGACCTAACAATCTTTTCGTTTTTAATGATGACAAACAATCTACACAAAGAGTATAGAAAATATGTATGATACCAATGAATATATAATTTGTAACCCTCATGCATGATAGAAAATGATATACTCACAATATACTTGTTTCTCCCCCTTTGTCAACACCAAAATAGGGAAAAAATAATAAGAATAAGAGAGCAAAAGTTCTCCCTATCAAGAAAGGCATGGTGAGTATAAACAAGCAATGAGATATGGAATGCTCCCCCTATCAAAAAGCTTTAAAGCATATATATATATAAAATATAATAAGGCGTATATGTGAGTAAACATAGATATAAAAACATATACTAAACACAACTCACATTCAAGGTGACTCAAAATATATATGTAAAAACAACTCTTTAAACAAGTCATGAAAATTATGATATATATATATATATATATTAGACGTCAAAAATTACCTACACAAACTTACATGGAATTCGCCTGTGAGTTGAAGTCGCCCACACAAATTGAGAGTGGGGCTCACCCATGGGCTTGACTCACTACCGCGAACCCAAACCGCGCGGTCGCTAAATTCGCTCGCATTTGTTGATCACAGATTCGCCTGTTTTATCGACTCGCCCGCACGAGTCAAGATCATCTGGATTCGCCTGTATGATCGACTCGCCTGCACGAGTCAAGATCATCCAGATTTGCCTGTGTACTCGACTCGTCCGCACGAGTCAAGATCATCCAGATGACTGAAATTCGCCTGTCTACTCGACTCGCCCGTATGAGTCGAGAGTCGAATTCGCCTACAAACAGTGTACTTAATAGCCGCTACGTTACATACAGGAATGGGCCTTCCTGCTTCCCGCACAACGTGAAGGGAGGGAGCATAGTACTCCAAGCCCATCAAGTAGCCGCTCGTAGTACGAGCAACTAGTCAAATCCATGCAGTCACCAAATCCGCCTACACGCTCACGATTGAATCTCGCCTCGCCTGCACGAGTCAAGAGCTAAATCCGCCTACAAACGGCAAGCTGACTAGACTCACTTGAGTACTTGACCGTCGCTACGCTGCATACAGGGATGGGCCTTCCCGCTTCCCGCACGACGCGAAGGGAAGGAGCACAGTACTCCAAACCCATCAAGTACGCCAAATCCGCCAGCAGAAAGCTCGCCTCGCCTGCAGGAGTCAAGGACTGAATCGGCCTACAAACGACAAGCCGGCTAAAGCCATTCGAGTACTGGACAACCACTGCCCCACGTACAAGGAGGGGCCATCCCACTCCTCATGACGTGAAGGGAAGGAGTACAGTACTCTAAGCCCATCGGGCAGCCGCTCATAGTACAAACCCAAGGCATGGTATCTCCTAACGGTACATGGTCATATCCCATGATTCAAGGAGTGGCCACGCCGTCTCTCCTCTATTTAAAAACTTATTCCAGCCACAGAGAAGAGGTTTAGCAGTTCGCTCATAGCTAATTGATTAATTCAATCAGTTAACTGAACCACTAGCTCTCGACTCTCAAAGGAGTCGACGACAAGCACTTTGCATAATCTTTGCACTATAGCATCTTCTCCCAGTTTTGAGCCCTGATCGCCAACGAACTCGGAGACTCAAACTCTACCGACTCGAGCTTCTATTGCATACTGAAGCTCACCAGCAACCTCGGTTGGATCGTCTAAGGGAAGCAGACTCGGTGCGAGAACAGAGCGAGGCATCCTATAGATACCGAAAGTCCCCACGTTAACCAAGGAGGGCATTCCCTCTGCTTCTGTTATAAGTTTCGATTCATTAATTTGTAATAAGCTATTCTTATAAATACAAATGAAATCCCTATTTCGGGAGATCAGAAATTCACACCTACAGAAGATGGCGACCACAGTGGGAGAATCTGTTTCTTCAACCGAAATGGTGGTAGCTCAGTTTGACGAGGTTGCTGTTAGGGCGATTGTGGAGTCCCTAGAAGTTGAGTTTGACCAAGCCAAGTATGAAGAATACTTGTCTTCTTCCTCCTCTCGTGGCGATGCGTCCCGCAAACGCCACAGAGTCATGCTTAGAGGTCGACCTCAAACGGTCAAAGCCTCCACCCCTAGAGACTCTATCCGAGTCACATTGAGGGAACCCACTCCCTCCAAATAAATCAAGACCAAGCCAGAGGTTGAGAGCACGGGGCAAAAGTCTACCAGATGGGTCGCTAAATGGCCCTCCCAGGCACCCACCCAGGAGGAAACAATGGTCCATTCCGGCACAGACCATGCCACCGCAACCCACACAGACACTCCTCTCTCCAGAAGAGCTTGCCAGCGGCAACGACAAGCCCTCACCCGACAGAAGACCTAAGCCTTCGCCTCATACGACGGTCTGAACTATTACATAGGTTCGAAGAGTGTAAGACGAAGGGGCAACCTGCACGGCACTAGAAGGCTCTCCAAATCAGGCGCGCTAACCACGATGGATGAGACTGTCCGCTCGGGTGGACTTCGCTTTTCAGGTCACATCCCTGATGCGAACAAACCACCTCGAACGAGCAAACCACTTGTGTAATTCATTCGTCTGAATATTTCTTCTGAATTGCCATATAGGTCAGAATGTCTTCTTGGTCTACCATGTCTATCGCCCATTGTAATTCTTGACTTGAACTTGGGGTTGACATTGATGCCATGGTGGAGTTGGATCCACTGGGAGTGGATTGATTCAACTGGGATGAAGACTGTGATGTTCGCATTGGGATAGAGGAGTAGTCAAAAGGAATAGCCGCTCTTCTCCTTAGTCTGGTGTTGCGATATTCTCCATCGGCTTCTGGTAGAATGGATCCAATGCTAGGAGGGTATATTGGATTAGGCGAGCTATCTGAACATTTCTCATCATCTTTAGAAACCGCACTTGTCATGTTGATAGTGAACAATTGCATTTTTCTCCTTCGAGTGTGTCATCATCATTTAGTCTGAACTCCTGAAAGCTCAGGAACATGACTAAGACGGTTGAAGACTGTTTCTTTGTATCTGTATCTTCTTTGAACTGCCGAGATCACTTCTCTGAGGGTCACACAATGCTGATACTGGCGAGCTCTCTTCAGAGTTATGAATTCCCTCAAGTCAACATTGGTGCCAAGTTCACTGGTTTTGGCCTTAGAATATGAATGTTGATTATGGCATCATTAGCTAAAATTTTGTCTAGTGGAATCATGGATGATGATGTTATTCCTTTGAGAAAATTTGGATGATGAATAACCCCCATTCTTTGCTTCTATCAGAGGAAGCATAGCGATAATCGCGAGACACTTTTAGATGCGAGATTCGCACTGCGGTGAATTTTACGATAACTACGTATAGTTGTCGTAGCAGAGATTTTATTCTTGGAAATTGCTTCCTCGAACTTCCCTTGATCAAATTTATTGACCAACATTTTGGTAAAAGTCTAGAGGGTCTTAGTGTCAGCGTGCGACACAATCTTCTCGTCAGAGGAGAAGGAAGTCCCTAGCAGAGTCGCCATCCTATTTTGGGTTCTTTTAAATTATAATTGATACAGGTTACAATAAAAAATATAATGAAATGAAGGAAAAAATAATTTTTCCTCGGGTTCTTTTCCGTGTGCCAGTGGACCGTTGATCTTGTACTCTATTGAATCGCTGACTAAGACGATGAGTCCTTTTATTGTCAATGAGGATTGAATTGCTTGGAAGCTAGCTCAGCCTTCACTTAGCACTACCTCTTGTATGCCTCTGCGTGTGTGTGTTTCTCTCTGTGTGTCTTTCCTTTTTCCCTTTTGTGTTGTAGATGACTTCCTCTCCTTTTATAGGCTAAGAGAGTGTGTTAATGGTCCCCTTAATTGTGAAGTGGCCATTAAATTAGTAATTAGTGGGGAGTGGTTATCCCTTGAAAATAGCTCTGACACGGCTATTTGGGCAAATTTTGCTGGCTGGGTGACATTGGTGAAGTTCGCTTTTATCGTGGGTGAAGGTCACTAAAGACGTGGGTGAAGATCGCTTTGGTCATGGGCGCGCGAAGGTCGCTTCGGGCGTGGGTGACTTAGTCCATTTGGGTAAAGTTCTTTAGTTGGCAAACTTTGCCTACAAGTTCAAATTTAGCTCAGAATTCAACTTTAGGATTTGCCGACCGATGATGCCTTTCGGCTTGATGTGAGGCATGTTGCGAGGGTTGACTCGTGTTTGACCTGGTTGGGTTGATATGCGTTGCTTGGCAAGGTTCGCTTCCATCATCAGGTGATCTTCATTGTAGCTTGTTGTGGGCTTGACTTTGGGCCCATTTAAAGTTTTTAGCCTATGGGCGTTTACTTCTTGAATCCTTAGTGAAAATATATTTTGTCTGTCAACAGTAACGTCAGCCACGTTAAATTAGAAGGGACTTTTTAGCTTCCCTATTTAATGCTCGTCAGTACCCATCCCAGACTATAATCTCATTTGACTCGGAACCGACCTAGGCTGACTCCACGCGAAAGGAGACAACTATTATGGATTATTCATTTGTTGAATTGAAGTCTCTCATGAACAACAGGCAAATATCCCACATTACACCTAATTCAACCAACTCAGCACTTGGGATTGCCATAGTCCCTGATTCAGTCGACTCACCAGGTCGACATATCACCAGGGTCGACTTGAGAGGAGTATGGGCCGACTCGAAAGGTGGTACCTCTTAACATCCCTCCATGCGAGACAAAATACAACCACCACCTCAAGCCCCCCACTGACAGTGCATCGATATCACATTAAATGTGTGACAGATGCCATTATTTCTCCATCCCTAACACTATTTATGACACATCGGACCATGTCGATTCCAAAAACACTTAGTATCTATGGCACGTCGAAATCACATTAAAGGTGTCGAGATTTGTTTAATTATTTAACATCAATAGTATCTATGTCATTTTATAATTAGTACCTTACATAAACTAATTTGTCACTAACTCAAAATAGCATTCTCTCGGCCCAAGCTTGATTGAGCCGAGATGTTGACTTCGATCGTGTGCATTTGAGGCATCCATAACAAATCTCCATATTGACTCAAATAACCACTAATTTCTCTCTCCAAAAAGCTAATTTACTCCATCTTCTCCAACAGCCTTGCAGGGCATCAAGTGCAGCACATATCAATCAAGTCCAAGCTCGGCATAAACTTGCCGACTAAAAGAGGCCTACTCAATAAATCGACTGAATTGTTCGCATGACGACCATAATTTTTAGTGAAGTTATTACCTAAAGTAGCTCCTGAATAGCTGAAGGGCATACATTTATCTATTGACAATGCATATGCTACTATATCTTCATATCTTCACGGTGGTGGAATATCTCATCTGGATTGATCTATAGCAATAGTGTATTCCCGCTCTTCTTGTAGCTACTGAGATGCTTCATCTACTAGAATAGGATTTGGTTGTTGAACTGTTGTAGTCTTATCCAGCTAAAGAGTTAAATCATCAATTTCTAGCTCCGCCTTCAGTCCTGTAATGCGCGACTTATCATGAACTAAAAATGGTGACTATTTTGGGTGGAATATAGCAGACTGATCAGCTAATAATAATCATAGGAGATTTCAAATCAGGAGACCACATCCTAAAATCCATATCACCCAATGCATAACCTAGGAATATGCACTTTCTTTACTCGAGGCTAAAGTTTCCCTTTACTAACATGCGCAAAGTAGTGCAACCGAATATTCTAAGATTAGAATAATCTGTAGGCTTACCGGACCAAACCTCCTTAGTTTTCAACCGATAGCAGTAGATAGCTACCGATTCACTAAGTAACAAGCCTTATTCATCGCTTCTGCCCAATATTCCTTGTCTAAATCTACATTGAACAACATACAATGAGTTTTCTCTAAAAGATTTCTATTCATTCTGCCACTTTATTTTGTTGCTGTATGTGAGGGATTGTGTGATGTCTAATGATTCCCTCATTCTTTTAGAACTCCTTAAATTGTCCTCTATAAAACTCAAGGACATTATTAGTTCTAAGCCTCTTAATCAACCTCCTAGTCTGCTTCTCAATCAAAGACTTTTATTGCTTGAAAGTAATAAACACATCATCTTTATGTCTCAAAAAATCGACCCAAATCTTCTTGAAGTAGTCACCAAAGAAGGTCAACAAATACCTTGATGTACCACCCTTTGAGGTAACTTGAGAAGGTTCCAAAAGATCTGAATGGATATAATCTAAATTATACTTATTCTGATACACTGTCGTATTTAAGCTAATTCTTTTTTACTTTCTGAAGATGTAATGAACACAAAATCCTAATTTCTTTGCATTGTGTCCACATAGAAGACCCTTTTTTCTCAACTCAACTAATCTACGCTCACTCATATGACTTAGTTTCATATGCCATAATATGGTATTATCTGATCCTAATATCAATGATGTAACTGTAGCAGAACCAATAATGGTAGAATCCTGCAAAATATACAAGTTGGTGATCTTTTTTCCTTTCATAACTACAATAATTCCTTTTGTAACAGTAGGAACTCCACCTTCACTAGAAAAATTACATCCAAGACTATCAAGAGTTCCCAAAGACATGAGATTCTTTCTTAACCCAGGAACATGCCTAACATCAATAATCTTAATTGTCCCCTTCCCTGCAGTTTTGCATGAAGTATTATTCCCCATGAGAATAACTCCATCATCAATAACTTCATAAGCAGTGAAGCAGTCCGATTAGGACACATATAATAGGAGTAATCTGATTTCAAAATCCACTTATTAGTCCTCCTGGTTTTATTATCGATAATAAACAAGATCACTGTTAGCCCTTATGTTTTGATGATGTTCTTACAACCACCATTATCGGTACTAATGGCTTATTGAGTGTAAATTTAGTAAAATCATTTGTCAAGCTCGTTAGTGCCATTAACGGAGGATGGATGGAATATATGCTACAACGAAGATATCCAAAGGAGGAGGAGGCCAAGAGATGAAGCAACGTTATTTCAAGAACAACAAAGTCATATAAAAGCTTCATCCGATTCAAGCTATATCACAGCTCAAGTATTGCTTTCAATATGAGGATATTAGCCTTCTTTTGTTTTTCTCTCTAGTGCTAGAATGTAGGCAAAGAGTTACTGAGTTTACTTGAAGCTATTGGGAATCACACACACGTTTTTAGACTTGTGTCTTTTAAGCGTTTTTCACAAAACACTATTTTTCACAAGTATGAGTACCTATCTGCAAAATTCTTTTTCCAAATAGTTTGTTTTTAGTATTAAAAACATTTTACAAAGTTTCAGAATTTTCAGAGGTCAAATGAATATTTTGCAAATATTTCAAGTTGGTCAAAAATCTGTTTTCTGGAAAATATCAGAAATCGGTCGCCCGGCCCGGTCGACCGATCCTATGGTCATCCCTTAGTATCTTTCCAGATTGTCGTCGGTCGACCGATACGGTCGACCGAATTTTCAATCTTCTAATCGCACCGACGAGGCTCTGCTTGTTTTTCCAAATTTCTTTAGCTGCCCGCGGTCGACCGAATTTTTCGGTCGGTCGACCGACGGTATTTTCGGTCGACCGATTATTTCTTCGGTCAACCGATTTGGTCAGCCGCGATTTTTTAAAACGGTCGTTTTTCGCCTCGACTCCTGTGCTTTCACTTATTAGTGATTGGCACAGTCTGAGGTCACAACCTGCAAAGTAGATTATCTTCCTAAATAGGAAGATTGGGTTTTTGTTTTTATTGATTTAAACTCTTTTATAAAAACCCCCAAGCCTGCTTCTTCTTCTCTAAGCCTAACGTTTGAAAGAGAACCAGAGAGCTCTGTTTCTTCCTGAGAAAATTTTCAAATCAAACTTGTTCTTCTGAGTTCTTGTGTGTGTTTCACTTCCCAGCTTCAGTACTCTTCTCTTTGCTATAGGGGCTTGTGTAAAGAGAGTGTCTTGCATTTATCTTCTGCTGCTGTGAGTGAGATCTTGTGTAGATCGACTGTGAGGGAGTGTGATCTGTGAGATCAACTGTGTAGTGAGAGAGAGATCTTGTGGGATCATTGTGTAGACGAAGTTCCGGCTTCCAAACCGGATGTGTTAGTGGATTTCTCCTCGAGAGTGGGGAGCGGGGACGTAGGTCAGCGGGCCGAACCTCGTTAACACATCGCGCGTCAAGGATAACGATTCCTAACTTTATCTCTTTCTTTATTATTGCACTTCTGTTACTGTGGTTTGTTTGTACTGTTTTTTAATTGCATATTAGAGCCTCTTGACCCTAATCACCCCCCCTCTAGGGTCCTTCAATTGGTATCAGAGCTTGGTCTCTATATCAGTTTTTGGTTTAACAACCTTAGAGAAAAGATCTAATGGAGGCCTCTTTGAATATGCATATGTTAGAAGGACAATCCACAACTAGACCACCTCTCTTTACCGGGACAAATTTCGCCTATTGGAAGGCTAGAATGAGAATTTACCTTCGTTGCATAGACCTTGACATTCTAGAGCTCATAGAAGAGAAATATGAGGAAAAGTCCAAAGTCGGGAACATGACCGATGGAGAAAGGCACCTAGCTAATCTCAACGCTAAGGCTATGAACGCCTTAATTTGTGGTCTTTCCCCTAATGAATATAATAGAGTTTCCACGTGTGCAACCGCATACGAAATTTGGGTAAAATTATGTGTCACACATGAAGGAACCCCCCAAGTTAAGGAATCTAAAATTAGTGGGCTTATGCATGATTATGAGCTATTTAAAATGCTTCCAAATGAATCCATTGATGCTATGTTTTCTCGTTTTACTAATATCATCAATGAATTACATGGTCTAGATAAGCAACTATCCATTCAAGAGATGAACTACAAGATACTTCGCTCCTTAACTCCGGCATGGGAGCCCAAAGCTACGGCCATTGAGGAAGCTCATGACCTTACTACTAAAAAGGTTAATGATGCTTTAAATGATGAGTTTTGGGTTTTGGCTATGCATGAAGAATTAAACAATTTTCAAAGAAATGAAGTTTGGAAGTTAGTTCCTAGACCTAACAATGCTAGTGTTATTGGTACAAAATGGGTTTTTAGAAACAAACTTGATGAACATGGCATTGTAACTAGAAATAAAGCACGTTTGGTTGCCCAAGGATACAATCAAGAGGAGGGCATAGACTATGATGAAACCTTTGCACCGGTTGCAAGGTTGGAATCTATTAGGATGTTTTTGGCATTTGCTAGTTTTAAAAATTTCAAACTATTTCAAATGGATGTCAAAAGTGCTTTCTTAAATGGTTTTATAGAAGAGGAAGTGTATGTTGAGCAACCCCCCGGTTTTATAGATCATGCTTTTCCTAATCATGTTTACCGGGTACAAAAAGCTTTATATGGGTTGAAACAAGCTCCTAGGGCTTGGTATGCTCGCCTCTCTAGTTTTCTTATTGAAAATGGTTTTTCAAAAGGAACAATTGATAACACACTTTTTGTGAGAAAAAGGAAAAATGATTTCATTTTGGTTCAAATATATGTGGATGACATTATTTTTGGTGCTACTAATGAATCCTTGTGCAAGGAATTTTCTAAAGTTATGCAGGATCACTTTGAGATGAGTATGATGGGAGAGCTTACATTCTTTCTCGGGCTCCAAGTCAAGCAAACTAAGGATGGGATCTTCATTTCTCAAAGCAAGTATGCGAAGGAATTAGTGAAGAAATTTAAGTTGGAGAATTCTAAGCATGCGCCTACTCCCATGAGTACTAGTGTTAAGCTTGATGCGGATGAGAGTGGTGAAGATGTGGACCAAAAACTGTACCGAGGTATGATAGGTAGCCTTCTCTATCTCACCGCTAGTAGACCCGACATCATGTTTAGTGTATGTGCATGTGCACGTTTTCAAGCTTCTCCAAAAGCATCTCATTTAATTGCGGTTAAAAGAATCATTAAGTATGTTAATGGAACTTTTAACCTTGGTTTGTTTTATCCAAAAAGCACCACTTTTGATTTATATGGTTTTTGTGATGCCGACTTTGCCGGATGTAAGGTAGATCGCAAGAGTACTAGTGGAACATGCCAATTCTTAGGAAATTCCCTTGTTTCTTGGGCTTCCAAGAAACAAAATTGTGTTGCATTGTCCACTACGGAAGCGGAATACATTGCCGCCGGCCTATGTTGTGCTCAAGTTTTATGGATGAAACAAAGCTTAGTTGACTATGATTTGAACTTTCAAAATATTAAAATCTTTTGTGATAACACAAGTGCTATAAATATTTCCAAAAATTCGGTTTTGCATTCTAGAACTAAGCATATTGACGTACGCCATCATTTCTTACGCGATCATGTAGAGAGACAAGATGTATCCCTAGTATTTGTTGACACCAAATCTCAACTAGCGGATATATTCACTAAGCCTCTTGGAGAGGATGATTTTTGTCGCATAAGAAATTGTTTGGGCTTATGCACTATGTGAACGTTCTACATTGCTTGCTTGACTAGTTGTATTTTGCATTTAGTATTTCTCTTTACCCCATTTTTGATGGTGACAAAGGGGGAGAGAAATCTCCTCATTTGTTGCATATATTCAGGGGGAGCTCATAGATAGGGGGAGCACCTATCTATAAGCTATCTTATTTTTGCTCTTATATAATGGTTGGTTGTCATCATCAAAAAGGGGGAGATTGTTAGCCCTTATGTTTTGATGATGTTCTTACAACCACCATTATCGGTACTAATGGCTTATTGAGTGTAAATGTAGTAAAATCATTTGTCAAGCTCGTTAGTGCCATTAACGGAGGATGGATGGAATATACGCTAAAACGAAGACATCTAAAGGAGGAGGAGGCCAAAAAGATGAAGCAACGTTATTTCAAGAACAACAAAGTCATATAAAAGCTTCATCCGATTCAAGCTATATCAAAGCTCAAGTATTGCTTTCAATATGAGGATATTAGCTATCTTTTATATTTCTCTCTAGTGCTAGAATGTAGGCAAAGAGTTACTGAGTTTACTTGAAGCTATTGGGAATCACACACACGTTTTTAGACTTGTGTCTTTTAAGCGTTTTTTCACAAAACACTATTTTTCACAAGTATGAGTACCTATCTGCAAAATTCTTTTTCCAAACAGTTTGTTTTTAGTATTAAAAACATTTTACAAAGTTTCAGAATTTTCAGAGGTCAAATGAATATTCTAGGTCGGTCGACCGACGGTATTTTCGGTCGACCGATTATTTCTTCGGTCAACCGATTTGGTCAGCCGCGATTTCTTAAACGGTCGTTTCTCGCCTCGACTCTTGTGCTTTCACTTATTAGTGATTGGCACAGTCTGAGGTCACAACCTGCAAAGTAGATTATCTTCCTAAATAGGAAGATTGGGTTTTTGTTTTTATTGATTTAAACTCTTTTATAAAAACCCCCAAGCCTGCTTCTTCTTCCCTAAGCCCTAACGTTTTGAAAGAGAACCAGAGAGCTCTGTTTCTTCCTGAGAAAATTTTCAAATCAAACTTATTCTTCTGAGTTCTTGTGTGTGTTTCACTTCCCAGCTTCAGTACTCTTCTCTTTGCTATAGGGGCTTGTGTAAAGAGAGTGTCTTGCATTTATTTTCTGCTGCTGTGAGTGAGATCTTGTGTAGATCGACTGTGAGGGAGTGTGATCTGTGAGATCAACTGTGCAGTGAGAGAGAGAGATCTTGTGGGATCATTGTGTAGACGAAGTTCCGGCTTCCAAACCGGATGTGTTAGTGGATTTCTCCTCGAGAGTGGGGAGCGGGGACGTAGGTCAGCGGGCCAAACCTCGTTAACACATCGCGCGTCAAGGATAACGATTCCTAACTTTATCTCTTTCTTTATTATTGCACTTCTGTTACTGTGGTTTGTTTGTACTGTTTTTTAAATTGCATATTAGAGCCTCTTGACCCTAATCACCCCCCATCTAGGGTCCTTCAATCACATCTTCAGCTATACCAACCTTAGCAAAGTTCTCCTTTAATTTTTCTTCATACTCTTCTTGTTTCTTCTTGTTCTTCAACCTATAACTATCGGTCTTGATGTGTCTTTGTTCTTGATGTGTCCTTTCTTCTTACAATATCTACAGGTCAGATTCTTGTGCTTTGACTTATATCCGTTACCTCCAAAGCCCCTTTTTTCTAATCGTCCTTCAATAAAAAGCCATCACCTTTATCATTACTTTTTCTTGTAAATAATTCTTTGTCAATTTTCTCCTTATTCAACAAGTTCTTTTTGGCGTGCTTGATGCTAATAGATTCTTAACTGTAAATTATAGTATCTCTAAAGTGCTTGTAGAAAGGCGGGAAAGAACATCAATCTTACTCAAATCTGTAATCATATAATTAAATTTACCAATATGAGATTTGATAGGTGTACCTTCTGACATCCAAAGTGTGTACAAATGTTGTTTCAAGAGGATGTGATTAGTGAGCGACTTGGTCAAATACAAATCCTCCTACTTAGAACATAAATCTGCGGTTGTCCTCTACAAGAACTTTTTACAAGACTTTGTTTGTCAAACATAACTAGATCACTGTGAGAGCTTTATCATCCAATCTTCCTTTGTCATTTTAGCCGGTTACTTCGACTTCCCGAACAAAGACTTCTTCAATCCATTCTGTGTCATCATGTCGATCATCCTAACTTACCAAAGGCTAAAACTGATATTGCCATCAAACTTCTTAATATCCCACTTCGTAGTGGTTGTCGTCATCTTCTCATCCGATCGATAGTGGAGGGCTTTAATACCAATTTGTTGATCAAGATTATTTTTAAATTAATTAGATGTCCATGTCCTTTTGCAATTAACACTTGGATAAACCAATTTGTCACCAACTCAAAATAGCATTCTCTCAGCTAAAGCATGACCAAGCCGAGATGTCGACTTCGGTCATATGTATTTGAGGCATTGATAACAATATGTTTGTTACATGTGAAAAGCTACGATTGGAATGCTTGATCATCAAAATTAGTCTTAAATTCATTAATTTAAAGATTGAAACAACCGAATCTCTATGATCAAGATATATTCGGATATTTCAGATATGGATCAGATATTTCACTATAAAATCATATCCGTGAACATATCTATCAGTTATAGATTTGAATAGCCATATATGTATCCTTATGGATATGGTTAAGATACGGATGTGGATATGGTTTATCACCCCTGGTCCATCTCCTTCCTAAATGTCGGTTTACGTCCTCTAGTTAACTAATGTAGCCTATCACTTTCTTTTTCAAATAACTCCAGTACCTTATCTGTTTATCTCCTAGCTGTAGCTTGCTTAAATTGATTCCGCCAAAGTGAGAGCTTGTGAATTCATACCATAATTGATAAATGTGAAACAGGAGGATTTGGGAGGAACTTTATACTTATTCCAAGTAGTAAGTGGAAGAAAGAAAGCACAGACAGAGACCCTTATTCAGAATCAGTACTATGATGGACGACATAAAGAGCTTCAGCTTCATAGTAGGACTTGTGATTGAAAATTATTTGTAAGTCATCTGCTGCAGCAAAACTAAGGTTTTTTTCCCCAACTACAGTAGCAACAGCATTTATTACCTTAAATGAAAAACAACCTCTAATTGTTGTAGTTACATGTAATTGCATTGCTAGCCCTCCAATTGGCGTGATCCAACAACCTTTAGTTAATGAAAGTTAAGTGACTACAATTAAATTGGCTAAAGAGAAAAAAAGTGCAAAATTCACATATAACATACTATCCATATCTTATATCATAATTAGTAGATTATATTTTTGTGCATGCGATACGTGCATGACATGATATACACTTGTGCATAATACAAAAAATTTCTTGATGTGTTAATTATTAGCATACATAAGTGTATAAAAAAGAGTTGAAAATAGAAAATATAATTGTACAAGGGTATGTGAATTGAAAAGGTAGGGGGGCAGCTACGGAAAAGTGGATGGTTTGCTAGTTATGGGATAGTGGGTGTAGCTATGAGTGAGATTGATGTATGTTTTTTTTTTCTAATATTATCCCTCTGCTAAGTTGTAAATTATTTTTTTCAACAGAATATTATAAGTTGTAAATTATTGAAAGTTGTGGGTATAAATTTCAGGATATGTTTGACATTTTTTTAAATGATGACTAACACAGATGTAGATCTGAAAAAATAGCTTTTCCTAAATACTAGTAATAGATTAGCTAACTCAGCTTACTTGAAGTTTACGACTCAATGCAAGACATTATATTAAAACTTTGTTAATTAACTACGACTCAATGGTTCCTAGTCAAAAGTTAAGCTTAATTTATTTCATTGGTGTGAGACACCTACGCTTGGATATTATTCTAAGCTACTACAGATGACCATCAGGGTCATTTTATATTCTGGATGCAGAAGCCACTATAAATCAAGTCATTACCAATCTCAAGTCTTCATAACTATATTACTTGCTTTAGAAATCAAGAAACATGGTGATTATCTACCTTATATAGTGTAATATATAGGAGTTATAGTGATCCTAATTATAATTCCCTTTCTTTTGTTATTTGCAGGGCAACGGGGGGAGTAAGAACGGAGGAGGAGGAGGAGGCAAAGGAGGTGGTGGAGGTGGAGGCGGAGGCAAAGGAGGAGGAGGAGGTGGTGGCCGAAGGGTCACAAGAGAAGGCAGGGGCGGAGCATCTCCTGTTACTGATGGTTCCGTCTCAGTGGTGAATACGGGCGAATAATATGATATGGAGGCTTTTAGTTAAAAGTGATAGCGTGTGCTTTGCTTTTAGCAATATGGGATACAAATAAGAGAGAGGATCATAGTTTGTTGCTAGATCTTTTCTAAGGTGTGGTGTTCTTCTTTCACAAGTTTTATTTGGATGTTGTACGTGATGGTATTAAATATATGTTTGATTGTTTGTGTCGTTCTTTATACTCTATATGTTTCTGTTGGGTTGTAATAGAAATTAATTAGGTTGATGGAAAAGTTACAAGGTGCTAGAATATTAGTGCTACCTTTTTTTAATAAAGAAAATGCCAGCTAAACGAACCTGCCTTTTTTTTTGTGACAAAGAATCCGATTCGTGTAAAGATAACCACCGGCCAACACTTTTATTGCCCATTTCTCCTTTTCATTGTCATCTGAGGATCGTACGTAGTTGAAAGAGACAGGGAGTAGTCGGGCTGCTTAGTTCACATAAAACAGACTTACAATGATAATTCTTGCAACCCAATTTCTATTTAAGTGTTTGGCTCGCTGTTAGGATACGTGGAGCCTAACTATTCGACTTGTTCTATACCTTATTTTTGAAGAGGAAACATGAGAAATTGGAGGAACAGGAACGACGACGATGAAGGTCAGACAAAACGACGAAGGAATCAGCTTGGAGGCTTCACGGTCGACCGCGAGTGGCGCTGCGGTCGACCGCGAACGTGCGCAGGTCCACGAAAAGTCTCTGAACTTTTTACGGTCGACCACGACATCACGTGCGGTCGACTGTGCCAAACTTTGTAATCAGATTTGGTCTCGGGATTTTTAGCGGTCGACCGCGACTGTATCTGCGGTCGACCACGAGTCGGGTTTTTTGGGCCTGAATTCGTTTTTTCTGAACTATTTTAGAATCATGTTTGTATTAACCCTTGTATAATTTAAAGGGATATTAGGGCAATTTGTAAGATTGATAAGAATAGTGGAATTTTCTTCTACGGCGGCCGTGGACGTAGCTTCTCACATCGAGAAGTGAACCACGTAAATCTTGTGTGTTTTTGTGTGATTGTTTTCTCTCTCTTCTCTCTCATCTCTATTTCCAAATCGCATCAGGGGGTTAGTTAATTCCATATCAAGTGGTATCAGAGCGATCAGGTTCGGCGCAGGCGATTTGAGGTCAGAGACATGGGATCTGAGAAGGAGACGTTAAAGATTGAGAAGTTCGATGGGACAAACGTCGGTTCTGGAAGATGCAGATAGAAGACTACCTTTATTAGAAGGATCTATATTTGTCATTGGGAGAGAAGCCGACGGATATGAAGGATGAAGAGTGGAAGCTTTTAGATCGAAAGGCCCTTGGAGCAATCAGGTTGACCCTATCTAAAGCTGTAGCTATCAACATCAAAAATCGAAATTCGACGGTGGATCTCATGGCTGCAGTATCTAGTATGTATGAACAATACTCTGCGGCAAATAAGGTACATCTCATAAAGAAATTGTTTAATTTTAGGATGTCTGAGAGCCAAAAATTCAAGGAACACTTGAACGAGTTTAATGAGATTACGGATCAACTAAACTCGGTCAATATTAAATTTGATGATGAAATTCAAGCTCTATTAATACTTGGTCAGTTGCCTGATAGTTAGAAGGGCACCGTAATTTCGATTAGCGAGTCATGTAGAAAATCAAACCTGAAGTTTTTAGAAGTTGTAGACATGATTATGACCGAGGAGATAAGAGGACAAGAAGAAGGAGTTTCTAATTCAAGGTCGGCATTGAATTTTGAGAGTAGAGGCAGAAATAGAAACAAAAATAGAGGGAATAGCCGTGGTAGACCTAATTCGAGGAACGACACATCAAGATCCAAAAATCACAAAAGTAAGAAAGAGATTGATTGCTGGAATTATGCCAAGTTTGGGCACTGTGAGAATCAGTATAGGGAACCCAAGAAAGACAAGGAGAACAAGACTGAAGCGAACGTCGTCTTAGGAGAATCAGATGATACCCTTATTTGCTCGTTGGAGAGCAAGACAGAATCATAGGTGTTGGATTCAGGAGCTTCGTTTCATGCTACCTCAAATAGAGATTTATTTGAGAACTATGTTTAAGGAAACTTAAGAAAAGTCTATTTGTTGGCCTCTTTGTTTTTGATGATGTTTAACAAACTATTTACCACTAATGTTGTTTGTCTATTGTTTGTGTTTCATGTTTATTCTAGGCAAATAATATGTTGGAGGATGGATGGAATCGCGCATTCACGATTATATCCAAGAAAGGTTGGCGGAATTATGGTATGAAGCCTACGTAATTCAAGTTCAAAATCTAAGTTCAAACTTCATCCGCAAGTGTACCATGTCAAGCTTATTGAAGATTAAGATTGCTTAGGTAACATTTAGTTTAGGTGTTATATTATGTGTGTTGGTACTTTAAGCTCAATATAATATGCACACACATTTTATTGGTTTCTTTGTATATATATATAGTTATATATATACATAAGTTAAGTTTTCGTTTCTATGTATATTTAGTTATATATATACATACATGGTTTTGAGTTTTCAAGTTTTAATATGAAACAATTGAATATAATTAGAAAACATATTTTTGTTTCATACTTACATGCATATATATGATTTCATCAAGCTCAATTTTATTTAGTTCAATGAAATCATGTTTTAGTGCATTATATGTGTATTTTGATAAAATACTATATTCATTATTTATAGACTTCATAACAATAGTTTACATCTTTCTTCAAGTCTATAAAATCATATTGTATTGTTTTAAAATATGGTTAAGCTAAAATGTCAAAACTCATATGTTCACATTTTTATGTTTTGGACTATTTTGCAAAATGATGATATGTTTTATTTCAAAGGTCCTTTTTGAGAATCAGTTTTTATAGCATGTGTACTATCATGTCTACAATCATTTCTCAAAGTTTTATATTTTTTGGAATTTATTTGATATTTTTAAACAGGGTTTTAAAATTAGAAAATAACTTTCAAACCTGTCATTTTGCATGTATCTGTTTGCGGTCGACCATCACGGTTGACCGCCCTTGAGTCCAGAGACTCCAGATATTTTCTTGAGGCTCACGGTCGACCGTGACGATCGACCGGATACAGTCTAGAGAGTTTCGTGATCGACCGTCACGGTCAACCGTCTGTTTTTCCAGAGCCCAGTTTTATCTTTTAGTTGCTCCCGGTCGACCGCGAGTTTTTCACGGTCGATCGTTGAACTGTCAATCAGGTTCCAACGGCTCTTTTCATGAGCTGTTTTCCTTGGGCTTTTTGGTCTTTTCTGTTGGGTTTTTGGCTGAGGTTTTGGGAGGCTATAAATACCCCCTTGCTCTCTCTTTTCTGTTGGGTTTTTGGCTGAGGTTTTGGGAGGCTATAAATACCCCCTTGCTCTCATCTTTCATCTATCTAAAAGAATGTTTTAAAATAGTTTAACAAGGGTTTAAGCTTGTTTTGTGTTTGTTTAAAAGAGTATTTAAGAGTTTGTTTGTGAAGAGAATTTCACAAGAGTTTGAGGAGATCATCAATCTTGTTTGGGCTTCAATCTACATCCCTCCACTCTTATTTTAGAGAAGTTTTCTTAAACTCTTTATCTAGCTTATTTATGCTTAACATATTATATTTATTTTGCTAGATTAAATTGAGTTTAGACTTGTTTTGATTTATCTCTTTGTTCACACACAACCTATTGAGCTTATTGTATTTACATTCATGGTATAATTTGGGATTGTGGGTTTGTGACTAAGAGTTGTGCTTAATTAAGTTCTCACCTTGTTTAGAGAATAATCATTTGATTTGTGGGCTTTAATTGTGAGGATTCACTTTGTAATACACTAGTACACTGTAGGCGTCTAAAAATACCTATAGGTATCCACACACAGCTCGAGACAGAGAGAAGACGACGGACATTGTTATCCGAGTCTAAGAGGATTATCTGACGCCGACAAGCGCCTGAAGCAAAACGGCGAATCAAGTGACCTGCGCGCTTGACAGTCAGCTCGCGCGCGCCAATCAGCTCGCATGCGTCAATCAACACGCACGCGTCAATCAACTCAAAGCATATAAATCAACGAAGCGAACCAAACACGTGACAAGAACAAATCCCGGAAGAAAGAAACCAAAAAAGGGAGAAAGTCGGCGAACCCGCGCTAAGCGCAGGACGGAATGATCCGACCCGCGCGAGCGCGGGTCGGATCAATCCGACCCGCGCGAGCGCGGGTCGGATTGTCCTGTTGCGCAGTCTAAAGTTCCAAAACACGTTTTGACAGTTTTAAATTGGTTTTTTGCAGGGTTTATCGGTTTCAGGGGTTCTTAACTGACTTGAGATCATCCCTAAACGTTGTTAGGCTGCTGTTGACTGAAGATAGAGCCAAATCCCTTGTTCTTATCCAAATAACCGCATTTTGAGGCCTATAAATATGAACCAAAGGCCTCCATTTTCTGGATCTGGAATTTTATCAAGAGGACGAGGTGCTGCTGGATTGGAGAGTGAAGGAGCACGAAATTTCAGCAAAGGACAGCGAGATCCCGGTGAACTTCGGAGCAAAGGAGAAGCCGTTCGAAGGATCTGAAGCTCGTACGTCCGTTCCTTGAGATTAGGCTTTGTCTTAATCTCGAGAAGAGCCCTGAAATCGCTTTGTCGATTCCAGGACTTCAAGCAAATACCCCCTTGGTGAGGTAGAAGCTCTGCCCAATTTTCTGCAACCGGATCTGATTCGAGGTCGTCCACGGATTAACCCCGGCACCGGCGAAGAACCCACGCAAGCAAGAGCCGATAAACGGATCTTGCGTTTATTTTCAAGAAAGTTGTAATCTTTTGTTCTTTTGTTATTTGAATTCATTTGTAACGCTTAAAGTTTAATGAAATCAATGACTAAGGTGACTTTCGACGAAAACACCATAGAGTAATGCTTAGTATTGATATTAAAAAAGTATTTGACACTATTAGCTGGAAATTTTTGAGAGATCTGCTTATTGGCCTGGGCTTCCCAAATAAGGTGGTGGGTTGGATTATGACATGTATATCTTCCCCTTCTTATTCCATTTCTTTAAATGGACCACTCTATGAATTCTTCAAAGGTAAAAGGGGTTTGAGACAGGGAGACCCTCTATCCCCATATCTCTTTATCTTGGGTATGGATTATCTCTCGAGATGCTTGGATTTATTGAAGAATGACAATCAATTCAAATTCCATCCTAAATGTAAAAGACTCAAGATATCTACTACTTTTTAGCAAGGGAGATATCATATCAGTTCAAAAACTCTATCAATGTATACAATATTTTAGTGCATCTTCTGGGCTTGAAGAAAATCCTAATAAGTGTCATATTTTCTTTGGTGGTGTGAATGAAAGAGTTAAGTCTTCTATAAATGACTTGTTGGGCTTCACTGAAGGCACTCTACCTATCAGATACCTTGGAGTCCCCCTCATATGCAAAAGGCTTTCCTATATTGAATGTCATCCTCTACTTAACAAGATTAACAGTCAATTTCAAAAATGGTCTTCCAGGAACCTCTCTTATGCAGGAAGAATACATGTTATAAAAAGTATGATTTTAGGTGTCCAAATTTTTTGGACATCCAGCTACATCTTGCTAGTGAAAGTTCTTCATAGAATTGATGAAATG
Source organism: Asparagus officinalis (assembly GCF_001876935.1). Taxonomy (NCBI): domain Eukaryota; kingdom Viridiplantae; phylum Streptophyta; class Magnoliopsida; order Asparagales; family Asparagaceae; genus Asparagus; species Asparagus officinalis. The sequence goes on along the minus strand of NC_033802.1, from coordinate 42,752,276 downwards.
AACAGAGAATTTCTGTGGGGGAGAACTGATCATAAGCATAAACCCTCACTAGTGGCATGAGAGAAAATCTGCCAGGGGAAAAAATATGGTGGATTAGGCATTTTCTCTGCTAAACTCTGGAACGTTGCTGCTGCCTTGAAGAACATCTGGTATATCCATGTGAATAAAGAGCTCCTATGGATCAAGTGGATTCACGATACCTATTTAAAACACAGAGATGTCTGGACTGTCAATGCTAAAGCAAATGATTCCTGGCTCTGGAAACAAATGTTGAAAATCAGGGATAAAGCCTTGACTTTAACTGGAGGAGTTGATAATCTGAAGCATATTATTGGATCTTGCTACAGGAATTCTAAAGTTAAATCATCAGCCTTGTATTGGGCATTATCTCCAACTTCTCTCAAAGTTTCATGGTATAATATTATGTGGGAGAGATTGAATTACCCCAAGCATTCTATCATAAGCTGGCTTGCTATTCAAAAGAGATTGTTAATGCAAGACGGGTTGTCTATGATGGGGATTTTGCCTACAAATTCCTGTTGTCTATGCAATGGTGCTGCAATGGAGAGCCGTGATCATCTCTTTTTTGAATGTGAGTTCTCTACAAATGTATGGAACAAGATCATGGAATGGCTCCAATCCAGATGGCGTTCCTGTAATTGGAACTGTATTTTGGAATGGTATTCTACCTGTTTGAGAGGCACGAGGTTTAAGCAAAAGATTAAGAGGATGGCCTTCAATGCTTCATTATACAAGATATGGATTGAAAAAAAATTAGAATATTTGTTCAGAAATCAAAGGAAGCTGATCAACTAGTTAAAGAGATCAAAGTTGATATATTGATACTAATCCTCAATGGTTCTACAGCTCCTGAAAATAGAGAATGAGTTCTATCTTTGTAAATAGATTGTTTGAGAGTGAGTGATATCTTTTGTATATCTGTCAAAAAACTTGGTTTTCTCATGTTATGAGACTCATGATGTACAAAATTTTCCATATGGTTGAATGAATTAAATTTTTCATTGACCAAAAAAAAGTTATGAAATTTCAGAATTTCAGGGTGCCTTTTTATTATTTGAACTTTTGAGGTGTTTTTATAGTTTTCAAAATATTAAAGGTGTTAATTGTAAATTTGAAAATCTTCAGTGGCCGTTGTTGATTTCTAAATTTTATGTTTGTTGTTTTGAGTTATAAAATATCTAGATGTTTTGTGTAATTTTAAACTTTTAAGGGTGTTTTGTGCAAATTTTAAAACTTTTTGGGTTTTTTTCATAATACTTTATATATTATAGCATATTAATTTTTTACCTTAATAGACTGATAAGTGGAGCTATTTCATGTATTTTATTATCTTTTTTTTAAATTATTAGCTAGTAAGTAGTTCACATGGGATTAGGATATGATATAATTATCATTAGGACAGATTAAAAATTAAATAAAATATTCAAAATAGTCAAGGATAATATTGATCATTGAAAGATTTTCTCGAACTCGTAGTTTCTATTTAGGATTTTTGTTTGCTTTATGACTTTTTCTCAATGTATGTTTCATTTTCTTATTGAAGTTCACATTTTATAGATACTAGGTTTTATACATGTGCAATGCACGTGGTTAAATACCATGATTAAGTATTTTTAGAATATTTTCTAACTAAAATTTGTTCATCAGTTCCATTTTAATAGTTTATGCTTACTTTTGTCTCTAAATTTTAATATTGCGATTATTTATTTTCTTTGACATTTGTTTAAATGAGCTACACCCAATTTAAATTTTTATATTGATATTTAAATTGATAAAAACTAAATATAATTTGAAGCTAATTTAAATTTTCATATTATTTTGACTGGCATGATACCAAGATTTACTTGAGAAAGTACAGTGTTCCAAAAGTGAAAATATTGAAATAATATTATACAAGGAAGGTGAATATTTAAAATCAATAAGGCAAAATGATTGGTTAAAAGTATACTAAAATAATACAAAAAAGAATATAAAGTTTGTTCCTAATCATTGATAGACTTCATAAGAAATTATAAATTAAATATTAATGCTAACTCTAGTATACTTTTATATGATAAAAGCATCTCCACAAGCATATAAAAGAACAGAAAAAAGCTCATGAAACTTCCTTTTAAACATTCCTAAATTCACTCAAAATAATTAAACTATTCGATAAAATATTTAAAAAATATTATCTTTTATTCTTTCTGTTTTATTTTTTATTGATCTAAAATCAATCCTTCCTCACCTTTATCTTTTTCCCGAGCAATTCTAGAGTAGGGTCTTCACATCTACTCGATTGTGACATCAGGCAAGATTTGTATTTTTTATGTTGTTTTTTTTACTGGCTCGTTAATCTTTTATCTTGTTGTTTAACTTCACAAAGAAGTTAAGTGTATTTTCGATGTTCAACACAAACTTCTTAAAATACAGACTTTGATTTTTTTTTATTTCAATGAGAATAAATATTAATCTCATATATATCTGGGGGTGGATGATTCATGTAATGGGAAGTTCCCAGAAGAACGCTATATGTAATTCTCTTAGGGATAACCCGATCATTACAAACAAAGTGATAAACACTAAACCCCACTGTGATTTGTATGAGTCAACACTCTCGATGTGATTTGTACTCCTACTCTCACTGTCTACCTGGTCAAACCTTCCTATAGTTAGGGCCACAACCAAAGTCCCCTCTCGATTCCTTCCATGAACGAGAGGTCCACTTTCAAATTGAACGATCAAGCCTGTAAAAGGTAAGATCGTCTCAGAACCCCCACTTCCACTGCTTCCTTAGTCAAACCTATAAAAGTTAGGGCCACAACCAAAATCCCCTCTCGATTCCTCCAATGAACGAGAGGTCCACTTTCAAATCGAGTGATCAAACCTTCCTACAGTTAGGGTCATCTCAAACCCCCGTTTGGTCAAACCTTCCTACAGTTAGGACCAAAACCACAATTCACTCTCGATAAACAAGAAATTTATCTTTAGTTCGGTAATCAAACCTTCCGACAGTTAGGGTTATCCGAATCTTGTCGATTCTCGGAGTGGAGATCCCACTCTTAGTTTCATCATTTCGGATTCTGAGGGTGGAGATCCCACCTTGAGTTTCCTTTCCAACTGGAGATAGAATATAAAATTCTTCCTCTTCAGTGCCGGGAGATAGAATATAAAATTCTTCCTCTTCCATTTTCCAATCTGTCTTTACCATGAAAAAAAGACACAATTCCCAACTTCTAATCCGTGCACTTTGTGCACGGGGAATTTTATCTCAACTCCTAAATAGAGATAAGCCTACGCCTAACACGCGTTGCCGGTTTAGTCTTTCACCGATTGAAAAAGACACCAGAATCCAGTCTGGGGCATTTTATCCCGAAGCCTAAGTAGGGATAAGTCAACGCTTAACCCGCGTTGCTGGGTGGTTCGTTCCCGTAAAAATGACCGAGTCTACGTATTCAGCATCGTAGCAACAAAAATCCATGCCTTTTATGCATGGGGAATTTTATCCTGAATCGTGAGCAGGGATAAGTCAACGCCTAACACGCGTTGCCGGTTAGTCTTTTGCCGTGAAAAGGACAAAAGTCCACATATTCGACGTTGTGGCAGGTCGTTATTCATAACGCCAAAATCCGTGCCTCACACGCGCGGGGAATTTTATCCCGAATCCTGAGTAGGGATAAGTCAACGCCTAACACGCGTTGCCGGTTTAGTCTTTTACCGATTGAAAAAGACACCAGAGTATAATTCTGGGGACTTTCATCCCGAATCCTAAGTAGGGATGAGTCAACGCCTAATACGCGTTGCCGGTTTAGTCTTTTACCGATTGAAAAAGACACCAGAGTATAATTCTGGGGACTTTCATCCCGAATCCTAAGTAGGGATGAGTCAACGCCTAATACGCGTTGCCGGTTCCGTCAGCGTCTAATACACGTTGTCGGGTAGCCTATTCCCGTAACAATGGCGAAGTCTATGTATTCAAAATCATAGCATTAAGTCTAAGGGAGTTCATTCCTTTAGCACAACGTCACGTGCGGAACGGACTTAAACAATCCGCATGCAAGCCCGATTCAAACGGTAATCGGTAAAGGCACGCCAAATCCGTTGAAGGCTGAGGGTTTGCCAAAAACCTTAAAGTCTACGTCTGATACACGTCGCTGTTTAGTCTTTTCACAGGAGAAAGACGAAGTCTACGTATTCAATATCGTAGCACTAAAAGAGTTAACTCTTTTAGCATAACGTTACATGCGGAACGGACTTAAACAATCTGCATGCTAGCCCGATTCAAACGGTAGTCGGTAAAGGCTTATCAAACCCGTTGATGGCTGAGAATTTGCCAAAAATTCTATAAATGCGAGTCATTGACGTATCAGCTTCATTAGTTGGTTTCATAACTTGAGCATCCAACAAACTTCAGGATAAGATCCACACGTGCAGTTGATGGCTGAGAATTTGCCAAAAATTCTATAAATGCGAGTCATTGACGTATCAGCTTCATTAGTTGGTTTCATAACTTGAGCATCCAACAAACTTCAGGATAAGATCCACACGTGCAGATGAATCAGCTTTAATAGTTGATCCTGCAGCCCAACATTCGGGACCGTCACGCTCCAATGCCTTAAGAGCTTAAACTGTGTAGACTCTAGC
>NC_033802.1:42743933-42746632 GCF_001876935.1 Asparagus officinalis | reverse complement strand
CTGCGTCTGGCAGCGATTAGAGCTGCGTCTGGGTTGCGTTTGCAGCGATTTGAAAGCTGCGTTTGAGCTACGTTTGTGGCTATGAACGTGGTGCGTCTTGATGCTGGTGTGCGGGGAGGACTTCCGCAGCTTGATTTGAAGAGACCGTCAATTTGTAGTCTTTTTCTGTCGAAGCGTTGCAAAGATCGTCATTTTGTAATCTTTACTTTAGCTCTTTGATATGCAAGAGTCGTCAGATTGTAACTCTCGATGTTGATGGTGAAGGCTGTTAAACTAGAGCTCTCATCGGTTGTCGTGAAGGTCGTCAGATTGTAACCTTCAGCGATCTACGTGAAAGTCTTCAAATTGTAGCCTTCTGGAAGTCGTCAGATTGTAACTTCCATCATCGGTGTTTTGATGGGGATCAGCTATCTATTGTGATTTTTAGACAGCCTACAGAACCCCCTCCAAAGTTTTCGAAAGTTCGCGGTTGACTGGGACGAATTTTCGGAATACTTTGGATCTCAACTCTGATCTTGGAGCTGTTGATTCCTTGTGGTAAAGGATTTGTTCTCTGCACTTGCTTCGAAGGCATCATGGTTGAAGGGATTTGCCACGTAGGACCTGTGTGAAGGTATGCGCCATAATCCTGCTTCTGGAATGTGGGGGTGGACCCTACATTTTGATTGGAACACGGGTGTGACCTCGGCGTTCGGTTTTTGCATCGCGGGTCTGACCTCAACGTTTTGACTTAAGACATGGAAGTGGCTTCCGTGCATTTTTGACTAAGTCTTTGAGACTTGTCTTTGGCTCATTTGTTTTAAGTCTCGGCTCACATCTATTAAGCCGATGGGCCTGCAAACGTGCATAGGATTTTTGGCAAACCCTCAGCCATCAACGGATTTGATAAGCCTTTACCGACTACCGTTTGAGTCGGGCTAGCATGTGGATTGTCTAAGTCCGTTCCACATGTAACGTTGTGCTAAGAGAATGAACCCTCTTAGACTTGATGCTATGATTTTGAATACATAGACTTTGTCATTTTGACGGGAAAAGACTAACCGGCAACGCATGTTAGGCGTAGGCTTATCTCTAATTAGGGATCGAGATAAAGTCCCCCATGCGTAAAAGGCATGGATTTTGGTGCTACGATGTTGAATACGTAGACTTTGTCGTTATTTCTTCCTGTGTTACTTGAAACACTGAAAGAAAGTTGGAAGCGCCAGAGGTGTAATATTAACTTGGCATGAATTTTCACTTAGAGTGAAATTCAGAAATTTTCTTTATTATCACTGGGATAACTTCAGAAAATCTTTAATCCACTGGGGATTTTATAATGAAAACTTGCTATTCTTGTTGAAAAAGGATTAACAAGTTCATTGGGGGGTTTGACTGTTAGAGGTGTGATGTTAACCTAACAGTATTTTATGGACCTATCGCTCTATTGAAGAGAGTCGATAAGTGAAAAGTGTTGCGATCGGAGCAACTTTGAGGACCTATCGCTCTATTGACGAGAGTCGATAAGTTGATTTTGTCAGAGGTGTTTGATATTAACGTGACAAGAGAATGTTGCGATCGGAGCAACTTTGAGGACTTATCATCCTATTGAAGAAGATTGATAAGTGAATTTTGTCAGAGGTGTGATATTAACGTGACAGGAAGATGTTGCGATCAGGGCAACTTTGAGGACTTATCGCTCTATTGGGGAGAGTCGATAAGTGGATTTTGTCAGAGGTATGATGTTAACATGACAGGAATTTGTTGCGATGAGAGCAACTTTGTGGACTTATCATCCTATTGACGAGGATTGATAAGTGGATTGTTGTCAGAGGTATATTGTTAACGTGACAGGAATGTGTTGCGATTGGAGCAACTTTGTGGACTTATCATCCTATTGACGAGGATTGATAAGTGGATTGTTGTCAGAGGTATATTGTTAACGTGACAGGAATGTGTTGCGATTGGAGCAACTTTATGGACTTATCATCCTATTGAAAAGGATTGATAAGTGGGTTTTGTCAGAGGTATGATGTTAACGTGACAAGATTTGTGTTGCGATTGGAGCAACTTTGTGGACTTATCATCCTATTGAAGAGGATTGATAAGTGAATTTTGTCAGAGGTATATTGTTAACATGACAGGAATGTGTTGCGATTTGAGCAACTTTATGGACTTATCATCCTATTGAAAAGGATTGATAAGTTGGTTGTCAGAGGTTTGGTGTTAACATGACAGGAATTTATGTACTTGTGATTTCAACAAGATTTTGGGGACTAGCGTCTCGCTGGGGAGAATTGCTAAATGAGTTTATCATCAGAAGCGATGAATTTTGATACTAAGATTTTAAAGACTTAGTGTCTTGCTGGGGAAGATTGCGATTTGAGCAATTTTAAGGACCTATCATCCTATTGAAGATGATTGATAAGTTGATTGTTGTCAGAGGTATATTGTTAACGTGACAGGAATGTGTTGCGTTTAGAGCAACTTTGTGGACTTATCATCCTATTGACGAGGATTGATAAGCGGATTGTCAGAGGTTTTTGATATTAACGTGACAAGAAAATGTTGCGATCGGAGCAACTTTGTGGACTTATCATCCTATTGATGAGGATTGATAAGTTGATTTGTCAGAGGTTTGGTGTTAACGTGATAAGAGAATGTTACGATCGGAGCAACTTTACGGACTTATCATCCTATTGATGAGGATTGATAAGTGGATT
>NC_033802.1:42743473-42743885 GCF_001876935.1 Asparagus officinalis | reverse complement strand
ATTTATTCATATAAAATAGATAATGAGGGTATAAAAATTGTAATAAAATGTGATTATCAGGACCTGCCATCCTATTGAAGAGGATTGGTAGGAGAATTTGGAGGAAAATGGACTATCAGAGGTGACTGTTAACATGATAGTTTTGATGGATTTTGTGGTTGACAGAGGTGTTCTATTGAACATGACAACTACAAATAAACCAACCCCCAGTCTTGAACAAGTGCAGGGGAAAAGGGTAGACATGGCACATCGCCTAACGGGCCACTATCTAATTAAGTTGACTATCAGAGGTAATTGTTAACGTGATAGTTGTTGGACCTGCCATCCTACTGAAGATGATTGGCTTCAATAGTCGTAGTATCTTCTTCTTTTGACTGAGAAGATTGGGCTTGGTCCGATTGCTCAGGAGAAG
>NC_033802.1:42697153-42742817 GCF_001876935.1 Asparagus officinalis | reverse complement strand
GAACTAGGACCTGAGGCTTTCCCTCTGCCGATCACATTGATAGTGACCTCAGGATACTCGGTCTCTGGAGACTTCTTCCTGTGAGAACGTCGTCGTTGGTTGGGCAAAGCAACGTTCGTAAATTGGTTGAACACCAACAGTTGGGCCGCATATGAGCAGCATTGACATCCCGAGAGGCCCGTAGGAATCAGCCGTTCACATTGGAATGAACGAATGACTTGTTGCATCGGTCTTTCTCTCGATATGAACTCTCTCAAATCTGTTGTGAAGATTCGAGGAGAACTACTCACTGATCGTGAGGTTTGAATTGGAACCCCCAGTCCATGATTGGACATGACTGGCTCTTTGTGAACATGGATCTGGTTGAGATGCCTTGAATCCATGGACTTTTGACATCCGCCCCTCAATCTAGTTGCGCTACGCAGAGTATTCGGGGGTCTGGGGGGGATGGAATACCCCCCGGCGGGGTTCGGGGCAGCGCCCCGAAGCTCCACTGTATACACTAGGTTCTATATTGGGTTTCCTTGCCCAAACGCATGTCTGATGTCCGCCTATGGATTCTGGAATGCTTTGCTGAGGATTGCGTTCAGGATGGTTAATGCGGTCTGGAGACCTGCGTTTTTGTTTTGTAACGATCCCTTTAGGGTTGCGTTCTGGCTCAGTAATGCATGCCTGAGCTTTGTGTTTCGATTGTATAACGCGCCATTTAGGGCTGCATTCAATCTTATTCACACAGAGCCTATGTTTTGGCTCATAGACGCGAGGCTTGTTTTGTGGAACGCGCCCCTGAGGGTTGCGCTCAGTCTTCTTCACACAGAGCCTATGTTTGGGCTCATAGACGCGAGACTTGCATTCTGAAACAGAAACGCAGGGCATAGGGTCGCGTTTAGGCTCACAAACACGAAGCTCATGTTGACTTGAGGATCGACATTCTCGGAGATGTGCTCATCGTAAGGATCTCCTCCTCCGTCGAGCGATGCTCTTCTTAGCCTGCTTCAAGGCCTTTGTTGCCTCCATGGGCATCTTTCGACCCGATACCCGTCATCTTGGCGCGGGTTTGGCTGAAGCTGAGCCTACTCCATCGGGGGAGGGGCTGTCCGAGCAATCTTCCTTAGGCGGTTCGGCTGTAATTGGAACAGTTGGAGCTTTAGTCTCTTTGGAGACTTTGTGGATCTTGCGCATAGCCTTGGGGCTAAGGGATCCGGAGGAGATAGCCTCCTCAAACTTGGCTTGATCAAACTCTACCACGAGAGTTTCTACGGTTGTTCCAATGAGATGCACATCGAATTGCGCCACCACTTCTTCGTCACAGAAGCTTGTCCCCAGCAGAGTCGCCATCTTTTGTTTGTGGGAAAATTTGCAGTAAAAAGAAATGAAGGAAAATTGATCTGTATTCCTTTAATCTCAGTTACCATTGGATTTCCTGATTACAAAAGAGAAGAGAATGATCTGGATTCTCTCCTTTGTTTAATTCTGGGTTCTTCACGGTGGCGATGGAATGCCTCCCTCGATTGCTCGCGTCGAGTTTGCTCTCTGTTGACGATCCGATGTCTTGTTTCACTGGAACGTGGTCTTCTCCTCACGATTTGACGTCCCCTCAGATCGTGGGAAACGGTTTTGAAACCGTTCAACTCATGTTTGAACGAGTCAAACGCAGGCCCGCGTTCTGACGTGAATTCTGCATTCAAACGCAGTGTCTGGAAGCTTGAACGCATCGTCTGGAAGCTCGGACGCAGCAATTAGAAGCTGCGTTTGCAGCGTTGGAATCTACGTCTGAGCTGCGTTTGCAGCGATTTGGAAGCTGCGTCTGGCGGTGATTTGAGCTGCGTTTGGCGGTGATTTGAGCTGCGTTTGGCGGCGATTTGAGCTGCGTCTAGCAGCGATTAGAGCTGCGTCTGGGTTGCGTTTGCAGCGATTTGAAAGCTGCGTTTGAGCTGCGTTCGTGGCTATGAACGCGGTGCGTCTTGATGCTGGTGTGCGTGGAGGACTTCCGCAGCTTGATTTGAAGAGACCGTCAATTTGTAGTCTTTTTCTGTCGAAGCGTTGCAAAGATCGTCATTTTGTAATCTTTACTTTAGCTCTTTGATATGCAAGAGTCGTCAGATTGTAACTCTCGATGTTGATTGTGAAGGCTGTTAAACTAGAGCTCTCATCGGTTGTCGTGAAGGTCATCAGATTGTAACCTTCAGCGATCTACGTGAAAGTCTTCAAATTGTAGCCTTCTGGAAGTCGTCAGATTGTAACTTCCATCATCGGTGTTTGATGGGGATCAGCTATCTATTGTGATTTTTAGACAGCCTACAATCACCAAAACCCTAAACACAAACACGCATGTTAAAATCGTTTCGAAAACGAAAGGTTGTGATTTAACTCATGATTAAACTGTTTTAGATCTAGATCTTTATTACCCAAAACGTTGGTGAACTTTTATAAACTAAAACACAAGGTTTTCACATCATATACTATAAAGAACATCTTTTTATACTCCAACATACGTTTTAGGCTCAACAAAACTCATTAAAATCATTAGAAACCCTTTTAAAACATGGGATACGGTTGGGCGAGAAGTTACTCGCCTGAGGGGTGTAGATGAACTCCTAAAAACGAGTGAGAATGATCCTCCTTCGCTGAACACCGATGGATCTCGCGTCGACTCCTCCAAAATCCTCCAGAATCGCCAAAGAAAGGGGTTTTAGGGTTTGAAAAAGAGAGAGGAGGGGGCTGAGGCTATTAGGGTTCAAAAGAGGGTTCTGAGAGCATCAAAATGAGTATAAATACCTAGGGTAACAATTGGGTTCGGTATAAACAAAACCCGAACCGAAACAGAACTGACAGAGCCAGGTTCGCCCAGCGGTCGACTGCAATGTGTTCTGGGTCATGCTCAGACTGGGATTTGGTATAAAGGCTGTATCTTTCTCGTCCGATCTCGGAATTAGGTGATCTAAGACTCATTGAGAATCTCTTGAAGAGACCTACAACTTTGATTTTCCAGATTCTGACTGAAACAATATGCAAAACATAAAAACTCTTAACTGGTCAAAATTCTCAGATTCTCACTCTTTGCCTTTGTGCATGTTTTGTGAATTTGAACTCATATATTCACAAATATACATTGAATTGACCTCAAATCAATTCTTATCATACTCAAACATCAAAAATATATTATTTTCACCATATAACATATTTATAATTATTTATCACATTATATTCAAATTTTTAGGGTTTTATACTTATTCATTCAAATACTTACTTTTTATTTTGTTCTTGTTCAGGTTAATCTGCTTCATTTATTTAGTCATAATATTTATATAAAGTGTGTGTTTTCGATAATTATTGCTGTGAGATACGTCTATAATTATGTTTTTGATTTGATACTACATATAATTCATTTTCTTATATGTTGTTTTGTCATATCACTTTGTCTTTCCATGACTGTCTGCTTTGTATTGTTTTATATATCATATCTTTTTGGTTTATGTTCAATTACCTTCTAATGTTCCACTTGCATTGTGCTGCTTATTTTTACAAGATTATATTGTTTGTCGCATTCTTCTGTGTATACAATTTGTAAATTCTCAATATTTGTGTAATGAATTATTTATCTATTAAATTTTGTATACTGCTTTACATGATTATTTGATTGTAAAATTGTTTTAATAATTGTATTTAGCTATTTATACTTGATTGTCTTTGTATCTTTTCTATGTTTCAGACTACTTTCCATCATTCCATCAATTAAATATGTTTTATTTTATTTGTGTTTATTTTGTATGTATTATTATTCTAATTGCTTTATGATTGCTTTTCCTATTATCTTTGATTTATACTTATTATTATATCATTCTATTTTGTTATTTGATCCTGTTGATGTTCGTTTTTCGCTCGTTTACTCATTTTTATTGATTTTGTAAATATTTATCTGTATATGTTTGTGTGATTATGTTGATTATATGATAAATATCTTATGTTCCATGATAATGTGTACTGTGTACTTCTTACCCTTTATATAAATTGACTATTATCATATTTTATATTTATATATTGATATTTTTCTTTTCTGTTCTGTTCAACAATGTTACGAATGTATAGCACATATCGTATGCATATATATAATATATATATTAATAATATATATATATATTATAAGTATTGTTTTATATTATCAATCTTTTTGGTTTATGTTCAATACGCTTCTAATGTTCCAACTTGCATTGTGCTGCTTATTTTTACAAGATTATATTGCTTTGTCGCATTCTTCGTGTATACAGATTTGTAATTCTCCAATATTTGTGTAATGAATTATTTATCTATTAAATTTTGTATACTGCTTTACATGATTATTTGATTGTAAAATTGTTTTAATAATTGTATTTAGCTATTTATACTTGATTGTCTTTGTATCTTTTCTATGTTTCAGACTACTTTCCATCATTCCATCAATTAAATATGTTTTATTTTATTTGTGTTTATTTTGTATGTATATTATTCTAATTGCTTTATGATTGCTTTTCCTATTACTTTGATTTATACTTATTATTATATCATTCTATTTTGTTTTTGATCCTGTTGATGGTTCGTTTTTCGCCTGAGTTCTCTTTTTTTATTGATTTTGTAAAATATTTATCTGTATATGTTTGTGTGATTATGTTGATTATATGATAATATCTATGTTCGCATGATAATGTGTACTGTGTAACTTCTTACCCCTTTATATAAATGACTATTATCATATTTTATATTTATATATTGATATTTTTCTTTTCTGTTTTGTTCAATGTTACGAATGTATAGCTACATGATTGTGCATATATAATATATATTATATAAACTATATATATATAATATATATATATATATATATATATGTAATAATATAATATAAGTATATATATATATATATATAATATATATATAATATATTATAATATAATATATATATATATATATTTTTTTTTTTTTTCATGTCTCTATATGTTGTCTATTGTGTTGTCTAAACTATATGTATGTTTGATTCTTCGCTATTTTGTTTTGCTTACATATCCTTCAAATATTTCTTTTGCTTTTGCTTTTATATGATTCATCTGTTATTCGTATTATGTTTTTATGTTTAGTGTTTTATCATGTTTATCATCTCCTTACGTATGAGTGATTTATATTTGGTTGAGATCATTTTGTCTTTATCTTCTTCATGCTCCTCTTTTAATTATTTATATTATTGTGTTGATATACTTTATCATATATTCTAATGATTGACAATTATTTGAATTATATACTTATATTTCATATCATATTTTTGTATGCTATACATTCGTTATATTTTATCAATTTTGTGTTATTGATTATATTTTAATACATTGATGTGTTGTCTTATGATAATATATCAATAATATCATGTTGATATATGTTCCATACTTTTTTAATGATTCGTGTATTATGCATATGTATTCATGTTATTATGATACATATATTTATATTTCTATGTATTTCTTTTAAGATAATTGTCACTTTTTGTGTCTCATGTGTACTGAATACTAGCATATTTTATGATTGTGATACAGCTGCATATATTATAACATTTTACATTCTCCTCTACATATGACTATAGTTTCATATCTCTGTCCTTGGGTTTTTTACATTACTTTTATTTTTAATTCCGAGGACGGAATTTATTTTAAGGAGGGTAGGATGTAACAACCGTAATTTTTCAATACGTATTTAAACAATTTTTCTAGTATTTAAAATATTATATTATATTTTATTAATATTTTTCCTAAATTCTGAAATTTTCTGAATTTTCAAAATAAATAAATAAATAAATATATTTCCATAATCTTCTTTCCCCTAAATTTTCTCTCATTTGAATTCCTACCATAATCTCCCTATCAATTTTCCAATCACCCATAATCTCGTTTATCCCATTCCTTATTAACCACGTGATTCTCTCTTTCATTCTTATTTTAATGTGTACTCTCTCTCCCCTCAAAAGAACCCATACCAGATCTACCTCCTCCTCCTTCTCTCTCGTTCACGAAACCCAACACCAACCCCAATCTCTCTCCCTTCGTTCTCTCTCTCCATCAGCTCACCCCCAAAGAAACCCAACCCCTCTTCTCTCCTTCATCCTCGAAAGAACCCAACTCACTAGCTCCTCTTCGAGCTCCGACCCACCCCGCAGCTAACCTCCGCCCCGTCCGCTGCCCCTGCAGCCGATCACCACGCTTCCCGCTCGTAGCCCTTCATCGCTGCCTCCGACGACTCGCACCGTGTTCAAATCCGCCAAGTCACGCCACCGCCTCAGTCCCGTCGTACCGCATCTGCATCGGCGCTGTCGCCTCATCATCAGACCTCATGGTCTCGCAAGCAAGATCCCCGAACTCGATTATTATCTATCTTAATTCTTAGATTTTATTGTAATTTACTAGATGCAAGATCCTGCTTCCCTGGCCTTGTATTTCCATTATTTATACTTGTGAGTAATTGGTTAGATTAGTTTGTGATATAATTATCTGCGTGAGATTGTTGATGAATAATATTAGATAAATCATGATAATCTGATAAATAACATTTTCAGAATGATTATAATCTTAAAAGAAGTTATTTTGGTATCAGAATTATTTTTAGATGATTATGCTAATTTAAAAAGAATTTATTTTGAGAACGGAATCATTTTAAATAATTATAATAATTTAAAAGAAATTATCTTGGAAGAATATTATTTTAAGAATATTTATAAATAAATTAAAGGAATTTATTTTGAAAAGGGAACTATTTTAGATTAATTTTAATTAGAAAGAAATTATTTTATAAGAGGAAATATTAAAAAGAATGTTTTTAGAATTATTTAAAAGGAGTTATTTTGGAAAATGGAATTATATTTGGATAATTATAGCAAGAAATAAAAGATTTATTTCGGATAAGGAAATCATTTTGAAGTAAATAAATTTATTAATTTAAAGGGTTATTTTTGAATGTGTGATTCTCATTTTAATTATGTGATATGCCATGATATCGTTGCACATTATTGGTTGTACTTATTGCCTTCTATTGTGTTTGATAACCATTAGTAGTTCATGACTTAGTAGCCTCGTGCGTCATGAACAGACTTAGTGACTTGTGTGAGGGTGTTACTGAGTTTAGGTGGTGAACCCGAGTTTCAATGTGGATTATGTTTGTCTTAGAAAAACAAGAAGAGTGGGGATGGGGAAGTCCATGTTCATGTGATCGGATATAGCTGTTGATGTATCTTTCAGGCTCACCCCATGATCCAGTGTAGCTTGGGGTTAGTTTGTTGGGTCAAAGTGAAGCCAGTGTAGTCACTTTGGTCCGTGAATTTGATATTCACCCGGGTTTTGCTTGAGTTTGAACCAGGCTGAAAACGGATTGCGTGTAGCCCTCTGACCGATCCAGTGTAGCGGCGTATTGGGTGCACGTAGAGGATTTGTGAACAGTCAGTTATCTGATGATATGAGCGTTGACTCTATGTGAGATGTGGACCAGTGAGTTGAGATAGGATGACTAGTTACAAGACCTTGATTCTTGGCTAAGTATGATTCTTGTGAGATGTAGGCCAGTTGTGTTTCTTTTCATACATAGATCGGGGTTAATATTTAATCATCTACAATTTGTGACATATGGTATATACATGAGGGTTTCCTTGTTTGGATTATTTCGCTCGACGTACTACGTCTCAAGTTGTAGATTTTTGGGTATTAATTCCGTCTATTGTATGCCCCTGTTACTTGGATGATTAGACTGATCGCTAGCTACATGATCTCATTACCTGATCGATTTTGGATGCTTTAAGTTATTATGATTTAGTAGTGTTTTTATGTTGATTTGTGGTTTTCAGTTGTACGTTCTTTTATTGTTTCTTTTATCGTATCAATTTTCGCTTTGGTTTTCGTTTGTTCTATTTTCTTTTGTGGTGTCTTGCCGTGTGCCATGCACCCTGACGTACACCTATTTTCTCTGGTGTACGTCAGACTTAGAGGAAGAGCAGGTTCAGTTGGGAGATCGCCAGGAGCCAGAGGATTCTCAGCAGGAGTGCCTAGCGGAAAAAATAGAAGAAGAAGTTGAAGCTTAGTCATTCCTTTCAGTTTGTTTTGTAGCACTTTCTTTCATTTTGATCAGTGTATTTTTATATTCTCCAGTGTTTCATTTAGATAGTTTTGTATAAGGTCATGTTGACCCGATTATTATGTCTGAGATGAATATTCATTGTGATATAAATTATTTTATTCTGTGTTGTTCATTATATTCTTGCTAATTGTGATCGGGGACCTGTGACTTCGTATCGTACTTATTTCTAGACGCTTAGCGTATTGGATTGAGAAGAAAAGAAAAAAAAATAATATTGTATATTTCTTCTCAATCTAATACGGTGCGGGTTTGTTCACGTTCTGCTTTCCGGGTATTTTGGGAAGCGGGGCGTGACAGCTCCCCCTACAAATAAGCATGGGTGAGTATAACAAAAAATATATACAGGGATTGCTCCCCCTATCAAAATGTCATATGGAGTATATGAAGTAAAGACCAAGGCAAAACATGTGAGCAAGCATAGATGAAAAATATGCTAAATATTACTCACATACAAGAGGATAATGAGGACACATATAGATATATCATTTATGAAAAAAGTGTCTCATTACACAATTGTAAAAACATAGTGTAAAAAATAGATTTATGAAATCAAAAGAAGAGCAACACGAGAATTATGAAAAAAGTTTTCAAATGAAAACAAATTAACAAAGTGAAAACATAAATCAAATTTTAAGCCCAAAAATAACGTTTGATCAATAAAGGAATTTTTTTTTGTAAAACTTGATCAAACCACATAATGAATACATTATAAAGCATATTTAAAATATGAATCATCTATTTGTGCTTATATAATGAATTCAAAGCAATAAATCAAAATAAAATTTTTGACAAAATGCAAGAGAGGCAACAATATATCAAGCTCTTGAGCTTGTTCCAACCCATATAAGGATATTTAGTACCCGGTAAATAAGATTTGGGGATAAACAGCCAATAAACCCGGGGGGTTATATAAACACAAACCTCTCAACAAAAATTAAAACTAGTAATCATGAAAACAAAAGAATTTGTCAAATAAAAAAAAATTCATATCCAAAAAATATTTTAAAACGTATTTTTCAAAATCAAGAAAAAGAAATATAAAAACACTAAGAATTTTTGGTTTAAAAATCAAATATGTTTTGGTACCCAAGTATTCTTAGTACAAAAAAGTTTAGGGACATGACCCCTATCATTTAAGCTCAAAGCCCTAGGGTTATGAACCCGTTTGGACACATGTGGTGTACTAACACGGTCAAAACAATAATCACTCAAATGACCAATTCCGATTGTAATATGTGCAATGAAAGAAATCCATTTGTTTTTGTGGACCATTAGCTTGTGCACGAAAATTATTTGCAAATAAAGATTGTCTTTTAAAATTATTTTACAAATGAGAAACATCATTAAACAAAGGTGGTCTACTTGAGAAATTTGGCAAGTTTGAATATTTTTCAAGTCAAATCTACCACCAATATCACATTTAAACACATATGGTCTACTAGAAACATTTGGCAAACATGATTTTCTTTTCATGTCAAAACAATACTTGGCCAAATGACCAAAATGACCATAATGATCACATCTATACACATGAGCATACTTATGATGAACAATGGGTGCATGTGTGTATACATGTGATGAAAAAACTTGATGAGATGCACAAGAAGAATTGACATTTTTATGTTTGTGTGCATCATAGCAAAATTTAGCTAAATGGTCTTTACGACCGCAAATAGAGCACTTGTAAACTTTGCTATATATGTGTACATAATGAGTGGATGATTTTGACTTAGATTTGACACACATATCCATAAGCTTCTTATGATTATTAATGCATGTATTAAGAGTTGAGTCTAAGGATGAAATATGATTTTTAATAATATTCAACTCATCATTTGGCAAATATGCATTTTTATTAGAAGTAGAACATAAATAGTCATTTATAAAATAAACAGTATAAATTTTTATGTTCTCAACTTCTAACATGGCATTATTTTTATCATGAGTCAAGTTAGCAATATCCAATTTCAAATTATTATTTTCCAAATTTAACATATCATTGTTTTCTTTAAGAGCATCATTTTCTTGAGTAATGATATTAAATTTGGAAGCTAACTTCTCATGATCGGATTCTAATGCATCATGCTTGCTTTGTAAATCAATAAAATCTTTATGCAATTTGTTATAGGCATGCAACAATTTTTCACTAGCACAAGCAAGTTCATTACTAGATAAATCATTATCGGGTTCGGAACCGCATACCACACTAGGGCTAACGCCTAGTGGTCGTGTGCATGATAAAGCTCCAATATTACTTGAGGAAGAATCCGTCGGAATCCTTTGGATCTCCTCCATGTTACCATGATATGTTTCTATGAATATCCACAATTTGTAAGCACTATCAAAATGAGCAAGCTTGTTAGAAATAGAAGAATCAAGTGCGTTAAGCATATATTCTAACACAATCTTGTTCATGGTAAATAATCTTTTGTCATTTTTACCCCACTTGGATCTCTCCATAGTGGGTACAATATAAGCATTATCAAGAATTCCCCATAAATTAATATTTTTAGATTGCACAAATAGTTTAAATCTAGAAGCCCATTGTGCATAGGGAAAATTAATAAATTTATAAGCAACATTTGATTCATAACCTAACAAAGGTACACAATTTATGTCCATGATAAATATATGTATGTGCAAGAAAGACAAATAAAATCTAAACAAGATTAGCACAAAAGGATAACTTAGATCTTTAACTCAAGGTGATTAGACCTTAAATCAAAAAGCACCAAACTCTGATACCAATTATTAGACCCTAGAGGGGGGGGGGGGGATTAGGGTCTTATACTAATCTAATCCGATTTTATGCCAATTAAAACTTATTAAAGAAATATTATGGGGGGGGGGGGGTGATTAGGGTCTTATACTAATCTAATCCGATTTTATGCCAATTAAAACTTATTAAAGAAATATTATTGCAAGATAGATATACAATATGATATGAGCAAGAATAAGCAATATGAATAAAGAGATATATCCTAGCAAAGAGGTATATGATGAAATATATGCAATAGTATATAAATTAACACAATGGTAAACAATCTAAACAAAAGATACAATGTGATAGGCTAATATAAGCAATGCAAACACACAATATAATCATGGTGTTGGACCCTAGAGGGGGTGATTAGGGTCTTATGCTAATCCGATTTTATGCCAATTAAAATTAATGACAAATTATTCTTGCAAGAGAGATATACAATATGTTACAAGCAAGAATAATCAATATGAACAAAGAGCAATATCCTAGCAATGAGATATACTATGAGATATATACAAGGATATATAATTAACACAAGGGTAAATAATCTAAACTAGATAGTGGGCAATATAATCAACAAGCAATATACAAAGGCGATATAAGATATGAACATAAAAATAAGTGCGCCAATACATTCACAAACAAACGATATGATTACGGAGTTCGGTCCCCATGACCTACGTCTCCGATCCTCACTTCGAGGAGATCTTTACTATCACAACCGGGTTTTCTACGTTTACCCGAACAACTTTACGCCTCACAATACGGTTTTCTAGTTTATTGAAAACTCTACAACTAACACACTCTTGTAATCCCACTCTACACCCTCTTATGTGTTGAACTAGACGTGTCTCCCTCAAGTGCTCGGATACAACCTCTCCCTAGGTTTGTCAATCGACGCCACTCCTCTTGGGATGATTCCTGACTCTCGCCACACACTTCTCTCGGTGTACAAGTATATTACAATGTGAATCTCATAATTAAGCACGAATACAATAATAGTTGTTCTCTATAATAGATGAGAACTCAATTAAGCTCAACTCAATGTTACAATCTCTCACAACCCTAATTATAATATATATGTAAATACGATAAACTCAAAGTGGGTGTGTGTAACAATGAGTGAAATCAAATCAAAACTAAACTCAAAATAAAACTAGCTTTAATAAGATGATAATCAAACAAATAGATATAAAGCTAGAAATAGAGTTTAGAAAACTTCTCAATAGATCAAAAGGTAGAGGAGAAAGGTTGGATGCTCAAACACCAATGGTTGATCTCCTCAAGCTCTTGTGAAATTGATATCACAAAACAAACTCTCAATTTGCTTAAAAGTTTTTTAAACAAAACTTAAACCAAACACAAACTCTTGTTAAAACTTGTTTAAAATGCTCTCTTGGGTGTGGAAAATAGTTATGGCAAAGGGGTATATATAAGGTAGAAGAAGACAACCCAAAAAATCTCAAAAACCCACAAAAAAACCTAAAAACTGAAGTTACTGTTACTGTTCAATGGACGGGTGCTACAGTAATAGCGGTCGATCATGCTACAATGTGGTCGACCGTACTGTTCAAGGATAGTTTCTGCTTTTGACAAATTCTAGAATTTTGCGTATCTGACTTTGTAAAATCAATTAAAAATAGTAAATCAACTCTAAAAATCATGAAATTTTGAGGGAAGGTTCTAGACATATAGGTAAACATTTTATAGAAAGAATTTCTGAAATATCCCTTTCCAGTTGAGAGAAATAAATGTTTGAACATAGATGTATAGTTTCTAAAAAAACTACAGAAAATACGGTTTTGTAAATTCAATTGAAAATAACAAAACTACTCCAAAAATAGTAAAACTTGGGGAAATGTTTGTATATATAATGATAAACATGTAAACAAAGAAAATTTTCAAATCGCATTTCCCAGTTGTAAAAACGCATCAGTTTTGCAAAAACATGCACTAACATGTGCACAAACATGAGCTAATTAAAAACTTGATTTTTTAAATTCAAATAAACATAACAAATTAATTCCAAAATTGATAAAACTTTAGAAAACATTTATAAACATGAAATTGTACATGTTAGAAAAAGAATTTCTCAAATTGAGTTTCCCATTTGTAAAAACTCATGTATTTTTTAAGTGTGTCCAAAGCATAAAAATGTGATATACATGAAATTTGATGTTTTGATATAAACAATATTTTAAAATCCTATGAAATGATTTTATAGACTTAATAAAATATGTATACAATAATTGTTAAGTCCATAAACCAAAACTTGTGTATATATATAACTATATATATAAAAACCAAATATGTGTGTGTATATATGAGTGAGCTTAAAGTACTAACACGCATAATATAAAACCTAAACTAAATATACCCAAGCTTGATTGATCTTCGATGTAGCTCAATTTGGTACACTTGCGGATGAAGCTAGAACTTGGATCTTTAATTTGAATTGCATAGGCTTCACTCCACAATTCCGCCAACCTCCATTGGATATGATCGTGAATGCGCAATTCCATTCATCCTCCAACTCGTTGTTTGCCTAGAATAAATACGAAAATACAAACACTAGACAAACAACATTAGAAGTAAATTGTTTGTTAAACATCATCAAAACAAGAAGGCCAATAATCTCCCCCTTTTGATGATGATAAATAATTTACAAAAAAATATATGCATGAAAGGAAATGAATATAAAAAGTATAATATATCATGCACATAAACAAGAAAGAATATACTCACAATATTTCTCCTCCTTTGACAACATCAAAAAGAGGACAAAGGGATGAAGAGAGTGAAAGCTCCCCCTATCAATATGCATGGGTGAGTATAACACATAGAAAGATATAGGGATTGCTCCCCCTATCAAAATGCCTTAATGAATATATGCAATGAATGCTAAGGCATACATATGTGAGCAAGCAAGAAACATGCTAAACACAACTCACATACAAAAAGACAATGAGAACACATAAATATGTCAAAATGAAAATAGTGTCTCATTAACACAAAAAAATATAAAATCCATATAAAAGAATAGATTTATGAAAACAAAAGAAGAGTAACATGAGAATCATGCAAAAAGTTTTCAAATGAAAACGAATCAACCAAAAGAAATCATAAATCAAAGTTTATATTCAAAAACAATGTTTGATCAATAAATAGAACTTTCTTTGTAGAACTTGATTAAACCATATATAGAATGCATTATAAGGCACACATAGATGATCCATAAGAACAAACACATAAATATCATCATATAAGTGAAGTATAATGAATTCAAAGAAACAAATCAAAACAAAATCATTGACAAAAGAATTTCAACAGAGGCAACAATATATCAAGCTCTTAAGCCTGTTCCAACCCATATAATCATTCTAGCATCCAGTAAACATGATTTGGGAATAAACACCCAATAAACCCAGAGGGTTATATAAACACAAACCTCTCATCAAAATCAAAACTAATAATCATGAAAACAAAAGAATTTGATCAATAAAAAATTGTTTTCATGTTCAAAAGTTTAAAGTATAATTTTTCAAAATGAAAAAAGAAAAATAAAAACACTAAAATTCTTGGTTTAAGAAAAATTATTTTGGCACCCAAGTATTCTTGGTGCCGGATTGGTTAGGGACATGACGCCTATCATTTAAGCTCAAAGCCCTAGGGGTATGAACCCGTTTGGGCACATATGGTACACTAGTACTATGACGCCCCTGGGTTCACACAAGGCTACAGTCCGAGGTGAAACCAGGAATGTCAAATCTGCCATGCACCATACCGTGTAATAACATGTTTTACCATCATAATTACTATCTCTCTAGTGGAATCAACAACAGGTGTAGGTACAAAGCAAGTAAAAGATTTTACAATAAATACATGATGAAATGATAGATCTCGGATTAATACATCTCATCAACCAAATAAGCTGGAATACATAGTCAATGTCTGAAATGAATAATAAAAGTCTGGAGATCTCAACATGTCTCAAAATACAAAACATCTGATACATGAAATAAGGCACACAGCCTTTACAACTCTAGAATATAAATCTCTCAAGTCTAAAAATGTCTCGAGTGGAGTACAAAAATGAAATACATCTAATAAGAGGATAAACGGGCGCTAATAAAAATCGCCCTCAACTTGCAACTCTCCGGGCTCCGGGCTTGTTACCTGAAAGGGAGAGGGACAATGAGCGTCAAAGCGCTAGCAAGCAATATCACAACCAACCCCAAGGGATAGGGCTCGTTGTATATTAAAATACAGTTAATACAAAAAAAATATAAAATCATTTATACTAACAATAGTGGATTTTTGTACTTAGGAAATTACAACACGAGCATAGGTACGTCGAACGAAATAATCCAAACAAGGAAACCCTCATGTATATACATTGTATCTCAAATTGTAAATCCCTAAATACTAAACCCGAGGTTTAACACAAGAAACAATAAAGAAAAAAAAACAAACCCATCTCTATTAATACAATTTAAACATGTCAAAGCTACAATAAATGTCATGTCCAGCCTAGGTAGATATCATGTTCCAGTCTCATATAATATGTCGTGTTTCAAACTCGGTTAAGAAACATACTCAAGGTTTAGCAATTATCCAACATAAAACTATAATGGATTACTGTCCAATACGAGGACTTTAATGGATTATAGTCCAACACGAGGACTTTAATGGATTATAGTCCAACACGAGGACTTTAATGGATTATAGTCCAACACGAATAGTATAGGTATACATATTCTACCCTTGTACATGCCTCACTGTACAGATCTAAGCTTATCTAAGCTTGTGTCAGAAATGTCATCTTACGTGTGTAGATGAAGTCATAACCACTGAAATTTAATACCCGATAAACGAGGTGACTTCTCATATTCAAAAATGATAAACGGTATCCTCGAATATATATATATGAACACTGTATAAATGTATAAGCACAGTAGGTGATCAAGTAGAAACACAAACGAAATAGGAAAAACTTCGATGAGTCGACTCATAATCAGCTATGAGTCAACTCATGACTCATGGGTGGACTCATAAACTGACGAGTCGACTCAGCAGACACTTATGAATAACAGGAATTAACTTCGTGAGTCGACTCATGACAGTCATGGGTCGACTCAACCTGATGAGTCGACTCATGATGAGTCATGAGTCGACTCACGAGATGAAAACTGGATATTTCACAACTGCAACTCGTCCATCTCATTATTGATTTACACCTCCATAACTATCAATTCTAAACTATGAGACAGTGAAAAAGAATTCATATCTAGCATGAGAAACGAACACTTGCATGTTAGATCTAACATTTAACTGTAGGCGTCAAAAAATGTTTACGGACATCCAAACACCTCTCAAGACAAAATAGAAGAACAATATACACGTCATCATGCAGCACTGTGGCGCGGCAGGACATGGTGCCGCGGCTAAGGCGCGGCAACCCATGGTGCCGCGGCTAAAGCGCGGCAGCCCATGATGCCGCGGCTAAGGCGCGGCAGCCTAGGGTGCCGCGGCTTAGGCGCTGCAACCTGCAGTGCCGCGGCAATTAAAGAAGTATGCTATGGCAGTTATAAGGCAGTTATTCGATGATTTTTTGGAATCCACGTGGAGGCATATCAGAAATAAAACGTGTGCTGACATGGACAAGCAGTTAAACCACGAAACAAGTGGTTAATGGTCGTGGGAGAACGGTTTTAAGCATGATGGAACGTGCTGATAACCGTCTCTTTGGCCGCGGCAGCCTATACTGTCACGCCAATAGCCGCGGCAGTGTAGACTGCAGCGGCCAAAGAGAAAAAGAACGGACATCTTACATCGATAAGATATTCGTTTTCAGATCTTTACTTCGATAAACGAAGGAGAGATCCTTAAACAACCTCTCGATCTACGAATCGGTGGTCCACGAATTAAAGCATTTCCGGCACAGGCAAAGTCCCACAAAAGCAGGAGTTGATAAACAATTTCTGTGTTATTTTCTCGAGAGTTGTATTTTCTTTTATTTTCATTGTAATTTCTTGTAAACACATCAAAGTTTAATGGAATCTGCAATGGAAACGACTTTCGCTGAAAACAAACTGGCGACCACAGTGGGAGCCAGCGGCCTCGCTGCCGAGGCCGCAGTGTCGCAGCCGATTAAGATCATCGTCACCGAAGAGATCGAATATGAGTTCGATCAAGCCAAATTTGAGGAGTACCTGTCATCCTCATCTTCAAAATCTCCCTCGCCCCGCAAGTGTAGGAAGATTTCCTCTCCTAAGAGAGTTTCTAAGTCTTCAATTCCGATGAAGACCAAAGGCGAAGATTCTTGCCAAGTTCTCTCCAAGGAATCTGCCTGTAACATTTCTGCTCCGAGTGACCCCGCACCAGTTAAGGAGTCACTGAATCAAAATGAACCAGCATTGACGAAGAGAGCCCGTCAAAGACAGCGTCAACGCCGCGCTCGTCAATTGGCAAAGGCTTTACAGCAAACCGACGGGGTCCATTATTATACGGACCTAAAGTCGAGGAATCAAAAGATGGTTCAGTTGCCTCAAAGGCAAAATAATCACATCTCTGCACAACTTACGACGGAGGAATGGACTCTGGTCAAAAGAGCCCGTTCTACCCTGAAAGAGCGCATACAAAGGCGCCAAGCAAAGGCGGCTCGTGCTCGTGCCCTTCGTCCACAAGCGCAGAGGAACAAGAAAGAAATGGTGCCTGAAAAGCCATCAAAGAACGGCAAAATTTGGGTTCCAAAGATTGAAAACACCCAACAATCTCAAAAGGGTGCAAACTCTGGCCGCGGCAGCTCAGACTGTCGCGGTAACTTATTCGACCGCGGCAGTCATAACTGCCGCGGCACTTTGCTCAACCGCGACAGTAAGGGTCGCCGCGGTACTTCGTTTGATCGCGATGTTCATCACTGTTGCAAGACCACATCTGGAGTTGATCCTGGTCCTTCTACTATAGCATCACCAGTGGAACCCTGGGTCAGCCCAGATTTGTCTAAATTCAAAATCACTATGGCAGATCGCCTCGGTCCTTTGGTTGACGATCGAGGCAAAGCCCCAGTCAAAGAAGATCCAAGTCCAGCGAATAAACCCTTGGTGGTTTCATATACAGGGGGTCGCAAACACCCTCCTGTCAGAACTACACCGGTCCGAAATGAGAGAATATCAGTCCATTCTCGTTTAGGACCTCTGAAAATTCCACACCCGCAAGGGGGTGGATTTAAAAATTCAACTTTGGATCGCCCAGAAGCGACGACTAGTCGTTCTGTGCTTGTTAACAAAGTTCAGAGGCAAATGATAGGTTGCTCGAATCACAATAATGATGAGCTATACTATCAGAAGAAGAACTCAAGAAAAAGGATTGTCCGAGAGAATGAGTCCCATTGTGCATGTGAGAGACTCATTAAGGCAGTGCTGACGGAATGCGGATGCTCCAAGACTGATTCAACAAGAGTCTCTGTATTCCAAAGACTTTCTAATGAAGCGTCAAGACCCAAGGTGAGACATTTCAACAAAAAAAAACCGGCAGTCCGACAAGATGAGTTCCCCGAGGTCACTATCAACATGACCAACAAAGGGAAGCAAAAGTCAGTCAATCCCGACCCTGATTTCTCTCCAGGAGGAAGAGTTGAGCGGGGTCTTTCTCAAAGAATTTCGCGATTGCAAAGAAGAGCCAACCTACGTAGAGATTACAAAAGAATGCACGAAGGGCTATCTTCAGAAGATGAACTGTCAGATACCTGCTCTGCTGTCGCGTCAGACGATACCGCATCCAGTGTTGGACAAGCCAGAGAATCATTCGCGATCACACCGGATCAACTAGCTCAAATGCTACAGGAAGCGTTGGCTAAACAACGTGAAGAAATTAGAGCTGAGTTCAAGACTGAGATGGAGTTGACTATGCAGTAGATGCGGGATTTGCAGGTTCAGCAACACCAATCGTACTCAAGCCAAAGAGCAGAATCCAGTCGGCGTAACGAAGAGGATGAAACTATCTTTGACGATCCTCCTCCAGATAAAGACAACTCCGGAAGCGGTCCGACCAAGCCATCCACTCAACCTCCACAGATCTACTTGAAGAAAAGTGAGGAAGAGGATAAGAAGATGCATGATCTCGAGAGCAAAGTCAACGCTCTGATGACAGCCCAAGAAGTGAAGAAAACGGGCATTCCATACCCGTACCCGAGGGAGTGGGACCTGATTCCTTATACCCAGAAATTTAATTTGATTAACTTTACTCCTTTTGATGGTAGGGGTTCACCAACTCAGCACTTGATCTATTTCAAGTCACATCTCGGCGCAATATCCGGGAACGAAGCCCTGATGGTCCGGTCATTCGTAGGAACCCTTCGCGGGCCTGCCTTCGATTGGTACCGACGCCTTAAACCTGGGAGTATCACTAGCTGGGAAGACATGGAAGAATTATTCCTCACCAATTTCTTTGACGACGACACGGAGGTCTCAATTGGCACGTTGTTGGATGAGAAGCAGAAGGATGGGGAATCGGTTGATGTCTTTGTCAAACGATTCCGGGACAAAGCGGTGAACTGCAGAGATCCACTCACAGAAGAGTTCATCCTACAGACATGTCACAACAACTTGTCATTGGACGTGTTAGAGGTGATGGGGGTTGTGCCCTCTAAAACTTGGAAGGAATTGAAAGTGAGGGGTGAACAGGCTGAACGCTTTCTCAAGAGAAAGAATCTGGAGAGAGGTCTGCCACCAGCTAATAACCAAAAGCAGAACTTTAATCCTCGAGGCAGAGGAAGAGGGTCCACGGCAGCTGTAGAAACAACCGCAGCAGTCATCCTTCCAACTGGCGCCAAATCAGAATCAGCAGCCCCCGAGGCAGCCCAAGACTTCTGAGCCTAGATTCCCGAAGGAATACTCATTCAAAGATGATGAAGTTCCGGTCATCTTCAAATACTTGTTAGAGAACAACAAGATCAAGCTTCCACCGGTCACAAACCAAGAAGAAGCAACGAAGACCAATGACCCGAAGTATTGTGCCTATCACAGGAGGGTCCACCATCCCACTAAGACGTGTTATGTCTTAAAGGACAAAATACAAACCTTAATTGATGTTGGTATTGTGACGCCGAAGCCAAAGGAGAAGAAGGTAGGCGCAAACGCGGTCTCTATTAGCTTCGGATCGGTTCCTTTGTCCTGGTTTCAAGCAGAGCCAGTATCAAAGGTCAAAGTGCAAACCATCAACGATGACCCTCATGGACAGCGCCAGAAGGGGCTGGTATCTCACACAACCCCCAACGGCGAAATCCTTTGGGTTCATCCGGATTTGCTCGAAGATGAACAGTGGACAACATCCACATCAAAGAAGAAATCAAAGGGCAAGGGAAAAGAGAAATTCTGTTATGGAGCCTCGGCGATTCCTGAGAAGAACGATGAAGAGATAGCAGCTTTATCACTTTCTGATGGAGAACAGGAAGTCTTCGCTACAAGAAGTGGGAATGAGTACAATTATAAATATCCTGAGACTTCTAACCCAAATGCTACAACTCTAAAGGAGCTGGGGATAGTTACAACTCCTCCAAAATATCCTGAGACCTCTAACCCAAATGCTACAACTCTAAAAGAGCTGGGGATAGCTACAACTCCTCCAGTAGCTGCTGAAAAGCCGCAACAACCGGCTAAGCAAAAAGAGAAAGAACCCCAACATAAAGAGGTTCAAATTCCGAAGCAGTCTCGTTTCAGCCGACCGATTGGACGAGATAAACTGGAAAGTTCGAACGCACCATATCGTTTCGACGTTATGGCTCAGTTGGCCAATATCCCAGCAAGGATTACGCTATACGAGTTGTTGCGCCTCTCGAAAGAAACCAGGGAAGCTTTACAAAAAGCTTTGGCTTATTCTGAGGTATTCCTCACTCAGGTCAAGCCAACTCCTGAAGAGCCAGAGTCATCAGTGCAAAGCATGATAGGCCTCTATATTTCACCGGGTATATTGGCTCGAGCATGGTCAACCGGATCCAAGTCGATCCGGGTTCTGCAGTTAGCATCATGCCACTTCGGTTGATGTACCACCTCGGAATTCCCGCCAGCAAGCTGGCCTCCACAGGAACGGTTATCTATGGTTTCAACACAAGCGGATCACGACCGGTGGGGAAAATCCGGGTGAAGTGTCAACTCGGAGATCTGAAGTCTGAAGTCACCTGCTATATGATCGATGCAGAGACTTCTTATAACTTACTGTTGGGTCGCCCATGGATCCACGGTAATCTTATAGTTCCCTCCACCCTCCATCAGTGTTTGAAGTATGTCGACACTAATGAGGAGGTCAAGACGGTGGTCGCGGATAAGCAACCATTCAAGGGGTTAGAAAATTACTTTACTGACTCCCTTCTTTATGGTGCTGAGTCCGATACTGAACCATCGGCCCATGGAACGGACAGCGGAGAAGAAGCTGATACCGAAGCCGGGCACGATTATAGTGAAGGTCTTGTATTAAATGACATTGAACCTCTTGTAATCGATCTTGACGGTGATGAATCGTCGGATGAAAGTTGTAATTGGAAGCTTGCCGATGAAATAATAAATCATGATTTAGAGTACTCGCATTGTCTTGATGATGTAATGCAGAAATTGTACGACGACCTTAGTCTACATATGCCACTTCATTCGTCCTGTACAACGATGAAACACCTCCATGATTCAGGCGGAACAACTGTAATCTTACCCGCAAAGACAGGGGGTGAAAAAGAAATAGTCTTTGGAAAAGGAGAATCATCCCCTACTCCAGATCATTTCTTGGACAGTAATTCGGACGAAGAGAAACCCGGGAAACATTTCTCTCGGTACAGTTCGCAAGCGAACGATTATATGACAAACCGAGGTTATAACCTCTCACTCGGTGAAGGTCTTTATTTTGGTCAAGGTATTAGGGTTCCACCCCGTCCTGCCTATGTACCAAAAGGAAAACCGGATAATTATTACAGGCGTAATAGGGGTCTGGGTTATGCTTCATCATCCGATGACGATTATGGCCAACAGATTATTAACCAATTAGTAGACAGGAGTGGACATTCATCCGACACCTCGAATTGGGATTCTGATGTGAGCATTGGAGAAAAATTCAAAAGTCTTATGTCAAATATGGCAACAGTCGATCCTTCTACAACAGAAGAAGATGATCAGTTGCCCACTTGGGAGGATCCTTGGACACATTACATGAATATCCAATACGGTGATCGATTTGAACAAAGAGAACCTCCTACTGAGGACAAAGTAGATCAAGTTAATATGGGTGACGAAAGTAATCCGAAACCTATATTTATTAGTGGTGATCTTCCACCGGACGAGAAAGAGGAACTAATCGCCCTCGTTCGAGAGTATATCGACGTTTTTGCTTGGAATTACGAAGATATGCCGGGACTCGACCCAGACGTAGCAATGCATAGCCTTAACATTAAACCGGATGTTAAACCTGTCAAACAACAACAAAGACGGTTTCGTCCGCAAATTATGGAGGCAATAGAAGCTGAAGTTAAGAAGCTAATTGATTCGGGTTTTGTCAGAGAGGAACAACACCCTGAATGGTTGGCCAATATCGTTCCGGTCCTTAAAAAGAACGGGAAAATCAGAATCTGTATTGACTTCAGAGATCTGAATACGGCCTGCCCCAAAGACGACTTTCCTCTACCGATTACGGACGTCATCATTGACAACACATGCGGGTTTGAAAGAATGTCATTAATGGATGGATTTTCTGGGTACAATCAAAGAGAAGCTTTACAAGAAGCTTTGGCTGATTCTGAAGTATTCTTAACTCAGGTCAAGCCAGCTCCTGAAGAGCCAGAATCGTCAGTGCAGCATTGCAATCTGGCAGCCACCAAATTTCCTTGCATTGCTTTCACAAAAGAAGACATGCAAGTCAGGAATTCAAAGCATGATAGACCGTTATATTTTACTGGATATATCGGTTCGAGCATGGTTAACCGGATCCAAGTCGATCCGGGTTCCGCTGTTAGTATCATGCCACTTCGTTTGATGTACCACCTCGGAATTCCCGCCAGCAAGTTAGCCTCCACTGGAACGGTTATCTATGGTTTCAACACAAGCGGGTCACGACCGTTGGGAAAAATCCGGGTGAAGTGTCAACTCGGAGATCTGAAGTCTGAAGTCACCTGCTATGTGATCGATGCGGAGACTTCCTATAACTTACTGTTGGGTCGCCCATGGATCCACGGTAATCTTATAGTTCCCTCCACCCTCCATCAGTGTTTGAAATATGTCGACACTAATGAGGAGGTCAAGACGGTGGTCGCGGATAAGCAACCATTCAAGGGGTTAGAAAATTACTTTACTGACTCCCTTCTTTATGGTGCTGAGTCCGAAACTGAACCATCGGCCCATGGCACGGACAGCGGAGAAGAAGCTGATACCGAAGCCGGGCTCGATTATAGTGAAGGTCTTGTACTAAATGACATTGAACCTCTTGTAATCGATCTTGACGGTGATGAATCGTCGGACGAAAGTTGTAACTGGCAGCTTGCCGATGAAATAATAAACCATGATTTAGAGTACTCGCATTGTCTAGATGACGTAATGCAGAAATTGTATGACGACTCTAGTCTACATATGCCACTTCGTTCGTCTTGTACGGCGACGAAACACCTCCAAAGCTCATCTGGAACAACTATGATCCTACCCGCAAAGGCAGGGGGTGAAAAAGAGATAATCTTTGGAAAAGGGGAATCATCCCCCACTCCAGATCATTTCTTAGATAGTAATTCGGATGAAGAAAAACCCGGGCGACACTTCTCTCGGTATAGTTCTCAAGCGAATGATTATATGATGAGTCGAGGCTATGACCTTTCACTTGGTGAAGGCCTTTATTTTGGTCAAGGTATTAGGGTTCCACCCCGTTCTACCTATGTACCAAAAGGAAAACCAGATAATTACTACAGTCGTAATAGAGGTCTGGGTTATGATTCATCCGAAGACGATTATGGCCAACAGATTATTAACCAATTAATAGACAGGAGTGGACATTCATCCGATACTTCAAATTGGGATTCTGACGTGAGCATTGGTGAAAGATTCAAATCCCTAATGTCGAACATGGCGACGGTTGACCCTTCCACAACAGAAGAAGACGATCAGTTACCTGTTTGGGAAGATCCATGGATGCATTACATGAATATCCAATACGGTGATCGATTTGAGCAAAGAGAACCTCCTACCGAGGATAAAGTGGTTCAAGTTAATATGGGTGACGAAAATAATCCGAAGCCTATATTTATCAGCGGTGATCTCCCGCCAGACGAAAAAGAGGAATTAATTGCCCTCGTTAAAGAGTATATCGACGTTTTCGCATGGAACTACGAAGATATGCCAGGACTCGACCCAAATGTAGCAATGCATACCCTTAACATAAAATCGGATGCTAAACCTGTCAAGCAACAACAAAGACGGTTTCGTCCGCAAATTATGGAGGCAATAGAAGCTGAAGTTAAGAAGCTAATTGACTCGGGTTTTGTCAGAGAGGAACAACATCCTGAATGGTTGGCCAATATCGTTCCAGTCCTCAAAAAGAACGGAAAAATCAGAATCTGTATTGACTTCAGAGATCTGAATACAGCATGCCCCAAGGATGATTTTCCCCTACCGATTACGGACGTCATTATCGACAACACATGCGGGTTTGAAAGAATGTCGTTCATGGATGGATTTTCTGGGTATAATCAAATCAAGATGCATCCGGATGATGAAAAGCATACAGCTTTCAGAACACCTCTTGGCGTCTTTTGTTATACCGTTATGCCTTTCGGTTTGAAGAACGCCGGTGCTACGTATCAACGGGCGATGACGAAGATCTTTCAAGAACACCTTAGGAAGACAGTCGAATGCTACGTTGATGACCTAGTCGTTAAGAGTCGTGATAAAAACGACCACATTAACGATCTGAAGACAATGTTCGAACTTATGAGAACTCATCAGTTAAAGATGAACCCGACTAAATCCTTCCTTGGAATGTCGAGCGGTAAATTTCTTGGGTTCGTCGTCACCACAAAAGGTATTCATATTGATCCTGATAAGGTGAAGGCGATAAACGAACTGCAGCCTCCAAGAAATCTTAAAGAACTCAGAGGATTGCAAGGTCGATTAGCATATATCCGTCGGTTTATATCGAACTTGTCCGGAAAATGTCAACCGTTTTCCAAACTCGCGAAGAAAGGTGTGTCGTTCATTTGGGATGAAGCATGTCAGAAGGCATTCGAAGATATCAAGAAATATCTAGCGAATCCACCTATTCTCGTTGCACCGAAATCGGGCAAGCCGTTTTTGATTTATGTCAAAGCGACGAGCCATTCGTTAAGTGCCTTACTTGCACAAGACGACGATAACGGTCACGAGCAAGCTGTGTATTATCTGAGTCGTACATTGGTAGGAGCTGAGTCTCGTTATCCGATGATTGAGAAGGAATGCCTCGCTTTGGTATTCGCGATTCAGAAAATGCGACATTATTTAGTCGGACAGACGATTTATGTCATTTCCAACATAAATCCCGTCCGAGTGTTCATGACCCAACCGGCTTCCATGAATTGGCGGGTGGGCAGATGGGGTTTACTCTTATCGCAATATGACTTGTACTTCAAACAGCAGAAATCTGTTAAAGGACGAGCTATTTGCGACCTTCTGGCAGAAAACCCTACAAAGGATGTAGTCGAATTGTACGATGACCTGCCAGATGAAACTCACGAAGTTAATACCACCTCACATCAACAAGTTCGAATTGTACGACGATCTGCCAGA
The DNA here is from genome assembly GCF_001876935.1 of Asparagus officinalis. Classification (NCBI taxonomy): domain Eukaryota; kingdom Viridiplantae; phylum Streptophyta; class Magnoliopsida; order Asparagales; family Asparagaceae; genus Asparagus; species Asparagus officinalis. The sequence goes on along the minus strand of NC_033802.1, from coordinate 42,717,134 downwards.
TGAAACTCACGAAGTTAATACCACATCACATCAACAAGTGTGGCAATTGTACTTCGATGGGGCTTCCCGATCAACCAACGTGGCAAGTGCACCCGGATGTTCTAAAATCTCCTCAGGAGTGGGGGTCGTTTTAGTTTCCCCGGAAAAGCACGTCTTGCCTAGAGCATATTCACTGACTGAACCATGCTCTAATAACGTAGCTGAATACAATGCATTAATAATCGCAAAGAGCTGGGGGTCGAATACCTTGAGGCTTTTGGAGATTCTCAACTGGTGGTTAATCAAATACGAGGAGAGTATGAAGTCAGAAATCGAGACCTGATTCCATACCACCAGGTGGCCATTGAGATAGCAAGCTCGTTTGAAGAATTTTTCATCGAGTACGTTCCGCGTCTCCAAAACATATACGCAGACGCGTTGGCAGCATTGTCAGTGTCCTTGGCTCAACCTCCCGAAACAGAGCAATTGATTACGGTGAGGACTCACCAGCTTATTGTTCCAATCTACTATTCGAACGCTAAAGAAGTATACTCAACTGGAGTTGAACCCGAAGTTCGAGATTGGCGCTTTCCCATTATCGACTATGTCTTACATGGTATATTACCTGAAGATGTAAGAGAAAGGGAATCGATTCGGCGAAGAGCAGCGAGATTTTATTACAATGCCACATCGCAAACGTTGTATCGACGATCGTATGATGGTCTTTTACTCCGCTGTCTATCCGGCAAAGAAGCAGAACAAGCACTCAAAGAGGCACATAATGGGATATGCGGTGCACATCAGCCCGGTCCTAAACTCTGTGATCGACTTAGGAGAATCGGGTATTATTGGCCAACTATGGTGAAAGACGCAGTCGACTACGCACGACAATGTGAAGCATGTCAATTACATGCAAATTATATGCACATTCCGCCTGAGTATTTACACCCATCGGCGACATCGTGGCCATTCGAGACATGGGGAATGGATATAGTAGGTCCTATTTTCCCGCCTTCGGTTAAAGGGGACCGTTTCATTTTGGCTATTTTTCCACCTTCGGTTAAAGGAGACCGTTTTATTCTAGCAATCACCGATTACTTCTCGAAATGGGCAGAAGCAGTTCCACTCCTAGAGGTGAAGACGAGTGATGTGATCAAATTTATCAAACACCATATCATATATCGATACGGTGTTCCGAGGCGAATAGTGCACGACAACGGACCTCAATTCGTCAGCAACGCATTTATCAAGTTCTGCAGTAAATAAACCAATAAGCGAGATTGGGATGACAAACTCGGCGAAGCTCTCTGGGCTTATCGTACGACCGTCCGCACGCCTACCGGAGCCACCCCGTATGCTTTAACGTATGGGTGTGAAGCCGTTCTTCCATTGGAAGTGCAGATTCCTTCTCTCCGTATCGCTCTCGTAACGGGAATGACGACGGAAGAACATCATCAGAAACGTCTTGAAGAATTAGAGATGTTGGATGAGAAACGCTTGGAGGCTCAACAACAAATCGAGTTTTATCAAGCTAGAATTTCTCGGGCTTTCGATAAAAAAGTCCGACGACGAAGCTTTAAAGAAGGAGATCTAGTCCTCGCTGTTCGAAGACCTATGATTCTCAACTCCAAGAAGAAAGGAAAATTCGAACAAAAATGGGAAGGACCGTTTGTGATAGAAACAGTCTACTCAAATGGTGCTTATCGCCTAATCACCCAAGATGGCAACAAATTAATGATGCCAATAAACGGGAAGTTCCTGAAAAAATATTATCCGTAATATATTCAGGATAACCTATATAAAGCGGGAAGTTCCTAGAGAATCCTATATAGGATATTTCAGGATAACCCGAGATCAGTTCACTGTTTTAAATGAGAAGCTGGTCATTTGAATAATTCATTGTTCTTTTACAACTCTTGTTGAGACGAGATTCAAATTTGTAAACAATTAATCTTTCCTCACAAAATCTTTCATTGACCGAATCGATTGACAAAAAGTACACCAAAATACGTTATGAATTAAAATCATTCAAACTTTCACCTTTCACTTGGTCAAACCTTTAAACAGTTAGGACCAGAGCAAAAATCCCCTCTCGATTCCTTCAATGAACGAGAGGTCCACAAATTGAGCGATCAAACCTTCCTACAGTTAGGATCTTTCGATTCATTTTTGCGAACGAAAGGTTTACTTTTGAATTGAGTGATCAAACCTTATGACAGTTAGGATTACTCAAACCAATCCAGATTCTCTAAGCGGAGATCTCACTTTGAGTTTCTTTATTCCAGGAGATAGAATATAAAATTCTTCCTCTCCGATTCTGGGTTTATCTCTACCAACAAACAAGAGACCAGGAGATAGAATATAAAATGCTTCCTCTTCGATTTTGGGTTTATCTCTACCAACAAACAAGAGACCAGGAGATAGAATATAAAATTCTTAGACTCCGATTTTGGGTATATCTCTACCAACAAACAAGACCAGGAGATAGAATATAAAATTCTTCCTCTCCGATTTTGGGTTTATCTCTACCAACAAACAAGAGACCAGGAGATAGAATATAAAATTCTTCCTCTCCGATTCCGGGTTCATCTCTACCAACAAACAAGAGACCAGGAGATAGAATATAAAATTCTTCCTCTCCGATTCTGGGTTTATCTCTACCAACAAACAAGAGACCAGGAGATAGAATATAAAATTCTTCCTCTCCGATTCTGGGTTTATCTCTACCAACAAACAAGAGACCAGGAGATAGAATATAAAATTCTTCCTCTCCATCATCGGGTTCATTCTTTTAGCGCAACGTTATATGTGAAACGGATTTAGATAATTCACATACTAGCCCGACTCAAACGGTGGTCGGTAAAGGCATATCAAATCCGTTGATGGCTGAGGATTTGCCAAAAAACTAGCCCGACTCAAACGGTGGTCGGTAAAGGCATATCAAATCCGTTGATGGCTGAGGATTTGCCAAAATTCTATAAGTATTATGATTATTTATTCTTAACAACAACGAGTAATCATAATAAAATCTCAATAACCAAAAGAGTTCACTATATTAACCAAAAGAGTTTAAACAAAACAGCATAAAAAACAAAATAATAAATGTATGTTCTCAAAATTACAATAATTTGTAATGGCGGAGTTCATCTTCTAATTGGGAAAGCCTTGTCGCATAAGCCAGTTCGAGCTCAGGTATCAGATTGGCTTTAAATTTCCTTTCATCGATGCTGCGGATTTTGGCGGCTTCTTGTTCCTTGTCAGCAAAAATTTTGTCTTGAAGATTCAGTTGCCGTAATGTACTCACTTCAGCTTGAGTTACTTCCGCCAAATAAGACTCCAAAACTTCACAAGCTTCCCTAGCTTCAGCAAGTCTCTTTTCTAATTTGGCTACCTCTGCCCGACGCGATTCCAAGTTACGATACAGATCTGCCTTGATTTGTGTCTTCTTGGAGGCGCTTACCCGAAGTTGATTAATGCGAGTCTTCAGTATTTGAAGTTCGGATTCAGCAGATTTCTGAGAATCACGCCATGCTTGTAGCCTCAGGTCCATTTCGGAAGTGATGTAAGAAGGCGCGCCATTAGCTCGGAAATTCTGCAACTGCTCGATGTGTTGTTTAAGATCAACATTCGGTACACCCCTGTTCTTTAATTCCTGACACATGATGATCGAGAGACTTCTTGAAAAGTTCAAATGGTGAACCTTTAAGGAGAATTCGATCAACCATGGCGTTTAAGAAAAGAATGAAGCTTTGGATGTCAATACAAAGGGCAATTTTGGCCGGATCTTCATCTGCCAATAAAGCTCGAATGCAATCGGACAATGATGAAGAAAGATCTGCAAAGAGAAATAGATATAAAATATACACGTTCGCATACGGTAATGAGTAGAATTATCCCAAATTCAAAGTGTGATTACCTTGACTTGTCGAGGCTGAGACCTGCTCCACGACATACGAAGTTTGTGTAGAGGTAATGCTGGGCGGTGGATTCATTACATCAAGCTGTTGTCCAATTACAATTTTTGACGACTTCGGGTCTAAGTCGCCAAGATCTTGAGGAGCAAGTTCTGTCAATGAGAAAAGAATGAATAAACACTCCGCAAGTATTAATCTAACTGTGAAGCACAATTAGATAAGACGTACCAAGTTGAGCTGAAGTAGCAGGAGGTTGCTCTTCTACCGTAACCTTCGACCCTCCTACTTCATGATCCACTGGAGTCGGAGCAGAAGGCACAACAGGTTCAGCTTCGACGATAGCGGAAGTCGGAGGAGCAATGACTAGTGGTTCAACTTCAGCTGGGGGACTTGCCAAGAGTAAAAAACCCAGACCTTCAGGTTGATCACATTCACCAATGACGGTAGACGCATCAACTTCGTTGGTTGGTCCTACGTCTAAAATTCTTATTTCAGTCCCCCAAGAACAATAAAAGATGAAAGTACAGCTGAAAACTGGAGTCTAAAAGGGTATACCTTTTGATGCACCTACTTCAGCTGAATCAACTCGCGTAGTTGGTCCTGCAGTAGCGGATGGAACCGGAGTCGATAATATATCGGAGATCTCCTGGTGTACATCTTCAGAAATGTCAAGATCGAAGTCTCGCTCATCGAAATCTCCGATACCCATATCATGGGTAAATTCTATGTCTTTCGGTTCGTTGACAGGGATGTCTATTAAGCAGAAAAATCTGTCAACATATATGCAAGAAATATGAAAGAATCAAAACAAATAAAGTGAGATTACCTTCAACAATAGTTGCGGGATTAGCAGCGCTACTACCCGCACTCACCTCCTTTAGTTTAACTAAAAGAAGATAAAGCGCACAAGTTAGTAGGAGAGGAACACGTTCTGATTCACTTATCTTCCGAAAATGTCCCCCAAAGGAGAAAACATCAGTACCTGTATCTGCGGTTGGCGAGGTCGATGTGGTGGCTGGAGGAGGAACAATGTCCATATGAAGGGGTTCCTCGTTCATAGCCTTGTGCACTTGTTCAGTGAAGCTAGATTCATCAACATCCATTAAACCCGGAGAAGAAGGCTCGGGCACGATTTCCCCTTCCTCTTCTGGCTCAGCTGCAACGGTAAAAGGATAAACACGATGCTATATTCAAAGATAAGATAACGAAAAGGAGATAAAAATGAGATCTTACCCCTTTCATCGACTGGAAGATCCTGAGTGAACTTCTCCTCAAATAACGGAGAAAGTTGGCGTTCCCGATGAGCCGTCTTTTTAATCCTCTTCGAGGCACGAGAATCTCAAGGGAATGTTCTTTTCCTTCATTTGTATACCTTTTGAAGGAGCACTGGGTGATTTGGGCGAAGAAGCTCGACGAGTCCTATGAGCCACGGGAGACAGAGGGACATCAGCCTCTGCTTCATCTCTATTCTCATCCTCTTCACTGGATGTTTCAAAGTCGTCACTTTCTTCGGAATCAGCTACCTGTTTTCCTTTGCGGGAAGATGTAGCAGGTTCCTTTCCTTTTTTAGATACAATTCTCCGAACCACGGCCTCGGATTCCAGTTCGGAAAGCTTCTTCTTTGCAAGAGGAGTGTTGGCGGCTAAAACCCACCGACAGTAGAGGAAAGTTAAATGAAGGCCAGGCTCAGCGACAGGCAGACTAAACTGAGCTCCGGTACAGCCGGCAACATTCCAGAACCAAGCTCGTACTCCTTCAATGAGGCTCCCGCAGGTTATCAACCATTTGTTAGGATTCCCGACGTACAGTTGATCGTAGCCGAATTGTCGCGCAAAACGGCAAGGAAAGTAAGGCTCGATCCTGCAAAGGTTCCTCGACCAAAAAACATTATAGCCTGGGCGAATGTTCATGAGCCAATGGAAGCTACCCACGTTGAGAGAAGTCCTGTTAGCTCCAGGCATTTTCTCGTCAATGAGTGTATCATTATAAGCACCAGAAAACCGAGGGAAACACTTGTAGAATTCCCAGCATTTGGCATTCTTGAACTGCCTCACCCGGTCAGCCCACGGTCGGGAAGGATATAACCACTTACATCCTTCTAAGAGCTGCAACAAGGGGATTTCTGGATCAGACGCGTCAGGTGCTGACATCATGTCCGCTCGATGGAGAACTAGCCACGCCATTAAATATGTGTACGGCAGTTCGACGCTCGACAATGGAATTTTAGTTGAAGGCTCAGCACCCACTTTGGTAAAAGTGGTAGATAGGTTACGCAAACCGCTATGGAGGTCAGCGATCATAGCGGAGAGTAAGGATAACCTACCCCCAACAGCTAATTGCACGGCGGGAAGAAGAACCTCAAGAGGAAGCGCCTCGGAAGACTGATGCGGCACTACACATTTCTTTAGCCATATGGCCAGATAACCAGCAAGAAGAGTCGCAGGCTTCATTCTCTTGGTGGCTTGCCACAAGAAGGTGCTGAATTTGGTGCCCTTAAGAAAACCACCTTCAGATGACTCAGTCCTATAAGACTGGGCATTAATCTTTGTAATCAGCCTGTTAACGTCAGAAGGGGTCAGAATCGGTGATTCGCAGACAGCTTCACCAGTCGGGCTCTCGAGATTCTGAAACAAGTAGTGAGCGAACTGTTTTAAACTGACTCGAGCTGCCTTCTTACTCTTTACTTCAATCTGGGCTATCGCTATTTGATAGTGACAAGTTAATTCCCAGAGTATGTCATAAGCAGGAGAGCCAGCCTTCTTCATCTTCATGAGCTGACGATTGTGGGGAAAATATTCTTGAGTGTTCCCCAATGGCAGTCCAGATACTTGCATCATTTCGTGGAGCGGAAGCCCTAACTCCCCATACTTGGTAAGAAATGTATTGGCCTCCGGAATATAAGACTCAAACAAAGCAAGGAAATGATCTACGCTGACTGGAAGACCATGCATGCTGGCTCGGATCGGAGCATATAACCCCAAATTCCTTAACTCTTGATCCCAACGATTGAGTACATACTTGGTCATTCTAGCCCACCATTTGTCGGGAAGAGAATGAACCCATCCATAACATCTAAATTTTGGAATGGGGAGTTCTCGGCCAACCCGAGCGAGCCTATTCTTTACAGTATTGGCCCTTATCATCAGTTCGTTCTGGGGCCCGCTATCTGGTCCAAATATCCCTGGGTGAAGGCCACGGACATTATGCCTGCCGGTGGAGCCAGGAGCGCTGACATCCTTGCTAATAAATCCACAATGGATATGCTCATGATCCTCTGTTAGATGCCACGCCATTTTTCTCGAAACAGCAAGATTCCTTAATTGCAGAATTGAATATTGACGAGAGATGCCACGCCATTTTTCTCGAAACAGCAAGATTCCTTAATTGCAGAATTGAATATTGACGAGGGAATGGAGGAAGAAATAGAAAAGCACCTTCATGCTCATTCAGCCAAATTTCAGAGCCACGGCAGAGATTGTCTGGATCTTCTATCGAATCTCCGAACAGATAGTCAGGCTTCTTCAATGGTTCGGTAGAATCTCTAGTTGGAGTTAAGGGTGAGTCGGTCAGCAGAGCACGCAGAGTACGACGGCCTCCCTCGCGAATCAACTCCGGAACATTATTATCACGATCTTCACTAAATTGGCGGGCCTCTCTAACCAGAAAGTCGCCGCGAAAGGAGGCGTGAAGAGTACCACTCTGGCATGGGTCCTCTCTATCAGAGAAGGCCACAGAGGGAAAAGGGACTACAAAGAAAAGTTGGAAAACAGTTGTGTAAAAGAGGCTAAACAGAACAAAACCCCGCTCTAAGTGACCGCGACACCATTTGTCGTCGTGCGTTACCGCGGCAGGGTACGTTGCCGCGTTCAGCCGCGGCAGCACGTACTGCCGCGGTAACTAAACAGCGGCCCCTTTATTTCAACAAGACACGAATTCGACAAAAAACTCGCATCTTGACTGTGGTACATGTCTTTATTGAACAAGATATGTGTTTTTTAAAGCATCAATCCTCTCGATGGAGGATGTCAACTCTTCCCGAATGCCCCTCGAAGGGGGCAAACGAGGTTATACAAACAGAAAACAGAAACTTTGAACAGAAGAGGGGTTAAAAATCACCTCCGAATGAAGGGACAGTAGCCTCCTCCTCCTCCGATGCCTGGGCTGCAGATTTTCCCTTCGAAGCACGGGTTCTCTTTGGCGACATAGTGAAATCAACCTAGGATCAAAGAAAATTAGGGTTTAGAGATGAAATCTCGAATTAAATAGCAAAGCAAATATGAAATACAAGGGATAGGCTCGGTTTTACCAGAGGATAGAAGGGATCGAACTTGAAAGACGAGAAAACTGAAGGAGAAGCTCGAAATCAAAGAAACCACCCGAAACCCTAGATCTCTTTTGAAAAAAAATCAACCAAATATGAAGAGGTGAGAGAGGAAAAGCCAAAGAAAGCCTTTTATAGGGTTTTGGAGGAAGTTTCGAACTCAAAAAAAAAAGCGTGGAAAATAACCCAAAAAAGGGCCAACTGGGGTCTTATAACCCAACTGGCCGAACGTTGCGCGGCACTCGATGCTGCCGCGCTCTAGCGCGACACTCCACATCGTCGCGCACCAGCGCGGCACTCTATGCCGTCGCGGCAACTGACATGATCGTGGTCCACTTTGTCGCGCAAGAATATCATGTATATTCAACGATCCTTGGGTATTTGAACACATACACCTCCCAACGGGTATATGAGGTTAAACTGTTTCCCGAATACTCCGATGAGTATATGAGTATAAACTGCATCTCCCTGAACCTCCCAACGGGTATATGAGGTTAAACTGTTTCCTGAACACTCCAATAGAGCATATGAGTATAAACTATTTCTCCATTATTCAACAACAGTTCTGATTCAAGACTTCGACAACGGCCACGCAATAAACGCAGTACCGGAGGAATCTTAGCTATTCTACAAAGCACTGAATAAGCTAAAAGATAAAGAAGTCAAGAATTGAAGCTATTCACAGACCATTCTACGTAACTTCCTCAACAAAGCACTGGAGAAATTGCAAGGAAAGCTTATCATATCCAAAGTGTCCCAAACCCCTCTCTAAAAAACGATGAGTCTGAGATACTTTGGAGGGGGTATCTGTAGGCGTCAAAAAATGTTTACAGACATCCAAATACTAGCTCAAGGCAAAGAGAAGACGATAAACGCCATTTTCTTAGTCAGAGAGGATCATCCATGGTGCCGCGGCTAAAGCGCGGCAGCCCATGATGCCGCGGCTAAGGCGCGACAGCCTAAGGTGCCGCGGCTTAGGCGCTGCAACCTGCAGTGCCGCGGCAATTAAAGAAGTATGCTATGGCAGTTATAAGGCAGTTATTCGATGATTTTTTGGAATCCACGTGGCAGCATATCAGAAATAAAACGTGTGCTGACATGGACAAGCAGTTAAACCACGAAACAAGTGGTTAATGGCCGTGGGAGAACGGTTTTAAGCATGATGGAACGTGCTGATAACCGTCTCTTTGGCCGCGGCAGCCTATACTGCCACGCCAATAGCCGCGGCAGGGGATTTGAAGAAGAGAGAGAATTTTCACCCTTTGACAAGCATCATTCGGTGATTCCTAGAGATCAAAGCTCAGACTTGATCTTTGGAAGAACGGACATCTTACATCGATAAGATATTCGTTTTCAAATCTTTACTTCGATAAACGAAGGAGAGATCCCTAAGCACCTTTACGATCTTTGAATCGGTGGTCAACGAGCCAAAGCACTCACAGCACAGGCAAAGTCCCACAAAAACAGTAGTTGATAAACGATTTCTGTGTTATTTTCTCAAAAGTTATAATTTTGTTTATTTTTCATTGTAATATTCTGTAAGCAATCGAAGTTTAATGGAATCTGCAATGGAAACGACTTTCGCTGAAAACATTAACCCCTAAACATGAAAGAGGGCATTTAAACAAATAAAACTCATATTTTCATTTCTTTAAATAAATTCCCAGATCTGGGTTTTCATCAAAAACTCGTTGGTGGGGATTTTAAAATCTGAAACACATGATTTCTAGCATTTACACTAATAAGAACATTGATTTATACTTGAAAATAAGTCTTAGGCTCAATAAAACTCATGAAAAACGTTTATAAACTGATAAAAACATGGGAGAGAGATTGGACGAGATGCTACTCGCCTCAGATGTGTTGAAGAACGATTCCCCTCGCTGTAAACCAGAAGGAGCTGCTAAAATCCCTCGAAAATCTCCCCAAAAACGCCCAAAAACGAACTAGCGTTTTGAGGGGGAGAGGAGGCTAGGGTTTCTCTAGGGAGAACTGATGAAAAGAGGTGTTTTCAGGTGGAGGAGAATATATATGAACAGTTAAAACTTGACGCAAAACCCAAACAAACCCGATCTACAAAAACCAGAAAACCCTCGATGAGTCGACCCATGACTGTCATGAGTCGACTCATGACTCATGGGTGGACTCATAAGATAATAGGTTGACTCAGCAGAGACTTATGACAATGGGAGTTGATATCATGCGTCGACTCATGATAGTCATGGGTCGACTCAACCTGATGAGTCGACTCATGATGAGTTATGGGTCGACTCATGAGCTAAAAACTGGGTTCTTCGACTCTGCTGCACATGATTTGCAAATTTGCAAACTCAACCTCATAACTGATGCATATATACATTCTCATAAGCTCAAAACGCTAGTTTTCATGCACAACCATGTCATAAAGATATTTATCATAAATAAATATTTATTTTTTTCACTAATAATCACATATATAAATTATCAAAATCTACGGGGTCTTACATTCTTTCCCCCTTAAAAGAATTTTGTCCTCGAAATTCAGAAATCATATCTAACTCATAATGGTACTTGAAAAGCTCGAAATTCAGAAATCATATCTAACTCATAATGGTACTTGAAAAGCACGACAAGGGTCTAATCCAACCCACACACATACACATCTCGCAATATTAACCGCTGGATAAGCATATAGTGATATTCATACTTAACGATCTAAAATGGTAATATTCTTACTCAACCCCTAATCTAATGGAACTAGTACGTCGGGCGAAAAATCCAAACAAGGAATTCCCATGCATGTACCATGTGTTCCGGAAGATTAGGAATTAAGTGAAAATACCCTCATTCTAGTGTTAAATATAAGTATCAAGGTACATATATAAATATACAAGTAAGAATTCACATTATAAATACTTTAATTAATTTACCTGCTCAAACAAGTGTGGGTAGTCGCGTCGCATGTCTTCCCCGCGCTCTAAAGAAGCTTCCTCAACTCCACTTCGGTTCCATTGAACTTTCACCAATGGAATCACCTTGTTCCTGAGTCTCTTGTCTTCTCTAACAAGTATAGACACTGGGATCTCAATAGTAATCAAATCATCCTGAAGCTCAATCTCCGGTGCCTCCAAGACTCGCTGCTGCTCCTCATCATGCAAGTGCTTCTTGAGCATAGAGATATGGAATACATTGTGTATACTAGACATAGAAGCTGGAAAATCTAGTCTGTATGACACAGCTCCAATGTGCTCCAAAATCCGGAATGGTCTAATATATCTCGGTGCAAGCTTCCCTCGCCTCCCGAATCGCTACACGCCTTTCATAGGTGATACCTTTAGCATAACCAAATCCCTAATCTAAAACTCTAGGGGTCTTTGCCTCTTATCTGCATAGCTCTTCTGTCGACTCTGAGCGGCTAGAATCCACTCCCTGATCAATGCTACTTTCTCAGTAGTCTGCCTCACAAGCTCCGGTCCAAGCATCAAACTATCCTCCGGCTCTGCCTAACATATCAGTGATCTACAAGGTCTCCCGTACAATACCTCATATGGGGCCATACCGATCGTCGCTTGATAACTATTGTTTACAAGGTCTCCCGTACAATACCTCATATGGGGCCATACCGATCGTCGCTTGATAACTATTGTTATAAGTGAACTCTATCAGTGGAAATACCGATCGTCGCTTGATAACTATTGTTATAAGTGAACTCTATCAGTGGAATATGCTCCTCCCAGCTATCCTGAAAGTCAATGACACAAGCCCGCAATATGTCCTCTAACACCTGGTTCACCCTCTCTATCTGACCATCCGTCTGTGGGTGGAATACATTGCTATAAGATAGTCTGCTGCCAAACGAGTCCTGGAAACTCCTCCAAAAATGTGAAGTGAATATTGATTTTCGATCCGACACGATCGTGTCCGGAACCCCGTGAAGTCGAACTATCTCTCGAATGAAGATCCTCGCATACGCCTCGGCTGTATAAGTATTCCTCACTGGAATAAAATGTGCTGACTTTGTCAACTGATCCACTATCACCCAAATCAAATCATTCCCCTTCTTTTACTTCAGCAACCCCACAATAAAGTCCATAGAAATGTTCGTCCACTTCCATTCTAGAATAGGCAATGGCTGAAGTGTCCCTGCCGGTCTCTGATGCTCCGCCTTCACCTGCTGACAAGTAAAACACTTAGCCACATACTCTGAAATCTCTCTTCGCATGCCACTCCACCAGAAATGTCTCTTCAGATCCTTGTACATCTTGGTAGTCCCTGGATGTACTGTGTACCGAGTACGGTGCGCCTCATCAAGTAATTCTCTCTTCAGCTCTGTACTGGCTGGCATAACCAATCTATCCTTCATCCGTAGACCTCCATCCGCTCTAATGGTCCAATCGGCCTTAGGCTCTTTGGAATTCTCCTCCTTACGGATTTGAATCCAAGAATCTTCCAACTGAGCTCTGACAACTCTGCCACTCCAAGATGGCTGCACCAACACAGCTCCCAAAAATGCACTGGTTCCACCAACCTCAGGCCTAAAATCAAACTGGCTAAGGGTTAGAAGGTCTCGATGCAATGAGAACCTCAAAACCGCAACCTGATGTCGACGCTTCCTACTTAAAGCATCTACTACGACGTTCGCCTTCCCCGGATGATACTTAATCGCGAACTCATAGTCCTTGATAAACTCAATCCATCTTCGCTGTCTCTAGTTGAGTTCCTTCTGAGAAAAAAGATATTTCAGACTCTGATGATCTGTGAACAACTCAAACTACACTCCATACAAATAGTGCCTCCATGATTTCAGTGCAAATATCACTGCTGCTAACTCCAAGTCATGAGTAGGATAGTTCTGCTCATACACTCTCAATTGCCGTGAGATGTAAGCTACTACTCTCTGAGTCTGCATAAGAACGCCTCCCCATCCTGCCAAAGATTTATCTGTGTAGACGACGAATGTCCTGTCGCTGCTCGGAATAGTCAAAACCGGTGCTGTAGTCAACTTAGCCTTCAATGTATCAAAGGCCTCCTGGCACTCTGTGCTCCAAATAAACTGTACACCCTTCTTCGTACAGCGTGTAATTGGCGTCAAAATCTTTGAGAAGTTCTGGATAAACTTCCTGTAATAACCTGCTAAACCCAAAAAGCTACAAATCTCCGTCACCGTCTTCGGCGGTTCCCAATCAAGCACTGCTGTAACCTTAGCTGGGTCTACTGATATGCCCTCTCTGCTAATGATGTGGCCAAGAAATGTGACCTCTGAAAGCCAAAACTCGCACTTGCTGAACTTGGCGTATAACTGGTGCTCCCGTAGGGTCTGCAACCTCTGAAAGCCAAAACTCGCACTTGCTGAACTTGGCGTATAACTGGTGCTCCCGTAGGGTCTGCAATTCTAATCGGAGATGCTGCTCATGATCTGCCTCCGATCTCGATTAAATAAGGATGTCGTCGATGAAAATAATCATGAACTGATCTAAAAAGGGACGGAAAACCTGGTTCATCAAGTCCATGAATACAGCGAGTGCATTGGTCAGTCTGAATGGCATGACCAAGAACTCAAAAGATCCATATCGCGTGAGGAAAGCGATCTTGGGGATATCCATCTCCCGAACCCGCAATTGATGATAACCAGAACGAAGATCAATCTTTGAGAAAAATTGCGCTCCCTACAACTTGTCGAACAAGTCATCAATCCTAGGTAGTGGACAACTATTCCGGATAGTGACCTTGTTCAACTCCCGATAATTTATACACTATCTCATACTGCCATCCTTCTTCTTCACGAAGAGGACCAGCACGCCCCACGGAGAATGACTCCGACGAATAAAACCCTGAGCTAACAACTCTTCCAACTTGGTCTGAAGCTCCCTCATCTCAGCGGGTGCCATGCGATAGGGTGCGCGGGATATCGCGGCTGTGCCCGGCTGCAACTTAATACAAAACTCAACCTCTCTCACAGGAGGTAACCCAGGTATGTCCTGAAAGACATCCTGATAATCCGAGACAACTCTAGTCTCCAATAAATCAGAACTCTGATCCCATCAAATCACCTCATCGATGAACGCCAGAAACAACTCCGCAAAGCGATTTCCCTGAGAAGTGGCCACAATCATCTTGGACCCATCGGACGTTCACAATCTGACCGTCTTCGCAAAATAGTCAATACTAATATGGTAGGATCACAACCAATCCATACAAAGGATGATATCAAACTCGGACATATGCAAAACTATCAAATCGACTATGAACTCGGACTCGTCTAAACTGATGATACACCTCCTACAAATGCTCTCCAGAAACGATACCTCTCCTAGAGGGGTGGAAACTAATAAAGGGGTGTCTAACGAATGAGCTACGAGCTGGAGTCTAACCATGAAAGCATACGAAATGAAAGAATGCGAAGCTCCCGAATGGAAAAGAATACGGGCGGGAAAGGAATTCATGAGGAACATACCCTCCACAACTGCACCGCTGACACCATGATCATGAGGAACCACTGCATATACTCTTCCTGGTGCTAAAGACTGCTCTACCACTGGTACTGGAAAATACAAGACAATATGCCCCTGGGGGGCCTCCTGGACTGCTCGAACCTGCCCCTCTGGCCTCTGCGCTGCTGGCGGTGCCTCAAGCCTGACCTGCTGACCCTGACCTCGGCCCTGCTATCGCGGCTGCTGCTGGTTCGGACCCCTGCCCGTCCCACCTTGCGACAGTTAAAGCATACCCCCTGAAACTTGCGCTGATAATGTGCCCTCTGATCTTGCTGGGGTCCCCTCTTATGAGGGCCCTGCTGCTGCTACTGATGTCCTGACAAGGGCCTCTTGTTCTTCCCCTTGTCTCCAATCTGTCCTGTCTTAGTCTTGCCCTCCTTGTCCTTCTAAAACATAGTCGTCTTATTCTCCTGTGAGGTGGCGGCCTCCGCTACCTCCCGGACTGAATAGAACTTCCTCGAGACGAGGTATCGGCGAAGATTAGGACGAAGCCCTACTAGGAACATCTGAGCCTGACGCTCTCCTGTCTGCCACATCCCCGTGAACTGCAGCAACTCCATGAACTTGCTCTCAAACTCTGCAACTGACATGTCCCCCTAAGTCAAACGGGACAACTCAAATTCCTTCCCAGTCCGTGCTGCAGAAGAAACATATTGCACATCAAAGAAGTAAACAAAATCCTCCCAAGTGAGGATCATCCGCTCCTCTAAAGGAAACTGGAATCGGTACCATCTCCCGGCATCCCCCTTCAGATTATATGATGCTAGTCTTTGCTTCTGAACTGAGTCTACATTGAGTATGTCTAGGACATTACTCACATCCTCCTTCCACTTGTGGGCTACAAGTGGGTCTGAAGAGCCTTGGAACTCCAGTGCTCTCATCTTCTGGTACCTCTCTACCAAGAGGAGCCAAGCCTCCTGCTCCGGGTGCTACCTCTGGGTCTCTCTCTCTGATTAGGACGGCTGGTATCCCCTGTGGTGGAACTACTGGAGGTGGTGGTGGTGGTGTCGGTGGCGCGATATAACTCGCCACAAGCTCCTCAATCACTGTCATCCTAGCTACGATAGGAGCCATGAGATCAATGAGGTACTGGGGAGCCTGCTGCGGCTCAGGTGGTGTCTGCTCCTGCTCGGGTGGAGCCTGCTATGGCTCTGCCTGAGCGGCTCTGCGAGTACGAGGTCTGTCACGTCCTGCCATTTCTTTCTGGTCATAAGAAAATAAAAGTTCATAAGTCGAAGTAGACATATATACATACGTAATATATCACAATACGATTTTTACATCATATAGTATTCACGCATATACTTTAAGCAAAAATAGTTGTCATAAAAAAATTTCTTAAAATTTTGAGATATACGCATATACCGTCCTCACTCATACTAGGAAATCCAGTGGACTCTATACATGAATCCTAAGAAACTCTAATCTAGCTCCACGACTCAACACAGGATGATCCTAAGGATACTAGAACTAGAGCTCTGATACCAACTGTGATGCCCCTGGGTTCACACAAGGCTGTAGTCCGAGGTGAAACCAGGAATGTCAAACCTACCATGCACCACACCGTGTAATAACATGTTTCACCATCACAATTACTATCTCTCTAGTGGAATCAACAACAGGTGTAGGTACAAAGCAAGTAAAAGATTTTACAATAAATACATGATGAAATGATAGATCTCGGATTAATACATCTCATCAACCAAATAACCTGGAATACATAGTCAATGTCTGAAATGAATAATAATAGTCTGGAGATCTCAACATGTCTCAAAATACAAAACATCTGATACATGAAATAAGGCACACAGCCTTTACAACTCTAGAATATAAATCTCTTAAGTCTAAAAATGTCTCGAGTGGAGTACAAAAATGAAATACATCTAATAAGAGGATAAACGGGGGCGCTAATAAAAATCACCCTCAACCTGCGACTCTCCGGGCTCCGGGCTCGTTACCTGAAAGGGGTAGGGACAACGAGCGTCAAAGCGCTAGCGAGCAACATCATAACCAACCCCAAGGGATAGGGCTCGTTGTATATGAAAATACAGTTAATACAAAAAAAATATAAAATCATTTATACTAACAATAGTGGGTTTTAGTACTTAGGAAATTACAACACGAGCATAGGTACGTCGAGCGAAATAATCCAAACAAGAAAACCCTCATGTATATACCTTGTATCTCAAATTGTAAATCCCTAAATACTAAACCCGAGGTCTAACACAAGAAACAATAAAGAAAAGAAAACAAACCCATCTCTACCAATATAATTTAAACATGTCAAAGCTACAATAAATGTCATGTCCAGCCTAGGTAGCTATCATGTCGAGCCTCATATAATATGTCGTGTTCCAAACTCGGTTAAGAAACATACTTAAGGTTTAGCAATTATCCAACATAAGACTGTAATGGATTATTGTCCAACACGAGGAATTTTATGGATTATAGTCCAACACGAGGACTTAAATGGATTATACTCCAACACGAGGATTTTAATTGATTATAGTCTAACACGAGGACTGTGTATATGAACCATGGAATACAAATGATAAAGGTATACATATCCTATTCTTGTACATGCCTTGCTGTACAGATCTAAGCTTCTGTCAGAAATGTCATCTTACATGTGTAGATGAAGTCATAACCACTGAAATTTAATACCCGATAAATGAGGTGACTTCTCATATTCAAAAATGATAAACGGTACCCTCGAATATATATATGAACACTGTATAAATGTATAAGCATAGTAGGTGATCAAGCGTAAACACAAAACAAAATAGGAAAAACTTCGATGAGTCGACTCATAATCAGCTATGAGTCAACTCATGACTCATGGGTGGACTCATAAACTGACGAGTCGACTCAGTAGACACTTATGAATAACAGGAATTGACTTCGTGAGTCGACTCATGATAGTCATGGGTCGACTCAACCTGATGAGTCGACTCATGATGAGTCATGAGTCGACTCACTAGCTGAAAACTGGATATTTCACAACTGCAACTCGTCATCTCATTTCATACTTCCACTATACTGATTTACACCTCCATAACTATCAATTCTAAACTATGAGACAGTGAAAAAGAATTCATATCTAGCATGAGAAATGAACACTTGCATGTTAGATCTAACATTTAACCCCTAAACATGAAAGAGGGCATTTAAACAAATAAAACTCATATTTTCATTTCTTTAAATAAATTCCCAGATCTGGGTTTTCATCAAAAACTCGTTGGTGGGGATTTTAAAATCTGAAACACAAGATTTCTAGCATTTACACTAATAAGAACATTGATTTATACTTGAAAATAAGTCTTAGGCTCAATAAAACTCATGAAAAACATTTATAAACTGATAAAAACATAGGAGAGAGATTGGGAGAGATGCTACTCGCCTCAGATGTGTTGAAGAACGATTCCCCTCACTGTAAACCACAAGGAGCTGCTGAAATCCCCCGAAAATCTCCCAAAAACGCCCAAAAACGAACTAGGGTTTTGAGGGTGAGAGGAGGCTAGGGTTTCTCTGAGGAGAACTGATGAAAAGAGGTGTTTTCGGGTGGAGGAGAATATATATGAACAGTTAAAACCTGACCTGAAACCCAAACAAACCCGATCCACAAAAACCAGAAAACCCTCGATGAGTCGACCCATGACTGTCATGAGTCGACTCATGACTCATGGGTTGACTCATAAGATAATGAGTCGACTCAGCAGAGACTTATGACAATGAGAGTTAATATCATGAGTCGACTCATGACAGTCATGGGTCGACTCAACCTGATGAGTCGACTCATGATGAGTTATGGGTCGACTCATGAGCTAAAAACTGGGTTCTTCGACTCTGCTGCACATGATTTGCAAATTTGCAAACTCAACCTCATAACTAATGCATATATACATTCTCATAAGCTCAAAACGCTAGTTTTCATGCACAACCATATCATAATGATATTTATCATAAATAAATATTATTATTTTTCACTAATAATCACATATATAAATTATCAAAATCTACGGGGTCTTACAAGTACGGTCAAAACAAAAATTATACACATGACCTTTCCGATTGCAATAGGTGCAATGAAGATGTTTAAATGATTTGTGTTTACCAAGTGGGCGTGCACGAGAATCATTTGCAAATAAATATTTTTCTTTTAAATTATATCGCAAATGAGAAACATCTTTAAACAAAGGTGGTTTACTTGAGAAATTTGGCAAGTTTGAATATTTTTTCAAATCATAACAAAACTTCTTACTTGAGAAATTTGGCAAGTTTGAATATTTTTTCAAATCATAACAAAACTTCGCCAAATGGCCAAATATACCACAAACATCACATTTTAGAACATATGGTCTACTAGAAACATTTGGCAAACTTGAATTCTTTTTGAAAACAAAGCAAAACTTTGCCAAATGGCCAAAACGACCACAAAGATCACAATAATATACATGAGCATGCATATGATGAACAATAGGTGCATGTGTGTGTACATGTGATGAAGAGACTTGATAAGATGCATAAGAAGCATTGACATTTTTATATTTGTGTGCATCATAGCAAAATTTAGCTAAATGGCCTTTACGACCGTAAATTAAGCATTTGTAAACTTTGCTCGACTCAATGTTACAATCTCTCACAACCCCAATTATAATATATATGTAAATACGATAAGCTCAATGTGGGTGTGTGTAACAATGAGTGAAATCAAATCAAAACTAAACTCAAAATAAACTAGCTTTAATAAGATGATAATCAAACAAATAGATAAAAAACTAGAAATAGAGTTTAGAAAACTTCTCAATAGATGAAGAGGTAGAGGAGAAAGGTAGGATGCTCAAACACTAATGGTTGATCTCCTTAAGCTCTTGTGAAATTGATATCACAAAACAAAATCTCAATTTGCTTAAAAGCTTTTTAAACAAAACTCAAACCAAACACAAAAACTCTTGTTAAAACTTGTTTAAAACACTCTCTTGGGTGTGGAAAATAGTTATGACAAAGAAGTACATATATGGTAGAAGAAAACAACCCAAAAAATCTCAAAAACCCACTAAAAAACCAAAAAACAGAAGTTACCATTTCTGTTCAACGGTCGGGTGCTACAGTAACAACGGTCGACCGTGCTACAGTATGGCCGACCGCACTGTTCACGGACAGTTTCTGTTTTTGACAAATTCTAGAATTTTACGTATCTAAATTTGTAAAATCAATTAAAAATAGTAAATCAACTCTAAAAATTATAAAATTTTGAGGGAAGGTTCTAGACATGTAGATAAACATGTTAGGGAAAG
>NC_033802.1:42574341-42697143 GCF_001876935.1 Asparagus officinalis | reverse complement strand
AAGAATGTTTGAAATATCACTTCCTAGTTCAGAGAAATAAATGTTTGAACATAGATATACAGTTTCTAAAAAAAACTGCAGAAAATACGGTTTTGTAAATTCAATTGAAAATAACAAAACAACTCAAAAAATAGTAAAACTTAGGAAAATGTTTGTATATATGATGATAAATATGTAAACGAAGAAATTTTTCAGATCGCATTTCCCAATTGTAAAAACGCATCAGTTTTGCAAAAAACATGCACAAACATGTGAACGAACATGAGCTAATTAAAAACTTGATTTTGTAAATTCAAATAAACATAACAAATTAATTCTAAAATTGATAAAACTTTGGAAAACATTTATAAATATGAAATTGAACATGTTAAAAAAAGAATTTCTCAAATTGAGTTTCCCATTTGTGAAAACTCATGTATTTTGCAAGTATGTCCAAAACATGAAAATGTGATATACATGAAATTTGATGTTTTGACATAAACAATATTTTGAAACCCTATGAAATTATTTTATAGACTTAATAAAATATGTATATAATAATTGTTAAGTCCATAAATCAAAACTTGTGTATATATATAACTATATATATAAAAACTAAATATGTGTGTGTATATATGATTGAGCTCAAAGTACTAACACACATAATATAAAACCTAAACTAAATATACCAAAGCTTGATTGATCTTCGATGTAGCTCAACTTGGTACACTTGCGGATGAAGCTAGAACTTGGATCTTTAATTTGAATTGCATGGGCTTCACTCCATAATTCCGCCAACCTCTATTGGATATGATCGTGAATGCGCAATTCCATCCATCCTCCAACTCGTTGTTTGCCTAGAATAAATACGAAAACACAAACACTAGACAAATAACATTAGAAGTAAATTATTTGTTAAACATCATCAAAACAAGAAGGCCAACCCAAAGAGTTCGGACCTTCCGTCCTACGTCTCCGCTCCCCACTCCCGGGGAGAAATCCACTATCACAATTGGGTTTTCTACGCTAACCCAAATAATGTTTACACCACACAATATCGGTTTTTAACGCTCATCGATCAACAATCACAATCTCATAATGTAACTACACTCCACACCCTCTAAGTATTGGTTTCTCCGTGTCCTTCCTCAAGTGCTCGGATACAACCTCTCCCTAGGTTCGTCAACCGATGTCACTCCTCTTGGAATCAACCCCATCTCTCACCATACACTCCTCTCGGTGTACTAGTGTAATACAAAGTAAATCTCACAATTAGACATGATACAAAGAGATTGTTCTCTACAATGAATGAGAATGAAATATAAGCTCACTCTCTAGGTTACACAATCCCACAACCCAATTATACTATGAATATAAATACAATAAGCTCAATGGTTGTGTGTGTGTAAGTAAAGAGAAATAAATCAAAACTAAACTCAATATAATTTTAGCTTAATAACAATGATAATCAAATATATATAAAAGAGCTAGAAATAGAGTTTAGAAAGCATCTCAATAGATCAAGAGATCGAGGGAGTATAGTTGGATGCTCAAACACCAATAGACGATCTCCTCAAGCTGTATAGTTGGATGCTCAAACACCAATAGACGATCTCCTCAAGCTCTTGTGAAATAGATTTCACAAACTCAAACTCTCACCAATAGACGATCTCCTCAAGCTCTTGTGAAATAGATTTCACAAACTCAAACTCTCAAATGCTTAAAAACTTCTTAAACACTTTTTTAAATAAAACAAAATAATCTTAAACCCTTGTTAAAATCTTTTAAAACATTCTCATATTTTTTTCATGAAAGATGAGAGCAAGGGCGTATTTATAGCCTCCCAAAACCTCAGCCAAAAACTCAACAGAAATGACCAAAAAGCCTAAGGAAAATAGCTCAGGAAAAGAGCCGTTGGAACCTAACTGACAGATCGGCGGTCGACCGTAGGAAATGCGCGGTCGATCGAGAGCAGGTCAGAAACAAAGCTTTAGCTCTGGACATCAGCCGGTCGACCGTGGCAGTCGATCGTGAAACTCTCTGGACTGCATCTGGTCGATTGCCATGGTCGACCGCGAGCCTCTGAAAACTATCCTGAGTCTCTGGACTCAAGGGAGGTCTACCGTGACGGTCGACCGCAAACTGATATATGACAATTACAGGTTTTGAAACAATTTTTCTAACTTTAAAATCCTGTTTAAAAATATAAAATAAATTCCAAAAATTATGAAACTATGGGAAATGATTGTAGACATGATAATACATATGCTACAAAAGTTGGTTTTCAAAAAGGACATCTCAAATGAGAAATATCATCATTTTACAAAATAGCCCAAAACATAAAAATGTAAACACATGAGTTTTGACATTTTAGCTTAAACATGTTTTGAAACATTACAAAATAATTTTGCAGACTTAATAAAATATGTATATGATTATTGTCAAGTCCAAAAACTAAGAATACAATATTTTTACAAAATTGCATAATTTGCAAACTTTTCGAAAACAATAAATACGATTTCATTGAACTAAATAAAGTTAATATTGATGAAATCATATATATGCATATAAGTATGAAATAAGAAATGTATTTTCAATTGTATTCAACTATTTCATATTATAACTTGAAAACTCAAAACCATGTATGTATATATATATAACTAAATATACATAGAAACCAAAACTTAACTTATGTATTAAAGTACCAACACACATAATATAACACCTAAACTAAATGTTACCCAAGCAATCTTGATCTTCAATAAGGTTAACTTGGTACACTTACGGATGAAGCTTGAACTTGAATCTTTAACTTTGAATTACGTAGGCTTCACTCTACAATTCCGCAAATCTCCATTGGATATGATCGTGAATGTGTAAGTCCATCCATCCTCTAACTTGTTGTTTATCTATAATAAATAGAAATACACAAATACTAGACAAACAATATTAGTGGTAAATTATTTGTTATACATCATCAAAACAAGAAGGTCAACAGGACCTTATCAGTCGACTGATGACCTCATTAGTCGACTGGTCAGTCGACCAAAACAAAATAAAAACTTTTCGTTATTCCAAGAACTTTCTTCAGTTGACATATCTGTCGATTGATGTCATCAGTCGACTTACAAGTCAATTGATAACAGGTTATCAGCCTGCTTTGAAACAAAAATCTGATTTTCAAACTGTAGAGATGATAATACACATGTTACAAAAATTGGTTTTCAAAAATCACATCCCAAATGTGAAAACTTCATTTTTCAAATATGTTCAAATACATGAAAACTAAACATACATGTTTTTGACATTTGACTTAACAAACGTTTGAAATTTTGTGACATGTTTTTATTGACTTGAAAAACTATGTATAAAGTGATGTTGAAGTGTATAAACTAATAAAACAATATTTTATCAAAAACACCTATATTTTGATAAAATCAACAAATACGTGTGTGTGTGAATAATATGAGCTTAAAGTATTAACACACAAGTATAAACCTATATTACAAACACTATAAACTATATACCCAAGCTTGAAGATCTTCAATATAGCTTGACTTGGTAAACTTGCGGATGAAGCTTGAACTTGGATCTTCAACTTGAATTGCATAGGCTTCATACCATAATTCCGCCAACCTCCATTGGATATGATCGTTGAAGCTCTATTATATCCATCCTTCAACACGTTGTTTGCCTAGAATAAATACAAAAATACAAACACTAGACAAATAACATTAGTGGTCAATTATTTGTTAAACATCATCAAAACAAAAGGACCCAACATAAATTATGTTATTTACAAAATTTTGATTAATTAGATGTTAAACCCTAATTAGTTTAATTTAAGTGTTTATATTATGATGAGTTAATTCCTGTTAAGTAATTATGAAAGATTTAATCTTATTATATGCCTCATGTTGGTAAAAATAAGTTTTTAAATAAAGTTACAAAATACAAAACATCAGAAACCTAAACTTGTGTTTTCCTCTTGAAAGGCCCTAGAGATGGAGGGTGAATAGGGTTATGAGGTAATAAATATGCAATTAAAAATAAGACAATGCAATACACCATAAAATAAAATGTTAAAACAAGATAAGAGAGTTGAGTTAGGAAATAGTTAGCCCATTGTGACACGCGATATGTTCACGAGGTTCGGTCCTCCGACCTACGTCTCCGCTCCCTACTCTCGAGGAGAATTTCACTACCACAACCCGGTTTGGAAACTGAAACTTCTACATAGCGATCTCCTCTTGAGATCTCACAACCACACAATAGATCTTCATAAGATCTTGCACTCCATACAATATAAAGAATAGTAGGAAGCTCTCTTATAGCAGCCCTATGGCAAGAAGAAGAGATTCCAATTAAAGCTTAGGATGTGGGATTTACAAGTGTGAAAATCGATTGAGGGAATTTGAAAATTGAAGCTCTTTTTAACACAAGAACACAAGCTCAATCAATTTTTCTTACAAAGTTAGTTTCGAATTAAATTGGGTAGTTGGGTATTTATAGGCAATCCTTGGAAGAAGCCAAAACCCTGGAAAAAGACAAAATAGACCAAATCCAAAAAAATCTAAAAGCTGGCAGAAACTAGCCGTTATAGTACTGGCGGTCGACCATAGGAACTAATCATTACAGCCAAAACTCTCTGGACTTTTTACGATCGACTGCAGAACCAAGTCTGGTCGACCGTGAGAAGCTGCCTAGCTCCCAAACTCTTTGGACTTTTCATGGTCGACTTTAGAACCAATTCCGGTCAACCGTGAACTGACACAAAACATACACAGAGTTTTAAACAGGTTTTTGACTTTGGGAAATTGTAAAAAATTATCAAACATCTTTTAAAAATTGTAAAACTCTTGAAAGTGTTTTTAAACAAGAAAACAAACTTGTTTGACAAAGGATTTTGCAAAAATATCCTTATACTTTTGAAAACTCATTGTTTAGCAAAATTATCAAAATATGAGTTTTGAAAGTATGTGTGTGTGTTATCACAAGAGCTTCAAATAAAATCTAAACTACTTGCCTACATTAAGCACTAGAGAGAAATAAAAATGCAAATATCCTTCACATATAAGTACATAGATTAAGTCTTGATATTTGCATGATTCTTGTTGAAGCTTCTAATTTGATATTGTGCTCTTGATAGCTTTGCTTCACCAATTTACCTCCACCTCCTTGATTTTATCGTTATAGCTTGATAATCCATCCAATCCTCCAATAAAGATACTAATGAGCTTGATATTCTTGTAATCTATAATATTACTCAACAAGTAATTAGTACTAATAATTGTGGTAATAAATCATTATCAAAATATAAAGGCTAACAATCTCCCCCTTTTTGACGATGTAAGGACCATGAATTTTAATACTAGTTAAAATAATTTTCTAGCATTTTAAAATATTTATTTATGATTTTTAAAAGAGTATTTATATTTTTCTTGAATTTCTACTGTTTTCTATGATTTAAAAGTCCAAATTTTATATTTATTTAAATAATTTTAATATTTATAAATTTATTTCGTGCGATGAAAATTTTTGGAATTAATTTGTTGTATTATCGATACTATTACGTACTATTTTAAATAATACGCTGTATTATTGTTACTATTACGTATTATTTCATGTATTATGTTGTATTATTAATTACATATTATTTGTGTAATTTGTTGTATTATTTTTACTGTTACATATTATCTGTCGTATTAGTATACCTGGTACATTTTACTGTGTGGATAATTATCCTATGATTATTTGATTTTAAATACAAGTAATTATATTTTTTATTAATTATTTTTGTTTAATTGTGTAATTTCTTGCACTATTTCTACTATTCCGTATTTTCGGTTATAATACCACATCTGTTACGTTTTGATGTGTAGATAATTTTTTACGTAATTATTTAATTTTTTTGTAATTTATTATTATTTTTTATATTTTTTCAAAACCCTAATTCTCTATCTCTACATATATATATTATATTTTTTCCTCTCCTCTTCGTTTTTTTTCACGCTTGCCTCACAATTCTTCTCTCCCTCTTCTCCCTGTTCACGGAGCCGCACCAACTCATCTCTCCTCTCTCTCGTTCTCCCCGCGTCACCCGGACGCCGGCAGCACCACTCCACTGCCTATTCACCTCCTCCTCCTGTCCTCGATCGACCCGCCCATCAATCTACTCCGCAGCGTCGCCACCGTGCCAGCACCGCTTGCCCCTCTCTCCTCGAGCACCGGCCTCCATCGCCCCACTTTGGCGCCTCCGCCGTCTGCTGTACCTATCATCGTTCGAAACTCGCTTTCTCCTTCACCACCGCCGGGCTTCCCCTCGCACCGTTCCTACGCCTCCCTCAGCCATTAAACTCCCTGCGCAGTTAGCCGCCTCACCACGCTGTCCCGCTGAGCACTCCGACCGTCTGACGCTAACGCCGCCGCCGCTCTGCCACACCACATCATTACGGAGACCACCATCCGCTTCAGCCTCCCTTGACCCCAACTACTCCCAGATCCGACCGAGCCAGAGCCGCCCTCCAGCACCTGCGCTTAACAGTCCATCGACCCGCCTCTTGCGACCTCCGTTGTCCGTGTCAGTGCTCAATCCCAGTCCGTCCCCTCATTACCGACGAGCGTCGTCGAGATCCGGCAACCCCTCGCCGGAGTTCCCCCCGACGTCGCGCACCACCGTGTCAGATCCGACCCACACCATCAACATCGATTCGTTCGACACAACCCCGAGACAAGATCCCGATATTCTTTGACTCGTCATTTAATTTTTAGATTATGTTGTAGTGTGTATATTATTATTAACTGCGTGAGCTTGTGGATGATTAATATTAATAATGATATTATGATAAGTAATTTAAAGGAATAATTATTTTGTGTAAATTGTGGATGATTAATATTAATAATGATATTATGATAAGTAATTTAAAGGAATAATTATTTTGTGTAAAAATGATTATTTTGAGATGTTTTAGAATTATTGATGATAAGTAATTTAAAGGAATAATTATTTTGTGTAAAAATGATTATTTTGAGATGTTTTAGAATTATTATGATGAGAAAAGAGATTAATTAAAAAATGAGTTGGTTTTGAATAATTATTAAAATAGATGATTTAAAATAATTTATTTTGGAAAAACAGGTTATTTTAAATTGTTCAACTATTTTGAGAAAAGATTATTTTAGAATAATTATATGAATTAAAAGAATTTATTTCTGTAGCAGAATCATTTCTGGATAATTATATTAATTAAAAAGAATTTATTTAAGAACAGAATCATTTGAGGAAATATTTCTAAATTATGTAGACTCTATTTATGATTTATAATTCTTAATCTTGATTATCTGATATGCTATGATATTATTGCACATGATTAGTTGTATTGATTGTTCCTGGTTGTGTTTGAGAACCCTTAGTAGTTCATGACTTAATGACCTCGTGCGTTATGAACAGACTTAGTGACATGTGTGAGTGAGTTAACTGAGTTTAGGTAGTGAACCCGAGTTTCAATGAGGATTATGATTGATTTAGAAAAACGAGAAGAGTTGGGATAGGGAAGTTAATGTTCATGTGATCGGATAAGACTGTTGATGTATCTTCCAGACTCGCGTCAGTGGTTGGTGTCGCCACTGGGGTTTGTTTGTAGGGCTAAAGTGAAGTGTGTACATCACTTTAGTCAGTGAAATTGTTTCGTCACCCGAGTTGTGCTTGAGTTCGGACCAGACAGAAAATAGTTTACGTGTAGTCCTCTGGCTGCATGTGTAGCGGGATTGGATGCACGTAGGGGATCTGTGAACAGTCAGTATCCGATGATAGGAGCGTTGACTCTGTGTGAGATGTGACCAGTGACCTGTTATAGAATGGCTAGTTATGTGATTTTGTTTCTGGGCTAAGTATGATACTTGTGAGATGTAGGCCGATTGTACTTCTTTTCATACATAGATCGGGATTAATATTTAATTATCTACAATTTGAGACATATGGTATATACATGAGGGTTTCCTTGTTTGGATTATTTCGTTCGATGTACTACGTCTCATGTTGTTAATTTTTAAGTATTAATTTTATCTATTGTATGTCCCTGTTACTTGGATGATTAGACTGATCGCTAGCTACATGATCTCGTTACCTGATCGATTCTGGATGCTTTATGTTATCATGATTTAGTAGTGTTTTCATGTTGATTCGTGGATTTCAGTTGTACGTTCTTTTGTTGTTTCTGTTATCGTATTGTTTTTCGCATTGGTTTTTCATTCGTTCTATTTTTCTTTGTGGGGTTGGGTCTTGCCGTGTGCCATACACGCTGACGTACACCTATTTTCTCTGGTGTACGTTAGACTTAGAGGAAGAACAGGTCCAGCTGGGAGATCGTCAGGAGCCAGATGATTCTCAGCATGAGTGCATTGCAGACGTAGCAGAAGAAGAAGCCGAAGCTTAGTCATTCCTTTTAGTTTGTTTTGTAGCACCTTCATTTCCTTTTGATCAGTGTATTTTTATATTCTCCAGTATTTCATTCAGATAGTTTTTGTATAAGGGTATGTTTGACCTGTATTTCATGTCGTGGATGATATTCATTTGTGATATGTATTATTTTATTTTGAGTTGTCTATTATATTCTTACTGATTGTGATCGGGGACCTGTGCCTTTGCATTGTATCTATTTCTAGACGCTTAGCGTATTGGATTGAGAAGAGAAGAAAAAGAAAAAAAATAATAGTGTATATTTCTTCTCAATCTAATACGTCGCGGGCTTGTTCACGTTCCGATTCCTGGGTATTTTGGGAAGCGGGGCATGACAGACGATGACAACCTACCATTATTCAAGAGCAAAATAAAATTGAATATATAGCTTATAGATAGTTGCTCCCCCTATCTATAAGGCTCTCTCCCCCTAACTATATGCACAAATGAGGAGATTTCTCTCCCCCTTTGTCACCATAAAAAATAGGATACACAAAATAAAATACATGCAAAAACTCACAAAATACACCTCAAGTGTTGGCCTACCCGTGTCACATTTCTTAAGTGTTTTGTATTTAAGACCTCTCCCTACGCATTACTACTAATCCACTCCACTTGGAATTAACCCTAGTCTCTCCCTTTTGGCAATTTTGTGTGTTTAGACATGTAATTATAATGAGCGCGTAAAGGAAAATAGTAGGATAAGAAAATGATAATCTAAACAAACAAACAAACATACGAACAAACAAACTCAAAGAATGCATATGCCCAAACCATTTTTTATGCGACAAAAAATATTCTTCACAAAGAGGCTTGGTAAAGATATCCGCTAATTGAGATTTAGTATCAATATAGATAAGGGATACATCTTTCCACCCTACATGGTCACGTAAGTGATGGTGTACATATTTATGCTTGGTTCTAGAATGCAAAACGATTTTTTTTAAATATTGATAACACTAGTATTATCACAAAAAAAATTTTGTATCTTGAAAATACAAATTGTAATCAACCTAATTTTGTTTCATGCATAAAAGTTGTTCACAACACAAGCCGACAGTAATGTATTCCGCTTCCATAGTGGACAAAGCAACACAATTTTTTTTCTTGTAAGCCTAAGAGACAAGGGAGTTACCCAAAAATTAACATGTATCACTCGTACTCTTGTGATCTACCTTACAACCGGCAAAGTCGGTATCACAAAAACCATAAAGATCAAAAGAAGTTCTTTTTGGATAAAATAAACAAAGATCTATTGTGCGATTAACATATTTGATAAATCTTTTAACCGCAATCAAATGATATTTTTAAGGAGAAGTTTGAAAATGTGTACATACACAAACACTAAACATGATATCCGGTCTGCTAACTGTAAGGTAAAGAAGACTACCTATCATACCTCGGTAAAGCTTTTGGTCTACCTCCTCACCACTAACATCCGTATCAAGCTTGATTCTTGTGCTCATGTGAGTTGGAGCATGCTTGGACCTCTCTAATCCGAATTTTTCACCAACTCTCTAGCATATTTGCTTTGAGAAACGAAAATCCCATCCTTAGATTGCTTGACTTGGAGACCAAGAAAGAATGTAAGCTCTCTTTTATCATGCTCATCTCAAATTGATCTTGCATAACTTTTGAAAAGTTCTTGCACAAAGATTCATTAGTGGCACCAAAAATGATATCATCAACATAAATTTGAACTAAAAAATCATATTTTTGTTTTCTAACAAAAAGAGTATTATCAAATTTTTCTTTAGAAAAACCATTTTTAAGAAAAAAAAACTAGAGAGGCGAGCATACGAAGCTCTAAGAGCTTGTTTTAACTCATATAAAGATTTTTGAACCCAATAAACATGATTAGGAAAAGAATGTTCTATAAAACTGGGGGGTTGCTCAACATATACTCCCTCCTCTATAAATCCATTTAAAAAAGTACTTTTAACATCCATTTGAAATAGTTTAAAATCTTTAAAACTAGCAATGACTAAAAACATCCTAATAGATTCTAATCTTTCAACCGGTGTAAAAGTTTTATCATAGTCTACGCCCTCCTCTTGATTGTATCCTTAGACAACTAAACATGCTTTATTTCTAGTCACTATGCCATGTTCATCAAGTTTGTTTCTAAAAACCCATTTAGTTCCAATCACTTGAATATTATTAGGTCTAGGAACTAATTTCCAAATATTATTTCTTTGAAAATTGTTTAGTTTATCATGCATTGCTAAAACCCAAAACTCATCTTTTAAAGCATCATTAATCTTTTTAGGTTCTATTTGAAAGAAAAGACTACATTACCACACTCACTCAAGACTTTTGAGCGACTTAGAATCCCTTGAGATGGACTCTCTATTATTTGTTCCTTTGGATGATCCGGTGCAAACTTCCATGTCTTAGGGAGTTCTTCTTGATTTTCTATGTTGTTGCTTTCCCCCATCCTTTTGCACATCCATTGAGGGTTTTGTCATTAATTTGCAAGAGCTCCAATCCTCTCACAATATCATTATCAACCCTAGGCAAACTATCTTGCAAACCGATATTAGTCTCATCAAAAGTAACGTTTATAGATTCTTTAACAACAAGTGTTCGTTTATTGAAGACCCTATAAGCTTTACTTCTAGATGCATATCCTAAAAATATACCAACATTAATTTTTGAATCAAATTTATCATGGTGGTCTTTAGTGTTTAAGATAAAACGTTTATAAACAAAAATATGAAAATATTCAATATAAGGGGTTTTGCCAAAAAAGAGTTCATAAGGAGTTTTCTAAAATTTAGGTCTAATTAAAACACGATTTAAAATATGACAAGCCGTATGCACGGCTTCGTCCAAAAATACTTAGGCAAATCAATAGCATTTATCATTGTACATACCATCTCTTGTATGGTATGATTTTTCTGTTCAACAATACTAGTTTGTTGAGGTATTCTAGGAGCGAAAAACATATGAGTTATACCATGATGAGCATAAAATTCATCAAAATATTTATTTTAAAATTCACCACCATGATCACTTCTAATTTTAACAATTTCCAAATATTTTTTATTTTTAATTCTTTTTACAAAATAAGAAAACTCTTCAAAACATTTATCTTTATTTGTAAGAAAAATTACCCATGTAAAATGTGAAAATCATCAATAATAATAAATACATAATGTTTTCCTCCTAGAGAGGCAACACGCATAGGACCAAAAAGATCAAGATGTAATAATTGTAAAGATTTAGAAGTAGATACCTTATTTATGGATTTGAAGGAATTCTTAGTTTGTTTACCTTTGGCACATTCCTCACACATAGAGTCTTTAATATAGATTAGATTTGGTAGACCTCTTACTAAATTCTTCTTGGATAGCTTAGATATTAACTCCATGTTAGCATGTCCAAGTCTCTTGTTCCAAATCCAAGGATCTTCATCCACCGTGGTAAGGCACTTCACATCTTGATCTATTAGCTCATTCATCTCAAAGATGTAAACATTAGATCTTTTAAAAGCAACAAAATAATTTTATCATTCATACTAATAATACATTTATCCGGTTAAAAGAAATGTCAAAGCCTTTGTCACTTAATTGACTAATACTAAGAAGATTATTATTTAGTCATTTAACAAAATAAACATTCTCAATTTTGGGAGAAGGTATCTTACCAATATTTCTAATACCTATAATTTTACTTTTCCACCATCACCAAAGGAGACATTGCCTCGTTCAATCCTTGATAGGGTTGCAAAAAATTCATTGTTACCCATAATGTGATGTGAGCAACCACTATCAAGGTACCACAACTCCTTACGTCTTGTGCGAGACATTCCCTACATATGAATAAGTTATAGAACCTTTAGATACTCAAACTTTGGGTCCTTGAATGTTAGTATTTTTGGTACCCTTAGGTACCCACATTAACTCATAATGATCAATGCTACTTTTAATCATATAATGAGTAGAGATATGACCATATCTCATGCAATATGTGCACAAAAACTTTTTCTTATATGTAGGAGCATGAGATTTATGATATAATTTTCTATCAACATGATGATGGCCAGAGTAGGCATGATTAGATTTAATTCTATTATTTTTAATTTCTAGCTCTTAATTTAGACCTTAGTTATTTATTTTCAAAGTCTAGATCTCCTATCATTTCATATTTTAGAGCAAGATAAGATTATAGTTGCACAAACTTTGAATCACAAGAAACATGTAATTTTTTAAAAGAAAAGTATTCTTTTGCCACTCTTTTAAATTCAATGTTTAATTCTTCTAATGAGGTTTCTAGTTCACATTGCATAAAGAATGATTCACTTTCGGTTTCGGATTGTACCTCATCTTCATGAGCCATGAAACAAATGTTTGGGTCATGAAGAGCAATCTTGCCTCCCTCATCATCGCTATCCGAATCGCTTGGTTTGGATTCATCCCATCCGACGTACATAGCCTTTTTCTTCTTGTACTTTAAGTATTTCTCCTTAAGCTTGGGATAATCATTTGCTAAGTGTCTCGGTTCATTGCATTCGAAGCATTTACGTACACAAGAGGGAAATTTATTGATATTGTTGTTAGATTGATTTTTAAAATTTTTATTCATTTTAATTAATCTTGATATTCTTCTAGAGAGGTGTGCCACTTCTCTAGAGATATCAACTTTACTATCCGAGGAGGATGAGTCATCAATTACCCCTTTGAGCACAATTCAATTTTTGAGATGGTTCATTAGTTGCCTTTGAGGGTACTTCCTCTTTTTCCTTGATCTTCTTCTCATGGACCTTGAGCTTGCCAATGAGACCATCAAGAGTTAGTGTTGTAATATCATGAGCTTCCTCAATGGTCGTCACTTTGGGCTCCCACACCGGCGTCAAAGAATGAAGAATCTTGTAGTTCATCTCTTGGTTCGTCAATTTCTTATCAAGGCCATACAATTCATTAATGATGTTAGTAAACCGAGTAATCATAGCATCAATAGATTCATTTGGAAGCATTTTAAACAATTCATAATCATGCATGAGGCCAATAATTTTGGACTCTTTAACTTGGGGGGATCCTTCTTGAGTGATGCATAATTTTTCCCAAATTTCGTGTGCGGTTACACACGTGGAAACCCTATTGTATTCATTAGGCGTAAGTCCACAAATTAAGGCATTCATGGCATTTATATTAAGGTTTACCTTGAGCCTTTCACCATCGGTCATACTACTACTACTAGGCTTCTCATCATATTTCTTTTCTATGATGTCTAGGATATCAAGGCCAATGTATCAAAGAAAAATCCTCATCCTAGCTTTCCAATAAGCAAAGTTGCTACCGGTGAAAAGGGGTGGCCTAGTAGTGGATTGTCCTTCTAGCATATGCACATTCATTATAGCCTCCATTTAGATCTTTTATCTAAGGGGTTTAAGCCTAACAAACAGTAGAGACCTGCTCTAATACCAATTGAAAGGCCCTAGAGTGGGGTCCATAGGGTTATGAGGCAATTAATATGCAATTAAAAATAAGACAATGCAATACACAACAAAATAAAATTCTAAAACAAGATAAGAGAGATGAGTTAGGAAATAGTTAGCCAATTGTGATACGTGATATGTTCATGAGGTTCGATCCTCCGACCTATGTTCCCACTCCCTACTCTCAAGGAGAATTTCACTATCATAACTCGGTTTGGAAGCTGGAGCTTCTACACAACGATCTCCTCTTGAGATCTTACAACCACACAGTAGAACTTTACAAGATCTTGCACTCCATATGATAAAAAGAATAGTAAGAAGCTCTCTTACACATGCCCTATGGCAAGAAGAAGAGATTCCAATTGAAGCTTGAGATGTGGGATTTGCAAGTGTGAAAATAGATTGAGGGAATTTGAAAATTGAAGCTCTTTTTAACACAGGAACACAAGCTCAATCAATTTCTCTTGCAAAGTTAGTTTGTAATTAAATGGAATAGTTGGGTATATATAGGCAATCCTTGGAAGAAGCCAAAAACCCTAGAAAAAGACAAAAAAGACTAAATCCCAAAAATCTGGAAGCTGACAGAAACTTGCCGTTATAGTACTGATGGTCGACTGTAGAGCCATTGGTGGTCGACCGCAGGAACTAGCCGTTACAACCAAAACTCTCTAGACTTTTCACGGTCAACCGCGAGAAACTACCTAGCTCTCAAACTCTCTGGACTTTTCACGATCAACCGCAAAACTAAGTCCGGTCAACCGCGAACTAACACAAAACATACACTGAGTTTTAAACAGGTTTTAACTTTGGAAAATTGTAAAAAATTATCAAACAACTTTCAAAAATTTTATAACTCTGGAAAGTGTTTTTAAACAAGAAAACAAACTTGTTTGACAAATGATTTTTGCAAAAAGGTCCTTATACTTATGAAAACTCATTATTTAGCAAAATTATCAAAATATGATTTTTGAAAGTGTGTGTGCGTTATCCCAAGAGCTTCAAATGCAATTTATCAAACTACTTGCCTACATTAAGTACTAGAGAGAAATAAAAATAAAAATATCCCTCACATATAAGTACATTGCTTGAGTCTTGATATTTGCTTGATTCTTGATGAAGCTTCTAATTTGATATTGTGCTCTTGATAGCTTTGTATTTGCTTGATTCTTGATGAAGCTTCTAATTTGATATTGTGCTCTTGATAGCTTTGCTTCACCAATTTACCTCCACCTCCTTGATTGATATTGTGCTCTTGATAGCTTTGCTTCACCAATTTACCTCCACCTCCTTGATTTCATCGTTGTAGCTTGATAATCCATCCAATCATCCAATAAAGGTACTAATGAGCTTGATATTCTTACAATCTATAATTATCACTCAACAAGTAATTAATATTAATAATGGTGGTTGTAAATCATCATCAAAACATAAAGGCTAATGCCTCTCTGGCCGGTCGACCGACCAAGACTAGCCGATCGACCGGTGAGTCCTTAAGCGTGCACATTGTGTGCACGGTTGCTTTTGGTCGACTGACGCCCTTAGGTCGGTCGACTGACCTGTGTTCTCTTTATTTTTGAGTGGTTGTTTTTGCATCGTTTGACCGTGAGTGCGGGGTTCGAGTCGTACGATGACACATATACAATCATGAGCATACATGAATAGTATTGTAGAACACACATAGATATCCTGGAGAAGATTATTATAGGTATTGTTTTCAACCACACTTGGCGTATGGGTTATTTAAATATTATATATATGTATGGATATCGTTGATGAGCACCGCCCAGTACTACTTGGGATAGTGCGTTAATATACTATTAGTACAGGCCATCAAGTCGGGTTTTAGGATGCTTGATCTAGTATTCCGTCCCGCACGGAGGTGCGATGAGGCTTGTGAGTTGTATACCTAGGATGCCTGATTTAGTAGTCTATCTCCCACATTGAAGCAATGGGACTAATGAGCCATGTATACTTTTAAGATGCCGATTTGGTAGTCCATCCTACATAATAATATGATTAATTATAAACTTTGTAAGGATTTGTATTGTGATAATTATCTGATAGCCTGAGTCTTGGTGGCCGCCATTATGAACATGCCTCATCACCTAGTTATATATAACCGAGTTACTTTAATCTTATGGGTATGCGGGATTATATACTGTTGTTTACATTATCATCCAAAAGATAGTGGAAGATATTTTTGGTCTGATATTTGTGATGATTTTACTTCCTTGTATTGCTTTTCTTTATTACTAGTTTGAAATTGATAATTAGCGATTCACAATTTGAGACATATGATATATACATGAGGGTTTTTTTATTTGGATTATTTCGCTCGACGTACCAGTTTTATGTTGTGAGTTTCTAATTATTAATTTTATTTAGATTGTTTATTCTTGGTTTAGTTTTGATATTTAGTTATCTATAATTTGAGACATATGACATATACATGAGGGTTTTCTTTTTTGGCTTATTTCGCTCGACATACTACGTCTCGTGTTGTAGGTTTCTAAATATTAATTTCATTTAGATATAGGGTAAATGATCTTGATAGACTTTGCTTAATAGATAGAGTATCCATCATATCTAGTAGTACTTCCCCTGGGAGGCGGATCGAGATGATATTGTTGTAGCACTCTGACGCTCTTATTGTTTCTCTTTTTTTATTTTCCAATTCCTTTCAGGCAGCAACTCTGAGTTCCGGAGAGCCACAGGATGATGGACTTTTAGCATAGTCGCCGTCACATATTTTTAGTAGATGAGACTCTGTCATAGTTGATATTTTCTTTCAGATATTTAGAGTTTTGTATTTTATCTTATAAAGGCTGTGTGCCTTAGTTTATTTTCAGTTGACTCATATTGGCATACTTCACATTTATTTCAGACTTCAGTTGTATTCAATTCATTCAATTAAGACATGATTATATTTATTAGATATCTCTTTCTACATCATGTTTAATATATTTTTTGCCTGTTTTCTACCTATACTTAGTATTGATTCCACTAGAAAGATATTACTATGATAGTAAAACGTGTTATTGGATAGAGTGGGTGCATGGCAGATTTGATATCTTTGGTTCACTTTGGACTGCAGCCATGTGTGAAAATAAAGGCGTCATAGTTGATATCAGAGCTCTAGTTCTAGCATTTTTAGGATTATCCTGTGTTGAGTCGTGGAGCGAGAATAGAGTTTCTTAGGATTCATGTATAGACTCTGCTAGGAATTCCTAGAATGAGTGAGGATGTATTACGTATATTTCAAAAATTTAGAAAAATTTTTATAACAACTATTTTACTTTGATTATAAAGTATTTGTGTGAAAGATATGTGATACATATTTCTTATTGTTATGAGTTATATTTATGTCTTTTGCCTGAGGTCTCATTATTGTGTCTTATATACCCTCTTCCTAAAATGTATAGATGGCCGGATGGGGATGTGGATGGAGAGATCCAGTACACAGAGAATTAGGCAGGATGAGCCAGAGCCTAAGCAGCAGAAGGCTCCACCCGAGCAGCAGCAGGCTCCACCTGAGCCGCAGCAAACTCCGTAGTATATGATTGACCTCACGGCCCTTATACCACCTAGGCTAGCAGCGCTCAAGGAGCAAGTGGCAAACTAGATCCACCAGTAGCACGACCACCTGTAGTGCCACCACTAGTAATTCCAACTATACCTATCGCAGAGGAGTCTGCCAAAGAGTACACCAGGAGTTACACAACCACCAGTTGCCGACAAAGGCGCAGAGCAGGAGACTTTGCTCTGTCTAGTTGAGTGGTACCAGAAGATGAGGGCACCGGAATTCCAGAGATCATCAGACTCACTAGTAGCCCATAAGTGGAAGGAAGACGTGGGGAATATTCTCGATCTACTTAACGTTGATTCAGTACAGAAGTAGAGATTGACAGCTTTCATCCTTAAGGGTGATGCCGGAGGATCTTATAAGCTTCAATTCACACCAAAAACACCGGATGGTACTCACTTGGAAAGATTTTGTTTACTTTTCCAACAAGCAGTACATCTCTTCCGCGGCAAGGGTCGGGAAAGAGCTAGAGCTATCTAGACTAGAGCAGGGAGACATGACCGTAGCTGACTATAAGAGCAGATTTATGAGTTTACTTCGCTTCACGGGCATGTGGAAGATCGAAAAGCGCAAAGCTCAGATGTTTCTTACGGGGCTTCATCTAAGCCTTTGCTATTACCTCGTTTCCAGATGATTCCGCTCAGTTCGAGAGGTAGCTGACGCCGCTATTTCGTAGGAGATAGAGACTGTGATATTTTAGAAGACCAAGGAAGGTAGTGCTAAGGTAGGACAGTATGGTGATAAGGGCAAGGGCAAGAGACCTTTTGCAGAACCTGGAGGACCCCATCAGTGGGGTAAGGATTTTTATCACCACCAGCAAGGACCTTCTAAGAAGGGGTCACAACAAGATTCCGGTAATAGGACTCATGTGGTGAGCCTAATTCTCTAATCTTATTTTGATGATTTAACAAACAATTTATAACGTGTTTTCTAGTGTTTTGTTTTGATTGATTAACCTAGGTTGAATGATTCAAGAGCTATATTATAAATGGAGCAAATACAATTCATGTCAAGATCCTTGATCAAGCTTCATTTGCAATATATATGATATATTAGTGTAGGAGGTGTATTTTGTGTTTCAATACTTTTAAGCTCAATTATATACACATACACTTTTCTTACCTTCATCACAATTTGAGTATTTTTAAGTAAAATTTTTGTATTATTGACTTATGGACAAAATAATCTTTGCATACTGAAAGGCCCTAGAGAAGGGATGAATAGGGTTTATGGAAAAATAAAAAGAAATTAAGGAATTTTCCAACAAACCACACATAATAATAAAATGCATTGATAATAAAAGAGAGTAGGGTTATAAATAGTTAGCCAAATTGTGACACGCATTATGTTTACGAGGTTTGGTCCGTAGACCTACAATCCTGCTCCCCACTCTTGAGGAGAAAACCATTACACACCCGGTTTGGAAGTTGGAACTTCACTACACAACGATCTCTATCGAGATCTCTCACAACCACACAATAGATCTCCACAAGATCAAGCTCATAATAGTTACAAAGCAAAGAAAACCCTCTCTTACAGCAGCCCTATACCAAGAGAAGAGATTACAAATGAAGCTTGGGATGTGGGCTTTGAAAATGAGAAAGCAATTGAAAGTTAAAGCTCTTTAAAACAACAAACACAAATTTAGGAGATTTTGCAATTAAGCTTAGTTACTGAAGTGGTTGGGGTTTGTGGGTATTTATAGGAAGAGAAGACAATAGCTAAAACCCCAAATAAACAGCCAAAATCCCCCAAAACCGAGATTCTTGATTCTGTAGAAAACTAGTCATTAGACTGCTTATCAGTCGACTGACGGGAAGCATCAGTCGACTGATAAGCTGACCGTTGTATACGGTTTCCAGCGCATCAGTCAACTGACGACCATTTCAGTCGACTAACAACATCATCAGTCGATTGGTCAGTCGACCAGAATAGAAGCAGAAACTTTTGATGATTGAGTCGACTGATAACCAATTTCTGCCTGATATGAATTTGAAATTGAGTTTCAAAATCCCTAAAAAATAGTAAATAAATTCCAAAAAATATGAAACTTTGTAAACTGTTTATAAATATTTTGACAAACTTGTTTTAAAAGGAATTTTGGAAAAAGGTCCTCATATTTATGAAAATCACTATTTTAGCAAACATGTTACAATATAAGTTTTAAAATTGTGTATGTGTGTTATCCCAAGAGCTTCAAATATAATCAGCAAGCTACTTGTCTGCATTAAATACTAGAGAGAAAATAAAATAGAAAATATCCCTCACATATGAGTACATTGCTTGAGTCTTGATATTTGCTCTTGAGTTGATGAAGCTTATTATGCATATAGTGGTCTTGGAAAGCTTTGCTTTATCATGTTGCCTCCACCTCCTTAAATATCTTCGTTGTAGCTCATATTCCATCCAATAATAATATGTGATCTAAAATATAGCTCAATAAATGATTATCACCAATAATGGTGTTTGTAAATCATCATCAAAACAAAGGACCTAACAATCTCCCCCTTTTTGAATGATGGCAAACAACCATTATACAAGAGCAAATAAAATTGATTATTTGGCATATAGATAGTTGCTCCCCCTATCTAAAAGGCTCCCCCTTACTATGTGCAGAGAAGAATTCCTCTCCCCCTTTGTCACCATAAAAAATAGAGTAAAATAAATACAATATGCATGCCAAACAACCACACAATGCACCTCAAGTGTTGGCCTACCCGTGTCTCCCTTAAGTGTTAGGAACAACAACCTACCACTAGGCATTACTACCTATCCCACTCCTCTTGGGACGACCCTGATCTTTCACCTCTACACTCTTCTTGGTACCCATGTGTGCTTAAGCATGGTATGACATTTTAGGATCAAGAAAGAAAATGTGGATATGACAATGGTAGAGCAAAGAGTCAAAGCAAGCAAAATAGGCAAAGAAGATTATTATTAAAGAATGCACATACCTAATTCATTTCTAATACGACAAAAATCAACTTCACAAAAGGGTTTGGTAAAGATGTCCGCTAATTGAGATTTGGTGTCAATATAAACAAGAGAAACATCTTTCCATTCAACATGGTCACGTAAGAAGTGATGCCATACATCTATATGTTTGGTTCTAAAATGCAAAATAGAATTTTTTAAAATATTTATAGCACTAGTATTATCACAAAAAATCTTTGTATCATGAAAGTGCAAATCAAAATCAACCATGTTTTTTTCAACCACAAAAATTGTGCACAACATAAGCTGGCGGCAATGTATTCTACTTCTGTAGTGGACAAGGCAACATAATTTTGTTTCTTGGATGCCCAAGATACAAGTGAGTTACCCAAAAATTGACAAGTAGCACTCGCACTCTTACGGTCCACCCTACAACTCGCAAAGTCGGCATCATAATAACTACAAAGATCAAAAGAATTATTTTTAGGATAGAATAAACCAAGTTCTAAGGTGCCATTTATGTATTTGATAATTCTTTTAACCGTAACCAAATGAGATTTTTAGGAGAAGCTTAAACTCAGGATAGAATAAACCAAGTTCAAATTATGTATTCGATAGATCTCCTATC
The DNA here is from genome assembly GCF_001876935.1 of Asparagus officinalis. Taxonomy (NCBI): domain Eukaryota; kingdom Viridiplantae; phylum Streptophyta; class Magnoliopsida; order Asparagales; family Asparagaceae; genus Asparagus; species Asparagus officinalis. The sequence continues at coordinate 42,676,121 of NC_033802.1, read as the reverse complement.
ATTTCATTTTTTAGAGCAAGAGAGGATTTTAGTTGCTCAAACTTAGAGTCACAAGAAACATGTAATTTTTTGAATGAGGAATATTCTTTTGCTAATCTTTTAAATTCCAAATTTAATTCTTCTAAAGCCGCTTCTAGTTCACATTGCATATAAAGAGATTCACTTTCAGTTTCGGATTGTACCTCATCTTCATGACCTGTAAAACAAATGTTTGGATCTTGAAGAGCAATCTTGGCGCCCTCATCATCACTATCTGAATTGCTTGGTTCAGATTCATCCCAACCGGCATACATAGCCTTCTTCTTCTTGCACTTCAAATACTTCTCCTTAAGATTGGGACAATCCTTAGCTAAGTGTCCCAGTTTGTTGCATTTGAAGCATTTACCTATACGAGAAGGAAATTTGTTGTTAGATCGATTCTTAAAATTTTTATTTATTTTGATTAATTTTGATATCCATCTAGAGAGGTGTGCCACTTCTCTAGAGACATCAACTTCATTATCATAGGAGGATGAATCATCAATTGCTCACTTGAGTGCAATAGTCTTTGATTTTTAGGGTGGTTCCTCGGTTGCTTTTAGGGTTGCTTCTTCCTTCTCCTTGATATTCTTTTCATGGACCTTGAGCTTGCCAATGAGACCATCAAGAGTGAGAGTTGAGAGATCATGAGCTTTTTCGATGGTCGTGGCTTTAGGTTCCCAAGCCGGCGTCAAAGAGTGAAGAATCTTGTAATTCATCTCTTGATTTTCCAAGACCTTGTCAAGACCATGTAATTTATTTATAATGTTAGTGAATTAAGAAAACATAGAATCGATATAGTTCACTAATCTTGGACTCCTTTACTTGGGAGTTCCTTCATAAGTGATGCATAACTTCTCCCAAATTTCGTGTGCTGTTGCAAACGTAGAAACTCTCTTATATTCATTGGGGGTAAGACCACAAATTAGTGCATTCATGGCCTTAATATTAAGGTTAGCTAGGTTCCTCTCATCCTCAGTCGTGTCACTACTAGGCTTCTTGACATATTTTTTTTTCCATAATGTCTAGGATATCAAGGTCAATGCATTGTAAATAAATCCTCATCCTAGCTTTCCAATTGGCAAAGTTGCTACAGGTAAAAAGGGGTGGTCTAGTGGTGGATTGTCCTTCTAGCATATGCATGTTCATTGAAGCCTCCATAACGATCTTTTCTTTAAGGGGTTTAAGCCTAACAAAAGTAGAGGCCTCAGCTCTGATACCAATTGAAAGGCCTTAGGGGGAGTGAATAAGGTTTATGGACAAATAAAAAGTAATTAAGGAATTTTCCAACAAACCACACATAATAATAAAATGCATTGATAATAAAAGAGAGTAGGGTTATAGATAGTTAGCCAAATTGTGACACATAGTATGTTTATGAGGTTCGGTCCGTAGACTAACGTCCCCGCTCCGCACTCTCGAGGAGAAAACCATTATACACCTGGTTTAGAAGCCGGAACTTCACTACACAACGATCTCTACCGAGATCTCTCATAACCACACAATAGATCCCCACGAGATTAAGCTCACAACAGTTACAAAGGAAAGAAAAACACTCTCTTACAGCAGCCCTATAGCAAGAGAAGAGATTGCAAGTGAAGCTTGGGATGTGGGCTTTGAAAATGAGAAAGCAATTGAAAGTTAAAGCTCTTTAAAACAACAAACACGAACTTAGGAGAGATTTTGCAATTAAGCTTAGTTACTGAAGTGGTTGGGGTTGGTGGATATTTATAGGAAGAGAAGACTACAGCTAAAACCCTAAAGAAACAGCCAAAATCCCCCAAAACCGAGACTCTTGATTCTGTAAAAATCTAGCCATTAGGCTGCTTATCAGTCGACTGACGGGAAACATCAGTCGACTGATGAGCTGACCATTGTATACGATTTCTAGCGCATTAGTCGACTGACGACCATTTCAGTCGACTGACGACATCGTCAGTCGATTGGTCAGTCGACCAAAATAGAAGCAAAAACTTTAGATGATTATAGGAACTTTCATCAGTCGACTGATGTCATCAGTCGACTGATAACTAGTTTTCTGCCTGATATGAAATTGAAATTGAGTTTCAAAAGCCCTAAAAAATAGTAAATAAATTCCAAAAAATGTGAAACTTTGTAAACAATTTATAAATATTTTGACAAACTTGTGTTAAAAGGAATTTTGAATAAAGGTCCTCATATTTGTGAAAATCACTATTTTAGCAAACGTGTTAAAATATGAGTATTGAAAATGTGTATGTGTGTTATCCTAACAGCTTCAAATGTAATCAACAAGATACTTGCCTACATTAAGTACTAGAGAGAAATAAAATAGTAAATATCCCTCACATATGAGTATATGGCTTGAGTCTTGATATTTTCTCTTGAGTTGATGAAGCTTATTATGCATAGAGTGGTCTTGGAAAGCTTTGCTTCAGCATGTTGCCTCCACCTCCTTAGATATCGTCGTTGTAGCTCATATTCCATCTAATCCTCCATTAAAGATGCTAATAATATATGATCTAAAATATAGCTCAATAAATGATTAGCACCAATAATGGTGTTTGTAAATCATCATCAAAACAAAGGACCTAACAATCTCCCTCTTTTTGATGATGACAAACAACCATTATACAAGAGCAAATAAAATTGATTATTTGGCTTATAGATAGTTGCTCCCCCTATCTATAAGGCTCCCCCTTACTATGTGTAGAGAAGAATTCCTCTGCCCCTTTGTCACCATCAAAAATCGGGTAAAATAAATACAATATGCATGCCTAAAAACCACACAATGCACCTCAAGTGTTGGCCTACCCGTATCTCCCTCAAGTGTTAGGAATTATAACCTACCACTAGGCATTACTACCTACTCCACTCCTCTTGGGACGATCCCAGTCTTTCACCTCTACACTCTTCTTGGTACCCATGTGTGTGTAAGCATGGCATGACATTTTAGGATCAAGAAAGAAAATGTGGATATGACAATGGTAGAACAAAGAGTCAAAGCAAGCAAAATAGGCAAAGAAGATTATTCTTAAAGAATGCACATGCCTAATTCATTTCTAATACGGTAAAAATCAACTTCACAAAGGAGTTTGGTAAAGATGTCCGCTAATTGAGATTTGGTGTCAATATAAACAAGAGAAACATCTTTCCATTCAACATGATCACGCAAGAAGTGATGACGTACATCTATATGTTTGGTTTTAGAATGCAAAACGGAATTTTTTGAAATATTAATAGCACTAGTATTATCATAAAAAATCTTTGTATCATGAAAGTGCAAATCAAAATCAACCAAGTTTTGTTTCATCTATTAAAGTTGTACACAACATAAGCCGACGGCAATGTATTCTGCTTTCGTAGTGGACAAGACAATATAATTTTGTTTCTTGGATGCCCAAGATAAAAGTGAGTTACCCAAAAATTAACAAGTACCACTCACACTCTTGCGGTCCACCCTACGACCAGCAAAGTCGGCATCACAATAACCATAAAGATGAAAAGAAGTATTTTTAGGATAGAATAAACCAACTTCTAAGGTGTCATTAATGTATTTGATAATTCTTTTAACCGCAACCAAATGAGATTTTTTAGGAGAAGCTTAAAAATGTGCACATGCACAAACACTAAACATGATATCCGGCCTACTAACAGTGAGATAAAGGAGACTACCTATCATACATCGATATAGCTTTTTGTCTATCTTTTCACCACTATCATCCACATCCAACTTGATGGTGGTGCTCATTAGAGTTGGGGCATGTTTTGAGCTTTCCATCCTGAATTTTTTTACCAACTCCCTAGCGTAATTGCTTTGTGATACGAATATGCCATCATTGGATTGTTTAACTTGAAGGCCGAGAAAGAAGGTGATCTCTCTCATCATACTCATCTCAAATTGATCTTACATTTTTTTAGAGAAATACTTGCACAAAGATTCATTAGTGGCACCAAAAATAATATTATCCACATAAATTTGAACTAGAATGAAATCATTTTTCCGTTTTCTAACAAAAAGAGTATTAACAATTGTTCCTTTTGTAAAACCATTTTCAATGAGAAAACTTGAGAGGCGAGCATACCAAGCTCTAGGAGCTTGTTTTAACCCATATAAACCTTTTTGAACTCGGTACACATGATTTGGAAAAGATGAATCAATTAAGCCGCGGGGGTTGCTCAATATAAATCTCTTCTTCTATAAAACCATTTAAGAAAGCACTTTTTACATCCATTTGAAATAATTTAAAAATTTTGAAACTAGCAAAGACCAAAAACATCCTAATAGATTTCAATCTTGTAACCAGTGCAAAAGTTTCATCATAGTCTATACCTCCTCTTGATTGTATCATTGGGTAACTAAACTAGCTTTTTTCTAGTAACTATGCCAAATTCATCAAGCTTATTTCTAAAAACCCATTTAGTTCCAATAATAGAAGTATTATTTAGTCTAGGAACTAATTTCCAAACATTGTTTCTTTGAAAATTATTCAATTCTTCATGCATAGCTAAAACCCAAAACTCATCTTTCAAAGCATCATCAATACGTTTGGGCTCTATTTGGAATAGAAAGGCTACATTATCACATTCGCTCATAGATTTTGAGCAAGTCAAAACGCATTTGGATGGGCTCCCTATAATTTGGTCTTTATGATGATCCAGTGCAAATTTCCAAGCCTTAGGGAGTTCTTCTTGATTTTGTTCATTTTTGCTCTCCTCATCATTTGGTGCTTCCATTGTGGGTTTGTCTTTAAGTTGCAAGAGTTCCATTTGTTCCTCAATCTCGTCATCATCATGCCTAGACAAACCATCTTGAAAACAAATATTAGTGTCACGCCCCGCTTCCCAAAATACCCGGGAATCGGAATGTGAACAAGCCCGCGACGTATTAGATTGAGAAGAAATATACACTATCATTTTTTTTCTTTTTTTCTTCTATATCTAATACGCTAAGCGTTTGGAAATAAAACAATGGAAAGGCACAGGTCCCCAATCACATATAACAAGAATATAATGAACAACACAGAACAAAATAATACATATCACAAATGAATATCATCCAAGACATAAAAATACAGGTCAAACATACCCTTATACATATCTGAACATATGAATACTAAATAAATATCAAATATATGATCAAGCAGAAAAGGAAATGCTACAAAAGACCTAAGATCATCAACTAAGAAGAGGTAGTTGTACTTCGGCCTATTCTTCAACTCTATCTGCAAGGCACTCTTGCTAAAAATCCTCTGGCTCCGGGCGATCTCCTAGCTGGACATGTTCTTCCTCTAAGTATTACGTACACCAAAGAAAATAGATGTACATCAGCGTGCATGGCACACTGCAAGACCCCACAAAACAAATAGAACGAACAAAAACCCAAGCAGAAAATGATACGACAACAGAAATGACAAAGGAAACGTACATCTGGAAATCCAACTAAATCAATCAAGTAATGAGGTCATGCAGCTAGCGATCAGAACAATCATCCAAGCAATAGGGCCATACAGCTAGATGGAATTAATATTTAAAAATCTATAACTTGAGACGTAGTACGTTGAGCGAAATAATCTAAACAAGAAAACCCTCATGTATATACCATATGTCTCAAATTGTAGATAATTAAATATTTAATCCTAATCTATGTATGAAAAGAAAAACAACTGGCCTACATCTCACAAGAATCCAGAATCACCTTATATAACAATGTCATGTAACTAGTCATCCTAAAACTCACTGGTCCACATCTCACATAAAGTCAACATTCATATCACCGGATAACTGGCTGTTCATAAATCCTCTACGCGCATCCAATACCGCTACACGAATCGGTAAGAGGACTACACGCAATCTGATCTCGGCATAGTTCGAACTCAGGCAAAGCTCAGGTGACGAAACAAGTCACGGACTAAAGTGACTACACGATTTCACTTTAACCCAACAAACCAACCCTAGTGATGTAGGCTGTCTAAAATCACAATAGATAGCTGATCACCCATCAAACACCGATGATAGAATTTACAATCTGATGACTTCTAGAATGCTACAGTTTGAAGACTTTTACGTAGATCACTGAAGGTTATAATCTGACAACCTTCATAATAACTGATGGAAGCTCTAATCAACAGCCTTCACAATCAAACACCGGGAGTTACAATCTAACGACTCTCATATTTTAAAGGAGCCAAGACGAATATTACAAGATGACGGTCTTTGCAACGTTCTAGTAAAAGAGACTACAAATTAACGGTCTTTTCAAATCCAGATGCAGAGCTCACCTATGCGTCCCAGATTCAAAGCGCATAGCTCGTGGTTGTGTTCCCAGAACGAAACGTAGGTCCTCCCTACGTTGCCATACCAAAATGCGGAGGTCCTCCACGTGTGTCACCAACAAAATGCAAGGGTCGAACCCGCGTTGCAACATCAAAATGAGGGGGTCAGACCCGCGTTGCAACATCAAAATGCTGAGGCCCTCCCTACGTCATAACATCAAAACGCAGGGATCAGAGTCGCGTTTTCTGCGTTCGACTGGTTCAAACAGAACCTGAACGGTTTTAAAACCGTAACTCCACTTAATGGGGTCGGTTACACCCTATTATGGAGAGATTTTAGGGGGGATTACACCCCTTAAACCCTTGAGCAGTTCCAAAACTATTTCCCATGATTTGAGGGTGGTTACACCCCACTTAGGAGTGATTTAAGGGGCGGTTACACCCCCTTAATCTCCTATAAAAACGAGTAAACTCAACTGAGTTCAGGTTTCTTTTTGGGGGCTTGCTTTTTGGATCTTGGACTCGGCAGTGAAGATGAGATCTTCGGCTTGGCAGCGAGGGGGAGATCGACGTTCATCCTTCAGCAACGTTCGACAATAGAGAGCTTTCATCCTTGGCTATAAACCGATTTCGGTTAAATCAACTCTTTCATAGAGTTTTAAACTCGTTCAGAGTTATCAACTCGTCCAGAGTTCTAAAACTTGCTTTGCAAGTTCTCCATAACGTCAAATCATGAGGAGAAGATCATGTTCCAGTGAAACAAGACGTTCAAATCATCAACGAGAAGCAAACTCGACGCGAGCATTCGAGGGAGGCATCTCATCGCCACGGTATAGAACCTAGAATTAAACAAAGGGGAGAATCTAGATCATTCTCCTCTCTTTTGTAATCGGGAATTCGAATTGTAATTAAGATCGAGAGAATACAAATCAAACTTCTTTCATTTTACTTACTACAAATTTTCCACCAAACAAAAGATGGCGACTCCACTGGGGACAAGCATCTCTGACAAAGAAGTGGTGGTGCAATCCGATGTTAACCTCGCTAGAATGACCGTTGAAACTCTGATTATCGAGTTTGATAAAGCCAAGTACGAGGAGTTACTCTCCTTCGGATCCTTTAGCCCTAAGGCTATGCGTAAGATCCACAAAGTCTTCAAGGAGACTAAAGCTCCAATTGTTACTCCTATGCCGAATGAAGCCCTCTCCTTTAGCCAAGATTGCTCGAACAACCCCTCCTTTGAAGGAGTGGGCTCAGTTTATGCCAAAAGCAGCCCTCAGTGGCGTGTTGTGCAATCAAAACGTAGCCTTCAGAGGCGCGTTCCAACATCAAAATGCAGACCTCAAAACTACGTTAATCTGGTAGAAAGCAACTCTCAATAGTGCATCCCAGAACCAAAACGCAACTCTCAGGAGTGCGTTCCACAAATTGAACGCAACTCTCAGGCATGCGTTTCAGCACCAAAATGCAGACTTCAGGACTGTGTTTCAACAGCAAAACACAGACCTTAGGATCACGTTTCACCAGCAACACCTGTAGCTCAGGCATGCGTTTAGGTAATGAAATCCAATACAGAACCTGGTGTATACCGTGGAGCAAGACCCCCGAATACTCTGCGTAGTGCGACCAGATTGAGGAGTGGATATAAAAAGTCCATGGATTCAAGGTATCTCAATCAGATCCATATTCACCAAGAGCCAGTCGAGTCCAATCATAGACTGGGGGTTCCAATTCAAACCTCACGATCAGTGAGTAATTCTCCTCGAATCTTCACAACAGATTTGAGAGAATTCATATCGAGAGAAAGACCAATGCAACAAGCCATTCGTTCATTCCAATGTGAACGACTAATTCCTACGGTCTGTTCGCGGGAAAAATTGTTGCTTTCTTCATTAATGATTCCATCGTACACTCTTGTAACAGTTTATCGATTACAAAGATCCGGTCTTTTTATAAGATCCGGTTACAACGAAAATCAAATTTGAAAAGAAATGAAAATTACAACTTTGTTTCCTTGTTTGTCGAACGAATCACGAGCTCCTGTTTTGCGGTCGCTCGCTTTGTGGGTTCTTTGCCTGCGCCGGGGTTATTTGCCGTGGACCACCGCGAGATCTAGATCCGGTCAGATCTAAGCAGTACGACGGGTATTATTCCACAAAGGAAATAATAGCCGGGGAGGATTGATTCACCAAGGAAACAATCGTCCAAGTCTCGGGATCTAAGACCAAGCTTAGATCCGGAGTTCGTACGCGTAGATCTGAGATCTGGTCCTCTCGAACACCTGCCTTATTTGGCGTTGACGGTCGCCGAGCACCAGATCTAGATGTGCAAGTCCTTGAAGTCCTAAAGTTTGAATCTTGTTAAGTTCTGAGTCTCCAATCCAGCAGGGCTTCGCCTCTCTCCAAAATTTCCAACCCTTGAAAATGAACAACCCCCTCTCCTATTTATAGCCAAGCGTCACTGTGCCCGTGTGCACGTGTGGCCGACCCCCTAGGTGGCCGGCCACCTCAAGGTGGCTCGGCTCATGCCGAGCCACCCTGAGGTGGCTCGGCCACCCCAAGGGGTGGGCCACCGAGCCACCTTGGTGGCTCGGTGAGCCGCCTCGATGACTTGGTTTCCGAGCCTCTTTTTGGGTGTGTTGTTCTGTCGTTTTCCGCTCTTGGTTCTATCTGTGATTCGGTTCTGTGGTTGATTTATCCAGACTTGGTTCGTTGACCTGATTTGGCAGTAAATCCGGATCCCGATTAGGCAGTAAATCCGCTTCTGAGTTTGAGTCCGAAACCGATCTTGATTCGACCGTGATTCGTCCGAGTATGCCCTTGGTTGGATGACCTGTTGACTCTTCGAACACTTGGCTTGATCCCGCACGCGAATGGACGTATTCCGTTGCTTGCGTGCGATTAGTCAATCTTGTTGCCTCGTTGGCTTGTCGGTTTGTGCCGAGCTGAGCTAAGGGACCTATAGGCAATTTTATATGCCTACAGATACCCCCTCCAAAGTATTTCAGTCTCGTTCTTTTATAGAAGAGTCTGGAATACTTTGGATATGCTTGTCCCAACCTTCAGTCGGTGTAATGGGACCTTGGAATGACTTCCGTTCTTGATTCCTTCAATCTTCCAGGCTATTCGGTGCTTTGTCGAATATCTGTAAGAGTTCCGGTGCTGCATTTATTGTCTGACCGTTGTCGGAATTTTGAACTTTGAAGTCGGTTCCTGATTTAGCTGACCATCGATTGTTGGCGTCGAGTCTTTATCTGCAACGCGTTGTCCGGCGTCGTATTGTTGAGTTATCCTTAAGAATATTTATAGAAAACATTCTCCAGGAACTTCTCAAAAATTAGGGAATAGTTTATACTCATATACCTTATTGGAGTATTTAAGAAGCAGTTTAACCTCATGCACTGTGGGAGGATTGAGGAGCAGTTTATACTCATATACTCTTCGGAGTGTTAGTTCTTTCATTGCAACGCATTGATAGCCGTTGGCCTAGGGTCACGCGTTGTCCGGCGTTGACCTTAGGGTTTTGAACGTCGTACGTTGACTTTTTGATCGCAACGCGTTGAATGGCGTTGTCTCCATCAGTGTTTGAAATATGTCGACGCTGATAATAGGGTTAGAACGGTGGTCGCGGATAAGCAACCATTTAAAGGGTATGAGAATTATTTCACTGATTCTCTCCTTTATGGTAACGAATCCGATACTGAATCATCGGCCCAAGGCACGGACAGTGGAGGAGAAGCTGATACAGAAGCCGGATTTGATTACAATGGTGGTTATGTTCTAAATGACGTTGTACCCTTTGTAATCAACCTTGACAATGATCAAACGTCAGAGGGCAGTTGTAACTGGCAACTTGCCACTAATGAAATAAATAATGATTTAGAGTACTCCCTGTCTCTTGATGAAGTGATAACAGAATTGTATGATAATCCTGATTTGTATATGCCGCTTCGGTCGTCCTATGTAACAAAGGAACGCCTCCAGCATTCTTTCGGAACAACCATGATCATCCCGAACAAGATAAGAGGTGCAAAAGAAGTGATAAGATGATGACAAACCTGGTCGGCATTTATCTAAGTATAGTCCGGAAGCGCGCAAGCTCATGGAAAAGCAGGGGTACGATTTCACACTCGGAGAAGGTCTATACTTCGATCGAGGTCCTCGTAATCCAGCCAAAGCGGTATATGTACCAAAAGGGAAACCCGAGGATTATTATAAATACGGGCGAGGCTTAGGCTATGTTTCCTCGTCCGATGATGAATGTGGTTGGCAGATCATCGATCAAATTGCTAACAAAACTAAGAACGGATACTCTTCTGATTCTTCAGCTGGGAATTCCGACACAAGTCTAGGGGAGGTATTCAAAGCCCTAATAGTAAACATGGCTACAGCTGATCCGTCTACAATGGAGAACGATGATCAAATGCCAACATGGGAAGACCCGTGGGTTCATCATCTGAATATGCAGTATGGTGACAGGTTCGAACAGAGAGAACCCCCCACTGAGGATAAAATAGTCCAAGTTAACATGGGCGACGAGGCCAACCCAAAGCCGATATTCATCAGCGATAGTCTTCCCTCAAATGAGAAGGAGGAGTTAATTGCTCTCATCAGGGAGTATATTGACGTCTTCGCTTGGAACTACGAGGATATGCCAGGGCTCGACCCCAATGTGGCAATGCACCGCCTCGATATCAAGCCGGATGCCAAACCTGTCAAGCAACAGCAAAGACGGTTTCGTCCGCAGATAATGGAAGCCATCGAGGCAGAAGTTAAGAAATTAATTGAATCAGGATTTATCCGAGAGGAACAACACGGGATAAACTTCCTAGTACCTGTGAGGCACAAATTTTGGGATTTGAAAAAGGTGGTGTCTTCTCTTGGGGCAAAGACGAACCCGAAATGGGGGAAGAATTTTTATATTCTATCTCCCGACAATGAAGAAGAAGAATTTTATATTCCATCTTCAACTGGAAAGGAGACTCGAGGTGGGATCTCCACCTCCAGAATCCGGAAAGGTGAAACTGAGAGTGGGATCTCCACTCCGAGAATCGAAAAGATTCGGATAACCCTAACTGTCGGAAGGTTTGATTACCGAACTAAAGATGAATTTCTCGTTTATCGAGAGTGAATTGCGGTTTTGGTCCTAACTGTAGGAAGGTTTGACCAAGCAGGAGTTTGAGATGACCCTAACTGTAGGAAGGTTTGATCACTCGATTTGAAAGTGGACCTCTCGTTCATTGGAGGAATCGAGAGGGGATTTTGACTGTGGTCCTAACTGTAAGAAGGTTTGACCAAGTGGGTGTTTTGAGACAATCCTAACTGTAGGAAGGTTTGATCGCTCAATTTGTGGACCTCTCGTTCATTGGGGGAATCGAGAGGGGATTTTGACTGTGGTCCTAACTGTAAGAAGGTTTGACCAAGTGGGTGTTTTGAGACAATCCTAACTGTAGGAAGGTTTGATCGCTCAATTTGTGGACCTCTCGTTCATTGGGGGAATCGAGAGGGGATTTTGACTGTGGTCCTAACTGTAAGAAGGTTTGACCAAGTGGGTGTTTTGAGACAATCCTAACTGTAGGAAGGTTTGATCGCTCAATTTGTGGACCTCTCGTTCATTGGGGGAATCGAGAGGGGATTTTGACTGTGGTCCTAACTGTAAGAAGGTTTGACCAAGTGGGTACTTTACGTCCAGACTCTAACAGAGAGAGTGTTGAGTGCACAGACACGGTGAGAATTTGAATGGGAGTTCTTATTCATTACATTGCTGTGGTTTTGGGAACTTCCCGTTACATAAATCGTCCACCCCCAGTTTCCTCTACGGAACTGGTTCGGACATTATTATCAGTTACCTAACCGGGTTATCCTTAAGAATATTAGCTTAATATTCTCCAGGAACTTCCCGTCAAAAGTGGGGAAACAGTTTAGACTCATATACTTATCGGAGTGTCAGGGAGTAGTTTAACCTCTTATACCGGTCGGAGGATTAAGAAACAGTTTATACTCGTATACTCTTTGGAGTTTTGCCATTCTCAATTGGCTTACCTTAGCGTTATGACGCCGGCTTCAACCAAGGTCTGAATGCTATTCTTGAGAGCAAAGCAATCCTTGGTGGGATGAACGACCCTCCTGTGGTATGCACAGTACTTTGGGTCCGTAGTGTTGTCAGCTTCCTCCTGATTTGTGATAGGTGGTAGCTTGATCTTGTTACCTTCAAGGAGGGATTCGAAGATGGCTGGAACGTCTTCGTCCTTGAAAGAGTACTCTTTTTGGAGTCTCGGACCCGAAGTCTTTTGCTGCCTTCGGGATTGCTGTTGTGACGCTTGATTAGCACCACCGGCAGCTGCAGGTGCCTTGCCCTTATTACGAGAGGCGAAGTTTGAGTTCAGCGGATTATCCGTCGGTTGGTTCCTCTCGGCCTTTTCCTTCTAAGGAATCGCTCAGCCTGCTCCCCTCGAACCTTCAACTCCTTCCAAGTGTCAGACGGTGCTGTCCCCATTGCTTCCAATACGTCTAAGGATAGATTATTATGGCAGGTCTGGAGAATGAATTCCTCGGTGATCGGGTCCCGACAATTCATCGCTTTGTTCCGGAACCTCTTGACGAAGGTGTCGACTAACTCCCCGTCCTTCTGCTTCTCATCGAGCAATGATCCGATAGATATCTCGGTGTCGTCGTCGAAGAAGTTAGCGAGGAATTTTGTCTCTATGTCGTCCCAGCTATTTACGCTTCCTGGCTTGAGGCGGCGATACCAATCAAAGGCGGCTCCGCGAAGAGTGCCGACGAATGACCGCACCATCAGAGGCTCATTGCCGGAAATAATACCCAGGTGCGATTTGAAATAAATCAAATGCTGAGTGGGGGAACCCTTCCCATCGAACGGCGTGAAGTTGATTAAACTGAACTTCGCCGGATAGGGGATCGATTCCCACTCTCTTGGGTATGGACAGGGAATGCCTGTTTTCTTCGTCTCTTGAGCGGAGATCAATGTGTTGATTTTGCTCTCGAGATCTTTGATCTTCAAGTCTTCACTTGTATCCTCGTTGGCATCCTCGTTACCACCCCCTGCATTGACGGGAGGGTTATTGGCATTGTGAGCTCCATCCCTATCCGTGTGCTCTTCTTCCTGAACAACCTGATTACGGTGACTTGGTTCACCTTGTTGGCTCGGCTCGCCTTGCTGGTTCGCCAATGCTTGGATTTGTTGGTCATGCATTTCTCTCATGTTCTGCATGGTCATCTGCATCTCGAACCCGAAAGTTTCCTGCTGTTTAGCCAAAGCGTCTTCAATCATTTTGGCAATTTGCTCCGCACCTATCATCAGTGACTCACGGGGTTCCCCCTCACTAGACACTGTATTATCTGATGCGATTGCGGAGTAGGTATCCGACTCTTCACCTTCTGAAGGTACTCTTGTCCGAACCCTACCATAGGTTCCTCGTGCGATTGCTCCAGACTGCAGACGGGTTAGACGCCGGGATGCTTTCAGAATCGACTCGAAATCATCCAGTGCCGAGGTCTCTTTGCTTGTCATATTAGCGGTGACCCTCGGGAATTCTTCATCTTCAACCACCGTCCTTCTTTGCCGAAAACGCCTACGCCTTGGTTTTGGCATTTTGACTGCCTTAATGCAGTTGCATTCAGACAATACCGCCCGAATGAGTTTGGAACAGGGACATTGAGTTTTCTGTTCTCGGGGACTCCTTTTTCTGGTTTTCCTTGTGCTCACATCACGATAGTACAACCCATCGATTTGACGGTCGGAGTAACCTATCGTGTGTTGGCACGATCTCTCAGGTATAACGTTTTCGTCCTCAGACGACAATGTTTCCTTCTGAGAGCAAATTGCCTTTTTAGGGCTCTCAAGAGTCACGCGCCTCGAAACACGCCTTGGTGGGCGTGAATTCTCAACGGGCTCCTGGACTTCAATGCGCAAGGTAGTGCGCTTGGGTGCCATGATTTCTTTGTCATGTTGAGGGTTGCGGCGACCCCCAGCATGTTGATTCGTTAGGGACTTCTTTATTGGGCCCAAACTCTCTTGAACTGGAGCTTTGCCTCTCTCGTCGGGAATTGGACCGAGGTGCTCCAAAACTGATTTCTTCCTTTGGGATGATTCTACACGATCTCCCGAAAAAGCTATTGGAATTACCAGCGACTTGGGTTGATTCGCCGGTGGTTGAACTTTTGTTGGAGGATGTTTAGGCCTCCACACTTGGCGGGTTGATGGCGGCTTCTTGACCACCTCTTTCTGCAGCTTTCTACGGGCTTCTTCGACTTGAGCCCGTGCCTGCGCTGATAGTGCGCGGCGCTTACGAATGCGCTCCTCCAGCGTCGATCGGTTCCGTTTGACACGGACCCATTCGTTCGTTGGCGGCTTGGAGGAGTCGCCATTCATCGGCCGTTGAGGCTGTTTGCCTCTCCCGTTCTTCAAATCCGCGTTGTAGCGGATTCCATCGGTTGACTCCATCGCTTTGGCGAATTGTTTGGCCAAGCGTTGGCGTTGCCTTTGGCGGGCTCTCTTTGAGAGAGTCACCGCTTCTTTGGTGACGGAGGAATTGGTTGGAACCAGCTTGATCTGGTTGGAGGTTGGTGGAGCCTCACCCGACTATTTTATCCCGAAGCCTAAGTAGGGATAAAGTCAACACCTAACACGTGTTGCCGGGTAGCCTATTCCCGTAACAATGGCGAAGTCTATGTATTCGACATCATAGCACGAAGTCTAAGGGAGTTCATTCCCTTAGCACAACGTTACATGCGGAACGGATTTAGGCAATCCGCATGCTAGCCCGACTCAAACGGTAGTCGGTAAAGGCTAATCAAACCCGTTAAAGGCTGGGGGTTAGCCAAAAATCCGAAAGTCAACACCTAACACGTGTCGCCGGGTAGCCTATTCCCGTAATAATGGCGAAGTCTATGTATTCAACATCATAGCTCGAGAGTCTAAGAGAATTCACTCTCTTAGCACAACGTGACATGCGGAACAGATTTAGACAATCCGCATGCTAGCCCGACTCAAACGGTAGTCGGTAAAGGCTTATCAAATCCGTTGAGGGCTGAGGGTTTGCCAAAAATCCTAAAAGTATTATGGTCAATCATTTCAAACGGAATGAGGAATCATAATAAAAATAAAGACAAAAAAAACCAGTTCCACTAAAAGGATCAAAAGTCAAAACATTCAGCAAATAAAATCAAACCAAGTGCAGATACAAAGAGACATCTCAAATCAGATCTAACAAACTGAAGGAAGCAATCTTAGCCTTAACAATGGCAAGTTTCTCGGCGTGTTCCACTCGAACCCTCTCCTCTTCTTCCTTCTGAAGCTTGGTATAAGCAAGAATGGCGGCAGCATTGGCGGTTACGTCTTCTCGGCGCAACGCGTGAAGAACCTCCAGCTCTCCTCTATAAACATTTTGAACCCTGGCGCTCTCGAGCTCAAAATCTTTGAGGTGGCTCGGCCTCCGAGCCACCAATTGGTGGCTCGGAGGTGGCCGAGCCACCCCAAGGTGGCTCGGTGAGCCGCCTCGATGACTTGGTTTCCGAGCCTCTTTTCGGGTGTGTTGTTCTATCGTTTTCCGCTCTTGGTTCTATCTGTGATTCGATTCTGTGGTTGATTTATCCAGACTTGGTTCGTTGACCTGATTTGGCAGTAAATCCGGATCCCGATTAGGCGGTAAATCCGCTTCTGATTTCGAATCCGAAACCGATCTTGATTCGACCGTGATTCGTCCGAGTATGCCCTTGGTTGGATGACTCGTTGACTCTTCGAACACTTGGCTTGATCCCGCACGCGAATGGACGTATTCCGTTGCTTGCGTGCGATTAGTCAATCTCGTTGCCTCGTTGGCTTGTCGGTTTGTGCCGAGCTGAGCTAAGGGACCTATAGGCAATTTTATATGCCTACACGGTCCTCTCGGGATGTTACTGTTGCTCATATGCGGACAAACTATTGGTGTTCGACCAATTTACAAACGTTGTTTTGCCCAACCAACAACGACGTTCTCATAGGAAGAAGTCTCTAGAGACCGAGTATCCTGGGGTCACTATCAATGTGATTAGCAGAGGGAAAGCCTCAGGTCCTAATTCTAATGACTCTGAGACAAGTCGTTCACCGACCGTCAAAGAAATCCTAACGTGTTTGAAAGAATTTATCAACGCACTCGGATGCAAACAGGAGCCATTCCACCTATCAACTATCGGAGGTTAGCCAGAGGAACTAATTCTGATAACGAACACTCAACCATTGCAGAGTCTCAATCATCAAGCTTTTTGTTGAACATGAGAGCTCCGCTTATTAGGACTCATGTATATGAGCCTACTTTTGAATCTTGTTTTGATGATTTTACAAACAATTTATAATATGTTTTTCAGCATTTGTTTTGTTCCAGGTTGAGTAACTCAAGAGCCACATTTATAACGAAGCCTTTTCAATTCAAGTCAAATCCAAGATTTAGCTTCTCATGCACATCAACTTGGTACAACTAGAATAGGACTTTATATTGTGTGAATATATCTCGAGCTCAATATCCACATAACACACACTTTTAGTTTTAATGTGATTTTGACAATATAATGAGATATTAGTGTATAGACTTAAAATTTACTGTATACAACTATTGTTTAGTCTATAAATTCATTTGAAAAGGTTTGATGTCCTTGTTTATCTCATTTGTCCAAAACTAAGAATATTATACACTCGTTTTACATGCTTTTGCAAAACTAAGATATTTTACAAACGGAGAATTACATTTGGAAAATTTCTTTTGAAACATGCTCATTTATATGTTTATAATCTATTCTCAAAATTTTACAATTTTTAGAATTTATTTAATATTTTTAAACATGGTTTAAATTTTAGTTTTCCTGTGCAAGTCTGGTTTGTGCATGTTTAGTCGACTCATAAGTCGACTCACGAAGTACAATGAGTTGTGATTTTTTATCTGCTGAGTCGACTCATGTAAGCCAACTCATTAGTCAACTCATGAGTCGACTCATAAGTCGACTTGTCAGAGAGCTGTTGCACAGCAACGGCTAGTTTTTTGTTTTGTGTGTTTGTGGCTTTTTGGTCTTTTTCTTTGGGTTTTAGCTGATGTATTAAGATGCTATGTATACCCATATGCTCTGAATTCTTCACTCAACAAAGAAGATTCCTTAATCAAGTTTTAAAAGAGTTTAGTTTGTGTTTAAAGAGGTGTGTTTAAGCCTTGTTTCAAGTTTGGTCTGAAAAAGAGTTTGTTTTACAACGAGAAGCTTGCATCAATTGTTGAGGAGTTCATCCTCAATATCCAAATCATCCTCTCTTTGTAGAGAAGTTTTTCTAACTCAACTTTCTAGTATTTATTTCATATTAATCTTATTGCTAGTTCTTATTGAGTTAGAATTTATTTAAACTCATTTATCACGCACCCTTATTAAGCTTGTTATATCTCATATAATATATTGTTGGGTAGTGGTGTGTGATTTAGTGAGAGTGAGCTTAAATGAGATGTAGGTCGTGGGGACCGAACTCCGTGATCATATCTTGTGTTTGAGTTTGCCTTGTGTACTTTTATCTTGGGTCGTGGGGACCGAACTCCGTGATCATATCTTGTGTTTGAGTTTGCCTTGTGTACTTTTATCTTGTGCCTGTAGTTTATATTATGGCTTATATATCTCTTGCAAGATTTAAATAATCAATAAAGTTTTTTTTAATTTGACATAAAATCGAATTAGATTAGCATAAGACCCTAATCACCCCCCTCTAGGGTCTAACAATTGGTATTAGAGCTTGGTGCTCTTTGATTTAAGGACTAATCGCCTTGAGTTAAAGATCCAAGTCTTTATCTTGCTAATCTTGTTTTGATCTTATTTGCTTTCTTACTTTATATATCATGGACAATTTTAATGCACCCAGTCTCAGTTATGCTTCAAATATTTCTCCTAGATTAGATAGTTTTCCCTATGCATAATGGTGTATTAGATTTAAGCTATTTGCTAGATCTAATGATATTGATATTTGGGAAATTATCGATTGTGCTTATAGAGTTCCCACTACGGAGAAATCCAAGTGGAATAATGACGACAAAAGATTATTTGCTTTAAACAAGTCTTTGGTAGAATTCTTAATCAATGCCTTTGGCTTATCTTTTGCTAACATTCTTGATTCTTTTGATAGCGCTTACGAGCTTTGGAATTTAATAGAAACTCATCCAGGTGATTTGGAGGCTATCCGACAAGAGTTGGAAAATCCCACCTCAAAATCTAAAGGAGTTTCATCTTCATGTATGCTTCCACTAGGAGATGATCCTAGTGAGGTACGTGAGCTCGAAAACGATGATGATATTTCCTTTGATGAACTTGCACATGAATTTGAAAAATTATTGCATGACAATAAGAAATTGAAACATAGTTTTAAGGAATTGAAAAGCAAGCATGTTCATTTGAAGTCCACTCATGAGTCCCTTGTATCTAAGTTTGATTTTATTACAAATGAAAATGTTAATTTCAAAGAATGCAATGAAAGATTAAGAAGTGATGTTGCTAAGTTAACTCATGAGAAAAACATTGCCATTATAGAAGTAAAGAACATTAGAAATGAGTTTAGTAATCATGTATGCTCCAATGTCAATGCCCATGTGACTAACAATGATGAGTTGAATATTGTTAAAAATCGCATTTCATCTTTAGATTCAACTTTTAAAACATGCATTGTCAATAATAAGAAACTTATGGACTTATGTGCAAAATACAATGATAATTCTTCTAAGAATCCTATACACTATGCACGCATGTATGACAAAGTTCACAAATACTCTATTTGTGGTCGTAAAGGCCACCTAGCTAAAACTTGTCAAAATGCTCAAAAATTAAATGAGCCTATACATATTTATGTACACCATCAAACTTCTCCATCTCTTTCACATGTTCACACACAAAATGATAATCATAAGCATACCCATGTGTATAAATGTAATTTTTGTGGTCGTTTGGGTCATTTGACCAAGTTTTGTTTTGACTGAAAAAGAATTTCTCGTTTGCAAAATAAATTTTAAGACAAACCTATTTTTTCCAATGAGACACGTGCACAAAAAATTGGTCAACGCAAACCATTCCAAACTCTACATTGCACAAATTACAATCGTATGGGTCATGTATAAAATTTTTGCTTTGACCGTATCCGTGCACAAAACACACCCAAATGGGTTCAAAACCCTAGGGCCTTGGATTTAAAAGATGGGAGTCATGTCCCAAATTCTTTCGACACCAAAAATACTTGGGTGCCTTTACAAAATTAATTTGAGTTTCTTTTATGATTTTTGTTTTGTTTTGTTTTATAATATGTGTTTCAAACTGATTTCTTGTGAAAATACTACATACGTAAATATCTTTTAAGAAAACTTTTTAAATGGTTACTGAGATATGGTTGACATGTGGTTTTATAAGCATAATTAAGCATGAACATTTTTTATCTTTAAAAATACTACAAACAAATTACAGATTATCTTTAAAAAACTATTTTTCAGGCTATTAGTCGACTTATTGATCGACTAATGAGTCGACTTATTGGTCGACTAATGAGTCGACCTATAGGTCGACTTACGGCTACTGTTTTCGGGTCTAGGTTGTTTTCTTATTGGATTCACTTGGCTTTGGACCGTTTGACCTAGATACTTTTTGGAGACCTTATCCCAGCCATCCATGTGTCTTTGACCACATCCTCACCTTTAAAATTACCTTAGAAGAACCGATCCCCTTCTTTCTCTTCATTTTCGTCAGTCGCCTCTTCCATCTGCTCATTCCGTCGATCCTCCATCTCTGGGCTCAGCAGTGACCTTGTCTCCTCTTGGTCCTCCATTTTCAAGGTATACCGCTCTCTATCACTCCTTGTTTTACCCTCTAGAACATTCATCTAGGGTTCTTTAGAAATTTCTAGGGTTTGTATTTTTCACTTAAATCTGAGTTTATCTTGTTTGCACTTGCCTTAATCATGTCTGACATTGTGCCTAGACGTCGTAGGACTGGTAGGGATCAACCTTCATCTTCCAATGCTCCTCCTCCCTCCTCCTCTAATCTTGAATATTATGAAAAATATCTTGAACATGAGGATTTAATCCCTAAATATCGTGAACGGTGTCATCTTAAGCCTTTTCTTAGTAAATATGTTAAATTTGATGACTTTGTTCATTTTGGTCTGGAAACTGTTTTTAGAAATGCAAATATGGTTGATTTTCTTAGCACTAAGAATGACTTTCCATTTTATCCTCACTTAGTGCATCTTTTCTATGCAAATCTTCACCTTGAGTCCCCTCATTCTAGAACTCGTACTATTATCTCTAAAGTAAAAGATACCTGTATTAAATTCTCTGCAGACAAATTGTCTGATATCCTTGGTTTGCCTCGTGGAGACAAATTGTTGATGGATGTCACCTATGATAATCCTATCATTGAGGCCCTTTTAGTTCTTCCTGGTGAATGTCTCCCCTTGTTTGGTAAAAATACCTCCAATCTAGCTAAACTTGTTGGTCGGATCGTATGTTACAACATCATTCCAATGACAGGGGCATATAGTCATTATTCTCATGATCTTACTCGTGCCATCTAAGCTATTATAGGGAATGTTAATGTTCATTGGGAAAAGTTCTTTTTGATATCCTGGCATCCGATCCCTCTACCTTTATCCCATTTGGTGCTCTTCTCACCAAAGTATTCCTCCATTTCGGGGTTGATTTGACTGATAAAATCCACCTTCTAGTTCGTCCTCTTTTTGATAGATTAGTCCTTCGTAGGATGGAGTTACTTGTCTCTTTCCATGAGCTTCATAATCCTTCAGCTCAGGCTCATTCTCCTGATTCTCCTGATTCTGATAGAGAGTTTCCTCCTCCCCGTCATAGACCTAGAGCTAAGCATCCCCCCTCTTATACCCCTAGTTACATTGAGGATCTCTTTGCTGGGATAGAGTCTTATCATGCTGAGGTTGAGTTTTGGCATCATCACGATCAAGTGAGATTTGATATGTTAGAGGAGTCTCATAGGGATCTCAAGACTAGACTTGATGTGTTAGATGATTCTCATACGGATCTTAGGATGAGATTTGTTGAGATTGAGTCCACTCAGACAGATATTAGGGAGTCTCAGGATGCTATTAGGAGGGAGCTTGGTGGGATTAGGACTCATCAGCATACTGATTTGGAGATCCTTTCTGGTAGATTTGATGATCTTTTCAGGGCTATTCAGCATCCTTATCCTCCATCGGGTCCAGGGCCATCTGCTCTATGAGGACTGTTATACTTTGGCTCATGATATGTTCTTTTGGTTTATGTTTTGTTGGACGATGTTTTTTATTTTTTATGATGTAGTAAAACTCTATGTTGGGATGTTGTTATTCTTCAACTATGTGGTTTGACTCTTCTGGCTTGCAAATGTAGTGTGTTTTAGTGCTAAATGATGTCTTATGTATATTGCAATATAATATGTTTGGATGTTTACATTTGCTATCTTATACATCATGATTTTTTTCTAGTTGTAGCAAATGCATGCCTATATAGGATGATTATATTACCTTCATAATCTTATCTTTTATATATCCTTGTGGCTTTTAAATAGGGGGAGCAATCCCTATTTCCTTTTTCTCACTCGTGCTTATAGGTAGGGGGAGTTTTCACTCTCCTTTTTTTTATCCCCTTTTCGATGGTGACAAAGGGGGAGAATATGTGAGTATTGCTTTGTATCTTCATTGAATTGTATTGATATATCAAATTGGAAAATTGTTCGTCATCATCAAAACGGGGGGATTGTTAGGACTCATGTATATGAGCCTACTTTTGAATCTTGTTTTGATGATTTTGTAAACAATTTATTATATGTTTTTCAGTATTTGTTTTGCTCCAAGTTGAGTAACTCAAGAGCCACATTTATAACAAAGCTTATTCAATGCAAGTCAGATCCAAGATTTAGCTTCTCATGCATATCAACTTGGTACAACTAGAATAGGACTTTATATTGTATGAATATATCTCAAGCTCAATATCCACATAACACACACTTTTGGTTTTAATGTGATTTTGACAATATAATGAGATATTAGTGTATAGACTTAAAATTTACTTTATACAACTATTGTTTAGTCTATAAATTCATTTGAAAAGGATTCATGTCCTTGTTTATCTCATTTGTCCAAAACTAAAAATATTATACACTCGTTTTACATGCTTTTGCAAAACTAAGAGATTTTACAAACGGAGAATCACAATTGGAAAATTTCTTTTGAAACATGCTCATTTATATGTTTCTAAACTATTCTCCAAATTTTATAATTTTTGGAATTTATTTGATATTTTTAAACATGGTTTAAAGTTTAGTTTTCCTGTGCAAGTCTGGTCTGTGCATGTTTAGTCGACTCATAACTCGACTTACGAAGTTCAGCGGAGTTGTGATTTTTTTTCTGCTGAGTCGACTCATATAAGACGACTCATTAGTTGACTTATAAGTCGACTCATGAGTAACGGTTATTATTCTGTTTTTTGTGTTTGTGGCTTTTTAGTCTTTTTCTTTGGGTTTTAGCTGATGTATTGAGATGCTATATATACCCATATGCTCTGAATTCTTCACTCAACAAAGAAGATTCCTTAATCAAGTTTTAAAAGAGTTTAGTTTGTGTTTAAAGAGGTGTTTAAGCCTTGCTTCAAGTTTAGTTTGAAAAAGAGTTTGTTTTACAAAGAGAAGCTTGCATCAATTGTTGGGGAGTTCATCCTCAATATCCAAATCATCCTCTCTTTGTAGAGAAGTTTTCCTAACTCAACTTTCTAGCATTGTCATGCCCCGCTTCCCAAAATACCAGGGAATCGGGATGCGAGCAAGCCCGCGACGTATTAAACTGAGAAGAGATAAGTGCTAGACCCCGTCTTCTCGATCTAATACGCTAAGCGTCAAAACTATAATATACGAAGTCACAGGTCCCCGATCACAATCAGCAAGAATATAATAGACAAACTCAGAATGAAGAAATACATATCACAATGAATAACATCCGAGACATAATATTCGGGTCAAACGTGCCCTTATACAAATCTGAACAAATGAATACTGAAGAGATACAAAATACAACGATCAGGCAAAAATAGAAAGAACTACAAAAGTAAGCTAAGACCATCGAACGACTGGAGGGAAATAACTAAACTTCGGCTTCTTCTACTCCGTCTCCAAAGCACTCCTGCTGAGAATCCTCTGGCTCCTGTTGAACCTGTTCTTCTCCTAAGTCTGACGTACACCAGAGAAAACAGGTGTACGTCAGGTGCATGGCGCACGGCAAGACCCGACCCCACAAAGAAAATAGAACGAACGGAAATCTAATGCGAAAAACGATATGATAACAGAAACAACAAAAGAACGTACAACTGAAATCCACAAATCAACATGAAAACACTACTAAAACATGATAATCATAAGAATCCATAAATCAAACGGGTAACGAGATCATGCAGCTAGCGATCAGAAATCATCCAAGTCACAAGGGCATACACTAGATGGAATTAATACTTAAAAATCTACAACAAGAGACGTAGTACGTCGAGCGAAATAATCCAAACAAGGAAACCCTCATGTATATACCATATGTCTCAAATTGTAGATAATTAAATATTGACCCCGATCTATGTATGAAAAGAAAACAACTAGCCATCCTATCACAACTCACTGGTCACTATCTCACACAGAGTCAAAGTTCACTTTATCGGATATTTGGTTAACAACCACATCTCACTAGTACCTCAGACCCGCCCCAGTGCGAAACGATTCACTGGTGCGTGCCTGGAAATAAACAACAATCACAATATCACATCACATCAGACCCACCCCAGTGCGAAACGATTCACTGGTGAATAAACAATAAACACATCCGATCACTGCTCCTCAGAGCCACCCCAGTGCGAAACGATTCACTGGTGCGAGCCTGGAAATAAACAACAACATATCCGATAACATGAACCAAGACCTTCCCATCCCAAGTCCAAGTCAACAACTCATATCTCACGGGTCACTATGGTCAAGCAATACTCGCGATTCTCAACTATAACAATGTATAAATGCAATGAATACTATGTAACAATGTCATGAATCATTAACAGGAAACATGAACAACTACTAATAACAGTGCAAGATGGAACTACAACTATCAAATAAAATCTCGCAATTTCCAATCGTCATGATCATAAATTGATTAATTCCAAAAATAATCTTTTCCAAAATATATTACTTTAAAAATAATCCCTTTTCCAAAATTTCCCTTAAAATTATTTAACATTATAATTATTCAAAACTAACCCATTTTCCAAAATAAATTCTTCTAACTTATTTATTATCATAATAATTCAAATTAAACCGTTTTTCCAGAATAACTCTTTTAAAAATATTTCCCATAATAATAATTCTTATTAATCTAGAAAAACATTAATTTATTATTTGAAATATCGTCATCAACAGTCTCACGCAGATAATCGCAATTCATAATCTAATATATGCAACTAATTAACGACAGATATAAATAGGAATTGACGAGTCAAAAGGAAGCGGGATCTTGCCTCGGGTTCGTCGAACGAATCGACGTCGACGGCGAGGCTGACGCGCGTGCTGAACGACTGCAACGATACAGCGCATAATGCGCAGCTGTGACGACGAGCGGTGCGCAGGACAGCGGCTTAGCGAGGATGGCTTGGGCAGCAACAGATCTGGCGCTCGGTTCGGAGTTCGTCGGCGTGCAGCGGTTATACGTCCGACGCTGCAGGCGTCGGGTGGCGCGGTCATGGAGGGTCGGATGTTGCTGGAGGTGGCTCGAGCGGTTAGCGGAGGTGGTGAGTGCGAGGAGCGCGCGGTGCAGAAGATCGGTGGCGGTGCGTGACTTGGAGCTGCGGACGGAGCGCAGAGAGAGCGGGGAGGAGCAGGACGGCGTCATTGTGGCAACGTTGGCGGCGCACGGTGGCTGGAGGCAGGGAGCTTGGTGTGTTGAGGGGTCGTGGTTGGGCTGGTTGGAGGAGCTTGGGATCTTCGTTCTTCGGATGGAGGTGAGAACGACGTGAGAAAGAAAGGTTGAAGAGAGAGAAAATGAGATGAGAGATTGATGTTGGTGAGGTGGCTGACGGTGAACAGGAAGGAAAAACAAAAAGAAGTTTTATATATATACATATTAGGATATATTAGGGTTTAGGCGTTTAGACATTTAACTAAATTGGAATAAAATAGTTAAGGGTATTTAAAAATTAAACTAATTACACCATATTTATCTACAATTAAAAACGTACCTGGTGTGATAATACAACAGTTGATACGAATTAGTTGAAATATACCCATATTGTATAATTAAACAAGAATAAATAATAATAAAAATATATTTACTTATATTTAAAATCAAATAATTATGGGATAATTATATACACAGTAAAACGTACAAGTTATACTAACACGACATATAATATGTAACAGTAGAAATATACAATACATTATACCAAAATCACGTAATTAATAATACTATGTATTATGTGAAATAATTTTTAATAATATTAATAACATAATACATTATTTAAAATAATACGTAATAGTACTGATAACACAACAAATTAATTTTAGAAATTTTTACAGCACAAAATAAATTTATAAATATTAAAATCATTTAAATAAATATATAATCAGATTTTTAAATCATTGAAAATTATAGAAAATGAGAAAAATACAAATACTCTTTTAAAAATAATAATTAAATATTTTAAAATACCAAAAATTATTTTAACTAGTATCAAAATTCACGGTCCTTACAAGCATTTATTTCTTATTAATCTTTTTGCTAGTTCTTCTTGAGTTAGAATTTATTTAAACTCATTTATCACGCACCCTTATTAAGCTTGTTATATCTCATATAATATATTGTTGGGTAGTGGTGTGTGATTTAGTGAGAGTGAGCTTAATTGAGTTCTCGTCAAGTGTATAGAACATCCGTTATTATATTGTGCTTATCGTGAGATAACTTATAATACACTTGTACACCGAGAGGAGTGTGTGGTGAGGACGGAGTCGATACCGAGAGGAGTGGTGTCGGTGGCCTAGTGAGAGGTGATAATTCCGAGCACTTTAGGGAGTGGATACGTGAAGAACAACACTTAAGGTTGTAGCTTGTGTATGTACATTGTGAGATTTTGTGAGAGTTGTCGGTTGACTTGATAATAGAGTGTGTAGAGAAGTTTCGGCTTCCAAACCGGGTGTGTCGTGATAGTGGAGACTCCTTAAGGTAAGGAGCAGAGACGTAGGGACCGAACTCCGTGATCATATCTTGTGTTTGAGTTTGCCTTGTGTACTTTTATCTTGTGCTTGTATTTTCTATTCTGGCTTATATATCTCTTGTAAGATTTAAATAATCAATAAAGTTTTTTAAATTTGGCATAAAATCGAATTAGATTAGCATAAAAGCCTAATCACCCCCCTAGGGTCTAACACCGCCTATATGACAGAAAACCATGAAGATCTCGCTAAGAGACTTGATGAGCAGGAGGCCATGCTCAAATCTCAGCAGGAGGCCATCAATGAACTCTTGGCCCTGATGAATTAAATCGTCACAGACAAGACCAAATCTCAGAAGACAGATTCGCCACCTAGCCAAGAATCTTCCCCAAGAGGAAGAACATCTTCATCCCAACTTCACACAAGCAAAGGAAAGGAAAAAGTGGTCGATGGTGCTGCTTCTGATCAAAAAGCCCACAACCTGAAATCTTCCTCTGATGAAGGAAGAGAGACGGAGAACGAGTATAATCTCCAGTCTGCCAAAATGGAAGAATTGGAAGCCCGCCTTAAAGCCATTGCTAACAGAAGCGAGCTCCAAGATGAGGGAGTTACCAAGCCTGATAATCACATTTTATTACAATTTTATACCCTCATTATCTATTTGATATGAATAAATATATCACTAATAACTGTTTTTATCTTTAATTACAGGTTAATAAAGAATAATTCTCAAACTCTAATCTCTCAACAAAAAGCCATTGATTTAATGAAGAAATAAAGCAAAGAAGCCCATTAGAAAATCAATTGCCAAATTATCCAAAAGGCCAAAACCAAAAAGAAGAAAACATCAACAGAAGCCCAAATAAAGATAAAAATACCAAACGCCCAAGCCCAAAAGCCAAAGAGAAGAGAAATTGTGGGTTGAAAAAGGAGGCAGGCTGACATCGATGCCAGCATCCATGGGGGCATCGATGCTAGCATCGATGCTGGATCGATACCCCTATCGATGTCGGCATCGATACGCTGACAGTTAGTTACAGATTAGTGGCTGAAATTCAATTGTTTTGGATAAGATTTTGATCCAATGGCTTACATTCATTGATGTTTACTATAATTAGGGGTAGAGAGTAAGGGGTTAGAGGTGTGAAAATTTTTGTAACTCCATTTGAAGAGGAGGCCTACTCTTAATTGAGAAGGCCTTCCAAAATTGTAACTTTTGTTGTAATTAATAATAATAATTTTTTCACCACTTTAAATTTTTCTCTTCTTCTCTTTGTTGGATGATGAAGATGAAGATGAAGATGGAGATTAATTTGAAGGTTTGTTTTTCTTATTTCTTTTTTATTGCTTATTAGTTTAGATTTATTTTCATGCTTGTAATTGGATTTTATTTTCTTATTTAAATAGCCAAGATGCTAGAACCCTCTTGCCTTAGATTTATTTCATGCTTATGGATTAGATTTATTTTCTTGTATTTAATTCTTATAATTTATTTTATAGTTTAGATTTTGCAATTTATTTTATAGTTAGATTTTAATTTCTTGCACTATTCACCTTGAGGATAGAACCCTCTTGGGTTTAGTTTTTCTTTTTGTTTATTTTTATTTTCTTTGCTTCGCCTTTAGGCTAGAACCCTCTAGGGAATCATCTTTTTCTAAGAAGTGGATTCAATTCTAGATTACCCATATCTTTAATTGAATCCTCTATCTTTACATTCTTGATTTTTTTATTTGTTTCTCGATTTTATTCATTCTTCCTTCTTGCCTTGTTGATCACATTTATTTTTTACTCACTTCCACTCTCAAATATATTCATTTACCCAATCACAATCATTCTCTCCATAATCACATTCACTCATCACTCCTATTTGTCACGCACACAACATAAGAACCGATTTTATATTTTCTTTTACAAAACACCTTCCTAGTGGGATCGATATCTTTATACTATAACTTGACACGGTTGTGCACTTGTAATATTTTTGATTCATATTTATGCCGCATCAAGTTTTTAGCGCCGTTGCCGGGGAGGGTTCTTAAGTAGGTTTTAATTATTTTGGTTCTTTAACTTGTGTGTTTATTGTGAAGGAAACGCTTAGAGCTTGAAGATCACGGATTGGAGAACTAGGATTTGAAGATTTGCTTTCGGGTAAGTCTTCTTTCTAGCATTTTTAATTCCACCCTTTTTAGTTAGCTTCACAATTAGAGACAATTAGGATTTTAAAAAAAGATTTTATTTTTGTTGACCATAATAAAATCCATCTTTCACTTTGACATTTACTAACAAGATAATAAATTTAAATAATTTTCCCCTTCTCATTTGTTTGATTGTTAACCCTAATTAAAAAAAAGATTTCTTCTTTTCCATCTTTTTTAGTTGCTTTTAATTCATAGGGTTGCATTTCATATTGTTAGTAGGAATTCACCAAGTGATTTGAGCATCTTGATTTGGCACACACTTAAAAATATTTTTAAGGACAAAACCCCATAATCAAAATAAGGTGAGAGATTTCATCACCTTTTCCTTAGCCCAAAAATCACTATTTCCTCACTACACTACCCAAGCCTAATAAAACTCATTAGACGTTGGCCCTAAGGACTCGAGCTCAATAAGGAAATAAGAATCCTTAAGTGAACCGGTTTAAGTTTTCATGGATTAGTTGGTGTCTAAGACAAGGTTTAGGGGTTGCGTAAAGCGCTCCGCAAGGAACGAGGTACTTAATTGATCTCTGATCACCCTCTAGTACTATCCTTACCTGGCTAACTACCCGGGTAAAATGTTAATCTTTTCACTTTAGGAGTTTTTGGTTAGGAACTAGTCTAGTTGAGTTAGGCTTAAGCCTAGAGTTAGAGTGATTGAAAAGTGATTGATTTTGATTTGTTTTAGTTAGGATTTTCCTCTTTTTCCATTCTTTCCTCAATAAAAAAAAGTATAAAAAGAAATAGTTTTGGTGTATGCAACTATGGATTAGGGATAATACACATCGATTAATTCGCTTTGAACCAATCATAAAAATGAAGCATCTTAATCCACCCGTTCTTCAAGATATGTGCTATCACATTAGGAATGCAATCCCCTCTTGCATTAGGCTCCCTGAAACAAATGGAATAAACTTTGAGCTTAGACCGCATTACATAAACATGCTTCCCAAATTCCTTGGAAATGAAACAGAAGATGCATATATTTTTATCTCGGAATTTGAGGAAATGTGTATTATGATTAAAATAAGAGAATTAACAGAAGATGCGATCAAACTCAGATTTATTCCATTTGCTCTCAAAGACAAAGCAAAAAAATGGCTGTATAGGTTACCCGAAATTCCATCACTACTTGGGAGGAATTTATCATCGTTTTTTTTTAAAAAAAATTCCTATCGATAAAACGGTGCAGCTAAGAAACAGCATCATGAATTTTAAAATTGTCTCGGGAGAACCTTTTTGGAAGTATTTTGACCGATTTAAATATCTTCTCATCCAATGTCCTCATCACGGTTTTTTTGGAAGTATTTTGACCGATTTAAATATCTTCTCATCCAATGTCCTCATCACGGTTTAGAAAAATGGTGATTGTGCCAAATAATTTATGAGGGATTCTCATCACGGTTTAGAAAAATGGTGATTGTGCCAAATAATTTATGAGGGATTAGATTATTCTGCAAAAAATTCCTTAGAATCAATGTGCCACGGGGATTTCCTGAGGAAAAACGCCGATGAAGCATAGGAATTTCTAGAGAGTCTATCTGAGAAAACAATGCAATGGGAACACTGTGATGACAGGGATTCATCAGTTCTCTATTCTAAGTCTAGTGGTCCTTCCTTAGAGTCAAACATTGCTTCTGAAACAAAGATGGAGACAATTCTGCGGAGGTTAGAAGCCTTAGAAATTAAGGAACGAACTCCAGCTCAAATCAATCATGTTTCTGCCCAAGGATGTCATAATTGTCAGTCTCCTACCCATGTTTCAGAGGAATGCCCTCTCCTAGGAAACAACCATGTATTAGAACAGATGAACGCTGCATTCCAGCACCCTAGAAATGATCCATTTTCTCCAACCTATAATCCAGGTTGGAGAAATTATCCCAACTTTGCATGGAATCAAGGAAATTCTCCCGAAACTCAAAACTTCACTCCCGCTTCGACCCAACAATTTCCCAGGGGAAACACAGTTCCTTTCAATCCACAATTTCAACAACCCAATCTGCCGTATCAAAATCAGTCTCCTCTTCATCAAGCTGTAATTCAAACTCCTCACAATCCAGATCAGGATAAACGTCTTAATGTCTTAGAAAAGGGTTTGGAAACCATAATTAAGGCCTCCACTCAAACCACGAATATGTTGACTCAAACATCCAGCACTCTGAATTCCGTTATGCAATCAACCGGACAAATTCTCAATTCAACCACTCAAGCTATAGCTAGATTAGAATCCCAACTTGGTCAACTAGCTAGTGCTGTGAGTGATAGAGAGAAAGAAAAATTTTCGAGTCAACCCGTGGTCAACCTTTCGAGTCAACCCGTGGTCAACCCTAAGGACACAGGATGCAGTTCATCCTATGAAGCTCAAGTGAATACAATCCATTCACTTCGGTCAGGTAGACAGGTCGATAATCAAGTGAGAACTCCCCCAAGTCAAACTTTTGATCCAGTACAAATTCCTTCTCCTTCTCCTTCTGATGAATTTATTCAACAATCACCCTCCTCAGATGACCAAGAACCTGAACCGGAACCTGAGCCTGCTTTTGATAGGTTTAGACCAGTTGCTCCTTTTCCAGATAGACTCAGGCTTAGGAAACACTCCCCTCAAGAGGAGAAGATCCTAGAAACATTCAAGCAGGTTAAGGTCAATATTCCTCTCTTAGATGTAATTGAACAAATTCCATCTTATGCTAAATTTTTAAAAGAATTATGCACTAAGAAGAGGAGAATAAATGTTCCAAAGAAAGTCTTTTGAGCCACCAATATCAGTGAAATGCTATCAAATCCCATACATTTGAAACGTAAAGATCCAGGTTCCTCCATCATTTCATGTATCATTGGTAATACTCACATTGATAAGACACTTTTAGACTTAGGGGCCAGTGTCAATTTGCTTCCATATTCAGTCTACCAGCAATTGGGTCTAGGTGTACTGAACCCAACCAAATGCACCTTACAGTTGGCTGATAGATCTGTTAAGGTCCCTATGAGTGAGTTAGAGGATGTTCTGATTAAGGTTGGAGATTTTATTTTTCCATTAGATTTTGTTGTCTTGGAAACACAGCCTGTTTCCAATCCCAAAGGACAGACACCTGTCATCTTAGGACGACATTTCTTAGCTACTTCTAATGCTCCCATCAACTGTAGATCAGGTCAAATGAAGCTGTCATTTGGGAATTTGACTGCTGATCTCAACATTTTTAATCCAGGGGAGCAGCTAAATAATCAGCCTCTAGAAATAAATTACATTCAAGAAAGATCAAAGAAGAAGAAGAAGAAGAAGAGTCTGATTTAAGTTTTGAGGAAATTTTTGATGAAGAGTTAGAGTTTTTAGAAGAAGAAGATCAGGTCCTTGAGAATAATAAAACTGTGTTAAACATTTTCTGCTTTGAATTAAATTTTGAAGAACTCTTTTTTGATGAACTTAGATTCTTAGAGAAAAATCAACAACCAAATTTTCACAACTCTATAGAAGAATTGGTTGTTAGAAAACAAAACTTCACAGTACAAGAGTCTGAGTTCATTAAGAAATACAAAATGCATGACACCAATAATACCTACCTTACTTTGTTGTAAGAATTATTGAACACCCCGAAATGCTTGGAATTTCACATTATTAATTATATCATTCTGAATTTATTTAAAATCCGGGGAAGAATTTTCAATAATAAGGTAGGATTCAATGTAGAATACGAGCTCTTTGTGTTGAACACTTCATTCTACATTATTTGTTTTGTTTATTTCAGAATAATAAAAAGAATTTATTCTTCTCTCGTTCAAGAGTTTCTTATTCAGTTGAAGAAAAATAAAAAAATAGAAAAAATAAAAAGAAAAGAGAAAAAAAAGAAAAGAAAAAAAATAAAAAAAAGAGAAAGACGAATAAATTTTTTTCCATCCTCCTCAGACCAAAGGTAATTACAGATTTTTATCAGCCGACCAAATATAAGTATTTCACTTCTTATCTGCTTCACTTTGTGCATCATAGAGTTTGCATTGAGGACAATGCAAAATTTAGGTGTGGGGGTGGGAATTAGTTATTTTTTCTCTTTGTTTTACATTTTTTTGTAGCATTTTTGTCAATTTTTTTTCCTTTTCCCAAAAAAAATTATTATAAAAATATCATCACTTGCCAAATTGATAGAATTATGTAATAATTGATTTATTTGATAAATTTTAAATTTTCTAATCTGTTATTTACTCAAGTTCACCTTTTATGATAATTCTAAATAAATTTTTTAAGAAATAATTTTCAAAGTAGTATACTTCACTTAAGCCTTAACTTAGATTTTTATTTAAAATAATGGAATGTATGCATGCTTAGCTTAGAGTTAAAAATAAATTTTCAAAGTGTCTTGACTTACATATTTTTCAGAATATATATGCATATACATTTAAAGAAAAAAAATATTTTCAAAAGAAGAGTGCGAAAAATGGGAACCAAAAGAAAAAAAATAAAACTCTTAAATTCAAGGTGATTCTATCTTATAAAACCTAAGTTAACCGAGTAATTAAGCCCAAGGAGTATTTCCATACTTAATGACCTAAGCCCAATTGGGTTGGGATTCATTGGCCCAAAACTCGTTAAACGATCGCTTAGAAAGCCTATTAAAGTAAAAAAAAAAATCACCAAGGAAGAAAGAGTTAAAAATAATATAAAAAAGATATAAAAATAAAAATAAAAATACTAATAAATGTTTTATATATGTATATATGGTCTTGGAAAATATTTTAGATCAAGCAACTTAAATATTATTTTAAATAAAGAGTTAGCATGTTCTTTTAAAAACTTTTAAATTAAATTTCTAAGTTTGGCTTGGTTTTGTATTGCTATAATGAGAAGATTTTCTAGAAAATATACCTTAGAGTTATATATAAAAATGTTTTCTTGAGTAATAACTAGCTTTAATTATCAAGTAAATCTAGTTATTTACTAACTTCTTTAATGTGGCAAGTTGACCGAATTTTATGGGTATATTCACTACAAACCCTCACGAGACTACAACTTGTCCACTAGGGTAACCTAGGGGTTTAAAGGCTTGTTGTATGCGCTAAATACAACCGCGATTCCTACGAAAGTTAGTTAGGTTTTCTTTCATTTTATTTTCTTCGCTAGAGGACTAGCAAAAGTTTAGGTGTGGGGGTATTTGATAATCATATTTTATTATAATTTTATACCATCATTATCTATTTGATATGAATAAATATATCACTAATAATTGTTTTTATCTTTAATTATAGGTTAATAAAGAATAATTCTCAAACTCCAATCTCTCAACAAAAATCCATTGATTTAATGAAGAAATAAAGCAAAGAAGCCCATTGGAAAATCAATTGCCAAATTATCCAAAAGGCCAAAACCAAAAAGAAGAAAACATCAACAGAAGCCTAAATGAAGAAAAAAATACCAAAAGCCTAAGCCCAAAAGCCAAAGAGAAGAGAAGTTACGGGCTGAAAAAGGAGGCAGGCTGACATTGATGCCAGCATTGATGCCCGCATCGATGCCAGCATCGATACCCCTATCGATGCTGGCATCGTTACGCTGGCAGTTAGTTACAGATTAGTGGCTAAAATTCAATTGTTTTGAATAAGATTTTGATCCAATGGTTTACATTCACTGATGTTTACTATAAATAGGGGTAGAGAGTGAGGGGTTAGAGGTGTGAAAATTTTTGTAACTCCATTTGGAGAGGAGGGCTACTCTTAATTGAGAAGGCCTTCCAAAATTATAACTTTTGTTACAATTAATAATAATAATTTTTTCACCACTTTAAATTTTTCTCTTCTTCTCTTTGTTGGATGATGAAGATGAAGATGAAGATGGAGATTAAGTTGAAGGTTTGTTTTTCTTATTTCTCTTTTATTGCTTATTAGTTTAGATTTATTTTCATACTTGTAATTAGATTTTATTTTCTTGTTTAAATAGCCAAGAGGCCAGAACCCTCTTGCCTTAGATTTATTTCATGCTTATAGATTAGATTTATTTTCTTGTATTTAATTCTTACAATTTATTTTGTAGTTTAGATTTTGCGATTTATTTTGTAGTTAGATTTTAATTTCTTGCACTATTCACCTTGAGGCTAGAACCCTCTTGGGTTTAGTTTTTCTTTTTGTTTATTTTTATTTTGTTTGATTAACCTTTAGGCTAGAACCCTCTAGGAAATCACCCTTTTCTAAGAAGTGGGTTCAATTTTAGATTACCCATATCTATAATTGAATCCACCATCTTTAATTTCTTGCATTTTCTTTTATTCTTGAATTTTATTTTCTTTATTCTTGATTTATTTTTTACTCACTTCAACTCTCAAATATATTCATTTACACAATCACAATCATTCTCTCCACAATTACATTCACTTATCACTCCTATTTGTCACGCACACAACATAAGAACCGATTTTATATTTTCTCCTACAAAACACCTTCCTCGTGGGATCGATATCTTTATACTATAACTTGACACGGTTGTGTACTTTCAACATTTTTAGTTCATGTTTATGCCGCATCAAGGCCCTATCCTGCCGAATGAGATATAACCCCCTATCCTCCAAAGTTCGAGGTCCCGATGCTACAAACTTTTGATGGAACGGGATCACCGAACCAACATATCTATCATTTCAAGTCACAGACTGAGAATGTGATATCAAACGACGCCATACTAGCTCGATTGTTTATTGGCACCCTTAAGGAAGTTGTCTTTGAATGGTTCAGGAAACTGCCTGCCGGATGTATCCATAAGGGGGCAGATCTAGAGAGACTCTTCCTGTCAAGATTTTTTGAAGAGGATACAGAAATCTCCATCCATACCCTTCTCGCCACTAAGTAGAATAAGAGGGAGTCTGTCAAAGCCTTCGTTAATAGGTTTCGAAACATAGCTCTGCGATGTCCGACAGGTATGACACAGTCTACCTTAGTGGAGACCTGTCGACACAACTTGCAAATTGACTTCTAGCACAAATGAGGGTTGCAGAATTTCGTTCCTAGAGATAACTAATATCTCAAGGCGAACAATCTCAAAAGATTATTGCCGGAATCAAATCTGAAGAACAAAGTAGGCAAGATCAACCTGAGCAATCGAACCAAGCTCAATCTTCTCGGTCAGAAGGGGAAGATACTATGGCCATTGAAGCCAATCCTCTTCAGTAGGATGGCAGGTCCACCAAAGTTATCTAATTAACAGTTAACTCTGATAGCCAAACCTTTCAGATGACAGCCTTCTATGTGACGTCTTCCAAACTCTTCATGGTCGTTATACTCTAAGGTCACTGAACGACTTAACGGATAGTGTCCTGTCTGTCTCTTTTTCCCCTGCACTTGTTCAAGACTGGGGGTTGATTTATTTGTGATCTATTGGATTATAAGTAATAAATTTTATGATTTGTTATGTTTAATAGAATACCTCTGTAAACCATAATGTCTACTAAAACCATCACGTTAATGATTACCTCTGATAGTCTATTTTCTCCATCAACTTGCCAATCCTCTTCAACAGGATGGCAGGTCCACAAAACTATCACGTTAACGGTTACCTCTGATAGTCCATCAACTTGCTAATCCTCTTCAACAGGATGGTAGGTCCATAAAACTATCATGTTAACGGTTACCTCTAATAGTCCATCAACTTGCAAATTCTCTTCAATAGGGTAGCAGGTCAACACAACTATCACGTTAATATTAACCTCTGATAGTCCATCAACTTGCCAATCCTCTTCAACAAGATGGCAGGTCCACTAAAACTATCACGTTAACGGTTACATCTGATAGTCTATCAACTTGTCAATCCTCTTCAACAGGATAGCAGGTCCACAAAACTATCACGTTAATGGTTATCTTTTATAGTCCATCAATTTGCCAATCCTTTTTAACAGGATGATAGGTCCACTAAAACTATCACGTTAATGGTTACCTCTGATAGTTCATCAACTTGCTAATCCTCTTCAACAGGATGGTAGGTCCACAAACTATCACGTTAACGGTTACCTCTGATAGTCCATCAACTTGTCAATCCTCTTTAATAGGGTGGCAGGTCCACAAAACTATCATGTTATCATTTACCTCTGATAGTCTATCAACTTGCTAATCATCTTCAACAGGATGGCAGGTACACAAAACTATCACATTAACGGTTACCTCTGATAGTCCATCAACTTGCCAATCCTCTTTAACATGATGGCAGGTCTAGAAAACTATCACGTTAACGGTTACCTCTGATAGTCCATCAACTTGCTAATCCTCTTCAACAGGATGACAGGTCCACAAAACTATCACGTTAACGGTTACCTTTGATAGTCCATCAACTTGCCAATCCTCTTTAACAGGATGGCATGTCCACAAAACTATCACGTTAACGGTTACCTCTGATAGTCCATCAACTTGCCAATCCTCTTCAATAGGGTGGTAGGTCCATAAAACTATCACATTAACATTTACCTCTGATAGTCCATTAACTTGCCAATACTCTTCAATAGGATGGCAGGTCCACAAAACTATCATGTTAATGGTTACCTCTGATAGCCCATCAACTTGCCAATCCTCTTCAATAGGGTGGCAGGTCCACAAAACTATCACGTTAGCATTTACCTCTGATAGTCCATCAACTTGCCAATCCTCTTCAACAGGATGGTTGATCCACAAAACTATCACGTTAATGGTTACCTATGATAGTCCATCAACTTTCTAATCCTTTTTAACAGGATGGCAGGTCCATAAAACTATCACGTTAAAGGTTACCTCTGATAGTCTATCAACTTGCCAATCCTCTTCAACAGGATTGCAGGTCCACAAAACTATCACGTTAACAGTTACCTCTGATAGTCCTTCAACTTGCCAATCCTCTTCAATAGGATAGCAGGTCTATAAATCTATCACGTTAAAAGTTACCTCTAATAGTCAAACTCATCAGATAATGGCCTACCGAGTGATGTGTCTCTATTCCGATTTTATGGATAGTGCCCCACTAGGCGATGTGCCATGTCTACCCTTTTCTCCCCTGCACTTATTCAAGACTGGGGGTTAGTTGATTTGTAGTTCATTGGATTATGAGTAATAAATTTTCTGAGTTGTCATGTTCAATAGAATACCTCTGTCAACGATAAAATCCACCAAAACTATCACGTTAATGATCAC
Source organism: Asparagus officinalis (assembly GCF_001876935.1). Taxonomy (NCBI): domain Eukaryota; kingdom Viridiplantae; phylum Streptophyta; class Magnoliopsida; order Asparagales; family Asparagaceae; genus Asparagus; species Asparagus officinalis. The sequence continues at coordinate 42,638,297 of NC_033802.1, read as the reverse complement.
TTATGATAGTCTATTTTCTCCAAATTCCCCCACCAATCCTCTTCAGTAGGATGGCGGGCCCAACAACTATCATGTTAATAGTTACCTCTGATAGTCCATTAATTTGTCAATCCTCTTCAATAGGAAGGCAGGTCCACAAACTATCACGCTAACGGTTACCTCTGATAGTCTATAAACTTGCTAATCCTCTTCAAGTAGGATGGCGGGTCTACTAAAACTATCATGTTAATGATTAACTCTGATAGTCCATTTCTCCCAAATTCCCCTACCAATCCTCTTCAATAGGATGGCAGGTCCACAAAACTATCATGTTAACAGTTACCTCTAATAGTCAAACTCATCGGATAATAGCCCACCAGGTGATGTGCCTCTATTCTGACTTCATGGATAGTGCCCCACTAGGCGATGTGTCTTGTCTACCTCTTTTTATTCCCCTGCTAAGTCTTACTCAAGACTGGAGGTTGATTACTTGGAATCCATTGGATTAAGAGTAATGAATCTTTCACATCGTCAAGTTAACATTACACTTCTGACGATCATCAGCCCCACAGAGTATGAATGCAGCTTGCATCACTCCTAATTTGTCACGTTAATAATACACCTCTGACAATCAACTTATCAATCTTCTTCAATAGGATGATAGGTCCTCAAATTGCTCAAAGAGCAATCTTGCCCAGCAAGACACTAAGTCTTTAAAATCTTATTCAAATCACAAATATCAAAACTCATCGATTCTGATGATAAACTCACCTAGCAAGTTTCCCCAGCGAGACGCTAATTCCTAAAATCTTGTTCAAGTCACATGTACACAAATTTCTGTCATGTTAATATCACACCTCTAACAAAATCCACTTATCGACTCTCCCCAATAGAGCGATAGGTCCTCAAAGTTGCCCTGATCGTAATATTTTTTGTCATGTTAACACCAAACCTCTGACAGTTAACTTATCATCTCTCTTCAATAGAGCGATAGGTTCACACAAATCCTGTCACGTTAATATCACACATCTGACAAATCAACTTTTCAATCCTCTTCAATAGGATGATAAGTCCACAAAGTTGCTCCAATCGTAACACAAATCTTGTCATGTTAATATCAAACACCTCTGATAAAAATCCACTTATCAATCCTCGTTAATAGGATGATAAGTCCACAAAGTTGCTCCGATCGTAACAAATTCATGTCACGCTAATACCTCTGATAAAATCAACTTATCAGTCCTCGTTAATAGGATGATAAGTCCTCAAAGTTGCTCCAATCGCCACAAAATTTCTATCATATTAATATCACACCTCTGACAAAATCCACTTATGGACTCTCCCCAATAGAGCAATAGGTCCTCAAAGTTGCCCTGATCGCAACATTTTCCTGTCACGTTAACATCACGCCTCTGATAACCAAAGCAACTTATCGACTATCTCTAATAGAGCGATAGGTTGTCAAAGTTGCCCTGATCGTAACATTCTCCTGTCACGTTAATATTACACCCCTGACAATCCACTTATCAATCCTCTTCAATAGGATGATAAGTCCACAAAGTTGCTTTGATCGTAACACAAATCCTGTCACGTTAATATCACACCTCTGACAAATCAACTTATCAATCCTCTTTAATATGATGATAAGTCCACAAAGTTGCCCCAATCGTAACACAAATCTTATCACGTTAATATCAAACACCTCTGACAAAATCCACTTATCAATCCTCGTTAATAGGATGATAAGTCCACAAAGTTGCTCTGATCGTAACAAATTTATATCACGTTAATATCACACCTCTAAAAAAATCCACTTATCAATCCTCGCTAATAGGATGATAAGTCCTCAAAGTTTCTCCAATCGCAAAAAAACTCCCGTCACGTTAATAATACACATCTGGTGATCCACTTATCAATCCTCTTCAATAGGACGATAAGTCCTCAAAGTTGCTTCAATCGCAACACAATCCCGTCAAGTTAACATCTCACCTCTGACGACCAAATCAACTTATCGACTCTCATCAATAGAGTGATAGGTCCACAAACCTGTCAAGTTAACATCATACCTCTGACGACCAAATCAACTTATCGACTCTCTTCAATAGAGCGATAGGTCCACAAACCTATCAAGTTAACATCACACCTCTGACGACCAAATAAACTTATCGACTCTCTTCAATAGAATGATAGGTCCACAAACCTGTCAAGTTAACATCACACATCTGACGACCAAATAAACTTATTGACTCTCTTCAATAGAGCGATAGGTCTAGAAACCTGTCAAGTTAACATCACACCTCTGACGACCAAATCAACTTATCGACTCTCTTCAATAGAGCGATAGGTCCATAAAATACTGTTAGGTTAACATCACACCTCTAACAGTCAAACCCCCCAATGAACTTGTTAATCCTTTTTCAATAAGAATAGCAAGTTTTTTTTATAAAATCCCCAACGGATTAAAGATTTTCTACAATTATCCTAGTGATAATGAAGAAAATTTTTGAATTTCACTCTAAGTGAAAATTCATATCAAGTTAACACTACACCTCTGGCACTTTCAATTTTCTTTTAGTTTTTCAAGTGAAAATATAACACAGGAAGAAAAAGTGACAAAGTCTACGTATTCAATATTGTAGCCAGTGATTATTGTTAAGTTAATAATCTCTGAATCCATACCTCTTATGTATGGGGAATTTTATCCCGAATCCTAAGTAGGGATAAGTAAACGTCTAATACGTGTTGTCGGTTAGTCTTTAACCGTGAAAAGGATAAAAATCCACGTATTCAACATCGTGGCAGGTCATTATTAATAACCCCAAAATCCATGTCTTACACGCATGGGGGATTTTATCTCAATCCCTAAAAAGAGATAAGTCTACACCTCACATATGTTGCCGAGTGGTCCATTCCCGTGAAAATGACAAAGTCTATGTATTCAAAATCATAGCATCAAGTCAAAGATGGTTCATTCTCTTAGGACAACGTTACATGTGAAACGGATTCAAATAATTCACATGCTAGCTCGACTCAAACAGTAGTCGGTAAAGGCATATCAAATCCTTTGATGGCTGAGGGTTTGCAAAAAATCCTATGCGTGTTTGCAGGCCCATCAGTTTAATGGATATGAGCTGAGATTTGAAATAGATGAGCTAAAGACAAGTCTCAAAGACTTAGTCAAAAATACATGAAAGCCACCTCTGCATCTCAAGTCAAAACGCCGAGGTCAGACCCGCGTTGCACAAACTACAACACCAAGGTCACACCCGGGTTACAAATTTAAAACACAAAGGTGAGACCCGCGTTTCAAGTTTGAAACACAGGGGTTCACCCCCGCATTCCAGAAGTAGGATTACTACGCATACCTTCATATAGGTCCTGCGTGTCAAATCCCTTCAACCAAGATGCCTTTAAAGCGAGTGTAGAGAACAACTCCTTTATGATAAGGAATCAACAGCTCCAAGATTAGAGTTGAGATCCAAAGTATTCCGAAAATTCGTCCCAGTCAACCAACAGCTCCAAGATTAGAGTTGAGATCCAAAGTATTCCGAAAATTCGTCCCAGTCAACCGCGAACTTTTAAAAACTTTGGAGGGGAAAGTATTCCGAAAATTCGTCCCAGTCAACCGCGAACTTTTAAAAACTTTGGAGGGGGTTCTATAGGCTATCTAAAAATCATAATAAATAGCTGATCACCCATCAAGCACCGATGATAGAAGTTATAATATGATGACTTTCAGAAGGCTACAATTTGAAGACTTTCACGTAGATCGCTGAAGGTTACAATCTGACGACTTTCACAATAACTGATGGAAGCTCTAATCAACAGCCTTCACAATCAAACATCAGGAGTTACAATCTGATGACTCTCATATTTCAAAGGAGCCAAGACGAATATTATAAGATGATGGTCTTTGCAACGTTCTAGTAAAAGAGTCTACAAATTAACGGTGTTTTCAAATCCAGACGCAGAGCTCACCTATGCATCCCAGATTCAAAGCGCATAGCTCATGGTTGTATTCCAAGAACGAAATGCATAGGTCCTCCCTACGGTGCCACACCAAAACGCGGAGGTCCTCCCCGTGTGTCAGCAACAAAAGGCAGGGGTCGAACCCGCGTTGCAACATCAAAACGTGGGCGTCAGACCCGCATTGCAACATCAAAATGCTGAGGCCCTCCCTACGTCGTAACATCAAAACGTAGGGATCAGAGCCGCGTTTTCTGCGTTCGACTGGTTCAAACAGAACCTGAACAATTTTAAAACCATATCTTCACTTAATGGGGTCGGTTACACCCTATTATGGAGAGATTTTAGGGGGATTACACCCCTTAAACCCTTGAGCAGTACTAAAACTATTTCCCATGATTTGAGGGTGGTTACACCCTACTTAGGAGTGATTTAAGGGGCGGTTACACCCCCTTAATCCCCTATAAAAACTAGTAAACTCAACTGAGTTTAGGTTTCTTTTTGGGGGCTGGCTTTTTGGATCTTGGACTTGGCAGCGAAGAGGAGATCTTCGGCTTGGCAGCGAGGGGGAGATCGACGTTCATCCTTCAGTAACGTTCGATAATAGAGAGCTTTCATCCTTGGCTATAAACCGATTTCGGTTAAACTAACTCTTTCATAGAGTTTTAAACTCGTTCAGAGTTATCAACTCGTCCAGAGTTCTAAAACTTGCTTTGCAAGTTCTCCACAACGTCAAATCGTGAGGAGAAGATCACGTTCCAGTGAAACAAGACGTTCGGATCGTCAACAAGAAGCAAACTCAACGCGAGCATTCGAGAGAGGCATCTCATCGCTACCATGAAGAACCTAGAATTAAACAAATGTGAGAATCCAGATCATTCTCCTCTCTTTTGTAATCAAGAATTCGAATTGTAATTAAGATCGAGAGAATACAAATCAAATTTCTTTCAGTTTACTTTCTACAAATTTTCCACCAAACAAGTGACTACACGAATTCACTGGCGCGAGCTGGAAGATACATCAACAGTCACATCCAAGCACATGAACATTAACTTCTCCATCCTAACTCTTCTCGTTTTTCTACAATGACCATAATCCTCATTGAAACTCAGGTTCACCACCTAAACTCAGTCAACACACTCGCACTTGTCACTAAGTCTGTTCATGACACACGAGACCACTAAGTCATGAAATACTAAGGGTTCTCAAACACAATCAGGAACAATAATAATATGACTACTTCTATGCAAATACATTAAAATAGAATGGAAAACATAAATGCAATCATAAATAGTAAAACATACATGCATTCCGGTTTCATTAAAATCTTGTTATCCAAATCTCAAAACCACTCATAAAGATTATATGCAGCTAAATAATATCAAAAATAACTATGGTTAAAAGAAAACTAAAATCCGTTATCGTTTTGTACATGAAATGTCGCAGTCTACAACTATTGACACAAAATCATAAATTAATCTAAAATCCAAAATAAATAATCTTTTTTGCAAATAAATTCCTTTAAAACATCATAGTTATCAAAAATATAATTCTTTTGCCGAAATAACTTAACAACTCAAAATGACCTTTTTTCAAAATAAATTAATTTAAATTATCTATTTTAATGATTATTCAAAACCAACCCCTTTTCAAAATAATTTCTTTCCTCATCAAAATTAATTCTAAAAATAATCTTTAAATATATTTATACTTTTTAAAACATCTCAAATAACTATTTTTACACAAAATACTTATTCCTTTAAATTATTTATCATAACATCATTATCAATATGATCATCAACAAGCCCACGCAGTTATCACAATATCCATACAATAACATAATTAAATCAGCCAAATTGAAGCATATAATTAATTCATAATATCTAAAAATTAGAACGACGAGTCAAAGAATATCGGAATCTTGCCTCGGGGTTTTTCGTCAAACAAATCGACATCGATGGCATAGCACTACAGCTCACGGATTTGAGTTGGGGCTAACGAGGGTGTCGACACGGGTCTGGACAGCGAAGGGGAGGCGCTGGAGGTTTGACAACAACGACTAGGGGCTGCAAGGAGGAGCGGGGCTGTGCAGGGAAGGGGTAGTAAGGGTCCGAGGCTGAAGATGATGATGAGTGTAATCTGTTCATCATTTTCTGATGGGTGGGGGGTATTTTTTTTTTTAAATGTTATTCTAACATGGATTTGAGAAGTGAGTGAAAAAGGGAAGTGGGGTTTTGGGTTCTCATCACTTTTTTTTTCCTTCTTCCTTCTTCCTTTTTCTTTTTTGATGTTTTTGTGAGTGTGTGGGAGTTTTGAGAGGGGGTGTGGGGATTTAAAAGGCAATGAAAGAGAGATGGGGGGGTTATAATTAGTATTTCTATATTGTTGTTGTTTGTTGGAGAGAGAGTGGGGAGTGGTGAGATGCATATATCAAGGGGTGGCGTTCTTCCTCTTTTCTTTGAGAGAGAGAGAGAGAGAGAGAGAGAGAGAGAGGAGAATTAGGGTTTTTACAATTAATTAAAAATAATAATAATTACAAAATAAATTAAATAATTACATGAAAATTATCTACATATCAAAACATACCAGTTGTAGTAATATAATTGATAATACACAATAATAAAAATAATACAAGAAATTACACAATTAAACAAGAATAATTAAAAAAATATATAATTACTTATATTTAAAATTAAATAATTATGGAATAATTATCTATACGATAAAGCGTACCAGTTGTATAAATATGACAGCTGATACGCAACAGAAGAATTAATACAGCAAATTATACAATTAAACAAGAATAATCAATAAAAATATAATTACTTATATTTAAAATCGAATAATTATAGGATAATTATCTACGTAATAAAACATAAAAATTGTACTAATACAACCGATAATATGCAACAATAGAAATAATACAACTAATTGTATAAATAATATGTAACAATAATACAACATATTATACGAAAATATACGTAATAATAATAATACAACGTATTATTCAAAATTATACGTAAGAGTATCGATAACACAACGGATGAATTTTAGAAATTTTTACTACACTAAATAAATTTTATAAATATCTAAATCATTTAAATAAATATAAAAACTTAGACTTTAAATCATAGAAAATTGTAGAAAATTGAGAAAAATACGAATACTCTTTTAAAAATCATAATTAAATATTTTAAAATATTAGAAAATTATTTTAACTAGTATTAAAATTCACGGTCCTTACAATTAGATTCATCAAAAGTAACGTTTATAGACACTTCAACAACAAGTGTTCGCTTGTTAAAAACCCTATAAGCCTTACTTCTAGGAGCATATCCTAAAAATATACCATCATCAATTTTTGAATCAAACTTATCATGGTGGTCTTTAGTATTTAAGATAAAATATTTACAACCAAAAATACGAAAATACCAAATTTGTGGAGTTTTGCCATAAAAGAGCTCATAAGGAGTTTTTTTGAAAGAATATCTAATTAAAACACGATTTAAAATATGACAAGCCATATTAACGACTTCCGCCCAAAAGTATTTTGGCAAATCATAAGAGTTTAACATTATATGTGCCATCTTTTGTATGGTTCTATTTTTCCGTTCAACAATACCATTTTGTTGGGGTGTTCTAGGAGCGAAAAACACATGTCTTATACCATGATGAGCATAAAAATAATTAAAAAATTTATTTTGAAATTTTCCACCATGATCACTTCTTATTTTAATAACTTTCAAATCTTTTTCATTTTGAATTCTTTTTACAAAATGAGAAAATTCTTCAAAATATTCATCTTTATTTGAAAGAAAAATTACCCATGTAAAACGTGAGAAATCATCAACAATAACAAAAACATAGTGTTTTCCTCCTAGAGAGGCAACATGCATGGGTCCAAAGAGATCAAGATGTAATAATTATAAAGGTTTAGAAGTGGATACCTCATTTATGGATTTAAAGGAACTCTTAGTTTGTTTACCTTTATCATAATACTAACAAGTAGAATCCTTAATAAATTTTAAATTTCGTAGTCCTCTTACTAAGTTCTTCTTGGATAGCTTAGATATTAGCTTCATTTTAGCATGTCCAAGTCTCTTGTGCCAAATCCAAGGATCCCTATCCATCGCGGCAAGTCATTTTACATCTTGATCTAAAAGCTTGTTCATCTCAAAAATATAAATATTAGATCTTCTAAAATCAACAAAAATGATTTTTTTTTCATTTCTACTAACAATACATTTATTTGTTTTAAAATTAATATCAAAAAACCTTTGTCATTTAATTGACTAATGCTAAGAAGATTGTTGTTACCAATACTTCCAATTCCTATAATTTTACCTTTCTCACCACCACCAAAGGAGACATTGCCTCCTTCAATCCTTGATAGGATTACAAATAATTCTTTATTGCCCGTCAAGTGATGAGAGCAACCACTATCAAGGTACCTCAACTCCTTACGCCTTGTGTGAGACATTCCCTACATATGAAGAAGTTGTAGAACCTTTAGGTACCCAAACTTTGGGTCCTTGAATGTTAGTATTTTTAGTACACTTAGGTACCCACATTAACTCATAATGATCAATATTATTATTTTTATCTTACAATGAGTAGAGATATGACCATATTTCATGCAATATGTGCATAAAAACCTTTTCTTATATGTAGGAGCATGAGATTGATGATACCATTTTCTATCAACATGATGATAACTAGAGTAAGCATGATTATATTTAATTCTACTATTTTCAATTTCTAATCTCTCAATTTTAGATCTTAGTTGTTTGTTTTCAAAGTCAAGATCTCCAATCATTTCTATTTTAGAGCAAGGGAGGATTTTGGTTGCTCAAACTTAGAGTCACATGAAATATGTAATTTTTTGAATGAGGAATATTATTTTGCTAATCTTTTAAATTCAAAATTTAATTCTTCTAAAGCCGCTTCTAGTTCACATTGCATATAAAGAGATTCATTTTCGGTTTCGGATTGTACCTCATCTTCATGAGCCATGAAACAAATGTTTCGTCATGAAGAGTAATCTTGGCGCCCTCATCATCACTATCTGAATCACTTGGTTCAGATTCATCCCAATCGGCATACATAGCCTTCTTCTTCTTATCCTTCAAATACTTCTCCTTAAGCTTGGGACAATCCTTGGCTAAGTGTCCTGGTTTGTTACATTCGAAGCATTTACCTATACGAGAAGGAAATTTATTGTTAGATCGGTTCTTAAAATTTTATTTTATTTTGATTAATTTTGATATCCTTCTAGATAGGTGTGCCACTTCTCTAGAGTCATCAACTTCACTATCGTAGGAGGATGAATCATCAATTGCTCCCTTGAGTGCAATAGTCTTTGATATTTGGGGTGGCTCCTCGGTTGCTTTTGGGGTTCCTTCTTCCTTCTCCTTGATATTCTTTTCATGGATCTTGAGCTTGCCAATGAGACCATCAAGAGTGAGAGTTGAGAGGTCATGAGATTCTTCGATGGTCATGGCTTTAGGTTCCCATGCCGGCGTCAAAGAGCGAAGAATCTTGTAATTCATCTCTTGAGTTTCCAAGACCTATTCAAGACTATATAATTCATTTATAATGTTAGTGAATCGAGAAAACATAGAATCGATAGATTCATTTGGAAGCATTTTAAAAAATTCATAATCATGCATGAGTTCACTAATCTTAGACTCCTTTACTTGGGGGGTTCCTTCATGAGTGTTGCATAACTTCTCCCAAATTTCGTGTGCTGTTGCATATGTAGAAACTCTCTTATATTCATTAGGGGTAAGACCACAAATTAGTGCATTCATGACCTTAATATTAAGGTTAGCTTGGTTCCTCTCATCCTCAGTCGTTTTACTACTAGGCTTCTTGACATAATTTTTTTCCCACAATGTCTAGGATATCAAGGTCAATGTATTGTAAATAAATCCTCATCCTAGCTTTCCAATAGGCAAAGTTGCTACCGATGAAAAGGGGTGGTCTAGTGGTGGATTGTCCTTCTAGCATATGCATGTTACATGAAGACTCCATAACGATCTTTTCTCTAAGGGGTTTAAGCCTAACAAAAGTAGAGACCTCGGCTCTGATACCAATTGAAAGGCCCTAGGAGGGTGAATAGGGTTTATGGACAAATAAAAAGCAATTAAGGAATTTTCCAACAAACCACACATAATAATAAAATGCATTGATAATAAAAGAGAGTAGGGTTATAGATAGTTAGCTAAATTGTGACACGCAGTACGTTTACAAGGTTCGGTCCGCAGACCTACGTCCCCGCTCCCCACTCTCGAGGAGAAAACCATTACACACCTGGTTTGGAAGCCGGATCTTCACTGCACAACAATCTCTAGTGAGATCTCCCATAACCACACAATAGATCTCTACGAGATCAAGCTCACAACAGTTACAAAGTAAAGAAAAACTCTCTCTTACAGCAGCCCTATAGCAAGAGAAGATATTGCAAGTGAAGCTTGGGATGTGGGCTTTGAAAATGAGAAAGCAATTGAAAGTTAAAGCTCTTTAAAACAACAAACACAAACTTAGGAGATTTTTTCAATTATGCTTAGCTACTGAAGTGGTTGGGGTTGGTGGGTATTTATAGGAAGAGAAGACAACAACTAAAACCCCAAAGAAATAGTCAAAATCCCCCAAAATCGAGATTCTTGATTTTGTAAAAAGCTAGCCGTTAGACAGTTTATCAGTCGACTGACGGGAAGCATTAGTCGACTGATGAGCTGACTGTTGTATATGATTTCCAGCGCATCAGTCAACTGACGACCATTTCATTCGATTGACGACATCATCTGTCGATTGGTCAGTCGACCAGAATAGAAGCAGAAACTTTTGATAGTTGTAGGCACTTTCATCAGTCGACTGATAAATAATTTTCTACCTGATAAGAAATTGAAATTGAGTTTCAAAAGCCCTAAAAAATAGTAAATAAATTTCAAAAAATGTGAAACTTTGTAAACTGTTTATAAATATTTTGACAAACTTGTTTTAAAAGGAATTTTGGAAAAAGGTCCTCGTATTTGTGAAAATCACTATTTTAGCAAATGTGTTAAAATATGTGTATTTAAAATGTGTATGTGTGTTATCCCAAGAGCTTCAAATGTAATCAACAAGCTACTTGCCTACATTAAGTACTAGAGAGAAAATAAAATAGCAAATATCCCTCACATATGAATACATGGCTTGAGTCTTGATATTTGCTCTTGAGTTGATGAAGCTTATTATGCATATAGTGCTCTTGGAAAGCTTTGCTTCATCATGTTGCCTCCAACTCCTTAGATATCATCATTGTAGCTCATATTCCATCCAATCCTCCATTAAATATGCTAATAATATGTGATCTAAAATATAGCTTAATAAACGATTAGCACCAATAATGGTGTTTGTAAACATCATCAAAATAAAGGACCCAACATATACATCTTCTATATAGTCCATAAATCAGTTCAAAATGTTTTTATAACATTAGTTTAAATTATATATCAAAATCAAGTGTTCATACAAACACATAATTTTGAGCTTTTACAAAATGATGAGTTTTCACAAATGGGAAATACATTTTTAAAAATTTCTTTGTAACATGTTTATTGTCATATTTATAAACATTTCCCCAAGTTTTATAATTTTTAGAATTTATTTGATATTTTTAAAGACGATTTAAATTCAGTTTTTCAAACAGTTTTGTCATATATCAGTTTTCGGTCGACCGCACAAGGCATGTCGGCCGACCGACCAGAACGAGTTTCATTAGTTTTGCCTCTCAAGATATTTCGATCGACCGACAATGAACTTCCGGTCGACGGATCAGAACACTTGTTTTTAACTGATTTTTTCTCTGGGTGTTTCAGTCGACCAATAACTTGAGTTCGATCGACCGATACACAACCTTCAGTTAACCGACCATTGTCATCTGATCGACCGAACTAGTCGCCGTTGGCATAACGGCTAGTTTTTTAGATTTTGTTGTTTTATGATATTTTCTTAGTTTTTGGGCCTTTGTTTCTTGATCCTATATATACCCCATACCCTTTTACTTCTGTAGAAATGAAGAAAATTTTAAAACATGTTTACAAAGGGGTTTAAGTTTGATTAAGAGTTTTAAGCAGTTTTAAGTTTGTTTTGTGAAGAAACTTTCACAAGAGGAGAAGATTGATTCTTTTGTATTTGAGCTTCGATTCCATCTCTCTCTCACTCTTGTTATTCTAGAGAAGTTTTATCTAAACTTAATTCTCGCTTTACATATTTATTTGTTGATTATTAATTTTATTTAAGCTAGATTTTATATTGAGTTTAGTTTTTGTTATTGTGCATATTGTTTCACACACACCCATATTTGAGCTTGAGTATTTTTATATATAATACATTTGGATTGTGAGTGTGATTGAGTGAGCTTCATTTCGGTCTCAATTTGTATGGGAGAACAAATCATTTTCTTTGTTCTCATTGTTGAGAGTTCCCTTTGTAATACACAACTACAACAAGAGGAGTGTGTGGTGAGAGACGGGGTCTATTCCAAAAGGAGTGGCGTCAGTAGTAAAAGTGAGAGGTTGTAAATCCAAGCATTTGAGGAAGGCGACACAGGCTAGGCCAACACTTAGAGGGTGTGTTGTGTAATTTCGTTTTGAGTGTTGTAAACATTTGTCGGTGAGCGTTAAAAACCGATTGTGTAGTATCTTTTGAGAGAGTGGATTCTCCCTAGGAGTGAGGAGCAGAGACGTAGGTTAGAAGGACCGAACTCCTTGATCACATCATGTGTTTGTATTATTTATTTGCGTACTATCTCATTTGCATATTTGTTTTTGTTTATTATGTCCTTTGCTTTTATTGCATAGCCTAGCTCATATAACTTGTTGTATTTCATATTTGCTAGGATATAAGTTAATAATATTTTAAATTGGCATTAATATCGGATTAGATATACCCTATTCACCCCCTCTAGGGTAATCTCATCTAGACCGTCACAGCAGCGTAGGATTCAAGATGCATAGTACAACTGTAACAAGATCGGTCATAGGACAAAGGACACTCGCATCGCACTAGCATGAGGCCAGCAAGGCAGATGCCAGGGCCAACAACAAGGACCTGGACATGAATAGTAGAACCATGGTTAGAGTCAGCAGTCGTACGATCACCGTTATGGCCAGCAGTAGAGGATCGAGGCACTGCCGATAGTTCCGAGGATTGATGGGCCAGCAGGCCAGATACACACCTATTAGAGTGTATCTGTAGGAGATGTGTTATCAGTCTAAATGAGTCTGAGTTTATCATTAATTTGATTATTTTGCGGATGTCGGATTTCGACGTTATTCTCGGTATGGATTAGCTATCATCCTACAATGTCAGTATCGACTATTTTGCTAAAATAGTCAGCTTGCGAGCATCCAATGGGTATGAGTAGATTGTAGCAACCTCACAGGGCAACCAGTTTGTGGAGTCATTCCTGGCGTACATCGAGGAGGTGATGCTGAGGAATCAGAGTGCCGACTTATGAGAGACTAGAGTCATCTCAGAGTATTAGGATGTCTTTCAGGACAAACCTGGGTTACCTCCTATGAGAGAGGTTGAGTTCTGCATCGAGTTGCAGCCGAGCACAACATCTATATCTAGAGCACCCTATCGTATAGCACCTGTAGAGATGAGAGAGCTACAAACTCAGCTAAATGAGCTTTTGACTCAGGGTTTCATTCGCCAGAGTCATTCTCTGTAGAAAGCGTTGATTCTTTTCGTGAAGAAGAAGGATAGTAGTATGTGCTTATGTATAGATTATCGTAAGTTAAATAAGGTCACTATCCGGAATAGGTATCTACTACCAATGATTGATGACTTATTCCACCAGCTACAGAGAGTACAGTACTTCTCGAAGATTGATCTTCATGCTGGCTATCATCAGTTGCGAGTTCGGGAGATGGATATTCCCAAAACCATCTTTCTGACTCGATATGGGTCTTTCAAGTTTCTTGTCATGCCATTTGGGCTGACCAATGCATCCGCGGTATTCATGGATTTGATGAACTAGGTTTTTCGTCTATATTTAGGCCAGTTCGTGATCGTATTCTTTGACGACATCCTTATCTATTTGAGATCGGAGGTAGAGCACGAGCAGTATCTTCGATTAGCATTGCAGACTTTGTGGGAGCATCAGTTGTACGCTAAGTTTATCAAGTGCTAGTTTTGTCTATCCAAGATCAGATTTTTAGGACATGTCATCATCAAGGAGGGCATTGCAGTAGATCTAGTGAAAGTTAAGACAATACTTGATTGGGAGCCGCCAAAGACCGTTACAGAGATTTGTACCTTCTTAGGTTTGACTGGCTATTATAGGAACTTCATTCAGGACTTCTTGAAGATTGTGATGCCTCTTACACGCCTTACGAAGATGGGTGTATAGGTTTTTTGGAGCACAGAGTGCCAGGAAGCTTTTAAGACATTGAAGGCTAAGTTAACTACAACGGCGATATTGATTATACTGAGCAGTGATACGACCTTTGTCATTTATACGGATGCATCATTATCGGATCTAGGAGGTGTTTTAATGCAGACCCAGAGAGTTATGGCTTACATTTTGTAGCAGTTGAGGACGTATGAGCAGAACTATCCCATACATGACTTAGAGCTAGCAGTAATGGTTTTTGTACTGAAGGCATAGAGACACTATCTTTATAGAGTATAATTCGAGCTATTCACGGATTACCATAGCCTAAAATATCTCTTTTCTCAGAAGGAACTCAACCAGAGATAACGGTGATGGGTTGAGTGTATTAAAGATTACGAGTTCACAATTTAGTACCATCCGGGGAAGGCGAATGTCATAGCGAACGCATTGAGCAGGAAGCGTCAACATCGGATTTTAGCTTTGAGCTGCTCGTTGTATCAAGATCTTCACACCCTTAGCCAGTTTGATTTTAGGCTGGAGATAGGGTGGTCAAAGCTCAGCTAGAGAACTCTTGGATTCAAACCCGAAAGGAGAAGATTTTCAAAAAGCCAAAGGCTGATTGGACCATTAGAGTAAATGGAGGACTTCGAAAGAAGGGCGATTAGTGATGTCAAGTAATCCATAGCTGAAGAAAAACTTATTTGATGAGGTGCATCGTACTAGGTATACAGTGTATCCAGGAATAACTAAAATGTACAAAGACTTGAAGAGACACTTTTGATGGAGCGGCATGTGTAGGGATATTATGAAATATGTGGCTAAGTGCTTTACTTGCTAGCAAGTGAAGGCAGAACATCAGAGACCCACAAGAATCCTACAGCCTTTACCCATTCCGGAGTGGAAGTAGGCAGATATTCCTATGGAATTTATTGTAGGACTGCCGAGGTCAAAGAAGGGGAAAGATTATGTTTGGGTGATAGTTGATTGGTTGACGAAGTCAACACATTTCATGCCAGTGAAGACGACATACACGACGGAGACTTATGCGAGGATATTCATCCATGAGATCGTGAGACTACATGGAGTTATAGAGATGACTGTATCAGATCGAGGCTTGGTTTTCACTTCACATTTGTGGAAGAGCTTCCAGAACTCGTTCGACAGCCAATTATCATATTCTAGTGTGTTCTACCCGCAAACAGATAGGCAGACAAAAAGAGTTAACCAAATATTGGAAGACATATTATGGTCATGTATTATTAATTTCTAAGGTAGTTAGGAGGATCACATTCTATTGATTGAGTTCGCTTATAACAATAGTTATTAAACGACCATAGGTATGGCACCGTATGAGGCGTTATACGGGAGGCCTTGTAGATCACCTATTAGTTGGGCAGAATCAGAGGATAGTTTATTACTTGGATCAGAGCTTGTGAGACAGACTACAGAGAAGATAGCACTAATTCGGGAAAATGTATTCTTGCAGCGCCGAGTTGGCAGAAGAGCTACGCAAATCAAAGACGGTGACCGCTAGAGTTCCAGGTTGTGGACTTTGTTTTATTGAAAGTATCACCGATGAAGTGAGTTCAACGATTTGGAAGACGAGGAAAGATTTCCCTGAGGTATATTGGCCCGTTTAGGATTGTTGAGCGCGAAGCCATTTCATATCGGCTAGATCTTCCAGCATTGATATCGAGTATACACGACATTTTCCATGTTTCGATGCTCAAGAAGCATTTATGTGACGAGAAGCAATAATGGGTATTAGACGCACAAGAGATTAAGCTTCATGATGATTTGACCACCATTGAGATCCCAGTTCACATTCTTGCCAAGGAGGACAATTGACTTAGAAACAAAGTGATAACTTTAGTTAAAGTTCA
Organism: Asparagus officinalis; assembly: GCF_001876935.1. Taxonomy (NCBI): domain Eukaryota; kingdom Viridiplantae; phylum Streptophyta; class Magnoliopsida; order Asparagales; family Asparagaceae; genus Asparagus; species Asparagus officinalis. The sequence continues at coordinate 42,622,082 of NC_033802.1, read as the reverse complement.
ATAGAACTGGAAAGGAGCTGAGGAAGCTTCTTGGGAGCACGAAGATGATATGCGTCGTGACTACCCACACTTGTTTGAGTAGGTAAAATGATTGGTTATAAATTGCTTGTGCTTATGATTATTTTTCATAGTCATGTTCATATTTAATCTCGGAATAGGGGTATTAACACTTAGCTCCTAATCATTCGGAACATATGGTATATATGAGGGATTCATTGTTTGGATTTTTCACCCGACGTACTAGTTCCGTTTAGTTAGGGGTTAGGTGAGAGTATTTACATTCTAGATTATTAAGTATAAATATTGCTTATGTTTCATATCTAGAGATTAATGGTACAAGATGTGTACAGAAGGGTATCTTTTTCTAGATTATTCCCACATCATTCTTTTCTCATATTATATTAATCTCTAAGATACGATTGCGGAATTTTGAGGACGAAATACTTTTAAGGGGGGTTAATGTAAAACCCTTGAATTTTAGAAAATAGTATGAATTATATTGATAAATGAGCTCTAATTATGATGAATATAATTTATGGATGAATGATTATGCTAACAATTGATTTGAGATTAATTAAAAGTATATATGAGAGTATACAAAGGTTAAACATGCAGAAAGAAGAAATCTAAAAAAATTACTAGTTAAGCGTATATATGCATTACATACCAATATATTTAGAATCCGGAAAAACTCATATGACAAATGTTGTAGGTTTCTTCAATAGCTTTTTAATGTATTTTAAATTACCTCATTCTAAGATCGAACGTGAAAGATAAAAGCCAACATACGGAAGATTATTTTTTCCAGTCTGACTAGGTTTTCCGTTTTAGGTTTGGGCAATTTTGATTCGGTTTTGTAGGTATATATACATATTTACACAAGAAAACACATCTTTTCATCAGTATTTCAAACACTAGTAGTCCCTCTTCCTCCCTCTCAAACCCTAATCATAATTTGTAAGATTTGAGAGATTTCTTGAGGCGTTTGTCGAGAGGAAGGCAAGATTTTGCGACTTTGGTGAAGATGGATCTTGCACGCACGTGTTCAGGAGTTCAACATGACGTTTGAGGTAAGATCATCTTTCTCCAAACATTTCCCTATAGTTAATTCAAGATTTAATATGTTTAATTGATGAATATCATGTTTAAGCTTAACCCGATATTTTAAAATCTTAGTTTATGATGTTAATCTTTAAACGAATGTGAAAATTTATAGTTTTAGATGCTATTTATATTAGTTTGATGATCATAATCATTAGGGTTGTATTTAATTTCATTTTTAACTTGTTAATCATGCTTAAATCATATTTAAACTCTAGTTTAATAATTATTTGAGTTTTCTTATTAAAGAGCTCCAAATCCTAGGTTGATGATACTTAAGTGATTTGAGCATGTTTAAATGAATATATATCTGTTTAATGTTTAAAATTTATCATGTTTACTTAACCATATTTATAATAAGTTATTTAAGAAATTTTGATTAATTAGGATGTTAAACTCTAATTAGTTTAATTCAAGTGTTTATATCATGATGAGTTAATTCATGTTAAGTAATTATGAATGATTTAATCTTGTTATATGCCTTATATTAATAAAAATAAGTTTTTAAATAAAGTTACTAAATACAAAACATCAGAAACTTGAACTTGTGTTTTTCTCTTTGGCCGGTCGATCGAACAAGACTAGCCGGTCAACCGATGAGGCCCTGAGCGTGCACATTGTGTGTACGGTTGCTTTTGGTTGACCGACACCCTAAGGGAGGTCAACTGACCTATGTTCTCTTTGTTTTTTAGTGGTTGTTTTTACATCGTTTGACCATGAGTACAGGGTTTGAGCCACATGATGACACAAGTACAATCATGAGCATACATGAATAGTGTTTTTACGCACACACAAATATCCTAGAGAGGATTATTCCAGGTTTTGTTTTCAACCACACTTGGGATATGGGTTATTTAAACATTATATACATGTATAGATATCATTGATGAGCACCGCTCAGTACTACTTAGGATAGTGCGTTGATATACCATTAGTACAGGCCATTGAGTCAGGTTTTAGGATGCATGATCTAGTAGTCTATTCCTCACGGAGGTGTGATAAGGCTTGTGACCCATATACCTAGGATGCCTGATTTGGTAGTTCGTCCCGCACGTTGATGCGATGAGACTAATGAGCCGTGTACACTTTTAGGATGCCGATTTGGTAGTCCGTCTTGCATAATAATGTGATGAATTATAAACTTTGTAAGGATTTGCATTGTGATAATTATTTGATAGCCTGAGTCTTGGTGGACGCCATTATGAACATGACTCATTGCTAAGTTATATATGACCGAGGTACTTTACTTTTGTAAGTACGCGGGATTATATATTATTGTTTACATTATCTTCCAAAGGATAGTGGAAGATATTTTTGGCCTTATATTTGCGATGACTTTACTTCCTTGTATTGTTTTCCTTTATTTCTAGTTTGGAATTGATAATTAACGATTCACAATTTAAGACATATGGTATATACATGAGGGTTTTCTTGTTTGGATTATTTCGCTCGACGTACTACGTCTCGTATTGTAGGTTTCTAAATATTAATTCTATTTAGATATAAGATAAATGATCTAGATAGACTATGCTTAATAGATAGACCCTCTATCATATCTAGTAGCCCTACCCTTGGGGGCGGATGGAGATGATCTTGCTGTAGCGCTCTGACGTTCTTGTAGTTTCTCTTTTTTTTTATTTTCTAACTCCTTTCAGGCAGTAGCTCAGAGTTCCAGAGAGCCGTAGGATGACAGACTTTCAGCATTGTCGCCGTCACACGTTTTTAGTAGATGAGACTCCATCATAGTTGATATTTTCTTTCGGACATTTAGAGTTTTGTATTTCATCTTGAAAAGACTGTGTGCCTTAGTTTATTTTTAGTTGACTTATATTGAGATACTTCATATTTATTTCAGACTTTAGTTGTATTCAGTTCATTTAGTTGTGATATGATTATATTTATTAGATATCTCTTTCTACATCATGTCTAATTCATTTATTTTCTTATTTTGCATGTTTTGTACCTACACTTGTTGTTGATTCCACTAAAGAGATATTACTGTGATGGTGAAATGTGTTGTTACATGATATGGGTATATGGTAGGTTTGACTTCTCTGAGTTCACCTTAGACCGCAGCCATGTGTGAAAACAGGGGCGTCATAGGTGTGACTCATATTGTTTAAAAATTAAAGAAACTTTTAATGTACAAATTAGACTTTATAGAAGTTGGTATATGTAACTCCATCTCTGTACAAAAACTAAATTTGACTACTATGCAAGCTTCCAAATAGATATATTGATGATGTCGTAGTTAGTTTGAGAGAGAGAAATATACTTAATAAGAAAGAGCTCATAATATTATATCAGCCTAATAGCACATCATTTGAAAATTAAAATTCGCATAAAGTATCATTAATATTTTATCAAAAATAAACCTAGCAAATTAAATTGGACTAATCAAAATCCCTCATCTTAATTAAGAACATTGATGAAATCTACTTGGTGGTAAACAACTTCTCTTTGTTCTTAATATATAGTAGACGACAAATATGTCATGTCTCTAGGGTCAGTAATGACCTTGACAGCCACCAATTAGCGTCACTCTAATCCTATTCATCATTAAAACATCTTGTAATCAAACATCTTACGTCTACGGTAGAAATCATGTTAATATATACCAATGTTGACACCATAAACACGAACAAAACAAAGATAAATATAAAAACTCACCGAATCGGCTATGTATTGATCTTGTTCATGAAGACGTGGTTCTTGACCATGACGCCGATCAACCTCTATCTATTGCTAAATGCTATGTATGATTGTGTGTTCTTGTTTCCCTTGTCCTCGGCAATGATCTCCTCTCGATTGTTAGCAAAATGAAGAAGTTATAGTTCCTGCCTAGCAAAATATGATGATAGTCAAACTTTAGAAATAATTAGCTTTTCAAAGAAGATTAAACAAATGACGGAAGTTACAGTTAATGACTAATTGATACTGTATTTTAATACACTTATTTGAATTATATTTGAATCTTTGATTATGTATAGTAACGATTATGGAGAAGGATTCTGAATCCACGATATATTACAACTTGGATTTGTTCTAAAAATTATATGAAAAGAAGAAAATGACAAGCCTCTAAATCAAAAGCTTTCTTACCCACTATAGTTGAGATCTTTGATTAATATAATACTGATCGTGAAAAGGGAATCAGAATCCACCATGTATTACAAATTGGACGTGTTATAACAACTATATAAAAAAGAAAATGTCAAACCTTTAAATCAAAAACTTTATTACCCATTTCTCACATTCAATATCCCTCCTCTCCAAACTCCTACAAATCTTTCATGCCCTTTGACTCAAGTTGTGTTGCTAAAATGGGCTCATCATCTTCCAACCCCTATTATACCACAAAGTCACGACAACAATTATATTTGTCAGAGAGGTAGTGAGGAAATTGATAAGATGTTGATGGAATTTAATAGCTAGTATTAAGAGGTACTTTATTGGGAGGTTATATGTTGGTGATTAAATAAAGAATTTAGGTAACAAATAAATAGAGGTGCTATGAATGTGAGGAGGTTATGGGTGAGGGATTATTATTATTATTATTGTTATTACTATTACTTTACATTTTTGTTCAATAATTAAAATTAGGTATGTATATATGTATATGTATGTATTTGTTTTATTATGAATGACACAAAATTACATGGATATTGATATCAATATAAGAGCATTTTACAATTGTACATACAAAATTTTGGGTATTTTCGTAAGAAATATTTTAACATCCAACACATTTTAGAATGAAATATTAGATTATTTATTATTTTATTAATAATATCTAACTTTTACTATAAAATAGATGTATCTTAGTATATTAAATGTCATACACCATTAATAAATAATTAAGTTGATTTAATAGGATTGGGGCTTATGAGAAGAATTTGAAAAGTTATAGTTTATATATGCATGAATGCATATATGTAATTATGTGTGCACATATGTCTTTTAAAGGGCATTTTTGGAAGAAATGTTTTAATATAACTACACGTTTTTATAATAGTACTAGTATAATGCACGTGTTTTGTACGTGAACACACTATTTTTTATCTTCAATTATTTTTCTTTGAGTACAAAATTATAAAGTGACTTTTGTAATAATATAAATTATTAAATTGAATAATAAATAAATCTGTACATTAATAAATAAAGTTGTGTAAAAAGAATTACAGAAGTAATTTTTACATCTTGCATAATTATTATAATTTAATCATAATTTAGTTAAATAATTGTAACAAATTAAATAATTATTTAATACTATAATATATAATATAATATTTTTATTTATAATTTAGATTAAGTATAATAAATTATATGCTATCTATAACTATTCTTATTTATAATATTTATATATAGTATAATTATAGTACTATATATTATTCACTATAATGTATTAAATAATTGTGTAATTCTAAGTTAAGTATACTATTAAAATAATTATATTATTTTACTACAAAATATTTGTACAATTTTATTGTATTATTTATTGAATGATAGTATGATTTTCAAGAATATTTAATAGTGTGTTGTTTTATTTATAATAATATTTTATTATTTTATTATAATTTATAAATAGGCATCTAACGATTTAATAACATATTTATAAGTAGTGAATGGCATACTTTTTAGAATATTTGAAATTTTTGATTATAATTTATAAATAAGCATTTAACAATTTAATAATATATTATTTAATAAATTACGTATAGTTATTTTACAAAATATTTTATTACACTAATAGTTTTATAAAATTTTATTATAATAAATAATTATCTATAGTAAATTATAACATATTTTTATAAATTTTTTTATCATAAGGTATTTATATTAATTATATTTTAATGAATGCCTCAATATGTGGGAAAGTAAGGAGGTCCTAATTAATAAGATATTATGGACAAGTAGTTAAAACTCATTAAAAGTAATGGTATAATTATAACTTATCAAAATTTGAGAGGATAAAAAAGAAAATAAAAAGTTTTAACATGAGTATTCTTTTTTATAAGTAAAATAAATTAAGGACTATCTACTGTCGATAATGACTAGATATATAGGTAAAAGATGCAGCGTGTTACTTACGAAATGTAGTCATGTTAAAATGAAAGTACACATTTTAACAGTGTACGATGCACGTAAAAATTTGTAATCATTATTAATTAAACGCATTAATATATGAATTTTGACTGTGGCATGCCAAGAGAAACTTGTTCTTGTTTCGGTTGAATGTATTTACTGTGATAATCCAATACTCTGCTGTAAAATCCGCATGAGGATATGCCACTATGCTAACAGGAATACATGCAATATTAAATTTCTCCTCGTGAAATGCTAAAACAAGTGTAAAGGAGTATACATAGTTTATAGGATCTTCAGTCTGGGTATATTTCAACATTAGAATTTGATGCAGCTGGGATGCATGCATGTGGCTGCTTCCCTCGTTCTATTAGGGATGCAGCCGCCCGGCCTAAAATATTCGTTGCTTTTAAATTTTACGATATACAGCTTCATAAGTCAAGATGGAAGCAGCTCCTTTAACAGCTGATATTTGCATTAAGCTAGATTTGGAATTTACCATCTATTTTTCTTGGCTTTTACATGTCAAATACAGTATATCCTAGACGAAAAAGTTACAATCACAATTATGTGTAATATTTTGATCTCTTACTTTGTTTTAGTTTAGCTGAATCAGATTGTACAATCTGACATCTTGACCTAGGTACGATTATATTTAGTGCATCATTTACTAAATGTATGGATCAATAGAACAAAGGTAGCATCTTTAACGCTTGTTTCTTGTTGAAATATGTTGGAATCTAGTCCAGTGTGAGGCTAAAAAGATGGAACATAGATATCACGATTAACAATGTTGAAATTTCTTGCTCTATATATATGGTGTCATGATGGGGATTTTGATGGAGACAATAAATTTATCAATGCTTATCTTTTTATTACCTTTGTCAAGGTATGTACAGGTTAGACCCAGAAAGGAACTTGCAAGGTTAGATGCATATGTATTTGTGTTTTGTTTTATTTTTATTTTATTTTTTTATAATTTTATTTTGCACTTTCCTTCAATAAAATCAATAAAAAGTAAAAGCATATTAGCAGGGTGAGTTTTAAATTTTGCTTGAAAAGCAAAATAGAATGTGTTGGAAACGGGATGCACGCCTAGAGGGATGGTGAAGAGGATTGCTATAAAATTTTTAGATAGAAACAGAATATGCAACAGAAAATAAAAAGTAAAAAACTAAGAGCAACCAACACACGAACACACAAGATTTTTATAGTGGTTCAGATCAAAATCATGCGTCCACTCTTTAATCTCGCGAAGGGCCTTCTCCAATATGACTAGAGTTATCCCTGAATCAAAACACGATTCAGTTGGGTTTACAAACAGGACTCTCAAATCTACTCGAAACCAGACAAGATATCTAACTCCTCACATTGACCAGAAGAAAACTAGCCCTAGCTAGCCACACTTGTTATATTCTTTCAAATGATGGAAAATAATCTCTAATTATTAGCAGACAAGTGTCATACATTATGCATAATCAAGTCAACATCTCAAGACAATCAGAGGCCCAACTCAATCGACTCAACATGCTGACATCTTACGAGGACGACTCGAAAGGCATCACAAGTCGTCAACTCGAAAAGCGTCATATGTCGATGACCCGAAAGGCGTTGCACATCAACCCTTGTCTAAGTTGATTATTCACTCCACTGGGCTGACTCATTGGCTGACACATTACGAGGGCGACTTAAAAAGCGATACTTCTTGAACATCCGACGTGTAGAAAGGCAACGAAACGCCTCAAGCCTCGAGCCCCCTCCTGGCACTGTTGACCAATCACCTCGTAATAAATGTCATTAAATACATTATGGGCGTCATCATTCCTGTACTCTTAATAATATTTATAACACATCAGACCACATCGGCACCGTACACCCCCACCATTTCATATTAAACACCAAAGTGACCTTTTCTCTACTCGCCGACTGACACCTACAAACTTGAGGTCGATGTGACCGTCATTCCATACTCGGACAAAATTACCCTTCTACCCTCCTGTCCCTACTATAAAAAGAGGTACTATTTTCAATTATAAGGTAAGCTTTTACTACAACTTTCTAAGCTTAAAAGCTATTGTAGTTCTATTTACTTCTCCACTCAAGCACATCACTGACTTGATCATCGGAGGAACAACAAGAGAATCAGACTCCACCCTCTTAAGATTTGTTACTTGTGCAGGGAAGAATAGCTTGCTCAAGGACCAGACATACGAAGAGTTAGAGAACCTCCTTCATCTCAATGAATCCCTTATTTGACTGTATGATTTCATACATCAATAGTTTGACGTCCACTATAGGGACTTCTTTCTTCTTTGTACAATCATGTCGGACTCTGAGCATATGCCTGATTCGTTCATCCCTGGAGAGCCACAGCCAAACTATGTCACGTAGGCTCACTTGAGGAATCTACCCAGCGGATCACTCAAGCCTTTGAGCAGCAGTTCGCTCCCTTCACTGCCAAAATCCTCTATCGGATCACTCCTCCCCAGCTCGCTCACTCCGCTGCCCCTCAACCATCAGGGGGATAGCCTTTAGCATCTCATCCTCTAACAGGAGCTCAGCTAAAGGCTCCTCCTCCTCTACATGTTGTCCATGCCGGATAGTAGAGAAGCCGCGTCGAACACGCGTCTCCTCCTCCACACCAACCAACTCGTAGAGCCAATCCTCACCAGTGCTACCCACCTTACACGGAGATGACTGGGAAAGTCCTAACCCCATTCGTGACCTAAGGGAGCACACCACCATGGGAGCCCAACGAGATCCTCGGCGTTATCTTGCCGGTCTGGGCCCCTCAACTACCTACATGGCCTCCGATTATGATTGGACATACCGACCAATCGCCAAAGCCATTAGGGGGGACACCTCTCACTGACGACATCATAAATATTTTCTGTGAGAAGTTCAAGATGCCCCAAGTAGAGAAGTACAAGGGCGAGGGAGACCCTGCGGAGCATGTTCAAAATTATTATGACATGATGAGCATGTTGCAGGCACCTGAAGCTGTTATTTACAGGTGCTTTCCCATCACCTTTTCGAAAAGTACCAAGCTCTGGTGGAATTCTTTACAGAAAAAGTCCATCATTAGCTTCGAGAAGTTTAGCCAGAAGTTTGTATACCACTTCTTGGCTAACACCTAGAAAAAGTTGCCCACTCATGTGCTCATTCAGATGAGATAGGATCATGGAGAGGCCCCTGAAGCTACTTCAAGAGGTTCCAATCCAACACCTGGAGGTCAATGATCCAGGGAGCGCGGTCTCTATGTTGGCCATTGTACCCGGCCTAGCAAACAATGAGTTGGCTGATTCACTCGCTAAGAATTGATGCTACACCTACAAGCAATAGATGATTAAGGCTCACAAGTACATGAATATGGAAGATGCCCGAGCCTACATGAATACTACTAGGTTGACAGAAGTAGCAAGAGAAGCTGCTGCGGTGCTAGCAACCCCAGCAATAATAATAGTTTTAGTTTCAACAATTCATGTTGCATCAGCCACACCATTGATCGTCACAACGGTAGGTGGCTCAGGCAGTGTGGGAGTCGCATAGGGATCTCCTTCTGTGACCCGAGTCGGTGAGCCATACCCCCAGAGTCGACTCCCCCCCAAATCGGTCCGACAGGAGGGACCGAAGGAGGGAGCGGCACCATGACTAACCCTCACTTTTCATAATACCTCTCTCACATATGCCCTCTATGTGTCCAAAAGGAGGGGTACCTTAACATGACTCCTCCCAAGATGAGGTTGGACCCTCGGAGTTGGGATACTCGACAATATTGTCGATATCATCAAGACCATGGTCACCTCAGTAATGACTGTCAAGTCCTCCAGAGAGACATCGAGGATCATATCCAGAGAAGATTTTTGAAAAAGCTTGTCTCCTAGAGAGAAAGGAGAGAATTTGCCAGTAGGAGGTCTCATTCTCGGTCACCTCATCCTTCATCACAGCCTGACAACCGACCCCCTGAACCTAGCCATAAGGGGGTCATCAACACTATTAGCGACGGTCCCACAGTGAGAGGATCATCTAACAATGCTTTGAAGAGATATGATAAGCGAGCATTGCGGGTGAACATGTGTGACAAGATGGCAAGAGCAGAAGAGCCTATATAATTCAGCGATGCTGACTTGAAGGAGGTGAAGACGCCTCATGGTGACCCTATTGTCATCACGACAATTATTAATGGCTTTCAGGTCAAGAGAATCATGATCGATACGGTGAGCTCAATCAACATCCTCTACATCGACACCTTAGATGGGCATTAACAAGTCCTGATTGTAGCCATGTCAGGGCCCGCTCATCAGCTTTACAGGGTATGCACTCTAACAAAAAGGGATGATCACACTCCCCTTAACGATCGGCGAGTACCCTCGACAGTCCACTATTCAGTTCCAGTTTGTGGTGATGGACCTTAAAAATCGGCCCACAATGTCATATTGGGTAGAACCGCCCTCCATCTCTTGTGAGCCGTCCCTTCCACATATCACCAAATGATGTAGTTCCTGACTCCGTAAGGAGTCAGCATGGCTAGGAGCAACTAGAGGGAGGCCAGATTCTACTATCTATAAGAGTCCCTGCCTATCGAGAAGAATTGCCTCTAGATGGAGAAATTGTTGGAGCAAGAAAGGACGAAACCCATCAAAGACCTTCAGGAGATACCGATCAACCAAGAAGGGTTGAAGAAGTTCAAGATTGGATCTACCCTCGTCGAGCCTCAACAAGGCGAGATGATTGTGATCCTATTGGTGAATACTAACGTGTTCGCTAGGGAACTAGAAGATATGACCGGTTTCTGATGCGACAAAATTATGTACCAAAATTGCAAGTACACAATTAATCAAATTATAGTATAAAAAAATATCGATCCCACGATGAAGGTGATTTTAAGAGATTATTAGAATTGGTTCTTATATTATGTGCATGACAAAATAGGATTAAAGAATAAGTGTGAGAGTTATGATGAGTGAGAGTGATTATTGTGAATATATGCAGTGAGAGTTATGATGAGTGAGAGTGATTATTGTGAATATATGCAAGTAACAATAAATTGAATTTTAGAGAAGAGAAGAAAGAATCAAAGAATAAAATAAATTGAATTTTAGAGAAGAGAAGAAAGAATCAAAGAATAAAATAAAAAGCAAGAATAAAAAGAGATAAAAACAAGAAAATAAAAGATGGAGGATTCAATTAAAGATATGAGAAATCTAGAATTGAATCCACTAGCTAATTTCAATTACAAAATAAAAACTATTCTCTTTTTATCATATTTTACTTTAGATTTATTAAGCATAGACTATCAAACCATTTAAGGAAAGCATAACCTATCAAATTATCATCTAAGTCATGATAGAACAACAACAAGATAGTAATTCTAGAATTTATAAGCATAACCTATCAAACCATTTTAGATAAGTATAGATTATCAAATTCTTCTTCTACCAATTAGTTTTCTAGTTGATTATCCTAAACATGAATCTTTTAAATGAAAGAGAATAATTCATACAATATAAAGGAAATTAGATTAGTTTTATATAATTCTAAGATTCCTATAAAAATTAATTTCACATCTTAAGAAATAAAAGCAAGAAGAAAAAAACTATTACAAAAATAAAAAGAAAAGAAAAATCTAAACTATGAACAAAAAATAAATCTAACAACAAAGAATTAAAATCTAAAATACAAAATAAATTACAAAAATTAAATGCATGAAAATAAATCTACTCTACAAATTAAAGTGTAAAAAGAAATAAAAAGAGAAGAAAATAAATCTACACTACAAGCATGAATGTAAATCTAACTAATAAACAATAATAAAGAAATTACTAAAAAGAAATAAAAGAAGAAAATAAAAGAAATGAAAACCTTCAGATTGCTCTTCATCTCTATCCTCATCATTCAACAAAGAGGAGAAAAGAAAATTTTAAAGTGGAGAAAAATTCATTTATTAATTGTAACAAAAGATACAAATTTGGAAGGTCTTCTCAATTAAGAGTAACCCTCCTCTCCAAATAGAGTTAATAAAACTTTTTACACCCCTAACCCCTCACTCTCTACCCCTATTTATAGTAAACATCGGTGAATAAGAGCCATTGGATTCAAATCTTATCCAAAACTAACAAATTTCAGCATTTGATCTGTAACCGAATACCATAACTATCGATAAGGGCATCGATAAGCATATCGATGCGGGCATCGATAGGCGCATCGATAGGATTATCGATGTGCCCATCGATGTGCTTATCGATGGCTGCTTCTCTCCTTTTTCAGCCTGCAGCTTCTTCTTTTGTTTGGCTTTTGGGCTTGGGCCTTTGGTATTTTGAGCTTTAATTCTTCTTTTTAGCTTGGGCTTTTGGATAATTTGGTAATGGATTTTCCAATAGGCTTCTTTGCTTCATTTCTTCATTAAATCAAGGACTTTTGATGACAGATGGCATTTTTGGAATTTATTCTTCATTAACCTGCATTTAAAGATAAAAACAATTATTAGTTATATATTTATTCATATAAAATAGATAATAAGGATATAAAATTGTAATAAAATATGATTATCAAATACCACCATACCTAAACTTTTGCTAGTCCTCTAGCAAAGAAAATAAAAAATCCTAACTTACTTTCGCAGGAATTGCGGTTGTATTTAGCGCATACAACAAGCCTTTAAACCCCTAGGTTACCCTAGTGGATGAGTTGTAGTCTCATGAGGGTTTGTGGTAAATATACCCATAAAATTTGGTCAACTTGTCAAGTTAAATAAGTCAGTAAATAACTAATTTTCTTTAATATATTTAGACATTCTAATTGAAGCTAGTTAATAATCAAGAAAATATTTTTATATATAACTCCAATGTAAATCTCTTAGAAAATCTTTTTCATTATAGCAATACAAAACCAAGTGAAATCTTAGAGATTTAATTTAAAAGTTTTGAAAAGAACATGCTAACTCTTTGTTTTAAATAACTTTCAAGTCTCTTGATCAAAAATTGTTTATCAAGACCATATATACAAAATAACAATATATATAAAAAAATGGTTAGTGTTATATATGTATATATATTTTTTATTCACTCTCTAATTCTTGGTGATTGTTTTCTATTTTAACGGGCTTTCTAAGTGACCATTTAACGAGTTTTGGGCCAATAAATCCCAACCCAATTGGGCTTAGGTCATTAAGTATAGAGATACTCCTTGGGCTTAATTACTCAGTCAACTTAGGCTTTATAAGATAGAATCACCTTGAATTTAAGATTTTTTTTGTGCTCATTTTTTGCACTCTAGTTTAATAAGTTAGTTTTTTTAATATATATATGTGTGTAAGTATATATAGTCTGAAAAAAATGTGTAAATCAAGATAACTTTAAAAAAATATTTTAAACTCTAAGTTAAATATGCAAAAATTTGATTATTTTTAATTAAAAGTCTAAGATAAGACTTAAGTAAAGTATACTAGTTGAAAAATTATTTCTTAAGAACTTTATTTGGAGTTATCATAAAAGGTGAACTTGAATATGTCACTAACTAAGAATTAGAAAATTTAAAATCTATCAATTTGATCAATTATTACTTAACTCTATTAATTTGGCAATAATGATAATGATCTGTAATTACTGTTAGTATGAGGATGAAGAAATAAAAGAGAAATTGTAAAAAAAATTATATTTTTTGTCATTTTTTTATTATTGTTTTTTTTATTTTAAATTTTTTATAGATAATGAGGTTTATGAAGAACCAACACCTCTTCCTCTCCGAGCGTAGAAAATTCTAAAAATGGCTTTAGACGTTGACCATTAATTTTGAAAATATTACTATTTTTAGGATTTTCTATCTCGACAGTCCCATTTGAGAAAACTTGTTTTACAATAAATGGACCTGTCCATCTTGATCTCAATTTTCTAGGAAAAGATGTAATTTTGTATTGTACAATAAAACTTTCTGTCCTGGAGAGAATTTTTTTCGTAAAATTGATTTGTCATGAAAAATCTTGGTTTTCTATTTGTAAATTTTTGAGTTTATATATGCATCATTTCGAATTTCTTCCAACTCATTTATTTGGAGCAAACTGTTCTTACTTGCCGAGTCTGAGTTAAAATTCAACTGTTTTATCGTCCACATTGCTCGATGCTCCAACTCCACTGGTAGGTGACAAGCTTTCCCAAACACCAGTCTGTATGGTGACATCCCTAAATTGGCCTTAAAAGCTATTCTATATGCCCAAAGAGCTTCACATAATTTTACAGACCAATCTTTTTATCTTATGATTAACTATTTTTTCTAAGATTTGTTTGATCTGCCTGTTTGTGACATCTACTTGTCCACTGGTTTGGGGGTAATAAGGAGTTAACAATTTGTGTGAGATTGAATATTTCCTCATCAAAGCCTCAAAAGAACGGTTACAGAAATGTGTACCATTATCACTGATGATCCTCGGAGTACTCCAAACCATGCAAAAATGTTCTCTCTCAAAAACTTGACAACGACCTTGTTGTCATTAGTTTTGCAAGCTACCGCCTCAACCCATTTTGACATGTATTCAATGGCTACTAGAGTGTAAACATTTCCAAAGGAATTTGGAAATGGTCCTATGAAATCGATACCCCACAAATCAAAGAGTTCAACAGATAAGATGGGTTGTAAGGGCATCATATTTCTTCTAGTGACTTTCCCTAAAAGCTGACAGCGGTTACAAGTTTTGCAAAACTCATATGAATCCTTGAAAAGAGTGGGCCAATATAGCCCACATTGAAGAATTTTTTTGGCTATTTTTTTGGGCCAAAGTGGCCCCCACATGCTTGCTCATGACAAAAACAAAGAACACTCCTAGTTTTTTCAGTGGGAACACACCTCTTAAAGATCTGATCAGGACAGTATTTGAACAGATATGGATCATCCCAGTAAAAGTATTTTACTTGAGAGAGAAAACGGGATCTATCTTGTTTGGACCAATGAGAAGGGATCTGGTTCATGACTATGTAGTTCACAATGTCGGCAAACCATGGAACAAATTGGATTTCTAGGAGTTGTTCATTTGAAAAATGTTCGTTGATCGGGACGGTTGATGTTGGTGCATTTGGGAGTCAAGGGAGGTGATCTGCTACGGGGTTCTCTATTCCCCTTCTGTCAAGAATTTGAATGTCCAACTCTTGAAGTAGGAGAATCCATCTAATGAGCCGTGCATTAGCATCTTTTTTGGTCAAAAGATACTTTAGTGCGGCATGATCTGTGAAAACATATGTTAATGAACCAATGAGGTAGGACCTGAATTTTTCTAAAGCAAAGACTACAGCTAAAAACTTTTTTTCCGTGATAGAGTAATTTTGCTGGGCATCGTTCATTGTCCTACTGGCATAGTAGATCACATGCGATTTTCCATCAAACCGTTGTTCTAAAACAGCACCAATCGTAGAACCAGATGCATCACACATCAGTTCGAAGGGTAAGGTCCAGTCCGGTGCATGAATGATAGAAGCTGTGGTTAGCTCCTTTTTCAGATATTCAAAAGTTTTGAGGCAGTCAGGAGAGAAGAAAAATAATGTATCCTTTGCTAAGAGATTGGTCAAGGGTCTAGCAATTTTGTTGAAATCCGTGATGAAACGTCGGTAAAAACCAACATGACCAAGAAACGATCTGACATCTTTGACTGTTTTAGGAGGAGGGAGATTGGAAATGAGATCTACCTTAGCTTTGTCCACTTTGATTCCCCCATTGGAAATTACATGTCCTAAGATAATGCCTTATTTGACCATGAAATGACATTTCTCCTAATTGAGAGTCAGATTATTCTCCCTACACCGTTCTAGGACCAATTTAAGATGATGCAAACATTAGGAAAATGTGTCACCAAAAATGGAAAAGTTGTCCATGAAAATTTCGAGAAATCGCTCTATCATGTTGGAAAAAATACTGATCATGCAACGTTGGAATATGGCCGGTGCGATGCACAGGCCTAAAGGCATGCGTCGGTATGCGAATATTCCATACGGGCAAGTGAAGGTGGTTTTCTCTTGATCTTTGGGAGCGATAGGGATTTGATTGTAAACTGAATATCCATCCAAGAAATAATAGAACTCATGTCCTGCTAAATGCTCTAACATTTGGTCAATAAAAGGAAGAGGGAAGTGATCTTTCCGAGTGGCTAAGTTGAGTTTTCGGTAGTCAATACAAACTCGCCATCCAGTTTGGATCCGAGTGGGAATCAGCTCATTAGCCTCGTTTTGGATCATGGTGATCTCAGATTTCTTTGGAACAACTTGGAACGGACTCACCCATGAACTATCAGAAATGGGATAAATGATCCCATGATCAAGACATTTCAAAATGTCTTTCCTAACAGCTTCTTTCATCACTGGGTTTAACCTACATTGAGGATCTCTAGTAGGTTTGGCATCATCTATCAAATGGATTCGGTGTTGAACAATGGTTGGACTAATCCCTTTGATATCAGCCATGGTCCATCCAATGGCTTTCCTATTCTCTCTTAAAACATCTAAAAGAGCTTCCTTTTGACCGGTAGTCAAATCAGAAGAAATGATAACTGGTAAAGACTCATTCTCCCCTAAGTAGGCATACTCTATATTTTCAGGTAGAGGTTTGAGCTCTAACTTAGGGGGTTCCTCCACAGATGGGCGAAGTTAGATCTGGGGTTCTATCTCTGAAGGTTCTCGTTGCTACCTAGCAGCAGAAACATGATTGACAAGCGGATCTAACTCTAGTTCGTCATCAGAAGACTCCACAAACATTAAGTCAGATGCACTTGAATTTGACTCACACTCTCCCTCTTGTTGTTCACTGGATAATCCCTGAATAAAATTCACTTCCATGGGTTGATCAAATGGATCACTAGGCTGCCTTCCTAGGTTGAAGATATTGAGGTCAACAGTCATATTCCCAAAAGATAGTTTCATCTGACCCTTCCTACAATTGATCAAAGCATTTGAGGTGGCTAAAAATGGTCTTTCTAGAATGACCGGGATTTGACTTTTGAGATTGGAAACGGGTTGCGTTTCCAAGACAATAAAATCAACAGGAAAAATGAACTCTCCAACCTTGATCAGAACATCCTTCTACCTCTCCTTTGGGAATTTGCACGGATCTATCAGCTAATTATAGAGTGCATCTTGTCGATTTAAGTTCTCCTACACCTAGCTGTTGATAGACTGAATAAGGAAGGAGGTTGACACTGGCTCCCAAGTCTAGAAGTGCCTTATCAATGTGAGTGTTACTTATGACGCATGGAATTATGGGACAACCAGGGTCCTTATATTTTAACGGCATGGGTTTTGAAAAAATTTCACTGAGGTTGGCAGCTAAGAAGACTTTCTTGGGGACATTGGTGGTTCTTTTCTTAGTGTATAAGTCCTTCAAGAACTTTGCATAAGAGGGGATTTGTTCGATTGTATCCAAGAGAGAAATGTTAATCTTGACCTGTTTAAATGTTTCTAGGATTTTCTCAACCTGCGGGGAGTTTTTCCAAGGTTTGAGTCTATCTGGAAAGGGGACAACGGGCCTATACCTATCTAGATCAGGCTTAATCTCATGTTCAGCATTTTGGTCATCGGAAGGAATGTGTTGGATGGGATAAGACGTTTGATCCGGTGGCATTCTAACTTGGTTGTCTATCTGTTTTCCTAATCTCAAAGTGTGAACTGTATTCACATAGGCTGGTTGGGATGAATTGGATCCATTGTCTTGAGGTTTGTAACTGGGTGACTTGGGAATTTTCCTTTCTCTCTTTCGCTCATGACAGTGGCTAGTTGCCCAAGTTGGGTTTCTAACCGGGCTATGGCTTGAGTGTTCGAGTTGAGCACTTGGCCGGTTGTTTGCATGAAAGCATTTTGAGTGGTGGATGACTGGGTCAACATATTGGTAGTTTGTGTAGAAGCTTTGATCATAGCTTCTAAACCTTTTTCTAAGACACTCAAACGTTTGTCATGATCAGAATTTGAAGGATTTGTAGGCTGGTGAGGATAAGGATGTTATGCTGGAAAAACTGGGTTAGCTTGTTTAAAATTGTTTGGTGCGTTGAATGGAAGTGTATTTCCCCTAGGGAATTGTGGGTTCAACGCGGGAATGAAATTTTGATTTTTAGGAGAATTTCGTTGGTTCCAAGCAATGTTGGGATGATTTCTCCAACCTGGATTGTAAGTTGAAGAAAATGGTTCATTTCTAGGATGCTAGAATGCAGCGTTCATATGTTCTAATGCATTGTTGTTTCCTAGGAGAGGATATTCCTCTGAAACGTGGGTAGGAGACTGACAGTTATGACAACACGGGGTAGAAACATGATTGATTTGAGCTAGAGCTCGTTCCTTAACTTCTAAGGCTTCTAACCTCCGCAAAATTGTTGTCATCTTTGCTTCAGAAGCAATGTTTGACTCCAAGGAAAGACCACTAGACTTATATTGGGGAACTAATAAAACCCTGTCATCACAGTGTTCTCATTGCATTGTTTTCTCGGATAGACTCTCTAGAAATTCCTAAGCTTCGTCTGCGTTTTTCCTCATAAAATGTAAAACCCTGATAATTTATGAATAATATAATTAATGTGTGATAAATTATGATATGTGGATATTTAGTATGATAAATATCATTTAATGGTATATGAGTATAATACCATGTGTTTTGAGTATGAACGAGTTCATACATGAGAGAGAAAAGAGTTAAAACATGCACGAATGGCCAAACATATGGAAACTGGAAATGTCCGGTCCGGTCGACCGTCACGGTCGACCGCAGCCCGGTCGATCGCCACGGTCGACTGTGATACCCACATATGGCTTTTCTCCTGTTTTGAGTTGGTTTCAGATTTCTAAACCCATATTCATTTTACCTGATATATATATGAGTTTTTCAAGTTTTTCTCAGTTTTCCTAAGAACCCTAACAACCACCAAACCCTAGTTTGATTTCTTGGAGAAGATTGAAGGCTTTCAAGTGGATTTTCGGGTGGTTCTTGCCTTTTGGAGTGGAGATCTTTTTTAACCTTGCTTTTAACATGTTTTCCTACAACCCCAGGCGAGTATCATCTCTGCTAATCCCCCTCCTAGTTTTCAAAACATTTTTAAAGAGTTTTAAACATATTTTGTAGAGCCTAAATGACTAGTTTATGAATAAAGTCAACTTTTTTTGTATTATATGTAAAGAGACAAGGTCTTTCAATGCTAAAAAGGTTGAGAACGATTTTTATAGAAGTATTCAAGACCTGAAGATAATTTTAAAACATGGTTAATGTAAAGATTTAATTACTCAGTCAACTTAGGCTTTATAAGATAGAATCACCTTGAATTTAAGATTTTTTTTGTGCTCATTTTTTTCACTCTAGTTTAATAAGTTAGTTTTTTTTAATATATATATGTGTGTAAGTATATATAGTCTGAAAAAATGTGTAAATCAAGATAACTTTAAAAAAATATTTTAAACTCTAAGTTAAATATGCAAAAATTTTATTATTTTTAATTAAAAGTCTAAGATAAGACTTAAGTAAAGTATACTAGTTGAAAAATTATTTCTTAAGAATTTTATTTGGAATTATCATAAAAGGTGAACTTGAGTATATCACTAACTAGGAATTAGAAAATTTTAAAATCTATAAATTAGATCAATTATTACTTAACTCTATTAATTTGGCAAGTGACAATATTTTTATAATTTTTTAATAATATTATTATTTTTTAAACAAAAATTATGTCAAAAATACAACAAAAGGGTAAAATAAAGAGGAAAATATGTACTTCCCACCCCCACACCTAAATTTTGCATTGTCCTTAATACAAATTTGCTGATGCACAAAGTAAAACAGATAATAATTGAAGAACTTATATTTGTTCGGTCGACCTAGAACAATAATGATAATGATCTGTAATTACTGTTAGTATGAGGATGAAGAAATAAAAGAGAAATTGTAAAAAAAAATTATATTTTTTGTTATTTTTTTATTATTGTTTTTTTTATTTTAAATTTTTTTATAGATAATGAGGTTCATGAAGAACCAACACCTCTTCCTCTCCGAGCGTAGAAAATTCTAAAAATGGCTTTAGACGTTGACCATTAATTTTGAAAATGTTACTATTTTTAGGATTTTCTATCTCGACAGTCCCATGTGAGAAAACTTGTTTTACAATAAATGGACCTGTCCATCTTGATCTCAATTTTCTAGGAAAAGATGTAATTGAGAAAACTTGTTTTACAATAAATGGACCTGTCCATCTTGATCTCAATTTTCTAGGAAAAGATGTAATTTTGTATTGTACAATAAAACTTTCTGTCCTGGAGAGAATTTTTTTCGTAAAATTGATTTGTCATGAAAAATCTTGGTTTTCTATTTGTAAATTTTTGAGTTTATATATGCATCATTTCGAATTTCTTCCAACTCATTTATTTGGAGCAAACTGTTCTTACTTGCCGAGTCTGAGTTAAAATTCAGCTGTTTTATCGCCCACAGTGCTCGATGCTCCAACTCCACTGGTAGGTGACAAGCTTTCCCAAATACCAGTCTGTATGGTGACATCCCTAAATTGGCCTTAAAAGCTATTCTATATGCCCAAAGAGCTTCACATAATTTTACAGACCAATCTTTTCTGTTATGATTAACTATTTTTTCTAAGATTTGTTTGATCTGCCTGTTTGTGACATCTACTTGTCCACTGGTTTGGGGGTAATAAGGAGTTAACAATTTGTGTGAGATTGAATATTTCCTCATCAAAGCCTCAAAAGAACGGTTACAGAAATATGTACCATTACCGTTATCACTGATGATCGCTCGAGGTACTCCAAACAAGGCAAAAATGTTCTCTCTCAAAAACTTGACAACGACCTTGTTGTCATTAGTTTTGCAAGCTACCGCCTTAACCCATTTTGACATGTATTCAATGGCTACTAGAGTGTAAACATTTCCAAAGGAATTTGGAAATGGTCCTATGAAATCGATACCCCACAAATCAAAGAGTTCAACAGATAAGATGGGTTGTAAGGGCATCATATTTCTTCTAGTGACTTTCCCTAAAAGCTGACAGCGGTTACAAGTTTTGCAAAACTCATATGAATCATTGAAAAGAGTGGGCCAATATAGCCCACATTGAAGAATTTTTTTGGCTATTTTTTTTTGGGCCAAAGTGGCCCCCACATGCTTGCTCATGACAAAAACAAAGAACACTCCTAGTTTTTTCAGTGGGAACACACCTCTTAAAGATCTGATCAGGACAGTATTTGAACAGATATGGATCATCCCAGTAAAAGTATTTTACTTGAGAGAGAAAACGAGATCTATCTTGTTTGGACCAATGAGAAGGGATCTGGTTCATGACTATGTAGTTCACAATGTCGGCAAACCATGGAACAAATTGGATTTCTAGGAGTTCTTCATTTGAAAAATGTTCGTTGATTGGGACGGTTGATGTTGGTGCATTTGTGAGTCAAGGGAGGTGATCTGCTACGGGGTTCTCTATTCCCCTTCTGTCAAGAATTTGAATGTCAAACTCTTGAAGTAGGAGAATCCATCTAATGAGCCGTGCATTAGCATCTTTTTTGGTCAAAAGATACTTTAGTGCGGCATGATCTGTGAAAAATTGGTTAATGAACCAATGAGGTAGGACCTGAATTTTTCTAAGGCAAAGACTACAGCTAAAAACTTTTTTTCCGTGATAGAGTAATTTTGCTGGGCATCGTTCATAGTCCTACTGGCATAGTAGATCACATGCGATTTTCCATCAAACCGTTGTTCTAAAACAGCACCAATCGTAGAATCAGATGCATCACACATCAGTTCGAAGGGTAAGGTCCAGTCCGGTGCATGAATGATAGAAGCTGTGGTTAGCTCCTTTTTCAGATATTCAAAAGTTTTGAGGCAGTCAGGAGAGAAGAAAAATAATGTATCCTTGGCTAAGAGATTGGTCAAGGGTCTAGCAATTTTGCTGAAATCCGTGATGAAACGTCGGTAAAAACCAACATGACCAAGAAACGATCTGACATCTTTGACTGTTTTAGGAGGAGGGAGATTGGAAATGAGATCTACCTTAGCTTTGTCCACTTTAATTCCCCCATTGGAAATTACATGTCCTAAGATAATGCCTTATTTGACCATGAAATGACATTTCTCCTAATTGAGAGTCAGATTATTCTCCCTACATCGTTCTAGGACCAATTTAAGATGATGCAAACATTAGGAAAATGTGTCACCAAAAATGGAAAAGTTGTCTATGAAAATTTCGAGAAATCGCTCTATCATGTTGGAAAAAATACTGATCATGCAACGTTGGAATATGGCCGGTGCGTTGTACAGGCCAAAAGGCATGCGTCGGTATGCGAATATTCCATACGGGCAAGTGAAGGTGGTTTTCTCCTGATCTTCGGGAGCGATAGGGATTTGATTGTAAACTGAATATCCATCCAGGAAATAATAGAACTCATGTCCTGCTAAATGCTCTAACATTTGGTCAATGAAAGGAAGAGGGAAGTGATCTTTCCGAGTGGCTAAGTTGAGTTTTCGGTAGTCAATACAAACTCGCCATCTAGTTTGGATCCGAGTGGGAATCAGCTCATTAGCCTCGTTTTGGATCATGGTGATCTCAGATTTCTTTGGAACAACTTGGAACAAACTCACCCATGAACTATCAGAAATGGGATAAATGATCCCATGATCAAGACATTTCAAAATGTCTTTCCTAACAGCTTCTTTCATCACTGGGTTTAACCTACGTTGAGGATCTCTAGTAGGTTTGGCATCATCTATCAAATTGATTCGGTGTTGAACAATGGTTGGACTAATCCCTTTGATATCAGCCATGGTCCATCCAATGGCTCTCCTATTCTCTCTTAAAACATCTAAAAGAGCTTCCTTTTGACCGGTAGTCAAATCAGAAGAAATGATAACTGGTAAAGACTCATTCTCCCCTAAGTAGGCATACTCTATATTTTCAGGTAGAGGTTTGAGCTCTAACTTAGGGGGTTCCTCCACAGATGGGCGAAGTTGGATCTGGGGTTCTATCTCTGAAGGTTCTCGTTGCTACCTAGCAGCAGAAACATGATTGACAAGCGGGTCTAACTCTAGTTCGTCATCAGAAGACTCCACAAACATTAAGTCAGATGCACTTGAATCTGACTCACACTCTCCCTCTTGTTGTTCACTGGATAATCCCTGAATAAAATTCACTTCCATGGGTTGATCAAATGGATCACTAGGCTGCCTTCCTAGGTTGAAGATATTGAGGTCAACAGTCATATTCCCAAAAGATAGTTTCATCTGACCCTTCCTACAATTGATCAAAGCATTTGAGGTGGCTAAAAATGGTCTTTCTAGAATGACTGGGATTTGACTTTTGAGATTGGAAACGGGTTGAGTTTCCAAGACAATAAAATCAACAGGAAAAATGAACTCTCCAACCTTGATCAGAATATCCTCTACCTCACCTTTGGGAATTTGCACGGATCTATCAGCTAATTGTAGAGTGCATCTTGTCGATTTAAGTTCTCCTACACCTAGCTGTTGATAGACTGAATAAGGAAGGAGGTTGACACTGGCTCCCAAGTCTAGAAGTGCCTTATCAATGTGAGTGTTACTTATGACGCATGGAATTATGGGACAACCAGGGTCCTTATATTTTAACGGCATGAGTTTCGAAAAAATTTCACTGAGGTTGGCAGCTAAGAAGACTTTCTTAGGGACATTGGTGGTTCTTTTCTTAGTGCATAAGTCCTTCAAGAACTTTGCATAAGAAGGAATTTATTCGATTGCATCTAGGAGAGGGATGTTGATCTTGACCTGTTTAAACGTTTCTAGGATTTTCTCAACCTACGGGGAGTTTTTCCTAGGTTTGAGTCTATCTGGAAAGGGGGCAACGGGCCTATACCTATCTAGATCAGGCTCAACGGCTAATTGCCCAAGTTGGGTTTCTAACCGGGCTATGGCTTGAGTGTTCGAGTTGAGCACTTGGCCGGTTGTTTGCTTGAAAGCATTTTGAGTGGTGGATGACTGGGTCAACATATTGGTAGTTTGTGTAGAAGCTTTGATCATAGCTTCTAAACCTTTTTCTAAGACACTCAAACGTTTGTCATGATCAGAATTTGAAGGATTTGTAGGCTGGTGAGGATAAGGATGTTAGGCTGGAAAAACTGGGTTAGCTTGTTTAAAATTGTTTGGTGCGTTGAATGGAAGTGTATTTCCCCTAGGGAATTGTGGGTTCAACGCGGGAATGAACTTTTGATTTTCAGGAGAATTTTCTTGGTTCCAAGCAATGTTGGGATGATTTCTCCAACCTGGATTGTAAGTTGAAGAAAATGGTTCATTTCTAGGATGCTAGAATGCAACGTTCATATGTTCTAATGCATTGTTGTTTCCTAGGAGAGGACATTCCTCTGAAACGTGGGTAGGAGACATACAGTTCTGACAACACAGGGTAGAAACATGATTGATTTGAGCTAGAGCTCGTTCCTTAACTTCTAAGGCTTCTAACCTCCGCAAAATTGTTGCCATCTTTGCTTCAGAAGCAATGTTTGACTCCAAGGAAAGACCACTAGACTTATATTGGGGAACTAATAAAACCCTGTCATCACAGTGTTCTCATTGTATTGTTTTCTCGGATAGACTCTCTAGAAATTCCTAAGCTTCGTCGGTGTTTTTCCTCATAAAATGTAAAACCCTGATAATTTATGAATAATATAATTAATGTGTGATAAATTATGATATGTGGATATTTAGTATGATAAATATCATTTAATGGTATATGAGTATAATATCATGTGTTTTGAGTATGAACGAGTTCATACATGAGAGAGAAAAGAGTTAAAACATGCACGAATGGCCAAACATATGGAAACTGGAAATGTCCGGTCCGGTCGACCGTCACGGTCGACCGCAGCCCGGTCGATCGCCACGGTCGACTGTGATACCCACAGATGGCTTTCCTCCTGTTTTGAGTTGGTTTCTGATTTCTAAACCCATATTCATTTTCCCTGATATATATATATGAGTTTTTCAAGTTTTTCTCAGTTTTCCTAAGAACCCTAACAACCACCAAACCCTAGTTTGATTTCTTGGAGAAGATTGAAGGCTTTCAAGTGGATTTTCGGGTGGTTCTTGCCTTTTGGAGTGGAGATCTTTTTTAACCTTGCTTTTAACATGTTTTCCTACAACCCCAGGCGAGTATCATCTCTGCTAATCCCCCTCCTAGTTTTCAAAACATTTTTAAAGAGTTTTAAACATATTTTGTAGAGCCTAAATGACTAGTTTATGAATAAAATCAACTTTTTTTGTATTATATGTAAAGAGACAAGGTCTTTCTATGCTAAAAAGGTTGAGAACGATTTTTATAGAAGTATTCAAGACCTGAAGATAATTTTAAAACGTGGTTAATGTAAAGAAAGAAGTTTGATTCGTTGTTTTGAGCTTTTATGCATGTTTTTAGGGTTTTGAATACAAATCTAATGCATAGAATCATGTTTATAATTGTTGATTTTTTTTCAGATGTTCATATCTGCTGTGACATGTTTGCATACAAGTTTCATGAAGATTTAATCATGTTTGAATCATAAAAACACGATGTGAACACGACATACACAAAAAATTAAGAATCTGGAATCAGGGTTCACGGTCGACCGCGTGCAGGACAGAGACCTAGGTAGTCTCTGGAGCCCGTCACGATCGACCGCCACGGTCGACCGCCAGTTAGTTTTTGGATGTGCATGTTTATAAGGGTTGGAATTGGTTGTCGAATGGATTTCTCGACCTTATGATGATAGACTATGATATTAGTGATTGTTAAACACCTGGGATGATGGTGAACTTCAGATGTGGTCACGCACATCGAGATTTGTGCATGTATGCTAGATTGTGTTAGATTGACATACTTTCGACATGAGTTAATTTAATAAACACATATGAATAATGTTGTTCTATACGTATCCGGAAATAGAAAGATGAAACCTATTTGCCGCAGAACGATTGAGTAAGAGTATTACAAAAGTATCGTTATTACACGTATCCGGAATAGGGAGATAATAAAACCTATTGCCACAGAGCGATTTAGTAAGAGCATTACGAGAGTATCGCTATAGCACAAGATGATGCACACATAGATAATTGATCAGTTGTAAGCTTTACTTTCATGATAGATTGCCCGCGAGTAGAGTATTTCCTTTGAGATTTTGATACACCCGTTATGATCGGCAGATATTTTTGTTTTAGTAATTGTTGATATCCTCTTATGTTAGAGTATATAACTCGGACGTAGTTCGAGATAAGATGATTATTCTTTATGTTGGAGATTGGGGTATTTATCATTTATTATTTGTTTTTCATTCATAGAGAGTTATATGAATGATTTGATATATGCATGTACTGACTCTATTTTCTATATACTCCTACCCCTTTCCCTGGCGAGAGGTAGTGATGATCTCGCTAGCGCTTTGATGCTCATTGTTTTCCCCCCTTTTCAGGCAACGAGTCTGGCGCACGGAGAGTCACAGGTTGATGGGACATCTTAGTTTTCCGTTTAGCTATTTATTATATTTTGTAGTTAATTTAGAACTCCACATGTAGTTGATTATTTTTAGACTCTAGATTGGTATTTTATTTCATAGAGTGAGAGCTATTGTGAGACTTTGTTTGTTTTACTCATTGTATTTGAGATTTAGTTCATACTCAGAGATATATCTATTTCATTCCAGTTGGGCTCATTATTAATATTTCTTATGCTTTTTCTATGTATATTCGGTGTTGTTCTATTTCTAGTTTTGTCTGTCTGTACCTTCATCTATTTATTGTTTCCACTAGAGAGATAACGATTGTGATGGTGAAACATGTCGTAGCATGATGTTTGGTGCTTGGCAGGTTTGACAATACGGGTTTTACCTGGGACTGTAGCCTTGTGTGAACCCTGGGGTGTCACATAAAATCTCCCTGACACATTGATTCTAAAGATATTTTTGAAGAATAGTCCAATCCTTCATATATGACTTGGCATAATCGCCATTTCTCTAGACTATAATGAGAACATTAGATTAGAAGATCTTTGAATCGGTAAAAATATTTTCAGAATGACTCTCCTGGGATAATTTGAAAGTTTTGAATGTTGTTACTAAGCTTTATCGTTTTATGAATAGGGAAAATTTTCTTAAGAAAAACGGTGACAAATTCATCCCAAGTGGAGATGGAATTTGTCGGTAAGCTGTACAGCTATTTTTTAGCTTTATCCTTAAGAGAAAATAGAATAAATCTAAGCTTAATCGCATCTTCGGTTAATTCTCTCATTTTAATCATAATACATACTTCCTCAAATTTCGAGATAAAAATATATGCATCTTCTATTTTATTTTCAAGGAATTTGGGAAGCATATTTATGTAATACGGTCTAAGCTCGAAATTTGCTCCATTTGCTTCGGGGAGCCTTATGCAAGATAGAATTGTATTTCTGATGGGGTAACACATATCCTGGAGAACGTGTTGATTTGTCATTTCTTGGATTGGTTCAACACGGATTAAACGATGAGAATTATCCCTAACCCAAGTTTGCATACACCAAAACAACTTTTTTTTAAGGAAAGAAAGAAAATTAGTATTTTTATGAGAAGAAAAAGATAAAAAAAATCCTAACTAAAACAAATCAAAGCAATCACTTTTCAATCACTCTAATTATAGGGTTTAGCTTAACTCAACTAGACTAGCTCCTAACCAAAAACTCCTAAAGTAAAAAGATTAAAGTTTAATCCAGGTAGTTAGCCAGGTAAGGATAGTACTAGAGGGTGATCAGAGATCAATTAAGTACCTCGTTCCTTACGGAGCGCTTTACGCAACCCCTAAACCTTGCCTTAGACACCAACTAATCTGAGAAAACTTGAACCGGTTCACTTAAGGATTTTTTGTTCCTTATTGAGCTCGAATCCTTAAGGGGCAACGTCTATTGAGTTTTAGGAGACTTGGGTTTGTGAAGTGAGGAATTAGTGATTTATGGGCTAAGGAAATGGTAATAAAATCCCTTACCATATCTTGATTATGGGGTTTTGCCCTTAAGAATATTTTAAGTATGTGCCAAATCAAGTGCTACATTCACTTTAGTGAATTCCTACTAACTATATGAAATGCAATACTAGAAATTAAAAGCGACTAAAAAGGATGGAAAAAATCTTTTTTTTAATTATGGTCAACAACAATCAAATGTGAGAAGAGAGCTCTTGTTTGAATTTATTATCTTGTTAGTTAATGTCCAAGTGAAAGGTAAATTTTATTATGGTCAACAAAAATAAAATCTTTTTTTAATCCTAATTGTCGCTAATTGTGAAGCTAACTAAAAAATGTGGAATTGAAAGCGCTAGAAAGAAGAGTTACCTAAAAGCAATTCTCCAAGTTCTTGATCTTCAATCCAAGATTTTCAAGCTCCAAGCGGTTCCTTCACAAGAAAACACAAAAATTAAAGAACCAAAATAATAAAATCTTATTTAACACCGTTCCCTGGCAACGGCACCAAAAACTTGATGCTTATGTACCAAAATTGTAAGTGCACAATTGATCAAGTTTTAGTATAAAAAGTTATCGATCACACGAGGAAGGTGATTTTAAGAGATTATTAGAATTGGTTCTTATATTGTGTGTGTGACAAAATAAGATTAAAGAATAAGTGTGAGAGTTATGATGAGTGAGAGTGATTGTTGTGAATATATGCAAGTAACAATAAATTAAATTTTAGAGAAGAGAAGAAAAAAATCAAAGAATAAAATAAAATGTAAGAATAAAAAGAGAGAAAAACAAGAAAACAAAAGATGGAGGATTCAATTAAAGATATGAGAAATCTAGAATTGAATACACTAGCTAATTTCAATTACAAAATACAAACTATTCTCTTTTTATCATATTTCGCTTTAGATTTATTAAGCATAGACTATCAAACCATTTAAGGAAAGCATAACCTATCAAATTATCATCTAAGCAAAATTACAATTCATGATAGAACAACAACAAGATAGAATTTTAGAGAAGAGAAGAAAGAATCAAAGAATAAAATAAAATGCAAGAATAAATAGAGAGACACTAGTAGAAAATCGACCAAACTAGACGGAACAATCTAGACGGAAAAAAATTCCGTCTAGTTTGGAGCAAACTAGACGGAAAATTTCCGTCTAGATTGTTCCGTCTAGTTTGGATCAAACTAGACGGAAAATTCCGTCTAGTTTGACAAACGAGACGGAACAGTCAACCTAGACGGAATTGTTGACTAGTCAACCTAGACGGAATTCCGTCTAGGTTGATTCAACCTAGACGGAAATCCGTCTAGGTTGACTAGATCTCAACCTTAGACGGAATCCGTCTAGGATTTAATCAACCTAGATGTAAAATCCGTCTAGGTATGACTAGTCAATCCTAGATAGAAATTCCAGTCTATGTTAACTATCAACCTAGACTCGAAAATATTTGCGTCTAGGTTGAGGGCAACCTGACGGAATAATTTCCGTCTAGAGTTGCCTAGGCGGGCCGCAAGGACTATCGGAAGTTTGCCCAGGGTCGAAGGAGCTGCCACCGGCAGGGCGGCATGCCACCCCCAATCTCTCTCACGGCCGTCGTGTGAGTCCTCTCCAGCCCTCGGCCGAGGAGCCCCTCCCGGAGCCCGCCCCCCCTCCTCCGGCCTGAGCTGCCCCCATCGCCCCACGTCCCCCTTCCCAACTCTCGCGCCCCGTCCCGGGACCCCATCCCCCCTCTTATCGCCGGCGCTCCCATGCCGCCCGCGCACAAGTAAGGAGGGCGTTGGGGGGGAGGCCGGAGGAGGGGGTCGGGGAGGGTCCGGAGGGGAGAGTAAGAGGGTTTGATGCAGAAAATGGGGCCAGGGGGCCGACTCGCGGGCGGAAATGGATGTGTAGAACACCCGCACATAGAACACAACGACCCCTCCTACCTTCGGCCCCAATCGCTCCCCTTCCTCCCTCCATCCCCCCCTCCGGACCTCCCCGCAGCCCCCCTCAGCCGCCCCCCCTGTCCCGACCCCCTCCTTCAGCCCCCCTCCCCGAGCCCTCATCCCCCCTCCTGATCCCCCCTCCTCCTCAGCTCCCCCCTGTGTTCCCCCCTTCGGCCGCCCCCCTCCGGACCCCCCCCCCCCCTCCTCCGCCCACCCCCTTCCGGAGGGAAGCCCATCCCCTCTCCCTTCCTCACCCCTCCATCCCCCCTTCCCACCCGAGTCCCTCAGGCAAGCCCCCCCCTCGCCCTCCCCCTCCAGCAGCCCTCCTCCCCCTCCCCTTCCCATGAGCCCCCGTCCCCCACATCGGCAGCCCCTCCCTTCCCTGGAGCCCCTCATCCCTCCCTCATCGACAGCCCCCTTCCCCCTCGCTCGGCCGCAGCCCCCCCCCTCGCCCCTCCCCCCACTTCCCTGAGCCCCCATCCCTCCCCCCATCGGCACCCTCCCGGCCCCCCTCTCCCCCTCGACAGCCCCCTCCCGACCCCCCCTCCTCCGGAACCTCCCGACCCCCCCTCCTTCGGCGGTGTCCGTTGCGGAAATCAGTTTAAAAGGTATGATTTTTCTACTGAGCTTTAGAAATTTCAATTTTATTATTATTTATTGTTGAATTTGGTTTAAAACCCTAATTATGATAAAAAATAAACGAGTTCAATTCTGAAAACCCTAACTTAACTACATGTTAATTCATTTGAACAACACCAGTAATCATATTTTGTTTAAACACTTATAAACCCTAACTCATTTAAGTTTCATTCGTGCTATAAGTATGTGTGATTATTTAAGTTTGTGATGTGAAAATATGTGAAATAATTTTTTGTAAAAAATAGAGTGATATATAACACATTATAAATTTTTATAATGTGTTATAATCCAATTTAGGTGAATAAAAAAATAACGTTATCCCTAGACTTCCGTCCAATAATTACATCCAATTATTTGGACTTATAATATATGATATACGACTCAGATTTGGGTAGGAGACGAAGTTTTCTCCCAAAAATGAGCGTTTATTTTATATTATAGGAATTAAAAATTGGTACTGAAATTCGTAATTATTGGATCTGTCCTTCTCGGACGGGTTAGGAATATAGTAGTGCATACATCCAACTTTGTATACTTTGTATATTTTCATTCTTGAAAGTTTTGGCAGCACCTATTCGTTGTTCTCCATGTATAATAAGCGTATGTTGTTCTATGTTTCGGGTTATTACTGATACGCATAATAACATCCGCACAGTGTACAGGGAGAACAGCGGGTAGGTGCTGCCGAAATTTTCAAGAAATGAAAATATACAAAGTATATGAAGTTAGATGTAAGCACTACTATATTCTTAATGGATAGAAGCCTTCCTATGACAGCCGCAAGATTAGTGTAATTAGTTTTTACGTATGTTTTATATATATTTTATGTAGATAAATATTCATATTGTTAAATGATATATGAACGTATGTTTGATGTGTGTTGAATGTATAAGAGTAATGGATGTATTAGTAGTTGTGAGACTAATCGTATTTAATATTTATATATAATTTACAGATGAGGATAATTCCTGACAAGTCATGGATAGATATCCCTAGGCATCGTAGATTTCACGACACACGATACAAGGAGGGATGTGAAGCCTTCATGCGTTATGCGGAAATAAATCCGAGAAATTTAAGAAGCGGTGCTATGTACTGTCCTTGTTGTAAGTGTAGGAATTTGAATCTGCTGAATAGAAATGATATACGCATTCACCTAATAAAATCAGGTTTTGAAGAGAAATATAAATACTGGAACTGGCATGGGGAGGGTATCACTGAAGATGATGATCCAAATATGCATGTTGGTACGTCTGGTGGCCAACAAATAGATGACACAGAAACATTGTTGAATGATATTTTTCCTCAACCTACAGAATATGATGTTGATGATAATGTCGAGTATGATATTGGAGACAAAAGTGAAGATGATAACGAAGTTGAAGCCGAAGAGGTAGGAGGTCTCGCGAGTGTCGAAAATATTGATGATATGCATTCCTCCGCAGAAATAAAGCGAATAATGGAGCTACTAGAAGAGAGTGAAAAGGACTTATATGAGGGATGTACCGAGTACTCCAGATTTTCATTTATGCTGAAACTCCTTCATATTAAGACACTTAGCGGAATGTCAGATAATTATTTTGAAATGCTTCTTGATTTGCTTCGGACTGTAATCCCTGGAGGAGAGAATAGCATACCCCAAACAACTTATCAAGTTGAGAAGATTGTCTCCGCTCTGGGCCTTGATTATAGTAAGATTGATGCATGTCCGAATGATTGTATTTTGTACCACAAAGCCAATAAAGACCTTCAAGAGTGTCCGACATGTGGAGTTTCTAGGTGGAAACAGCGCACAAATTCTTCAACAAGGATTACAACGGAGACAGGGATAACACAGAAGAAAATTCCAGTCAAAGTGCTTCGACATTTTCCATTGGCTCCTAGATTGCGAAGATTATACATGAACAAGGAAACGGCAAAGAATATGAGGTGGCATAAGGATGATCGAGTAGACGATGGTAAATTGAGACATCCTGCTGATGCTTTAGCTTGGAAGCATGTTGATAAAATTTATCCTCGTTTTGCCGAAGATTGCAGAAATGTAAGACTGGGTCTATCAAGCGACAGATTCAATCCATTTGGGGTAATGAGCTCTCGCTGGTCTACGTGGCCAGTTGTATTAATGCCATATAATTTACCTCCATTGCTTTGTATGAAACAGTCGTTTATGATACTTTCATTACTGATACCCGGTAAGCATGCTCCGGGAAATGATATTGATGTCTACTTAGAGCCTCTAATTGATGAGCTAAAACAATTATGGTCTGAGGGTATTTTAGCATATGATGCCCATTTAAAAGAGTCGTTTAGATTACGTGCTATTCTACTATGGACGATTAATGATTTTCCAGCTTATGCTAATCTGTCAGGGTACTCTATGAAGAGCAAGTGTGCTTGTCCTATATATGGTCCAAAATTTGAAGCTATTCAATTACCACATAGCTGAAAGAGTTGTTATTGGTTTAATCGAAGGTGGTTGACCTTGAGTCATAAGTACAGAAAATTATCAGCTAAGTTTGATGGTACAGTTGAGAAAAGAATGAAGCCGCGTCAACTGACAGGTACTAAGATCGTCCAATTACTTGAGGGGTTTCCAAAAGTTGTGTTTGGGAAAAAACGCTATTCTAAATTTAACACGCTCGGAGTAAGAGATTACTTAAAGTTAAAAAAGCCATTGAAGCGTAAGCGAAAGGTCCGTAAAATGCAAGTTGAGGACGAAGCCCAAACATTACCTAGAGGATGGACTAAATTTAGTATCTTCTTTCAGCTACCTTACTGGCAGAATCTAAAAATCCGACACAACTTAGATGTTATGCATATTGAGAAAAATATATGTGATAACATAGTATCAACTCTCCTACAAGATGCAAACAAGTCGAAGGATGATCTACGGGGGCGCCAAGATCTGACTGCTTTGAATATCCGAAATGATTTACAAGCTCAAGACGTTGGCCTTAAAAAATTAAAGTTGCCTCCGTCTCGTGTTACAATGTCAAATGAGCAGATGCAACAAGTTTGTGAAATTCTAAAATCGGTAAAGTCGCCGGATGGTTACTCTGCTAACATTTCAAATAATGTCCAGGTGCAAGAGAGAAAACTCTTAGGTCTGAAGACACATGATTATCACGTTCTTCTCCATCAATTGCTCCCTGTTTCAATCCGTAACAATATGGATAAAGAAGCGTCGAAGATTATTATTGAGTATTGTGGATTTTTCAGAAAATTATGCTCTAATGTCATAGATGCAGATGACTTTAAGAAACTTGAAGCCGATGTCCGAGTTACTCTATGCAATATGGAAGTAATATTCCCTCCTTCATTTTTTACAATTATGGTCCATCTTACCCAGCATCTTGCAAGAGAGGCTAGAATCGCCGGTCCTGTTACTTATCATTGGATGTATCCGATTGAAAGGTAATTTACGATTTTTCTTATATTTATTAATTGTATACGCGTTTTTCAAATTACCGTGCTAATAATTAACTTTTATGATTATAAGATACTTGGGCTGCATGAAAAACAATGTTCGCAATCGAGCTCGTCCCGAGGGCTCGATAGCTGAAGGATACGTGGCTAACGAATGCTTTGTGTTTGCATCACGTTACATGCGTAAGAAGAAAACCACATCTCAAACACCTCAAAAGGAATGGAAGCGTGAAAAATACCCGAGATCTCTCTTAGATCAAATTCATGCATATGTGTTGGAAAACCTTGATATGTTCGAAGACTATCGAAGGTAACAAATAAAATCTGTAATATAGATGAGAAATATTCATTTTACATATAGTTTATCAATACAAACTTATATATTGTTTATATAGGCGACATCTGGAGAAGCTTAAGAATGAAACAACCGGTAGGAATGCAGCGCACAATATTCAGAAAAGACATAAGAAAGAATTTTCTGATTGGTTAAGATTTGATGTAAGTGTTTTACAATTAATTATTGAACATTCATAATATAACATCGCCTAAATATTCTCAAATTGTTTGTCTTAGGTTGAAAAATCACTTCTTGATGATACTACATTACCAGATGAAATTATTATCCATGCACAACGTCCTTATCACGAAGTGAGACGTTATAATGAGCATTTGGTGAATGGATATAAATTTCGAACGTTAGAGACCGATGATAGGAGGGTAACTCAGAACAGTGGGGTCATGGGCTTGTTTGCTCAAGAATGTTTTTCAAGTATAAGAGATCAGAATCCAATTCTAGCTGACATATTATATTATGGCCAATTAGAAGATATCGTTGAGGTAATTTACGGGTTTGGTAAACCAAAACAATGTACTTACACGATGTTCAAGGTTCGATGGTGTCCTGCAAAAAAGCAAAAGGATCATTATAGATTTACACTAGTCAATCTTCACCGAGAAGTATATACGGATGAGAAATTCAATTTCGCAGAACAAGCTGATCAGTGCTTCTATGTGAAAGATCCGAATGTCATGTATGATTGGGTGGTTTTGTGTGAAAGATCCGAATGTCATGTATGATTGGGTGGTTTTGTACAAGGAGCCAAGATCTGTTGTTCTTCCTAATAACAATGAAAAAAATATTGAAGAAAGTGAAGATAATTATAGTGAACCAATCGGTTCATCTGATGATGTTTGGCAAGAATTCTCTTACGCACAGAATGTGGCACTGGATGTAGGTATGAACCTGATATGTTACACCACATTATCGATTTTTATCTTAACATAATAAAAATAATAATGCATTTCATAACAACATATCTCATGAGAATGTATACAATTTTTTCTTAACGATTGTCTTTATTATATTTGCAGATGAGGAGGAGGATGAGGAGGCTCTTTGACCTGGAGGGTGATCGCTCACGGTGTATCACCCCAGGTAGTGGTGCTGATGATCCACTACCATCTCCGGATGTAGGTATAAAAATTAATTAATACTTTAACATATTTTATAAATTTTTAGTTATCTAGCTCATAGTGTTCATTTGTTGTAGATGCTGGATATTCATCGCCCGGCCCCTCTGATGCAGCACCAGAACCATCCCCCGACGCAGCACCAGAACCATCCCCCGATGCAGGTATTAAATATTTAATAATTGATAATGTTTAATTAAAATTTAATATTAATGATTCTTCTTTCTTATGTAGGTGATACTTAGACCCCGATATATCCATCATATACATTCCATACTGACTTGCGGCCAAAGACCCAGGACTTTCTCAGTTTACCTTTACCTCCGGACTCTCATAAGTCCAAGGCTGATTCAAGGAAGTACCACCCACGTGCTGCGAGAAGGTATCAGGAAATGCTGTCTATGTTGGAGACTAGGAAAGCTGTTGCACTCGCAGCAAAAGAAAGAGAGATAGCGAATGGTAAATTATATAAATACTTTTAATTTTCACATTTGTATATTATATGATATATTATCATGTTGTCATTATTGTAGGTGCTAAGAAGGATCACATAGAGGGACGACGTGGCGGAGGTAAGCCTGATTCTAAACAACCGCCAATAGGAATGAGGGGCATTATTAGGTGGAATAGTTCTAATTTGCCCGTTGGTCCTTGGTCAACCCGATTGAATGCATATATTGGGGTTCTCGTGCGTAGAGTGACCATTATCAACCATTATTTTCATTTTCGAGAATTACCATAGACCGCATACGAGGCGATATGGACCGCGCTTATGGTAAGTGCATATTGTTTTAGATTTTCATTTATTAATAATTAGTAATTGATATTAAATTATCCTTACTAAATGTGTATGTAAATCTACAGGACTGCTTCTGCCTTGAGGACTTTGAGGGGGCTTGGAATTATGTGTTTAATGTCAAGGTTGAAGTAGTCCTCAAACAATGGAGGCATGAGATCAAACATGAAACCTATGACAGGTATGAGTAGGACTGGCAGAGGTTTTTAAACCTTGATGACCGAGTTGACGAGATTCATTTCACGGCTCTCCTCATGTATTGGGACAACGATGCCGCCAAGGTTAGTTTCATGAAATTTAGTTTATAATTTTAAGATATTATTTCATTTTATATTTATAGAATTTTTTTTAAAGAATAAATCCACGAAGGGGTCAGAAAATAGAAGAAATAAGCTGCATGACCATCACTTGGGCTCACACTCCTACGACAATCTGGAGGATGTTTATTGTCAAGATACGGTATATGTCATTTAAAGATTTAAAAGATCTTAATGTTTAGTATGATTATGAAATCTCATAATTTATAATATGACAGGGGAAATCATTAATGCTGATACACTTGAGGGCCAGAGCGGCATATGGTACTTTTCGTGAACAATATAGGGGTGATGAGAGGAATCGGGATAAGATCACAGCAAATCTCGAGTTAGTTGTGAGACTTATACATATCTTAAGTAGTATTATTAATTCTATTTTGTTAACATTACGAGGAAACGAGAACACAAATAATATGGTCATTATCTTGAATTAACTATAAATTTGTGCTTTAGGAGGGATTTGAGACCGCATCCAAGGAGGCTGCATCTGTCTACATTTTGCAGGAGGAGGAACAAACCGAGCCAAACCCTCACATGCTTTCTGCAGAGGAGAATATCAATCTCACACAGAACCTGATGGGTCATAATAGATAAGGATGGTGAAAAATCGAATCAATTTGAATACTACATACTATTTAAATTTGTTTACCATTATTGAATTTGAGAGCAAAGTTTAATATTTATTTCTCCCTAATAATAGGAGAGGAAGATATCCTCTGCATGGTGTCGGAGCTTCACCTGGTATAAGCATCAGATCGTCCACAGCATCCTCCACACCATCTACATCGACGAGAAGGCTATGCTATTTGTCGCACGTATCTCTGCGTATCTGATTAACAAAATTGACCCGGAGCTGCATATTCAGGTGACTAATGAGATGACTAGAGTTGCGCTGACGGCGAACTCGATGGACGATCTCATAGGGTATGTTATACAATATTTAGGTGGTGCTATTCCTTATAGCGCGTATGGTGGTGTCATACGGATCATTAGCTCGATTGGCGATAATTCCGGCGCTAGACAGAGTAGTGCTCAGGTACCTTATTTTTTTCTTATATTTATAAATTCATTTTTATCTAATATGTTATCAAACACCACATAATGATTATTCAATTAAACATTCAGAGTGGAGATATTGGAGGGAGCAGCACCCGTTCTCGTAATCGGGATAGAGATACCCCCGCCAACGACGATGGATGAGGTTTTTTAATTTTTAATGTAATAAACAGTTTTATTTGTTATAACACTACATTTATTCATGTCGTGTATCATATCTTAGTAATAAACAGTTTTATTTGTTATAACACTACATTTATTCATGTCGTGTATCATATCTTAGTCACTGGCGTTGTTAGTATATATGTTGTTGGATGTGTTTTAGACGGAACTGATTGATGTATATTTTGAAGTGGATGGTTGGATTTGTACAATGTGTTGGATTTGGTTATATAAATGTTTTTGTATGGAATTGTTATGAATTTTGATTATGATTGGATGGTTGAATGTGACGTGTACAGTATTTTTTGGATGTATTCAAATATTAATATAATTGTACAGGGAAATACAAATTTTAATTAATTTTTTTCCTGAAAAAAGACAATCTCGACGGAATTCCATCTAGATTGAATCAACCTAGACGGAATTTCCGTCTAGGTTGTAAAAAACCAACCCAGACGGAATTCTGTCTGCGTTTCCAACCCAGACGAAATTCCGTCTGGGTTGCCAACCCAGACGGAATAAACCCAGACGAAATTCCGTCTGGGTTGACAACCCAGACGGAATTCCGTCTGGGTTAACAACCTAGACGGAATTCTTTATTCTGTCTAGGTTGACTTCTGTCTAGATTGATCAATCTAGACGAAATTCCGTCTAGTTTGAAGCAATCTAGACGGAAGCAAAATAAACCAATCAAACTAGACGGAATTCCGTCTAGATGAACTAATCTAGACGGAATTGCAATCAACCTAGACGGAAATTTCCGTCTAGGTTGATCGTTTTTCTACTAGTGAGAAAAACAAGAAAACAAAAGATGGAGGATTCAATTAAAGATATGAGAAATATAGAATTGAATCCACTAGCTAATTTCAATTACAAAATATAAACTATTCTCTTTTTATCATATTTCACTTTAGATTTATTAAGCATAGACTATCAAACCATTTAAGGAAAGCATAACCTATCAAATTATCATCTAAGCAAAATTACAATTCAAGATAGAACAACAACAATATAGTAATTCTAGAATTCATAAGCATAACCTATCAAACCATTTAAGATAAGTATAGATTATCAAATTCTTCTCCTACCAATTAGTTTTCTAGTTGATTATCCTAAACATGAACCTTTTAAATGAAAGAGAATAATTCATACAATACAAAGGAAATTAGACAAGTTTCATACAATTCTAAGATTCCTACAAAAATTAATTTCACATCTTAAGAAATAAAAGCAAGAAGAAAAAAGAACTAATTACAAAAATAAAAAGAAAAGAAAAATCTAAACTATGAACAAAAAATAAATCTTACTACAAAGAATTAAAATCTAAACTATAAAATAAATTGCAAAAATTAAATGCATGAAAATAAATCTACTCTACAAATTAAAGTGAAAAAAGAAATAAAAAGATAAGAAAATAAATCTACACTACAAGCATGAATGTAAATCTAACTAATAAGCAATAATAAAGAAATTACTAAAAAAAATAAAAAAGGAAAATAAAATAAATGCAAACCTTCAAATTGCACTTCATCTCTATCCTCATCATTCAACAAAGAGGAGAAAAGAAAATTTTAAAGTGAAGAATTTTTTTTTATTAATTGTAACAAAAGTTATAAATTTAGAAGGTCTTCTTAATTAAGAGTAACCCTCCTCTCCAAATGGAGTTACAAAAATTTTCATACCATAACCCCTCACTATCTACCCCTATTTATAGTAAACATCAGTGAATAAGAGCCTTTGGATTCAAATCTTATCCAAAACCAACAAATTTTAACCTTTGATCTGTAAAAAAATGTTGTAGCTATCGATAAGGGCATCGATAAGCGCATCGATAGGCTTATCGATGTGGCCATCGATGTGCTTATTGATGGCTGCTTCTCTCCTTTTTCAGCCTGCATCTTCTTCTTGTGTTTGGCTTTCGGGCTTGGGCCTTTGGCATTTTGAGCTTTAATTCTTCTTTTTAGCTTTGGCTTTTGGATAATTTGGCAATGGATTTTCCAATTGGCTTCTTTGCTTCATTTCTTCATTAAATCAAGGGCTTTTAATGAGGGATGAGATTTTTGGAATTTATTCTTCATTAACCTGCATTTAAAGATGAAAACAATTATTAGTGACATATTTATTCATATAAAATAGATAATGAGTGTATAAAATTATAATAAAATGTGATATCAGTTTCCCTCCCGAAGTGATGAGCCATAAGCTTACAATCAGTCAGCACACTAAGTTGTTTCGATAGAATAAGTGACATCTCAACCCGAAAAGGCAGAATGTGGCCACAGATGAAGTCAACCAACTACTAAGATTCGGATTCATTCTGGAGGTGCAATACCCTGAATGGCTATCCAATATGGTGCTGGTGAAGAAGGCTCTCAACAAGTAGAGGATGTGTGTTGACTTCTCTGATCTCAACAAGGCCTGCCCGAAAGATAGCTACCTCCACACTCAGATCGACCAGCTTGATGACAAAAGTGCAGGACATGAGCTGCTTAGTTTCATGGACGCCTTCTCTGGCTACTATCAAATCCGCATGACAGAGCATGACTAAGGGAAGAATTCATTTATTACATACCAAAGGACGTATTATTATAAGGTGATGCCCTTTGATGTCAAGAATGCTAGCGCTACCTATTAGTAGCTTGTCAACAAGATCTTCAAGCACCAGATTAGCCGAAATATGGAAGCCTATGTGAATGACATCCAAGTGAGGATGAAGCGTGCGTCGACCCGCATAAAAAATCTTTATGAAACCTTCTCCGTCCTTTGGTGCTATCACATGATGCTTAACCCAGCCAAATGTGCTTTTGGTGTGCAATAAAAAAAATTCCTTAGGTTTATGATCACCCAAAGAGGCATTGAGATCAAGCCCGAGAAGATAGCTGTCATAGAATAGCTACCCGAGCCGCACACATTAATGGACATCCAGAGGTTAAAGGGAAAGATAGCCGCACTAGGTCGCTTCCTCTCCAAATCAGCCAAGAGAAGCCTCCCTTTTTTCAAGATTTTAAGAGGAAGCAAGGAGCTGAAGGAGAGCAAGAGCTAGATGGCAGAGTGCAACATAGCCTTCAAAGATCTCAAGACCTCTTTGAGCACCAAGCCGCTACTGAGTCATCCCAATGAGGGAGAGACCTTGTATCTATACTTAACTATCTCTCCTAAAGCCGTCAGCTCTGTCCTGATTTGTGAGGAGGAAAACATCCAGAAGCCTGTGTACTATGTCGGTCGATTATTTAGAGCTGGTGAACTCAACTACCCTCTCATAGAGAAGGCTACCACCATCCTCATTACCACAACCAGGAGGCTCCACCCTTACTTTCAAGCACATTCCATAATAGTGCGGACTAGTTTACCTCTGAAGAAAGCTCTCGATAGCCCGACAACTTCAGGAAGAATGGTCACCTAGTTAGTCAAACTGAGCAAGCATGATGTACAATTCAAGTCAAAGACAACAATCAAAGCCTAAGCCTTGGCTGACTTCCTCATTGAATTGACCATACCAGACGACGAGCTAGCCGCAGCTTCGCCACTGACCCGTCAGGGGCCATCGACGTCTCAAGCAGTCAAGACCCTTGCCCCTCAGCCAAGACAAACCACAGCATATTATTCACCAGAGATTGCCTCTTGGTGGTTATTAAAGGTGGATGGATCCTCTAGTGAAACCGACAACGGAGCAAGAGTTGTCTTGCGCAGCCCTAACGGGTTGACACATAAGCACTCCATCGCATTTGGATTCTCAGCCTCCAACAACGAGGCTGAGTACAATGCACTTCTAACAGGTCTTCGAACTACCTTTCCAGTAAAATATAAGCGCATCTACATTTTGGTCGACTCCTAACTTGTTGTCTATCGGGTGAATGGAGAATATGTAGCCAAAGATTCAAGGATGGTTCAATATTTAAAGGCGGCTAAAGATCTACTAGTCAAATTTGTCGACTTTTGAGTTTCCCATGTCCCCCATGCCCTTAACGCTTGGGTAGATATGCTATCAAGACTCAGATCAACTAGTTCGGTAAGTAGCTCAGGGCTAGTGTACAATAACACCCTCGAACGTCCTAGTATCATCAAGGCATCAAAGGCAGTCCTGCAAGCTGAGACACTTGTCGAGCCATGTTTGATCAATCCCATCATCCAATCTCTAACAAGAGGGACCCAACCCAAAAATGCCGCTAAAGCTTGGAATCTACAAAGGAACACTTGTTGTTATCTTATGCTTGACAGCTAGCTCTATCGACTATTATACTCCAACAGTGGTGTAGGGCACTATCTCCGGTATCTCTGGCCTGCTGAGACTAATTATGTTCTCCAAAAAATTCATGAAGGGACTTGTTAGAATCACCCAACTCTCACTCAGAAGATCATTCGTCATGGGTGCTATTGGCCCAACATACTGGCCGAATCTAAGAAACTTGTCTCCCGATGCAAGAAGCGCCAATACTTCTCTGCCATTCCGCGAGCAATAGCCACTGAGTTCACCTCCATTTTGAGCCAATTTGTTTTGCCCAGTGTAGGCGTATAAAACTGCCTATGGGTCCCTTAGCACAGCTCAGCACGGTGATTCGACAAACCAACGAACCATCGGGTGACGTATCTAAACGCGATCGTTAGTCCACAACACCGAAGCCAAGTGACACGCGACGAAGTGGATTAATGAGGTGACAAGGCTAACGAACCGCACGCAAACAACGGAATAAATCCACTCGCGTGAGGAATCAAGCTAACG
This sequence comes from Asparagus officinalis, assembly GCF_001876935.1. NCBI lineage: Eukaryota > Viridiplantae > Streptophyta > Magnoliopsida > Asparagales > Asparagaceae > Asparagus > Asparagus officinalis. The sequence goes on along the minus strand of NC_033802.1, from coordinate 42,579,444 downwards.
GTTCGGTGAGTCAACGAGTCATCCAACTGTGGAACGGATTCGAACTCGAACACTGAAGCGGATTTACTGCCAAATCAAGATCCGGACTGCTAAATCAGAGTTCGGATCAACGACGAAGCTCGGATAAACCGATAAACCGCGAAACCGGACAACGGATACAACGGCGAACACCCAGCCAAAACCGAGTCACTCAGGTGGCTCGGTGGCCGAGCCACCCCGAGGTGGCTCGGCCCCCCAAGGTGGCTCGGCCATGGCCGAGCCACCCAAGGGTGGCTCCATGGCCGAGCCACACTCTGATCTGGGCTCAGATCTAAGCCCAGATCCGCTTTGATTGCCTATAAATAGAGGGGGCATGGCTCATTTTTGAAAGGTTGGATTTTTAGAGGGGAAACTCTGCTGGATTAAAGACTCAAGACTAAAAAAGATTGGAGCTTTGGAGCTTTGAGGACTCAGACTTTTCAGATCTGGTTCTTGGCGATCATCCACGCCAAATAAGGCAGGAGTTCGAGAGAGATCAGATCTGATATCTACACGGTCATCCTCCGGATCAAAACTTGGTTTTTGATCCCGAGAAGAGTATTGATTTCGCTTGGTCGATTTCGATTACTTAGGGCTTTTATTTCCTTAGTGAAATAATCCCCTCGGCTGTTATTTCCTTCGTGAAATAACACCCGTTATACCGTGTAGATCCGACTGGATCAAGATCGCGCGGTGGTCCACGGATTAACCCCGGCGTAGGTGAAGAACCCACACAAGCAAAAGACCGCAAAACAGGATCTTGCGATTTGTTCGAGAAAAGGAAAGTTATAATTTTTCTTTTTTTTTCTTTGATTTTGTTGTAACCGGATCTTATAAAAAGACCGGATCTTTTGTAACCGATAAACATTTGCTTAAGAAAACAATGACTTCAATGAAAATAATTTTCCCCGCGAACAATCTGGCGACCACAGTAGGAGCCACCGATCTCGCTGCCGAGATCGTTGCGTCGCAGCCGCGGATCTCGATCCCGATCGAGGAGGAGGTCGAGTATGAATTCGACCAACAAAAGTTCGAGGAGTATCTGTCATCCTCGTCCGGATCTACCTCCCCCCGCAAGTCCAAGAAGTTCTCCTCCAGGAGAAAAGTTCGTTGGTATGAAGAAGTACAGAATGCCAACGAAGATCCCACCCCAATTGATGCCAAAGATGCATCGGGTGAAGCTCCACCGACCTCCAACCAGGTCAAATCTGTTCTCGCCAATGCCTCCGCCATTGAAGGCATAGTGACTCTCTCAAAGAGAGCCCGCCAGAGGCGACGTCAACGCCTGGCATGGCAATTCGCAAAGGCGATGGAGCCCACTGATGGAATCCGCTATAACACGGATCTGAAGAACAGGAGAGGCAAACAGCCTCAACAAACAATGAATGGTAGCTCTTCCAAGCCGCCAACGAATGAATGGATCCGTGTCAAACGGAATCGTTCAACACTTGATAAGCGCATTCGCAAGCGCCGCGCACTGTCAGCGCAAGCACGGGCTCAAGTCCAGGAAACCCGCAGAAGACTGCAGAAGGAAGTGGTCAAAAAGCCACCACGAACCTGCCAAGTATGGAGGCCGAAGTCTGAAGCGGCGATTCAAGCTAAAGAGCAACCTTTGCAGCCTTCAGCAAAAGTTCAACCTCCGGCGAACCAATCTAAATCGCCAATAATTCCCATAGCTACTCCGGGAGATCACGCAGAATCATCCCGAAGAAAGAAGTCAGTTTTGGAGCGCCTTGGTCCACTTCCCGATGGACGATGCAAAGCTCCTGTTCAAGAACGTTTGGGCCTGATAAAGAAACCCCGAACGACTCAACATGCTGGGAGTCGCCGCCACCCTCAACATGACAAAGAGATCAGGGCAGCTAGGCGCACTAATTTGTGCATTGAAGTCCAGGAGCCCGCTGAGAACTCACGCTCACAAAGGCATGTTTCGAGGCGCGTGACTCTTGAAAGCCCAAACAAGTTAGTTCGCCCTCAGAAGGAAACATTGTCGTCTGATGACGATAACGTTATACCTAAGAAGTCGTGCCAACACATGATAGGTTACTCCGACCTTCAAGCAGACGAGTTGTACTATCGTGTTGGGGGTACAAGTAAAACCAGGAAAAGGAGTCCTCGAGAACTAGAAACTCAATGTCCCTGTTCCAAACTCATTCGGGCAGTATTGTCTGAGTGTAACTGCATCAAGACAGTCCCTGAAAGAATTTCGGTTTTCGAAAGGCTCAGTACCGAAACGCCAAAACCAAGGCCTAGGTGTTTCCGACAAAGAAGAACAGTAGTTGAAGATGGAGAATTTCCGAGGGTCACCACTAATATGACCAGCAAAGGGACATCGACATAGGATAATCCCAAATTGATTCCGGAAGTACCCCGGCGTGTAACACGTTTGTAGTCTGAAGCCATCATACGAGCAACTTATGGTAGGATTCGGACAAGATTACCTTCAGAAGATGAAGAATCGGATGCCGGCTCGGAGGTCGCATCAGATAATACGGTATCCAGCAAGGGACAACCCCGCGAGTCACTTATGATAAGTGCGGAACAAGTGGCCAAGATGCTCGAAGAAGCCATGGCTAAACAACAGGAGAGATTCAGGTTCGAAATGCAGATGGCCATGCAGAATATGAGAGAAATGCATGACCAACAAATCCAAACGCTGACAAACCAGCAAGGCGAACCAGGTAATCATAACCAGGTCAATCAAGAAGATGAGGACACGGGTGAAGATGAAGCTCATAATGCCAATAATCCTCCCGTTAATGCAGGGGGTGGTATCGAGAATGCTAGTCATAACGCCACACTTCTACCTCAGAATCGTGCTAACGAAAATACAGGTGAAAGTTTGAAGATTAAAAACCTCGAGAGCAAAATCAATACGTTGATTTCAGCTCAAGAGATGAAAAAGACGGGCATTCCTTGTCCATACCCAAGAGAATGGGAATCAATCCCGTATCCAGCGAAGTTCAATCTAATTAACTTCACGCCGTTTGATGGGGAGGGTTCACCCACTCAGCATTTGATTTACTTCAAATCACACCTAGGGGTTATCTCTGGTAATGAGCCTCTGATGGTACGGTCCTTCGTTGGCACTCTTTGTGGAGCCGCCTTCGATTGGTATCGCCGCCTCAAGCCAGGAAGTGTGAATAACTGGGACGACATGGAGACTAAATTCCTCACCGACTTCTTCGACGATGATACCGAGATATCCATCGGGTCGTTGCTTGACGAGAAACAGAAAGATGGAGAATTAATTGATACCTTCGTCAAAAGGTTCCGGAACAAAGCGATGAACTGTTAGGACACGATCACTGAGGAGTTCATTCTCCATACTTGCCACAACAACCTCACATTGGACGTGTTGGAAGCAATGGGGATAGCACCATCCAAAACATGGAAGGATTTGAAGGTCCGAGGAGAGCAAGCCAAATGCTTCCTCCGAAGGAAGAAAGCCGAGAGGAGCCAACCGACGGTGAATCTTCCGAACTCAAACTTTGCCTCCCGTGGGAAGGGCAATACACCTGCAGCTACTGGTGGTGCTAATCAAACGTCACAACAACAATCCCGAAGGCAGCAAAAGACTTTGGACCCGAAACTCCAAAAAGAGTATTCCTTCAAGGACGAAGACGTTCCAGCCATCTTCGAATCCCTCCTTGAAAACAACAAGATCAAGCTACCACCTATCGCAAATCAGGAGGAAGCTGACAATACTGCGGATCCGAAGTACTGTGCGTACCACAGGACAATCCTCCGATCGGTATAAGAGGTTAAACTGCTCCCTGATACTCTAACATGTATATGAGTCTAAACTGTTTCATTTCTTTCACGGGAAGTTCCTGGAGAATTTTTATATGTAATATTCTTAAGGATAACCCGGTCATGTAACTGAGTACAATGTCGGACCCAGTTCCACAAGGGAAGCTGGGGGTGGATTATTCATGTATCGGGAAGTTCCCGAAAGAATACCACGGGTGATATTCTTAGGGATAACCCAATCACTATAAAAGTGATAAGTAAAACATCCACATTTAAACTCTAAATGTCGGAATGTTTTCCATTATTGTTATCAAATTCACTAATTCTCATGAGTTATCTTGTTGAGACGAGATTCGATCCTTTTGACAGATTAATCTTTCCTCACAAAAATCCCCCACTGATCAAGTCAATTGACGGTGGGTCCACTAAATTTTCTGTCCGCCAATTCATGGCAATTTCCAAAGCTTGACGTGTTAAGTCCTGATTACTTAACGTCAAAACCCTTCATCGAGTGGCCAGTACAAACCAGTATTTCTACTGCTACTTGTATTCCACTCCCTGTCCGTTCGGTCAAACCTTCCTACAGTTAGGACCACAATCAAAATCCCCTCTCGATTCCTCCAATGAACGAGAGGTCCACTTTCAAATCGAGTGATCAAACCTTCCTACAGTTAGGGTCATCTCAAACTCCTGCTTGGTCAAACCTTCCTACAGTTAGGACCAAAACCAAAATCCCCTCTCGATTACTCCAATGAACGAGAGGTCCACTTTCAAATCGAGTAATCAAACCTTCCGACAGTTAGGGTTATCCGAATCTTTTCGATACTCGGAGTGGAGATCTCACTCTTAGTTTCACCTTTTCGGATTCTGGGGGTGGAGATCCCACCTCGAGTCTCCTTTCCAGCTGAAGATAGAATATAAAATTCTTCTTCAGTGTCGGGAGATAGAATATAAAATTCATCCTCTCCCATTTCGGGTTCGTCTTTGCCCCAAGAGAAGACACCACCTTTTTCAACTCCCAAAATCCATGCCTTTTATGCATGGGGAATTTTATCCCGAAGCCTAAGCAGGGATAAGCCAACGCCTAACACGCGTTGCCGGTTTAGTCTTTCACCGATTGAAGAAGACAATAGAATTCCAGTTTAGGAAGTTTATCCCGAATCCTAAGCAGGGATAAGTCTGCGCCTAACACGCGCTGCCGGTTTAGTCTTTCTCCGAAGAAAAAGACACCAGAGTTCGATTCTGGGGAATTTTATCCCGAAGCCTAAGTAGGGATAAGTCAGCATCTAACACACGTTGCCGGGTAGCCTATTCACCGATTGAAGAAGACAC
>NC_033802.1:42572208-42572959 GCF_001876935.1 Asparagus officinalis | reverse complement strand
ATAAGCAGCCTCCAACCAAAGTTCAGTCCCCGGCGAAACAACCCATATCGCCGATAATTCCAGCAACTACTCCGGGAGATCACGCAGAATCATCCCGAAAGAAGAAGCCAGTTTTGGAGCGTCTCGGTCCACTTCCCGATGAGCGAGTCAAGGCTCCAGTTCAAGAGCGTTTGGGCCCGATAAAGAAGCCCCGAACGACTCAACATGCTGGGAGTTGCCGCCACCCTCAACATGACAAAGAGATCAGGGCAGCTAGGCGCACCAATTTGCGCATTGAAGTCCAGGAGCCCGCCGAGAACTCACGCCCAAAAAGGCATGTTTCGAGGCGCGTGACTTTCGAAAGCCCTAAGAAGGCAATTCTCCCTCAGAAGGAAACATTATCGTCTGATGACGATAGTGTTATACCTGAGAAGTCGTGCCAACACACGATAGGTTACTCCGATCTTCAAGCAGACGAGTTGTACTATCATGTTGGGGGTACGAATAAAACCAGGAAAAGGAGTCCCCGAGAACAGGAAACTCAGTGCCCCTGTTCCAAACTCATTCGGGCAGTATTGTCTGAATGCAGCTGTATCAAGGCGGTCCCTGAACGAGTTTCGGTTTTCGAAAGGCTCAGTACCGAAACACCGAAAACAAGGCCTAGGCGTTTCCGACGAAGAAGAACGGTGGTTGAAAATGGAGAATTTCCGAGGGTCACCACCAACATGACCAGCAGAGGGACACCGGCGCGAGACAATCTCGAATCGATTCT
>NC_033802.1:42566119-42572028 GCF_001876935.1 Asparagus officinalis | reverse complement strand
AAGTGGCCAAGATGCTCGAAGAAGCCATGGCTAAACAACAGGAGAGCTTCAGGTTCGAAATGCAGATGGCCATGCAGAACATGAGAGAAATGCATGACCAACAAATCCAAGCATTGACGAACCAGCAAGGCGAGCCAAGTCGTCGTAACCCGGTTAATTTGGAAGACGAGGATACGAATGAAGCTCGTAATGCCAATAATCCTCCCGTCAATGCTGGGGGTGGTAACGAGAATGCTAGCGAAAACACAGGTGAAAGTTTGAAGATTAAAAACCTCGAGAGCAAAATCAATACATTGATTTCTGCTCAAGAGATGAAGAAAACAGGCATTCCTTGTCCGTACCCAAGAGAGTGGGAATCAATCCCATACCCGGCGAAGTTCAACCTAATTAACTTCACGCCGTTTAATGGGATGGGTTCACCCACTCACCATTTGATTTACTTCAACTCACACCTAGGGGTTATCTCTGGTAATGAGCCTCTGATGGTACGGTCCTTCGTTGGCACTCTTTGTGGAGCCGCCTTCGATTGGTATCGCCGCCTCAAGCCAGAGACTAAATTCCTCACCGACTTCTTCGACGATGACACCGAGATATCCATCGGGTCGTTGCTTGACGAGAAACAAAAAGATGGGGAATTGGTTGATACCTTCGTCAAAAGGTTCCGGAACAAAGCGATGAACTGTTAGGACACGATCACTGAGGAGTTCATTCTCCATACTTGCCACAACAACCTCACATTGGACGTGTTGGAAGCAATGGGGATAGCACCATCCAAAACATGGAAGGATTTGAAGGTCCGAGGAGAGCAAGCCAAATGCTTCCTCCGAAGGAAGAAAGCCGAGAGGAGCCAACCGACGGTGAATCTTCCGAACTCAAACTTTGCCTCCCGTGGGAAGGGCAATACACCTGCAGCTACTGGTGGTGCTAATCAAACGTCACAACAACAATCCCGAAGGCAGCAAAAGACTTTGGACCCGAAACTCCAAAAAGAGTATTCCTTCAAGGACGAAGACGTTCCAGCCATCTTCGAATCCCTCCTTGAAAACAACAAGATCAAGCTACCACCTATCGCAAATCAGGAGGAAGCTGACAATACTGCGGATCCGAAGTACTGTGCGTACCACAGGAGGGTCCTTCATCCTACCAAAAATTGCTTCGCTCTCAAGAATAGCATCCAAACATTGGTTGAAGCCGGCGTCATAATGCTAGGGTAAGCCAATTGAGAACGGCAAGACTCCGACAAGTATAAGAGTATAAACTGCTTCTCAATCCTCCGATCGGTATAAGAGGTTAAACTGCTCCCTGATACTCTAACATGTATATGAGTCTAAACTGTTTCATTTCTTTCACGGGAAGTTCCTGGAGAATTTTTATATGTAATATTCTTAAGGATAACCCGGTCATGTAACTGAGTACAATGTTGGACCCAGTTCCACAAGGGAAGCTGGGGTGAATTATTCATGTATCGGGAAGTTCCTGAAAGAATACCACGGGTGATATTCTTAAGGATAACCCAATCACTATAAAAGTGATAAGTAAAACATCCACATTTAAATTCTAAATGTCGGAATGTTTTCCGTTATTGTTATCAAATTCACTAATTCTCATGAGTTATCTTGTTGAGATGAGATTCGATTCTTTTGACAGATTAATCTTTCCTCACCAAAATCCCCCACTGATCAAGTCAATTGACGGTGGGTCCACTAAATTTTCTGTCCGCCAATTCATGGCAATTTCCAAAGCTTGACGTGTTAAGTCCTGATTACTTAACATCAAAACCCTTCATCGAGTGGCCAGTACAAACCAGTATTTCTACTGCTACTTGTATTCCACTCCCTTTGCTTTCAGGTCAAACTTATAAAAGTTAGGGCCACAACCAAAATCCTCTCTCGATTCCTTCAATGAACGAGAGGCCCATAAATTGAGCGATCAAACCTTCCTACAATTAGGACCGTCTTAAACCTCCCATTCGGTGAAACCTTCTTATAGTTAGGACCAAAACTAAAATCCCCTCTCGATTCCTCCAATGAACGAGAGGTCCACTTTAAAATCGAGTGATCAAACCTTCCTACAGTTAGGGTCATCTCAAACTCCTGCTTGGTCAAACCTTCCTACAGTTAGGACCAAAACCACAATTCACTCTCGATAAATGAGGAATTCACCTTTAATTCGGTAATCCAACCTTCCGACAGTTAGTATTATCTGAATCTGTCTGATTCTCGGAGTGGAGATCTCACTTCTAGTTTCTTTTGCGCTGGAAATAGAATATAAAATTCTTCCTTTCCAGAATTAAGGAATAGAACATAAAATTCTTCCTTCCTTGTATTCGGGTTCGCCTTCACCCTAATAGAAGACCGGGAAATAGAATATAAAATTTTTTCTTTTCCGCACCAACATTTTCCAAGAATTTATCAATCTAGGATTCATCCTAGGAAGTTTATCCCGAATCCTAAGCAGGTATAAGTCTGCGCCTAATACGCGCTGCCAGTTTAGTCTTTCTCCGTAGAAAAAGACACTAGAGTTCGATTCTGGGGTATTCTATCCTGAAACCTAAGCAAGGATAAGTCTGCGCTTAACCCACGCTGCCGGTTAGTTCTTAACCGTTAAAAAGAACACACGCCCACATATTCAATATTGTGGCAAGTTGTTATTAATAACACCAAAATCCATGCCTTACACGCATGGGGAATTTCATCCTGAATACTAAGAAAGGATATGTCGACGCCTAATACACGTCGCCGGGTTAGTCTTTCTCCGTAGAAAAAGACACCAGAATACCAGTCTGGGGTATTTTATCCCGAAGCCTAAGTAGGGATAAGTCAGCGTCTAATACACGTTGCCGGGTAGCCTATTCCCGTAACAATGGCGAAGCCTATGTATTAGACGTCATAGCACAAAGTCTCAGAGAATTCACTCTCTTAGCACAACGTTACAAGCGGAACGGATTTAGACAATCTGCATGCTAGCCCGACTCAAACGGTAGCCAGTAAAGGGCAATCAAACCCGTTAAAGGCTGGGGGTTAGCCAAAAATCCTAAAGTCAATACCTAACACGTGTCACCAGGTGGCCTATTCCCGTAACAATGGCGAAATCTATGTATTCGACATCATAGCACAAAGTCTCAGAGAATTCACTCTCTTAGCACAACGTTACATGCAGAACGGATTTAGACAATTCACATGCTAGATCGACTCAAACGGTAGTCGGTAAAGGCTAATCAAATCTGTTGAAAGCTGGGGGTTAGCCAAAAATCCTAAAGTCAACACCTAACACGTGTCGCCGGGTAGCCTATTCCTGTAACAATGGCGAAGCCTATGTATTCAACATCATAGTACAAAGTCTCAGAGAATTCACTCTCTTAGCACAACGTTACATGCGGAACGGATTTAGACAATCCGCATGCTAGCCCGACTCAAACGGTAGTCGGTAAAGGCTTATCAAAACCGTTGATAGCTGAGAATTTGCCAAAAATTCTATAAATGCAAGTCATTGAAGCATCATCTTCATTAGTTGGTCTCGTGACTTGAGCATCTAACAACTTCAGGATAAGATCCATACACGCAGATGAATCAACTTTCAAAGTTGGTCCTGTAACTCCGACATTTAGGACCGCCATGCTCCAATACCTCAAGAGCTAAACTGTGTATACTCCAACAAACGTCAAGCGATCCGAAACCCTAGGGTCAACGCCGGTCAATGCGTAATCCTAGGTCAACGCCAGTCAACGTGTTACGATAAAAAAATCAACGTACGACGTTCAAAACCCTAAGGTCAACGCCGATCAACACGTAACCCTAGGTCAACGCCAGTCAACGCGTTGCGATCAAAAAGTCAACGCATGACGTTCGACACCCTGGGGTCGACACCGGTTAACGTGTAACCCTAGGTCAACGTCAGTCAATGCGTTGCGATCAAAAAGTCAACGTACGACGTTCAAAACCCTAGGGTTAACGCCGGTCAACGCGAAACCCTAGGTTAACGCCAGTCAACGCGTTGTGAGCAAAAAGTAAACACGAGTCAATATATCATGACGGAGATAAATCAGTTCAAATGAGGCTAAACCAGTCTTGCACCAGGTTGAACCAGTTCTGAACCAGTTTGAACCAGATTTGAACTAAAATTCAAATTGGAGCTAAACCGAGTATCGAAACGACTTCAAAACGACCGACGGTCCAGTCCCTTATTTATTCACTCCTCTCCTAGATATTCGGAAGGGTCGAAAGATTTTTGGAGCCTAATTACTATAGGCGTATAAAATTGCTTATAGGTTCCTTAGCACAGCTCGGCACAAACCGACGAACCATCGGGCGACGTATCCAAATACGAGCGTCAGTCCACAACGCCGAAGCCAAGTGACACGCAACGAAGTGAATTAACGAGGCAACGAGGCTAACTAAACGCACGCAAGCAACGGAATACATCCATTCGCGTGTGGAATCAAGCCAAGGGTTCGAAGAGTCAACGAGTCATCCAACCAAGGGCGGACTCGGACGAATCACGATCGAATCAAGATCAGTTTCGGACTCGAACTCAGAAGTGGATTTACTGCCAAATCAGGAATCGGATTTACTGCCAAATCAGGTCAATGAGTCAAGTCCGGATAAATCAACCACAGAACCGGATCACGGACAGAACCGAAAATGGAAAACGACGAAAAACAACGCCTAAGGGGGCTCGGCCAAACCCTAGCCACCTATAGGTGGCTAGGTGGCCGAGCCACCTATGGGTGGCCGGCCAGATCTGTGCCCGGGCACAGTGAGGGTAGCCTATAAATAGGCCCCCCTTGGTTCATTTTCAAAGGGTGGAACTTTTAGAGCCGAAACTCTGCCGAATTAAGAACTGAGCTTGGAGTGTTGGAGGCTTGAAGATTTGGACATTCAGATCTGGTTCTTGGCGAGCATCCACGTCACAAAAGGCAGGAGTTTGAGAGAGAGAGATCAGATCTCAGATCTACGTAGTTATCCTCCGGATCAAAGCTTGGCCTTTGATCCCGAGAACTAGGGCGATTATTTCCTTGGTGAATTAATCCCCCCCGCCTCATTCCACGGTCTAATTAGTTTCTCCTGCGATAATAATACCGACGTCATACTGTGTAGATTAGACCGGATCTAGATCGCGGCGGATGGTCCACGGAGTAACCGCAGCGTGGAAAGAACCACAAAGCGAGTGACCGCAAAACAGGAGCTCGCAATTAGCTTCGAAAGGGAAAGTTGTAATCTTTTCTTTTTCTTTGATTTCGTTGTAACCGATGCTTATAAAAAAGACGCGGACATCTTTTTGTAAGCAAAAAGAAATCTAACGTTGAGAAAACAACTGACATCAAATGAGAACGAAGCGATTTTCCCGGCGAACAATTGGCGTAACCACAGTGGCCGACCTGCCCAACCGACGTCGCTGCGAGATCGCTCACTCGCTAGCCCAGCGGATCTCAATCCCGGTTGAGGGAGGAGGTCGAATATGAATTCGATCAGGCAAGTCTCGGAGGAGATCTGCGATCGTCTGTCCGGATTACCTCCCCCCGCAAGTCCAAGAATGTCTCTCCAGGAGAAAGTTGTTGTGTTGAAGAGTTCAGAACGCCAACGAAGCTCTCACCCCAGCTGACGCCAAGTTGCGTCGGGTGAAAGTTCAACCCGACCTCCAACGAGGTCACCTGTTCTTGCCGGACGCCTCTACTGTTGAGGGCGTATGTGACTACTTCTCAAAGAGAGCCCGCCAAAGGCGACGTTCACAGGCGCCGCCTTGCGCGGCAATTGCGCTAGTGCGATGGAAGGTCTACAGAGCGGGTCCGTAACCAACGCGGACTGAAGAACTAGGGAGGCATAGCAAAACCTCAACAACTGAAGAATGGGCAGCATCCTCAACCGCAAAGATACGATAATGTCATCCGGGTCAAACCGGGAAACCGTCTC
>NC_033802.1:42512018-42566094 GCF_001876935.1 Asparagus officinalis | reverse complement strand
GTGATGAAGGGCTCTGATCAATGACCTCTCCTCCTCTTGTTTGAAGCACACGGGCCTTTACTGCGAGCAGGGCTTGCCATGGCTCTCAAAATCCTCCCCTCTCTCTCTAGCTTTTGCTTCAAGACAAAGAATTCCAACCCCTGAATGAGGACCCATGGGTTAGTTTCATTAGCCAAAGGATGGGGGTAGGTAGGGGGTGTGGACACCCTTGGTGTCTCAGCCGCCGAACACCTAGGGTGTCTCGTTGGCCGAGACACCCTGGGGTATGTCTAGGCTTTCTGAAACCCCCGGGTAGTTTGACACGCCGGGACTCCGTTTAGGTGTATTCGTTGTTTCCCTGTAGATTCTTCGTCCGAACTCGGATTTGATTGATTTCGGATGCGTTGGATGCTTGACGAAGAGTTCGATCCGCTCTTGGTGTGGATTACTCTTAGAGGTTGGTCGAGCATGAAGGGCGTTGTCTTATTCGTGAACAGTTGCCGGGGTTTCCGATTTGGCCGGTCTTGGTTTTCCGAAACCCTATCAGCTTACGTAAGCTCGTCGATTCATATCAGTGTTCGTCGACGCGATTAGAATCATGTGATCGGATAGTGGTTCCATCGTGCTTTTAAATTGGAACCGTTTGTGGAGACCTTAAGGCAATTTTCGATGCCTACAAGGATGGGTGTTTATAAAGCCTTTCCCTTCTCTCTTATGTCTAGAAGAAAACAAATGTTACTGCTCCATAACACACGACGCGCGCGCGACCGTGCCGGGCTCGAGTCGGGTGGCGCGCGCACCGACTGCGGACACGAATGTAGCTCCGGATGAGGGGCTCGTTGAGCCTGCTACATTGAATTTTTATTTTTGCTAATTGGAACAATAAAACGGTAATCAATTAAAACGAGCTAAGCAAGTTAACCGTGTAATATTGATAATAATTAAAATGGCTCAGCAAATTATTGCGTACGTTTATGAACATAATTTAGATTTAAACATATTAAGACGATAATGTATTATTAGCATTAAAAACGTGTGTAAATGGCTAGTCGAATTAACAGTATTTCTCTATATAACCGAGTTGCGAGGGCAAATAATAGTGCGAAATTAACAAGCTCTCTTTCCTTTTCTCTGTTCTTTCCTCTTACGCTTCACCTGCTGTTAGTTTGTTGGTTCCCCTGAAGCAGAGGATTCGTAAAACCTTCTTTGGCGTGCGACGGAGAAGGGATGTCGCCTGACGAGGTTTTGTATCTTCAAAGAACTTTTGTCGCGTGCCTGTACGAGAGGGGCACATTAGGTCTCTGGGATAGTGCATTGCACTGCATCGACATCAGCCGTATTTCTTAAGGGGTATATTTATTTTCTTGATTCAGCTTTATTTCTGGTTATAATATTTTATCTGATATTATTATTTAATAATCAATATTTTAACTTAATTCATGTTTAATCTTGTATCTAACCAGCAATATTCCCAACAATCCAAGAAATCTGAATTAGCTGTTTAGTAATTTCATGTACTGTTTAGTATTATGTTTCGTATTATGTTTATGTTAATGCAATATTCATCTTATGAAACGATATTTATACATTGACTTCTGTTGTCTTGAATATTTAAATGTCAATCTGTTGCATTATAATAACAAAATTATTCATTTTCATCAAGATTACTGCTACAAGTGAAATATGTCGCTAACCGAGAAGTTTGATGAGAACAATTTTCCCATCGTGGCAAAAACAAATGAAGGTTTTGGTTAAACAACTTCAATCTAAATAACAACCATAGAACCACAACCCATTTCATCTAGGACAATTACTGGCAATCTTCCTCATTTTCCTCAAGATTTCTCCTATCCCGAGAACACCTTAAGAAATAGAGTAGTCTGTCTACACAACAATCTAGGAAGCTTATCTGTAATAGGTTATTGATATTATATTTATACTATCACTAATGCTAAGTTCTTTGTGGGAAACACCAGAGAAAAAAGGTTATGTTTAGGATGATATGGGAATTAAAGATTTAAAGCTTCTGATTAACAAATTTAACAATGGTAGATTCTAAACAATTTGAATTGACAAATTCAATGAAATTCGGAAATATAGTTCCCAATTAAAAGAATGATCTATCCTAGTGAACATTTCAGATCAGCCTGCCCTTATAGATAAAACTTCCTGTTTTTTTAAATTTTCCTTAACACACCATAGAGATTCTTACCAGATTTGAATTTTAGAATTTAGAGCACATGATTTCAGGGAGATTAATTAATTGTTTAAATATTTTTGTTCAAACTTCCCCAACCAAAAGAAACGTCCCTTCCACAAATCAACAATTTAAACATTAGAAGAATACTTTCATCAAAGTAAGCATCCCTGTCCACTTCATTTGTAGGAATTGTTTGTTTTTTTGTTGTGTTTTGTTTGTGGACGAACACCACCCTTGCTAAGGACTGTTTTACAAGAAGACAGGAACCACCCAGGCTAGGAAGGAAGGACCTCTACCTAATATGTCACAAGTAAACATGGTGACTTTAGTTCAGCTGAGACCTACTTTTCAGGTTCTGTCTCTCTCCCCTGGAAAGTCACATGACTTTTCAGCAAATGATTGGTGGATTGACATGGCTAATTCACGTTTGCTCTAATCATCTTTGTTTTCCGACCTATCAGGTCTTAAGTAGAAGGAACTGTGGCAATGGTAATAATAATATGGCTCATGTATCTAGAATATCGGATCAACCTAAAGATGATTTCTGATAAGATTTGTCCTTGCAGGATGTCCATCATGTACCGGGAGACATAGAGAGAACAACTTTATTGGCGGATCTTTGTTAGTGCAACAAGGCTATTAGCGTTTTTTGAATCAATTAAAGTTGTAATAACTAAAGTGAATTTTCATTGGGAAAAGTATTTTTATTGTGATGGTCTTTTTAAAACTGAATTCAAGGATTCTACCTTGCATCTCCATGCTTTGAATATCGAACTTTTATCATTGGCATCAAGTTAGGACAATGTGAATTATTAATTCAATTAAAAGATTGATGCTCTCAATATTAATTCAAAGATTAATATAAAAGATGATGAAAATGTTGAATATGTGTAGAAGTAACACTTCCTAGAAACCTTAAATATTGATAGAAGATTCTGAAGATTTAAAACTCATCATGAGTGTGATGTCTGTGATTCAGGAAGAACATCTATAGGAAGGGTAAAAATATTCTCATAACTCTTTATAGATGTTGTTTAATATTTGTTACCTCTAATGATTAAGCTAGATGAAGTTATAAACAAATTCAAATATATAAAGCAGAAAGTTGAAAATCAAGTATGGATAGGAAAATAAAATACTTAAGATCAGATAGAGATGGTGAATAACTTCTAATGAATTAAAACAATTCTTTGGTAAGAGAATGGAATCATTCATTGAATACACTGTCCGATCACTCAATCTAATGGAGTAGCTGGAGAAAAGAATAGGAACTTTACATGGACATGATAACTCAATTTGATTAATGCTGGTGTGCATGAGAATCTTGTGGGGAAGAAGCTCTCATGACTGCTTGTGCTAATATACTAAAGAATTCCATCCCAAGAATTTCTGATAAAACCCTTACAACATTGAGAATAGAAATCCTAATTTTAGATCACATGAAAGGTAGTGGGAGTGCTAGCAAAAGTAAAAACCTGAGATAAGAGAAGGAAGATTCCTAAACTGTGATGACTATTTTATTGGCTATGCTTCTGGATAGTAATCAAATAATTTGTTAATAATCAATTACATTAATGAGATTTAGGCAACAACCACCATATATAAAGCTAGGATGCGAGGTTATTTGAAAATTTTTTCTTGTACAAGACCAGATTTAAACACACAGGTCCTAGTCTAGCATGTCTGTCTAACAAGGTGAAAAGATAGTTCTAAACAAATATAGACCACTAGAATTCAGAGGAATCTAGGAGAAGTAAAAATAGAATAGAAAAGTCCATGAGATTTCTATGCATTATGTAGAAAGATTCTCCTATTAGTTGAAGATGAATGAAATCAGAGATGTCCATTTTGGAAGGAAGCTATTAAATAATGGAGAATACAATCTATCGTTCAAAATCATACTTGGGAACACTGTTCCTTCAGCTGTAAAACTATATGAAATGGGTATTTAAGAGAAACTTAGACCAGATGAACAATAGATTAAATATAAAGGCCAGATTGTAGCTAAAGGATTATACCAAAAATCCTGGGATGATTATTTTGATTGTTCTATTCCACAGTACTAGGATTCACTACCGATTGGTCCTTATGACTTAGGCATCCATTCGGAAACTTATATTATCAACCATGGATGTTTTTAAACTGCATTCTTAATTGGAATTAGATGAAGGAATTTATAGGGATCAACCCGGGGATTTCGTTACCTCTGGACAAGAGAAGAAAGTATGCAAACTATTGTCACTATATGGTCTTAAACAAGCTCAAAAACAATTGGCACAGAATTTGATGAGATCATACTATCCTATATGATTTGTAATTAACAAACAGATGATGTGACTATAATCATAAAACGTATAATAACAACAAATTATATTTATGCTTATATGTTGATTGATATTCTTCATTTGGCTCTGATCATACAAAGACTAAATGAAATCAACATTTTTTGTCACCAAATTTTTGATTATGAAAGATTTAGGTCATCGCTGATTTAATTCTTAACCACTAAAAATCTTGAAAAATAAGATAAATGATGTATTGTCATCAATCCACCACTTACATAGGAGAAACATACTCAAGGAATTTATGATCAAATTGTCAAACCTGTTTCTACTCCTTCGATCCTAACTTTACATCTAAAGAAAATACAGGTTATCTCAAGTTACAAAGGAATATGACAGAATATGGATCATTAGGATCTTTGAACATACAATACACCAGACCTGTCATTGCTTATGTAGTAAATAGATAGTAGAAATACATCAAATCCTGATAAGAGTATCTGGGATGTCTTAGAACAGAAATTATTGAACGGTATCTAAAAAGAACTATGAACTATGGTTAACATTATAAGGTTATCCATCTGTATTAGAAGGATCAGATGCAATTGGATTAGTGGACATCAGGTATGTAAAATCCACCAACTGTTTTGTTTTTTTTGGGAGGGAGGAGTGTTGTCCTGAAAAGTCTACTAAACAAACTATGGCTATAAGTACAGGAATCAGAAATGATAGCTCTTGATATACTAGTAATAGAAGCTGAATGGTTAAAGATTTATCTACTTTACTGAATTCCATTAATAAAAAACCATTACCAGCTATTTCTTATTCATCTGTGATTACAGGTTAGAGATGACAAGATGTGGTCAAGGAGATGCAAATCGTGAAGTGATCGACACTTGAAAGTTCGACATTAAATCCATGAGATATAATGAAAAACATGTAATGCCTTGATGTTGTAAATCACGCGAAAAATCTTGAGATCACTTAATAACGGTCTTATCTAGACAGTTGGTCATTAGATCATCGAGTGTTGGTATGTTTAAGTTCCATTATATGTATTTATCTAGTGCATTATATGATGTCTATGTGTGTAATTTTGTTGAGGATTAATTATGGGATATCTAATTAATTGCACCTCCTCGTGATGATCCCTGTGCTTCTTAAAAGCAAGGTGAAGTTGGAGGTTAACTCTTAATGAATTCAAGACCCAAAGCAAAAAAGCGAATTACTTGAGAAAACAGGTGACATCAATGAAGAACAGCGATTTTTCCGCGAACATCTGGCGGACCAAAGTGGAGACCGATCTCGCTGCGAGATCGTCACTCGCAGCCTGCGGATCTCAATCCGGTTGAGGAGGAGGTCGAATATGAATTCGATCAGGCAAAGTCGAAGGGTATCTGTAATCCTCGTCCGGATTACCTCCCCCCGCAGTCAGAAGTTCTCCTCAGGAGGAAATCAGTTAGGTTTGAAGAAAGGTATCCAGCACACGCAACGAGCTTCACCCCACGCTCGACCGCCAACAAGTTCGTCGAAGTGGTGAAGTTTACCACACGACCATCCAACAGAAGGTCAAACTGTCTTGCGAACGCACATCATAACTGTTCAGAATTCGGCCTTTTTGGCTAGGGCCGAGGGGTTGTGACTCTTCTCAAATAGAGCCGCAAAGGCCGATCAACGCCTTGCGCCCATTCGCTGAAGGCGATGAGTCAGCAGCGGAGTCCGCTACAACGCGCGATCGAGAACAGGGAGCAAACAACCTCAACAACTGAAGAATGGAAATGGCAGCTCCTCCAAGCCGCCAACGAATGAATGGATCCGGGTCAAACGGAACCGTTCGACACTTGAAGAGCGGATTCACAAACGCCGCGCGTTACTCGCACAAGCAAAAATTCTTGTGCAGGAGGCCAAGAAATTGGAGGAAGAAAGAGTGGCCAAAAAGCCATTACCAACCCGCCAAGTATGGAGGCCGAAGAAGCCTCCAACAAAAGTTCAACCACCGGCGAATCAACCCAAGTTGCCGGTAATTCCAATAGCTTCTCTGGGAGATCATGCAGAATCGTCCCGAAGGAAGAAATCAGTTTTGGAGCGCCTCGGTCCAATTCCCGACGAGAGAGGCAAAACTCCAGTTTAAGAGCATTTGGGCCCAATGAAGAAGCCCCGGACAACTCAACATGCTGGGGGTCGCCGCCATCCTCAACATGACAAAGAAATCAGGGCAGCTACGCGCACCAATTTGCGCATTGAAGTCCAGAAGCCCGCTGAGAACTCACACCCAAAAAGGCATGTTTCGAGGCGCGTAACTTTTGAAAGCCCGAAGACGGCAGTTCACCCTCAGAATGAAACATTATCATCTGATGACGATAATGTTATACCTGAGAAGTCATGCCAACACACCATAGGTCAAGCAGACGAATTGTACTATCGTGTTGGGGGTACGAGTAGAACCAGGAAGAGGAATCCCCGAGAACAGGAAACTCAATGCCCCTGTTCCAAACTCATTCGGGCAGTATTGTCTGAGTGCAACTTCATCAAGGCGGTCCCCGAAAGAGTTTCGGTTTTTGAAAGACTCAGTACAGAAACGCCAAAACCAAGGCCTAGGCGTTTCCGACGAAGAAGAACGGTGGTTGAAGATGGAGAATATCTGAGGGTCACCACCAATATGACCAGCAAGGGGACATCGGCACGGGATAATCTCGAGTCAATTCTGAAAGCATCCCGGCCTAGAACCCGTCTGCAGTCCAGAACCATCAAGCGAGCAACCTATGGTAGGGTTCGAACAAGACTCCCTTCAGAAGATGAAGAATCTGATGCCGGCTCCGCGGTTGCATCAGATAATACGGTATCCAGCGAGGGACAACCCCGCGAGGCACTTATGATAAGTGCGGAGCAAGTGGCCAAGATGCTTGAAGACGCCTTAGCTAAGCAATAGTAAACCTTCAGGTTCGAAATGCAGATGGCCATGCAGAACATGAGAGAAATACATGACCAACAAATCCAAGCATTGACGAACCAGCAAGGCGAGCCAAGTCGTCGTAACCCGGTTAATCTGGAAGACGAGGATACGAATGCGAATGAGACTCATAATACCAACAATCCTCCCGTCAATGCAGGGGGTGGTAACAAGAATGCTAGCGAAAACACAGGTGAAAACTTGAAATTAAGAACCTCGAGAGCAAAATCAATACATTGATTTCCGCTCAAGAGATGACGAAAACAGGCATTCCTTGTCCATACCCAAGAGAGTGGTAATCAATCCCATATCCGTCGAAGTTCAACCTAATTAACTTCACGCCGTTTAATGGGATGGGTTCACCCACTCAACATTTGATTTACTTCAAATCGCACCTGGGGGTTATCTCTGGTAATGAACCTCTGATGGTACGGTCCTTCGTTGGCACTCTTCGTGGAGCCGCCTTCGATTGGTATCGCCGCCTCAAGCCAGGAAGCGTGAACAACTGGGATGATATGGAGACTAAGTTCCTTGCCAACTTCTTCGACGACGACACAGAGATATCCATCGGGTCATTGCTTGATGAGAAAATGAAAGACGGGGAATTGGTTGACACCTTCGTCAAGAGGTTCCGGAACAAGGCAATGAACTGTCGGGACCCGATCACCGAGGAATTCATCCTCCAGACTTGCCACAACAACCTCGCATTGGACGTGTTGGAAGCAATGGGGACAACACCGTCCAAGACATGGAAGGATCTAAAGGTCCGAGGAGAGCAAGCCGAGCGGTTCCTCAGAAGGAAGAAGGCGGAAAGAGGCCAGCAGGCGAATAATGCTCCGTAACAGAATTTCGTCCCATGAGGAAAAGGTAAGGCACATGCTAATGCATTTGATGCTAATCAAACTTTCTAATTGCAACCTCAGCAACAGCCGCAGCAACAAGCGCCACAACAGTCTCGGGGACAATGGCAACAATGGCCTCAGAAGCAGAAATCTTCAGAGCCGAGGTTTCCTAAAGTGTACTCCTTCAAGGATGACGAAGTTCCCGGCATCTTTAAGTACCTGTTGGAGAATAACAAAATCCAGCTACCGGTGATTGTGGATCAAGAAGGGGCTAACAAAGTGACGGATCCGAAATATTACGTATACCATAGAGCGGTCCATCACCCTACCAAGTCGTGCTACCACGTCAAGGACAAGATCCAGGCGCTAATTGATGTAGGCGTCATAACCCCGAAGCCGTCCAAGAATGTTGGAGCAAATGCGGTCTCAATCAGCTTTGGATCGGTGCCCACAACATGGTTCAAACCAGAGCGCATCACCAAAGTAGGAATGAAGACAGTGAACGATGACCCACATGGACAGCGCCTAAAAGGACTTGTACCACACACAGCCCCAAACGGCGAAATCCTCTGGGTTCATCCCGATCTCATTGAAGACGAACAGTGGGCGACTTCCTTGAAAAGAAAGGGTAAAGGCAAGTCCTGCAATGCTACATCTGCAATCTTCGAGGAGGATGGCGATGAAGCTCCTACTTTCCCACTCTCCGAAGAGGAACAAGAGGTCTTTGCCACTAGAAGTGGAAATGAGTATCACTATAATTATCCGCCACCTAATGAGCAGGAGGTGAATAAACGGGGACCAGCCAAAACTCTTACGGAGATGGGGGTGATCACGAGTCCTACACCGGGCGAAGAGGCTCGACGACAGCCGGTGAATAAACCGAAAGAGAAGAATCCCTAGGAGGTTCAGAATCCGAAGCAGTCTCGTTTCAGTCGCCCGATTGGAAGAGACAAACCGGAAAGCTCGAAGACTCCACAAGTTTTCGATATAATGGCTCAACTAGCCAACATTCCAGCACGAATAACGTTGTATGAATTGCTGCGGTTGTCCAAGAAAACCAGAGAGGCCTTGCAAGAAGCTTTAGCCAATTCAGAGGTGTTTCTGACTCAAATCAAGCCGGCGCCTGAAGAGCCAGAACTGCTGAGTCAACATTGCAATATAGCGACTAAGAATCTTCCCTGCATTACTTTCACCAAAGAAGATATGCAGACGAAGAATTCGAACCACGATCGACCGCTATATTTCATCGGGTACATTGGCTCCAGCAAAGTCAACCGAATCCAAGTGGATCCGGGTTCTGCTGTGAGTATTATGCCGCTTCGCTTGATGCATTTCCTCGGCATCCCAGTTAGCAAGATGGTGTCTACGGGCACTGTTATCTATGGATTCAACACTAGCGGGTCAAGACCCTTAGGTAAAATCCGGGTAAAGTGTCAAATGGGAGATTTGAAGACGGAAGTCACATGTTATGTGATCGATGCCGAAACTTCATATAATTTACTATTGGGTCGGCCCTAGATCCATAGTAATGTTATAATTCCTTCCACACTCCATCAGTGTTTAAAGTATGTCGACACTGATAATAAGGTTAGGACGGTGGTCGCGGATAAGCAACCATTCAAAGGGTATGAGAATTATTTCACTGATTCTCTCCTTTATGGTAACGAATCTGATACTGAATCATCAGCCCATGGCACGGACAGTGGGGAAGAAGCTGATACCGAAGCCTGTAGGCATATAAAATTGCTTATAGGTCCCCTAGCATAGCTCGGCACAAACCGACGAACCAACGAGGCGACGAGATCGACGAATCGCACAGAAGCGACAGAATGCATCCATACGCGTTCGGAATCAAGCCAAGTGTTAAGGAATCAACGAGTCATCCAACCGAGAACAGACTCGGACGAATCACGATCGAATCAAGATCAGTTTCGGACTCGAACTCAGAAGCGGATTTACTGCCAAATCAGGAATCCGACTTACTGCCAAATCAGATCAACCAATCAGAATCTTAATCAACCGAATCACGGACAGAACCGGAAACAATGAATAACAATTCGAAAAAGTCGGAAAAAACACCGCCCGCGGGGGCTCGGCCATGAGCCGAGCCACCTCAGGGGCCATGCAGCAGATGAGAGAAATGCATGACCAACAGATCCAAGCATTGGCGAACCAACAAGGCGAGCAGAATCATCGTAACCCGATTAATGTGGAAGATGAGGATACAAATGCTCGTAACACCAATGATCCTCCCGTCAACGCAGGGGGTGGTAATGAGAATGCTGGCGAAGAAACCGGCGAAAACCTGAAGATCAAGAACCTCGAGAGCAAAATCAACACACTAATTTCCGCTCAAGAGACGAAGAAAACAGGCATTCCTTGCCCATACCCAAGAGAATGGGAATCGATCCCATATCCGGCGAAGTTTAATCTAATTAACTTCACGCCGTTTAATGGGATGGGTTCACCTACCCAGCATTTGATTTACTTCAAATCGCATTTGGGGGTGATCTCTGGTAATGAGCCTCTGATGGTGCGGTCATTCGTCGGCACTCTTCGCGGAGCCGCCTTCGATTGGTATCGCCGCCTCAAGCCAGGCAGCGTAAACAGCTGGGATGACATGGAGACCAAGTTCCTGGCCAACTTCTTCGACGACGACACCGAGATATCTATCGGATCGCTGCTCGATGAGAAGCAAAAAGACGGGGAGTTAGTCGACACCTTCGTCAAAAGGTTCCGGAACAAGGCGATGAATTGCCGGGACCCGATCACCGAGGAATTCATCCTCCAGACCTGCCACAACAACCTCGCGTTGGACGTGCTAGAAGCAATGGGGACAGCACCATCCAATACATGGAAGGACTTGAAAGTCCGGGGAGAGCAAGCTGAGCGATTCCTCAAGAGGAAGAAGGCGGAAAGAGGCCAACCGGCGACAAGTGCTCCAAAGCAAAACTTCGTCCCACGGGGGAAAGGTAAGGCACAAGCTAATGCAGTTGATGCTAATCAAACCTTTCAATTGCAACCACAGCAACAGCAGCCACAGCAACAAGCACCCCAACAATCTCGAGGACAATGGCAACAACGGCCTCAGAAGCAGAAATCTGCGGAGCCGAGGTTTCCTAAAGTGTACTCCTTCAAGGATGATGAAGTTCCCGGCATCTTCAAATACCTGTTGGAGAACAACAAGATCCAGTTGCCGGCGATCGTGGATCAAGAAGGGGCCAGCAAAGTGACGGATCCAAAGTACTGTGCGTACCACAGAGCGGTCCACCACCCTACGAGATCATGCTACCACCTCAAGGACAAGATCCAGGCGTTAATCGACGTAGGGGTCATAACCCCGAAACCAGCCAAGAATGTGGGGGCAAACGCAGTGTCAATCAGTTTTGGGTCGGTGCCTACAACTTGGTTCGAGCCAAAACGCGTCACCAAAGTCGGGATGAAGACGGTGAATGACGACCCGCACGGACAGCGCCAAAAGGGACTTGTGCCGCACACAGCCCCAAATGGCGAAATCCTTTGGGTTCACCCCGATCTGATTGGAGATGAACAATGGGCCGGGTCGTCATCCGGGAGGAAGTCTAAAGGGAAAGGGAAGTCTTGTTATGGAGTCTCTGCTATCCCAGGGGAAGATGACGAAAGAATCCCCACTTTCCCGCTTTCCGAAGAAGAACAAGAAGTTTTTGCGACCCGAAGCGGAAACGAGTATCACTACAACTATCCGCCACCTAGTGAGCAGGGGGTGAACAAACGGGGACCAGCCAAAACTCTCACAGAGATGGGGGTGATTACAAGTCCCACACCGGGTAAAGAAGCTCTACGACAGCCGGTAGATAAACATAAAGAAAAGAGGCCCGAGGAGGTTCAAAATCCGAAGCAATCTCGTTTCAGTCGTCCGATTGGAAAGGATAAACCGGAGAGTTCGAAAACTCCACGCGCCTTTGACATCATGGCTCAGCTAGCTAATATTCCAGCGCGGATAACGCTATATGAGTTGCTGCGGCTGTCTAAAGAAACTAGAGAAGCATTGCAAGAGGCCTTGGCCGATTCAGAAGCATTCCTCACTCGGATCAAACCGGCGCCTGAGGAACTAGAACTGTTAGCTCAACAGTGCAATGTGGCAGCTAAGAACATTCCCTGCATCACCTTCACCAAAGAAGACATGCAGACGAAGAATTCAAACCATGATCGGCCCTTGTATTTTGTCGGGTACATTGGCTCCAGCGAGGTCAACCGAATCCAAGTAGATCCGGGTTCCGCTGTGAGCATTATGCCGCTTCGCCTGATGCATAGCCTTGGCATTCCAGTCAGCAAATTGGCGTCTACAGGCACAGTCATTTATGGATTCAACACCAGCGGGTCAAGGCCTTTGGGGAAGATCCGAATAAAATGCCAAATGGGCGATCTGAAGACGGAGGTCACGTGTTACGTGATAGATGCTGAGACATCCTATAATTTACTATTGGGTCGGCCTTGGATCCATAGTAATGTTATAGTTCCCTCCACCTTACATCAGTGTCTGAAATATGTCGACACTGATGGAAGGGTCAGGACGGTGGTCGCAGATAAGCAACCATTCAAAGGGTATGAGAATTACTTCACTGATTCTCTCCTTTATGGTAACGAATCTGACACGGAACCATCGATCCAAGGCACGGACAGCATTCGATTACAATGGTGGTTTTGTTTTAAATGACATTGTACCCTTTGTAATCAATCTTGACGATGAACAATCGTCAGATGGCGGTTGTAACTGGCAACTTGCCGATATTGAAATAAAAGATGATTTAGAGTACTCCTTGTCTCTTGATGATGTGGTAAGAGAACTGTATGATAATGCTGACTTGTATATGCCGCTTCGATCGTCTTATGTAACGAAGGAGCGCCTCCAGCATTCTTTCGGAACAACCATGATCATCCCGAACAAGGTAGGAGGTGCAAAAGAAGTAATCTATGGTAAAGGAAAAAGCTCTCCATTACCAGATCATTTCCTAAGTGAAGATGGAGATGATGACAAACTTGGTCGGCATTTATCTAAATATAGTCCGGAAGCGCGCAAGCTCATGGAAAAGCAAGGGTACGATTTCACACTCGGAGAAGGTTTATACTTCGATCGAGGACCTCGTATGTACCAAAAGGGAAACCTGAGGATTATTATAAATATGGACGAGGCTTAGGCTATGTTTCATCAGATGATGAATGTGGTTGGCAAATTATCGACCAAATTGCTAATAAAGCTAAGGATGGGTACTTGCCAGATTCTTCAGCTGAGGATTCCGACACCAGTTTGGGAGAAATGTTCAAAACCTTAATGTCAAACATGACTACAGCTGATCATCTACGTTGGAGGATGACGATCAAATGCCAACGTGGGAAGACCCATGGGTTCATCACCTAAATATGCAGTACGGTGATAGGTTCGAACAGAGAGAACCACCAACCGAAGATGAGGTAATCCAAATCAATATGGGCAATGAGGCCAATCCAAAACCCATATTCATCAGCGGTAGTCTTCCTCCAGATGAGAAGGAGGAATTAATTGCCCTAATCAAAGAATACATAGATGTCTTCGCCTGGAACTACGAAGATATGCCAGGACTCGACCCTAATGTGGCAATGCACCGCCTAGACATCAAGCCGGATGCCAAACCTGTCAAACAACAGCAAAGACGGTTTCGTCCACAGATTATGGAAGCCATTGAGGCAGAGGTTAAGAAGTTGATCGATTCGGGATTTATCCGAGAAGAACAACATCCAGACTGGTTAGCTAACATCGTTCCCGTCATGAAGAAGAATGGCAAAATCAGGATTTGCATCGACTTCAGGAACCTGAATGAAGCATGTCCAAAAGACGATTTTCCTCTCCCAATCACGGATGTCATTATCGACAATACATGTGGATTCGAGAGGATGTCCTTCATGGACGGCTTTTCGGGGTATAACCAAATCAAGATGCACCCGGATGACGAGAAGCATACAGCGTTTAGAACACCCCTCGGCGTCTTCTGCTATACGGTGATGCCTTTCGGTCTGAAGAATGCCGGCGCCACATACCAGCGAGCGATGACTAAGATTTTCCAAGAACATCTCAGGAAAACAGTCGAATGCTACGTTGATGATTTGGTTGTGAAAAGCCGCAACAAAGAAGATCACATCAAGGACCTGAAGACGATGTTCGATCTCATGAGGAGTCATCAATTGAAGATGAACCCCACTAAATCATTCCTTGGAATGTCCAGCGGAAAATTTCTTGGGTTCGTCGTCACCACTAAGGGTATACATATCGATCCTGATAAGGTGAAGGCGATACATGAATTGCAGCCCCCGAGGAATCTGAGAGAACTCAGAGGATTGCAAGGGCGTTTAGCTTACATCAGGCGATTCATCTCAAATCTCTCTGGGAAGTGTCAACCTTTCTCTAAGCTAAACAAGAAGGGTGTATCATTTATTTGGGACGACGCCTGCCAAAAGGCACTCGAGGATATCAAGACATATCTGACAAATCCTCCTGTTCTCGTTGCACCAAAATCAGGTAAACCGTTCTTGATTTACATCAAGGCGATGAACCATTCGATAAGTGCTTTGTTAGCACAAGACGATGATAATGGTCACGAACAGGCAGTTTATTATTTAAGTCGGACTTTGGTGGGCGCTGAGTCTCGATATCCGATGATTGAGAAAGAATGTCTCGCGTTGGTGTTTGCAGTGCAAAAGATGCGGCATTACTTAGTGGGACAGACGATCTACGTTATCTCCAACGTTAATCCAGTACGGGTGTTTATGACGCAACCGGCCTCTATGAATTGGCGGCTAGCGAAGTGGGCCCTTCTCTTGTCCCAATACGATTTGCACTTCAAGCAGCAGAAGTCGATAAAAGGACAGGCGATTTGTGACCTTTTGGCGGCAAACCCGACCACAGATACGGCAGAAGTATATGATGACTTGCCGGATGAAACCCACGAGGTTAACACCACATCACACCAACAAGTATGGCAATTATACTTCGATGGTGCCTCAAGGGCAGTTAATAGAGTAATAACCCCGGGATGTCCTACAGTTTCCTCTGGAGTTGGAGTCGTCTTAATCTCCCCTGGAAAGCACGTGATGCCTCGGGCTTATTCGTTGACTAGTCCGTGCTCCAATAATGTTGCCGAATACAACGCGCTTCTCATTGGACTCAGTTTCGCCAAAGAGCTGGGGGTCGAATATCTCGAAGCTTTTGGAGATTCGCAATTGATAGTCAACCAAGTTCGCGGTGAGTATGAAGTCAGGAATCAAGACCTGATCCCGTACCACCAGGAAGCCATCAAAATGGCAGAATCTTTCGAAGAATTCTTCATCGAATATATCCCTCGTCTCCAGAACGCTTATGCAGACGCACTGGCGGCACTAGCAGTATCACTGGCACAGCCTCCCGAAGCTGAGCTGTTAGTCACAGTACGGACGCATCAACTCTGCGTACCCATATACAGTACGGAGATTGAAGAAGAAGAGGATAGAAACGTGAACGCCAAAGAGGTGAATTCAACTCAAATTGGGTCTGAGTCCCGAGATTGGCGTTTTCCTATCATCGACTACGTCCAATATGGTATCTTGCCAGAGGATGTAAAAGAAAAGGAATCAATCCGCCGAAGAGCTCCAAGATTCTTCTATAATACCGAGACCCATACGTTATACCGTAGAGGGTACGACGGTCTTTTGCTCCGATGCCTTTCGAACAGAGAAGCAAAGGAAGTTCTTAAGGAAGCACACGAAGGAGAATGTGGTGCGCATCAGCCCGGTCCTAAACTGTATGATCGCATCAGGAGGATGGGATATTTCTGGCCAACGATGGTTCGTGACGCAATCGAATACGCACGAGAATGCCACGCTTGCCAGATACATGCGAATTATATGCATCAACCGCCAGAGCAGTTGCACACGTCAACCACGTCTTGGCCGTTCGAGACTTGGGGCATGGACATAGTCGGTCCTATTTTTCCCCCTTCAGTCAAAGGTGATCGGTTCATCCTCGCGATCACAGATTATTTCTCAAAGTGGGCTGAAGCGATTCCGCTTAGAGAAGTGAAGACGAACAACGTCATCAATTTCATCAAGCATCATGTCATTTACCGACACGGCGTGCCAAGAAGGATCATTCATGACAACGGTCCACAGTTCATAAGCAATGCCTTCGTCAGATTCTGCGACAAGTTCAAAATCGAAGATGTTTCGTCGACAGCTTACTACCCCGCCGCGAATGGATTAGCGGAGGCGTTTAACAAGACGATCATCAAGATCTTGTCAAAGCTCGTGAAGACCAATAAACGAGACTGGGACGATAAACTCGGTGAAGCACTCTGGGCTTATCGCACCACCATACGCACGCCTACGGGAGCTACCCCGTATTCGCTGGTATACGGATGTGAAGCTGTGCTACCGCTGGAAATTCAGATTCCGTCCCTTCGGATCGCCCTCGCAACGGAGATGACGACGGAGGAACAACATCAGAAGCGTCTCGAAGAGCTCGAGAGGCTGGATGAAAAGCGTTTGGAGGCTCAACAACACATCGAGTTTTACCAAGCCAGGATGTCAAGGGCTTTTAACAAAAGAGTCCGACAGAGAAGCTTCAAGGAAGGAGATCTGGTCCTCGCTGCTCGCCGACCAATAATTCTCACCTCCAAGAAGAAAGGTAAATTCGAACCCAAATGGGAAGGACCGTTTGTAATAGACACAGTCTATTCAAACGGCGCATATCGCCTGATTACTCAAGAGGGCGCCAGGCAATTAATGCCAATAAATGGGAAGTTCCTGAAAAAGTACTATCCCTAGTACATTCAGGATAACTCATTTACCGGGAAGTTCCTCGAAGAATATTACACTTAATATTCTAGAGGATAACCCAAAATCATTGTCACCACCAAAATCCCTCACTGATCAATTTCAATTGACAGTGAGTCCACCAAAAATGTTTTTCTGGCCCTCTTGATTCTTTCCATGAACAAGAGGTCCACTTTCAGTTCGGAGTCCCTTTTCGATAAACGAAAGAACTCCTTCCCTTTTTCTCTTTGGTTAAACCTTGTTCATGGTTATAACCGGAGTTGAAAATACCACTTCGATAAACGAAGGACCCATTTTCAGTTTAGATAACTCATCCTATAAAAGGCAAGTTTATCTAAATTTTCCAGATTCTCGGAGTGGACACCCCACTTCTAGTTTCTTCTTCGCTGGAAATAGAATATAAAATTCTTCCTTTCCAGAATCAGGGAATAGAATATAAAATTCTTCCTTCCTTGTCTGTTGGGTTCGCCTTCACCCTAAAAGAAGACCGGGAAATAGAATATAAAATTCTTCCTTTCCCGCACCAACCTTTTCTAAGAATCTATCAATCTAGGATTCATCCTAGGAAGTTTATCCCGAATCCTAAGCAGGGATAAGTCTGCGCCTAACACGCGCTGCCGGTTTAGTCTTTTTCCGCACAAAAAGACACCAGAGTCTGATTCTGGGGTATTTTATCCTGAAACCTAAGCAAGGATAAGTCTGCGCTTAACCTGCGCTGCCGGTTAGTTCTTAACCGTTAAAAAGAACACCCGTCCACATATTCAACATTGTGGCAGGTCGTCATTAATAACACCAAAATCCATGCCTTACACGCATGGGGAATGTCATCCTGAATCCTAAGAAGGGATATGCCGACGCCTAACACGCGTCGCCGGTTTAGTCTTTCGCCGTAGAAAAAGACACCAGAAGACCAGTCTGGGGTATTTTATCCCGAAACCTAAGTAGGGATAAAGTCAACACCTAACACGTGTTGCCGGGTAGCCTATTCCCGTAACAATGGCGAAGTCTATGTATTCGACATCATAGCACGAAGTCTAAGAGAATTCATTCTCTTAGCACAACGTTACATGCGAACGGAGTTAGACAATCCGCATGCTAGCCCGACTCAAACGGTAGTCGGTAAAGGCTAATCAAACCCGTTGAAGGCTGGGGGTTAGCCAAAAATCCTAAAGTCAACACCTAACACGTGTCGCCGGGTAGCCTATTCCCGTAACAATGGCGAAGTCTATGTATTCGACATCATAGCACGAAGTCTAAGGGAGTTCATTCCCTTAGCACAACGTTACATGCGGAACGGATTCCGACAATCCGCATGCTAGCCCGACTCAAACGGTAGTCGGTAAAGGCTAATCAAACCCGTTGAAGGCTGGGGGTTAGCCAAAAATCCTAAAGTCAACACCTAACACGTGTCGCCGGGTAGCCTATTCCCGTAACAATGGCGAAGTCTATGTATTCGACATCATAGCACGAAGTCTAAGGGAGTTCATTCCCTTAGCACAACGTTACATGCGGAACGGATTCCGACAATCCGCATGCTAGCCCGACTCAAACGGTAGTCGGTAAAGGCTAATCAAACCCGTTGAAGGCTGGGGGTTAGCCAAAAAATCCTAAAGTCAACACCTAACACGTGTCGCCGGGTAGCCTATTCCCGTAACAATGGCGAAGTCTATGTATTCGACATCATAGCACGAAGTCTAAGGGAGTTCATTCCCTTAGCACAACGTTACATGCGGAACGGATTCCGATAATCCGCATGCTAGCCCGACTCAAACGGTAGTCGGTAAAGGCTAATCAAACCCGTTGAAGGCTGGGGGTTTGCCAAAAATCCTATGAGTATTATGGTCAATCATTTCAAACGTGATGAGGAATCATAATAAAGATAAAGATAAAAACCAATTCCACTAAAGAGAATCAAATGTCAAGGTTTTCAGCAAATAAAATCATACATCAAGCCCATGGCTAAGAATCTGCTGACTGAATTCAGATAACTTCTCGTCATAAGAGCGTCTAAGCTCCTCCTGCAACTCAGCTCTAACAGACTCTTCGTTCGCAGCTAAAGTCCTCACAGCATCCTCCTCTGTCTCAGCCAGTCTCTGCTTCAAGGACTTCAGCTCATCAGATAAAGCAGCATTTGCTTGCTGATTCTGCATCTTTGTGTCTTCCTTCTCACGGAGTTCTCGTCGGAGCTGATCTATCTGAGAATCAAGCTCCTCGAGGAAAGAAGATCTAGTGGCGAAATCAGCCTCAACTCGATCTATGCGGTCCCGCTGCACCTGAATCTCGAGCTCAGCAACCATCCGAGTACTGCGCCATGTCTGTAAGCGAGCATCCAACTCGGCAGCAACGAATGAAGAGGCACCTGTATCCCGGAGCTCATGAAACATCTGAAGCTCACGCTCTAAGCGATCAAGGTCATCAACCATAGCCGTCGCTAGATCCGGACATCCTATGTCCCTAATCAAGTTTATCTTGGAATCGAGGTAGGGCTTAAATTGGCGAAGAGAAAGTCCGTCGTGGAGGAGTTTGCCAATTATAACAGTCAGGGAGGAGAAATAAGAGCGGACTTCTACGCTGATGATGATCTTCTCAGGGTCATCCCCTGATAACAACTCCTTAACGAGGATATGAAGCTGAGAAGGAAGCCCTACACAAAGAAGAGAAGTTCGTCAAAAGCCTCAATGAGGAAATGAACGGCATCGCTCAGCTAATTAAATTATACCTCCTTCCCCTCGAGTCACTGGGGGTGATGGAGATGTAACAACTGTAGCTGCATCGACTGGTGGAGTTGGTCGCACAGCCGGCTCAACATGGTCTTTCTCAACAAAAGCTCCTGTCAAATTCAAAACAGAATTCGCAGAGGCGTTACATTATAGCTGCATTAGTCAAGGTCGACTAGTCCTATAATCAACTCAGCAGGAGGCACATACCTTCAAAGGAACCATCCTCAGGATTGTTAGCAAATGCGGACTCAGGAAACATGTCTCCAGGTAGCTGGTCATCAATCTGAGGTGAGCTATATATGTAGTGCATCATAGGAGTGTCCGCAAACAGGCTTCCCTCGTCAAAATCGTCGATGGAGAAATCTGACATAAAAGAATATAAGTGCCAAAGAATAATGAAGAGACTACAACTAATGGAAATGAGTTACCTCTCACGGGTGCATCAGCCTCTTCGTTTCCAAGGTTCGCCTCCTGCAAATTATCTGAAGGAGCAAGGAGTAGAGGACAGTTAGAGGATACACAAATTCATTAATGTATTATCTAAAGAAATACGCTGTCAGTGATAGATGTACCTTGACTCACAGAATCTGGTCCTACACTGATCTCCTCCCTAATGTCAGCAACCCCTGTAGACTTCTCTACAGGGGGTAGTGGGTCAGACTCATCGGGAGATAAGGGAACAGGATCGGGACTCATCTCATCCTCCCCACGCACTCCTATATAGAAATGGAAAAGCATGAGTCAATGTTCAGAATAACCAAGAAAATGGTTCAAAGAGTAGACGTTACCTCTGTCACTAATAGGGTCATCTCCAGCCAGATCCATGTCAGATGCTCGTGAAGCTACACGAGGTTTGCGGGCCAATCTCTTCCGCCTAGCAATAGGGATCGAAGGTCTCGCCTGAGGAGGAGGACGGAAATCTTCATCCTGATCAACTGTGGTATCTGGAACATCAAACCATAGTCAGTTTCAACACTTCTGGAAGATAGAAGAAAAAGATGAAGTGCAAACCTCGCTCGGAAAAGTCATCGTAATCTTCGGGATCCCCGCCCGAAGCCTCGTCTGTGGAATGGAATGTCCTCTGTCCCTCTTCGTCAATCCGACGAGTCTTGTTCCGTATCCTCTGTGCCCGGGCGTTTTCCCGAATCCTGCGGGAATCAACCTGGGAAGCTGCCTCAGCCTCTAACTCTGCGATTGGCTTCACAGGGATAGTCTTGTTGGCTGCTAACAACCATTTGCAGCTCAAGAAAGTAAGGTTCAACTGCCGGTCAGCACTCGGGAGACTAAATCTAACACCAGTACAGCCAGTCACGGTCCACAACCAAGCGCGGAGACCGTCTATCAAACCACTATGAGTACGAAGCTGCTGACGAGGATTCCCAATGTAAAGCTGGTCATAGCCAAACTGGCGAGCGAATCGGCACGGTAGATATGGTTCGATGAAGCACTGATCCCTCACCCGGAAAGTCAGATAGCCGGGCCTAATATTCACTAGCCAGTTGAAGCAGCCGATGTCTAAATAAGTCCGGTACTCTCTAGGCCTCTCATCATCTATCAAGCATTCACCATATCGACCGGAGAACTGCGGAAAACAAGTAGAGAATGCCCAACACTTATGGACCTGCAACTGCTGTCTGACATCAGAAAATCCGCGGCCCTCCCACCTGCCATTCTCAAGCAACTGTAGCAGGGGAACAGAATGGTCTGTGGCGTTCGGCACCGACATCATATCCGAGCGATGAAGGACAAACCAGGCCATCAGATAAGCGTACGGGAGCTCCACCTTAAGCGTGGGAATCTGACCTGGTAAATCGGTCTCCTTCCGTGTGAACGCACTGGAAAGCTGTCGAAGTCCTCGGTGAATATTAGCCACCATCACCGGAAGAAGTGAGAGTTCCTTCTTATAGGCGAGCTGAACTGCTGGGTAAAGTACCTCCAAGGGCAAGGCGTCGCCAGACTGATATGGAACCACGCACTTTTTCAACCAGATAGCAAGAAAGCCAGCAAGAAGTGTCATTGGTCGAATTGGTGCGGTAGCGTGCCACAAGAATGACTTGAACTTGGTCTTCGCAGGAAAGCCACCCTCAGGACCGCCGGTGGTGTAAGATTGAGCGCCGATCTTCTTCAGTAGACTGTTCACCTCTGAAGGAGTGAATGGGGCCAGCTCACAAATATCCTCGCCATGAGTGCTCTCCAGATTCTTGAACAAGTAGTTCGCAAATTGTTTCAGACTCACACATACCTTGGTCCTCTTTGCTAAGGGCTCCGACTGTGCCAAAGCAATATGGTAATGACAAGTGAGGTCCCATAGAGTCTCATAACGGTCAGGCATGCGATCTTTTAATTGGCTCAACTCATGACTGGAAGGAAAGTACTCCTGGTATAGCATCTGTCCCATGGACAAGCCAGAAATCCTGTGCATCTCGTGAAGAGCCAAGCCTAACTCCCCCTGCCGGGTCAGAAAAGTGTTCGAGTCTGGATTATATAGCTCGAACAAAGCACAGAAATGTCTCAAACTGATAGGCAAGCCATACACGGTGGCACGAACGGCTGCATACAAACCGCAAGCATGCAACTCCTCGCCCCATCGGCTCAAGACGTATGTCGTCATGCGGCTCCACCAAGACTTGTCCGAAGAGTGGACCCAACCGTAAAACCTGTGACGTGTCGCTGGCATCTCCCGTCCCAGAACAGCGAGACGATTCCTCAAGGTGGAAGCGGTAGCAAGGAACTCGTTACGTGGTGGTTCGTCCAGCCCCAATACACCAGGACGCAATCCGGTAACACGACTTCTGCACGAACCAGGAACCGCCGAATGAGTGATATAGCCGCAATGGACACTCATATGATCCTCTGTCAAGCGCCACGACATCTCCCGTGTCACAGCCTGACATCTGAGCTCAGTCAATGAACGATGCCGAGGAATCTCCGGCAAGTATATGAAGCCATTGCCGGTCTTGTGAAGCCAATGCTCAGCACCAATGAATACGGCTTCTGGGTCATCGACAGAATCACCAAATAGGAAATCGCTCTTTCGAAGAGGCTGAGTAGAGCTGGCGTCCTTCACAAAAGGCGCATCTGTGATTAGCTGGCGAATAGCTCGATGACCACCTTCCCTCACCACTTGGGCAACCTCAGTCGACGTGTCCGAAGCAAACTGAGGGGTAGCTGGAATAGGGGAAGGATCGTTGGAGTTCGAATAATGCTCGCCACGCCGTCCATATATTGCGTGGGACGGGAATGATCCAGAAGGGTACCCCACTGCAAAATAGACAGTTAAACACTGGTTAGTCTCGATTATAAAAGGAAATTGAACTCATCTTACAAATAGCTAAGATAGAGTCATTGCCTTATAAAGGGTGAGACGATTTGGCCACATTGTGCAATCACAAAACAGGGTATGTCGACAACATATCCCTGCCTTATAAAACGCAATGTAGTGTCAAATCGCCCCCTTTAATTTTGAGATATGGTTTTGACCAAGCAAAACATATCTTTGAAGCGTCGATCCTCACCAAGGAGAATCAAGGCTCTTCCCGATTGCCTCGCCAAGGAGAACAACGTGGGGTTTAAAAAAGGGTCAATTTACAAATTTATAAGAAAAAAGGGTTTATTTGCAAAAAGTAGCTCACCAGCATAAGAGGGAGGCGCGCCATCAACCGACATGGCAGGGGAACGACCTCTCGAGGCGCGAGACATGACGGCCTGCAAAATAACTCAAAGGGTTAGATTCAAAAAATAATTTCAGCCCTAATTTTTGCATAAAAACCCCTCAAAATTGCATTTTTACCCCCCTGAAAGATTAGCTCGAGGCATCAAATCACACCCTCAACCCTCACATATAACCCCACAAATGCATGAATTAAATTGAGCATGAAAAAGATCCAAATTGTGGAAGATTTACCTGAAGAAAGGCTCGAGATCCAACGAAGATGAGACCTTTTAGGAAACTTTCACCACGTGCTCGAGGGGTCTGAGAGGAATTCTAAAAAATGATTTTTTGAAGGATCTCTCAGTCAAAGATCAAAAGGAAACCCAGATCTCGGATAAATATCAAAGTTTTGGCTACAGCTGATCCGTCCACAATGGAAGACGACGATCAAATGCCAACATGGGAAGACCCGTGGGTTCATCACCTGAACATGCAGTATGGTGATAGGTTCGAACAGAGAGACCCCCCCACTGAAGATAAAATAGTCCAAGTTAACATGGGTGACGAGGCCAACCCGAAGCCCATATTCATCAGTGACAGCCTTCCCCCAAATGAGAAGGAGGAGTTAATTGCTCTCATCAGGGAATACATTGAAGTCTTCGCTTGGAACTATGAAGATATGCCAGGGCTCGACCCCAATGTGGCAATGCACCGCCTCGATATCAAGCCGGATGCCAAACCTGTCAAGCAACAGCAAAGACGGTTTCGTCCGCAGATTATGGAAGCCATTGAGGCAGAGGTTAAAAAGTTGATCGAATCAGGATTTATCCGAGAAGAGCAACATCCAGACTGGCTAGCCAATATTGTTCCCGTCATGAAGAAGAACGGTAAAATCAGGATCTGTATCGACTTCAGGGACCTGAACACGGCATGTCCAAAAGACGACTTTCCTCTCCCAATCACGGATGTCATTATCGACAATACATGTGGATTTGAGAGGATGTCATTTATGGATGGTTTCTCGGGGTATAACCAAATCAAGATGCACCCAGATGATGAGAAGCATACAGCGTTCAGAACGCCCCTCGGTGTCTTTTGCTATACCGTAATGCCTTTCGGTCTAAAGAATGCAGGCGCCACATACCAGCGAGCGATGACTAAGATTTTCCAAGAACATCTCAGGAAAACAGTCGAATGCTACGTTGATGATTTGGTTGTAAAAAGCCGTAACAAAGAAGATCACATCAAGGACTTTAAGACGATGTTCGATCTCATGCGAAGTCATCAATTGAAGATGAACCCCACTAAATCCTTCCTTGGAATGTCTAGCGGAAAATTCCTTGGATTCGTCATCACCACTAAAGGTATACATATCGATCCTGATAAGGTGAAGGCGATACATGAACTGCATAAGGTAAAGGCGATACACGAACTGCAACCTCCTAGAAATCTGAGAGAGCTCAGAGGATTGCAAGGGCGTTTAGCTTACATCCGGCGGTTCATCTCGAATCTTTCTGGGAAGTGCCAACCATTCTCTAAATTAAACAAGAAAGGGGTGTCATTTATTTGGGACGACGCCTGCCAAAAAGCATTCGAAGATATCAAAACATATCTGACGAATCCTCCTGTTCTCGTTGCACCGAAATCGAGTAAACCGTTCTTGATTTACATTAAGGTGATGAATCACTCGATAAGTGCTTTACTAGCACAAGACGATGATAATGGTCACGAACAGGCAGTCTATTATCTAAGTCGGACCTTGATAGGCGCCGAGTCTCGATATCCGATGATCGAAAAAGAATGCCTCGCTTTGGTATTCGCAATGCAAACGATGCGGCATTACTTGGTTGGACAGACGATTTACATCATTTCCAACGTTAATCTAGTGCGGGTGTTTATGACGCAACCGGCCTCTATGAATTGGCGGTTAGCGAAATGGGCCCTCCTCTTGTCCCAATATGATTTGCACTTCAAGCAACAGAAGTCGATCAAAGGACAAGCGATTTGCGATCTTTTGGCGGTAAACCCGGTTAACACTACGTCGCATCAACAAGTATGGCAATTATATTTCGATGGTGCTTCAAGGTCAGTTAATAGGGTAATAACCCCGGGAGGTTCTACAGTTTCCTCCGGGGTTGGGGTTGTCCTAATCTCCCCGGGGAAGCATGTGATGCCTCGAGCTTATTCATTGACTAGTCCGTGCTCTAATAACGTAGCCGAGTACAACGCGCTTCTCATTGGACTCAGTTTCGCCAAGGAGCTGGGGGTCGAATATCTCGAAGCTTTTGGGGATTCTCAATTGATAGTCAACCAAGTCCGTTGAGAGTATGAAGTCAGGAACCAAGACCTGATCCCGTACCACCAGGAGGCCATCAAAATGGCAGAATCTTTTGAAGAATTCTTTATTGAATACATCCCTCGTCTCCAGAACGCTTATGCAGATGCACTGGCAGCACTAGCGGTTTTACTTGCGCAGCCTCCCGAAACTGAGTTGTTAGTCACAGTAAGGACGCATCAACTCTGCATACCCATATACGGTATGGACATTGAAGAAGAAGATGACAGAAACATAAACGCCAAGGAGGTGAATTCAACTCAAATTGGGTCTGAGTCCCGAGATTGGCGTTTTCCCATCATTAACTACGTCCAATATGGTATTTTGCCAGAGGATGTAAAAGAAAGGGAATCAGTCCGCCGAAGAGCGCCAAGACTCTTTTATAATATCGAGACCCATACATTATACCATAGAGGGTACGATGGTTTGTTACTCCGATGCCTTTCGAACAAAGAAGCAGAAGAAGTTCTTAAGGAAGCACACGAAGGAGAGTGTGGTGCGCATCAGCCTGGTCCCAAACTATATGATCACATCAGGAGAATGGGATATTTTTGGCCAACAATGGTTCGTGACGCAATCGAATACGCCCGAGAGTGTCATTATATGCATCAACCACCAGAGCAGTTGCACACGTCAACCACGTCTTGGCCGTTCGAGACATGGGGTATGGACATTGTCGGTCCTATTTTTCCCCCTTCAGTCAAAG
Organism: Asparagus officinalis; assembly: GCF_001876935.1. Lineage (NCBI taxonomy): Eukaryota > Viridiplantae > Streptophyta > Magnoliopsida > Asparagales > Asparagaceae > Asparagus > Asparagus officinalis. Next base: position 42,539,608 of record NC_033802.1, on the reverse strand, counting down.
GTGATCGATTCATTCTCACAATCACGGATTACTTTTTAAAGTGGGCTGAAGCCGCTTAGAGAAGTGAAGACGAACAACGTCATCAATTTTATCAAACATCATGTCATATACCGACACGGCGTGCCAAGACGGATCATTCACGACAACGGTCCATAGTTCATAAGCAACGCCTTCATCAGGTTTTGTGACAAGTTCAAAATTCAAGATGTTTCGTCAACAGCTTATTATCCCGCTGCAAATGGATTAGCTGAGGCGTTCAACAAGACGATCATTAAGATCCTGTCAAAGCTCGTAAAGACCAATAAACGAGACTGGGATGATAAACTCGGTGAAGCACTCTGGGCCTATCGCACCACCATACGCACACCCACAGGGGCCACCCTATATTTGTTGGTATACGGATGTGAAGCTGTGCTACCATTGGAGATTCAAATCCCATCCCTTTGGATCGCTCTCGTAACTGAGATGACAACCGAAGAACAACATCAAAAACGTCTTGAAGAACTCGAGAGGTTGGATGAAAAACGCTTGGAAGCTCAACAACAAATTGAGTTTTATCAAGCCCGAATATCTAGGGCCTTCAACAAAAGAGTCCGACAGAGAAACTTCAAGGAAGGAGATCTGGTCCTCGCTGCTCGCCGACCGATAATCCTCAACTCCAAGAAGAAAGGTAAATTTGAACCCAAATGGGAAGGACCGTTTGTGATAGACACAGTCTACTCAAACGGCGCATATCGCCTGATTACCCAAGAGGGCGCCAGGCAATTAATGCCAATAAATGGGAAGTTCCTGAAAAAGTACTATCCCTAGTACATTCAGGATAACCCATTTACCGGGAAGTTCCTTGAAGAATATTACACTTAATATTCTAGAGGATAACCCAAAATCATTTTCACCACCAAAAGCCCTCTGATCAATTTCAATTAACAGTGAGTCCACCAAAAGTGTCTTTCTGGCCCTCTTGACTCTTTCCATGAACAAGAGGTCCACTTTCAGTTCAGAATCCCATTTCGATAAACGAAAGAACTCCTTTCTTTTTCTCTTTGGTTAAGCCTTCTCATGGTCATAACCTAAGTTGAAATGTCATTTCGATAAACGGAAAACTCATCTTTAGATAACCAATCCTATAAAAGGTAAGTTTATCTAAATTTTCCAAGATTCTCAGAGTGGAGATCCCACTTCTAGTTTCTTTTGTGCTGGAAATAGAATATAAAATTCTTCCTTTCCAGAATCAAAGAATAGAATATAAAAGTCTTCCTTGTTTTCGGGTTTGCCTTCACGAAGACCGGGAAATAGAATATAAAATTCTTCCTTTCCCGCACCGATCTTTTCCAAAATTTATCAATCTAGGATTCATCCTAGGAAGTTTATCCCGAATCCTAAGCAGGGATAAGTCTGCGCCTAACACGCGCTGTCGGTTTAGTCTTTTTCCGCAGAAAAAGACACCAGAGTTTGATTCTGGGGTATTCTATCCTGAAACCTAAGAAAGAATAAGTCTGCGCTTAACCCGCGCTGCCGGTTAGTTCTTAACCGTTTAAAAGAACACCCGCTCACATATTCAACATTGTGGTAGGTTGTTATTAATAACACTGAAATCCGTGCCTTACACGCATGGGGAATTTCATCCTGAATCCTAAGAAAGGATATGCCAACGCCTAACACGCGCCGTCAGTTTAGTCTTTCTCCGTAGAAAAAGACACCAGAGTTCGATTCTGGGGTATTTTATCCCGAAGCCTAAGTAGGGATAAATCAGTGTCTAATACACGTTGTCGGGTAGTCTATTCCCGTGAGAAAGACGAAGTCTACGTATTCAATATCGTAGTACTAAGAGCGTTAATTCTCTTAGCACAACGTCACATGCGGAACGGATTTAGATAATTCGCATGCTAGCCCGACTCAAACGGTAATCGGTAAAGGCTAATCAAATCCGTTGAAGGCTGGGGGTTAGCCAAAAATCCTAAAGTCAACACCTAACACGTGTCGCCGGGTAGCCTATTCCCGTAACAAATGGTAAAGCCTATGTATTCGACATCATAGCACAAAGTCTCAGAGAATTCACTCTCTTAGCACAACGTTACATGCAGAACGGATTTAGACAATCTGCATGCTAGCCCGATTCAAACGGTAATCGGTAAAGGCTTATCAAACCCGTTGAAGGCTGAGGGTTTGCTAAAAATCCTAGAAGTATTATGGTCAATCATTTCAAACGGAATGAGGAATCATAATAAAGACAAAGATAAAAACCAGTTCCACTAAGAAAATCAAAAGTCAAAGTATTCAGCAAATAAAATCATACATCAAGCCCATGGCTAAAAATCTGCTGACTAAACTTAGACAACTTCTCATCGTAAGCTTACCTAAGCTCATCCTGCAACTCGGCTCTGATGGATTCCTCAGTCGCGGCTAAAGCCTTCACAGTGACCTTCTCTGTCTCGACCAGCTTCTGCTTCAAGGACTTCAGCTCATCAGATAAAGCAGTATGTGCTTGCTGATCCTGTATCTTTGTCATCTGAAGAATACTCAAAGTCTCCTCTTTCTCACGGAGTGCTCTTCGGAGCTGGTCTATCTCGGTCTCACAAGAGGCAATGGAAGAATCAAGCTCGTCGAGTGAGGATGATCTACCCGGTCCCGCTGCACCTGAATCTCGAGCTCAGCAAGAATCCTAGTATCGCGCCATGTCTGTAAGCGAGTATCCAACTCGGCAGCAATGAATGAAGAGGCGCCCGCATCTCGGAGCTCGCGAAACATCTGAAGCTCACGCTTTAGGCAGTCGAGATCATCAACTATAGCCTTCGCGAGATCCGGGTATCCTGCATCCCTTATTGAATTTATTTTAAGATCAAGGAATGGCTTAAACTAGTGAAGGGAAAGTCCGCCGTGGAAGAGTTTGCCAATCATAGCATTCACGAAGGAGAAGAAGGAGCGGACTTCTATGCAGATGACAATCTTCTCAGGGTCATTGTCCGATAACAACTCCTTCACGAGGACATGGAGTCGAGAAGAAAGCCCTACACAAAAAAGGAGAAATTCGTCAAAAGCCTTAATGAGGAAATAAATGACATTTCTCAGCTGCTTAATTTATACCTCTTTCCCCTTGAGTCACTGGGGGTAGTGGAGGTGTAACGGCTGTGGATGTATCAGCTGGTGTAGCTGGTCTCACAGCCGGCTCAAGAGGATCAGCCTCGACAAAAGCTCCTGTCGAGCACAAAACAGAATGCCCAAATGCATCACATTATAGCTGCATTAGTAAAAAATTGGCTAGTCCTATAATTAACTTGAGAAGAGGCACGTACCTTCAAAAGAACCATTCTGAGGGAGTGTGGACTCTGGAGACATATCCTCAGGCATCTGATCATCAATCTGAGGAGAGTCATACAGGAAGTGGAGCATAGGAGTGTCCACAAGCAAACCCTCCCCGTCGAAATCTTCAGTCGGAAAATCTGACACAAGAAAATATAAATGCGGCGAAAGAAGAATGAAGAGACTATGACCAAGGAAATGACTTACCTCTTATAAGTGCGTCAGCCTCTTTATTCCCAAGATCCACATTTGCCTCCTGCAAGTTATCTAAAAGAGCGAGAAGCACAGAGACAATCAGGGAATGCACAAATTCTGAATCATTCGACTCCTTTGTGTGCTATCTAAAAGATATATTGTTAATGGTAGATGTACCTGGATTCATCAAACCAGGTCCTACATTGACGGTCTCCCTAATGTCGGCAGCTTCTGCAGGCCTTTCTACCTGGTGCGGTGAGTCGGGCTCACCAGAAGATGTAAAATCATGAAAAACAGGATCAGGACTCATATCTCTCTCCCCACACTCTCCTATATAGAGATGGAAAAGCATGAGTCAAAGTTCTGAATGATCAAGAGGTTGGTCTATAGGGTAGATGTTACCTCCATCACTAGCAGGATCGTCACCGGCCAAATCCATATCAGATGCTCGCGAAACTGCACGCGGCTTGCGGGCTAATCTCTTCCGCCTAGCAGTAGGAACAACAATCGAAGGTCTCGCCTGGGAAGAAGGACGGAACTCTTCATCTTGGTCAGTTGTGGTCCCTGAAACATCAAACCATTGTCAGGTTTAATAATTCTGGAAGATAGAAGGAAAGAGTAAGTAACTGACCTCGTTCAGAACGGTCCTCATGATCTTCAAGATCTCCGCATGAAGCCTCATCAGCAGAATGAAGGATCTTCTTTCCCTCTTCGTCAATCCGACGAGTCTTGTGCCGTGCCCTTTGTGACCGAGCATTTTCCCAAATCATATGAGAACCAGCCTAAGAAGCCTCCTCAGCCTCTAGCTCTGCAATCGGCTTCACGGGGACAGTTTTATTGGCTGCTAACAACCACTTGCAGCTTAAGAAGGTGAGGTTCAACTGTCGCTCAGCACTCGGGAGACTGAACTTAGCACCAGTACAGCCCGTCACGGTCCACAACCATGCACGAAGACCGTCCACCAAACCGCCGTGGGTCCGAAGCTGCTGACGTGGATTCCCGACATAAAGCTGATCATAGCCAAACTGGCGAGCGAATCGGCAGGGTAGGTATGGCTCTATGAAACACTGATTCCTCACCCGAAAAGTCAGATAACCCGGCCTGATGTTCACCAGCCAGTTAAAGCAGCTAATGTCCAAATGAGTCCGATACTCCCTCGGCCTCTCCTCATCAATCAGACACTCGCCGTATCGGCCGGAGAACTGTGGAAAGCAAGTGGAAAACGCCCAACACTTGTGGACCTGTAGCTGCTGTCTGACGTCAGGGAATCCTCGCCCCTCCCACTTGCCATTCTCAACACTTTCCTTCCGTGTAAAAGTACTAGAAATCTGTCGAAGCCCTCGATGAATGTTAGCCACCATCACCGGAAGAAGCGAAAGTTCCTTTTTGTAGGCAAGCTAAACCGCTGGGTAGAGCACCTCCAATGGCAAGATATCACTAGACTGATATGGGACCACGCATTTCTTTAACCAGATAGCGAGGTAACCGGCGAGAAGGGTCATCGGTCGAATCGGCGCGGTCGCATGCCACAAGAATGCTTTAAACTTGGTCCCTGTAGGAAAACCACTCTCAGGACTGCTAATGGTATAGGAATGAGCATCAACCTTCTTCAGTAGACTATTAACCCCTGAAGGAGTGAGTGGTGCCAGCTCACAAATAGCCTCGCCAGAATTGCTCTCTAGATTCCTGAACAAATAAGACGCAAACTGTTTCTGGCTCACATGGGATTTAGCCCTCTTCGCTAAAGGTTTAGACTGCGCCAAAGCGATATGATAGTGACATGTGAGGTCCCATAAAGTCTCGTAGCGGTCGGGCATGCGATCCTTCAGCTGACTTAATTCTTGGTTGGAGGGAAAATATTCCTGATATAGCATCTGTCCCATGGGCAAACCAGAAATCCTGTGCATCTCATGGAGGGCCAAGCCTAATTCCCCTTGCCGGGTCAGAAAAGTGTTCGAATCCGGGTTATAGAGCTCGCACAAAGCGAAGAAATGCTTCGCGCTAACAGGCAAGCCATACATGGTGGCACGAACGGCTGCATACAGACCACAAGCGTGCAACTCCTCGCTCCATCGGCTCAAGACGTACTTCGTCATGCGAGTCCACCAAAGCTTGTCCAAAGAATGGACCCAACCATAAAACCTGTGGCGTGTCGCAGGCATCTCCCGTCCTAAAGCAGCGAGGCAATTCTTCAAAGTAGAAGCAGAGGCAAGAAGCTCGTTACGCGGCGGTGCATCCAACCCCAATACTCCAGGATGCAATCCAGTGATATAACTCCTGCTCGAACCAGGAGCTGCCTGATGAGTGATGTTGCCACAGTGAACGCTCTCATGCTCCTCCGTCAAGCGCCACGACATCTCCCGTGTCACAGCCTGACGCCTGAGCTCTGTCAACGAACGATGCCGAGGAATCTTCGGCAAATATATGAAACCACCGCCAGTTTTATGAAGCCACTGCTCGACGTCAATAAACACTGCACCCGGGTCTCTGGCAGAGTCGCCAAATAAAAAGTTAGTCTTCTTGAGAGGCTGAATAGAACTGACATCCTTCACGAAAGGCGCATCTGTAATCAACTGTCGAAGAGCTCGATGTCCACCTTCCTTCACCACTTGGGCAACCTCTGTCGACATGCCCGAAGCAAACTGAGGAGTAACTGGAATAGGGGAAAAATCGTCGGAAGTCGAATAATACTCGCCATGACGCCCGTACACTGCGTGAGATGAAAATGCTCCGGAAGGATACTCAACTGAAAACAAGCAATTAAACGTTTGTTAATTCCAGTTATAAAAGGAAATTGAACTCATCTTACAAATCGGTAAGATAGAGTCATTACCTTATAAAGGGTGAGACGATTTGGCCACATTATGCACTTATAAGATAGGGTATATCGACAATATATCCCTGCCTTATAAGGCACAATGCAGCGTCAAAACGCCCCCTTTATTTTGAGATATGGTTTTGACCAAGCAAAACATATCTTTAAAGCGTCGATCCTCACCAAGGAGAATCAAGGCTCTTCCCGATTGCCTACCAAGGAGAACAATGTGGGGTAAAAATGACTAATTTGCAAATTTCCAAGAAAAAATGGACTAATTTATAAATTTCCAAAAAATAGCTCACCGGCATAAGAGGGAGGCGCGCCATCGGCCGACGCGGTAGAGGATTGACCCCTCGCAATACGAGACATGGTGACATGCAAAATAAATTAACGGATCAGATCTAGAAAAAAACCCTGAAAGACGAGCTCGAGGCGCCAAATCATAATTCTAACCCTCACAAGCAATCCCACAAGTTCATAAATTGAATTAAGCATGAAATATACTAAAATTGTGAAGGATTTACCTGAGGAAAAGCTCATGGATCCAATAAAAATCAGATCTTGAAAGAGGCTCGAACCACGCGCTCGAGGGGCCTGAGAGAAATTCTAAATATGGAAATTTTGAGGGATTTCTCAGTCAAAGATCAAAAGGAAGGACGAATCTAAGACAAATATGAAGATTTGAGGAAGAATGGATGCACGAGGGAAGAGAAATCCAAAAATAGGGGAGAGAGGGGGGCCGGCCCTAATGAGGAGAAAAAGACCCCTTTTTATAATGTTGAACCAAGCCTAGTTGAATCGGACCAGACCAAGTTGAACCGGACCAGACCTGGTTTGAACCAAAATTCAAAATTAGAGCTTAACCGAGTGTCAAAACAACTTCAAATCGCCCGACGGTTCAGTCCATTATTTATTCACTCCTCTCCCATATGTTCGGAAGGGTCGGAGGATTTTTTGAGCCTAATTACTGCCTTTTTTGGCTCATTATCAAGCCGGTTCGGCTCATTATCAGGCCGGTTCGGCTCATTCGGACATGAAAATACTCCGAAAAGTATACGAGTATAAACTGCTCCTTAATACTCCGATAAGGTATACGAGTATAAACTATTCCCTATTTTTGGTTGAGAAGTTTCTGGAGAATATTTTTCTTAAGGATAACTCAACAACACTACGCCGGACAACGCATCACAAATGAGAATTCGACGCCAACAATCGATGGTCAGTTCTATGTTAAACCAACAAACACGAGCTAAAGATTAGAAAATCAGGAATCAACTTCAAGTTTAAAATTCCGACAACGGTCAGACAATAAATGCAGCACCGGAACTCTTACAGAAATTCAACAAAGCACCGAATAGCCTGGAGGATTGAAGGTATCAAGAACAGAAGCCATTCCAAGGTCCCGTTACACCGACTGAAGGTTGGGACAATCATATCCAAAGTATTCCAGACTCTTCTATAAAAGAACGAGACTGAAATACTTTGGAGGGGGTATCTGTAGGCATATAAAATTGCTTATAGGTCCCTTAGCACAGCTCGGCACAAACCAACGAACCATCGGGCGACGTATCCAAACACGAGCGTCAGTCCACAACGCCGAAGCCAAGTGACACAAAACGAAGTGAATTAACGAGGCAATGAGGGTAACTAACCACACACAAGCAACGGAATACATCCATTCGTGTGTGGAATCAAGCCAAGGGTTCGAAGAGTCAACGAGTCATCCAACCATGGGCGGACTCAGACGAATCACGATCGAATCAAGATCAGTTTCGGACTCGAACTCAGAAGTGGATTTACTGCCAAATCAGGAATCGGATTTACTGCCAAATCAGGTCAACGAGTCAAGTTCGGATAAATCAACCACAGAACCGGATCACGGACAGAACCGAAAACGGAAAACAACGGAAAACAACGCCTAAGGGGGCTAGGCCGAAACCGAGCCACCTCTGGGTGGCTTGGCCAAGGCCGAGCCACCTATAGGTGGCTCGGCCAAAGCCTAGCCACCTATAGGTCCTATGGGTGGCCGGCCAGATCTGTGCCCGGGCACAGTGGGGGTAGCCTATAAATAGGCCCCCCTTGGTTCATTTTCAAAGGGTGGAACTTTTAGAGCCGAAACTCTGCCGAATTGAGAACTGAGCTTGGAGTGTTGGAGGCTTGAAGATTTGGACATTCAGATCTGGTTCTTGGCGACCATCCACGTCACAAAAGGCAGGAGTTCGAGAGAGAGAGATCAGATCTCAGATCTACGTAGTTATCCTCCGGATCAAAGCTTGGCCTTTGATCATGAGAACTAGGGCGATTATTTCATTGGTGAATTAATCCCCCCCGGCTATTATTTCCCTTGCGAAATAATACCCGTCATACTGCGTAGATCCGACCGGATCTAGATCGCGCGGTGGTCCACGGATTAACCCCGGCGTTGGCAAAGAACCCACAAAGCGAGTGACCGCAAAATAGGAGCTCGCGATTCATTTGAAAGGAAAGTTGTAATCTTTTTCTTTTTCTTTGATTTCGTTGTAACCGGATCTTATAAAAAGACCGGATCTTTTTGTAAGCAAAAAGCAATTACTTGAGAAAACAATGACATCAATGAAGAACACGATTTTCCCCGCGAACAATTACTGCCTTTTTTTGGGTCATTATTAGGCCGGTTCAGCTCATTCTCAATACTCCGAAAAGTATACGAGTATAAACTGCTTTTTAATACTCCGAAAAGTATACGAGTATAAACTGCTTCTTAATACTCCGAAAAGTATACGAGTATAAACTGCTTCTTAATACTCCAATAAGGTATACGAGTATAAACTATTCCCTATTTTTGGTTGAGAAGTTTCTGGAGAATATTTTTCTAAAAATATTCTTAAGGATAACTCAACAACACTACGCCGGACAACGCGTCGCAAATAAAGACTCAACGCCAACAATCGATGGTCAGCTAAAGATTAGAAAATCAGGAATCGACTTCAAGTTTAAAATTCCGACAATGGTCAGACAATAAATGCAGCACCGGAACCCTTGCAGACATTCGACAAAGCACGGAATAGCCTGAAGGATTGAAGGAATCAAGAACAGAAGCCATTCCAAGTTCCCGTTACACCGACTGAAGGTTGGGACAATCATATCCAAAGTATTCCAGACTCTTCTATAAAAGAACAGGCTGAAATACTTTGGAGGGGGTATCTGTAGGCGTATAAAACTGCCTATGGGTCCCTTAGCACAGCTCGGCACGGTGATTCGACAAACCAACGAACCATCGGGTGACGTATCTAAATGCGATCGTTAGTCCACAACACCGAAGTCAAGTGACACGCGACGAAGCGGATTAATGAGGCGACAAGGATAACGAACCGCACGCAAACAACAGAATAAATCCACTCGCGTGCGGAATCAAGCTAACAGTTCGGTGAGTCAACGAGTCATCCAACTGTGGAACGGATTCGAACTCGAACACCGAAGCGGATTTACTGCCAAATCAGGATCCGGACTGCCAAATCAGAGTTTAGATCAACGACGAAGCTCGGATAAACCGATAAACCACGAAACCGGACAACGAACACAACGGCGAACACCCGGCCAAAACCGAGTCACTCAGGTGGCTCGGTGGCCGAGCCACCCCCAGGTGGCTCGGTGGCCGAGCCACACTCTAATCTGGGCTCAGATCTGAGCCCAGATCCGCTTTGATTGCCTATAAATAGAGGGGGCATGGCTCATTTTTGAGGGGTTGGACTTTTGAGAGGGGAAATCTGGGCTCAGATCTGAGCCCAGATTCGCTTTGATTGCCTATAAATAGAGGTGGCATGGCTCATTTTTGAAAGGTTGGATTTTTGGAGGGGAAACTCTGCTGGATTAAAGACTCAAGACTAAAAAAGATTGGAGCTTTGGAGCTTTGAGGACTCGGACTTTTCAGATCTGGTTCTTGGCGATCATCCACGCCAAATAAGATCAGATCTGAGATCTACATGGTCATCTTCCCAATTAAAACTTGGTTTTTGATCCCGAGAAGAGTATTGATTTCGCTTGGTCGATTTCGATTACTTAGGGCTATTATTTCCTTGGTGAAATAATCCCATCGGCTGTTATTTCCTTCGTGAAGTAACACCCGTTATACCGTGTAGATCCGACCGGATCAAGATCGCGCGGTGGTCCACGGATTAACCCCGGCGTAGGCGAAGAACCCACACAAGAAAAAGACCGCAAAACAGGATCTTGCGATTTGTTCGAGAAAAGGGAAGTTGTAATTTTTCTTTTTTTTTCTTTGATTTTGTTATAACCGGATCTTATAAAAAGACCGGATCTTTTGTAACCGATAAACAGTTGCTTAAGAAAACAATGACTTCAATAAAAATGATTTTCCCCGCGAACACCTAGTAGGGGTTGGATTTGTTGGGTCCTCTCCCTATAGCTTCTGGGTAAGGAAAAAATTTTATCGTCATCATCGACTACTTCACTAAGTAGATTGAGGCTGAACCCTTAGCTAAGATTGGTGAAAGTAACGTCACCAATTTTGTTTGGAAGTCTATTGTTTTCCAGTTTGGTGTACCTCTCTCATTCGTGATGGATAATGACACTTAGTTCGACAGCGGGGGCTTCCGATGTTTTGTGAAGAGTAGAACATTCGACTCAAATTTACCTTAGCCGCTCATCCCAAGTGCAACGGGCTTGATAAAGCCACCAATAAATGCATCCTCCAAGCCATAAAGAATAAGGTAGATGCGGAGGTAGGAAATTGGGTTGAAGAACTTCCTAGGATTCTATAGTCCTACCACACCACTCATAAGAATTCAACAGGAGAAACCCCCTTCAAGTTGACCTATGGAGCCGAAGTAGTCACCCTAGTGGAAGTCGGCATGCCGACAATCCGATTGCGGCATTTTGATGAAAACTCGAATGTGGAGCAGCTTCAAATTAGACTCGATCTCATTAACTAAGTCTAAGAAAAAGCTCTCCGATCCGAAGTCATCAATCAGCAGCGAATCGTCTGATACTAGAATAGCAAAGTCCACCCCTATAGGTTCAATGTTGGTGATCTCATCCTCCAAAAGCAGCTTTCAATAAGGACACAAGCACAAAAAATTAGCTCCCAACTGGGAAGGACCTCACACCGTCCTTGAAGAATTGCTCCCAGGCACATGCCGGTTGAGAAGCCCAGGCGGGAGTATTTTGTAGCATCCCTAGAACATCTAGCACCTCAAGTAGTATTGTCAATAATTGTATATGTGTATTTCATTTATGAACATGAAATCAGTTTTAAGGGCTAACTCATATGACGTATTATCTAAGTACCTTCTCTTTACAGGAACTAAAAGACCTTGGCGCCCTCATTAACCTTGGCACCCTCATTAAGTCTAATGCACTCAAATAAATCCCTTGGCACCATAAGACCAATGCACTCTTACCTTTCGGTCATCCTCGATAAAAAGACCTTAGCACCCTTATTAAGTCTAAGGCACTCAACCAATTCCTTGGCACCATAAAACTAATGCACTCTTACCTTTCGGTAGTCCATGACAAAAAAAACCTTGGTGCCCTCATTAAGTCCAAGGCACTCAACCAAAGCTCTTGGTATTATAAGATCAAGACACTCTTACCTCTTGGTCATCATCGACAAAAGACCTTGATGTCCTCATTAAATCCAAGGCACTCCACCAAAGCCCTTAGCACTATAAGACTAAGACACGCTAATCTCTTGGTCGACTACTATGCCAAAAGACCTTGGTGCCCTCATTAAGTGCAAGGCACTCCACCAAAACATTTAGCACCATAAGACCAAGGCATGCTAATTTCTTGGTCGACTGCGACCCTAAAAGACCATAGAGCCCTCATTAAGTCCAAGGCACTCAACCAAAGCCCTTGGCACCATAAGACCAATGCACTCTTACCTTTCGGTTGTTCTTGACAAAAAAGACCTTGGCGCCCGCATTAAATCCAAGGCACTTAACCAAAGCCCTTGGAACCATAAGACCTAGGCATTTTTACCTCTTAGTCATTCCTGATAAATGATCTTGGCACCCTCATTAAGTCCAAGGCACTCAATCAAAGCCCTTACCACCAAAAGACCAAGGCATGCTAATCTCTCAGTCGACTTTGACCTCAAAAGACATTGGCGCCCTCATTAAATCTAAGGCACTCAACCAAAGCCCTTAGCACTCTTACCTTTCGGTCATCCTTGACAAAAATACCTTGGCGCCCTTATTAAGTCCAAGGCACTCCACCAAAACCCTTCACATCATAAGACCAAGACACGCTAATCTCTCGATCGACTCCAAACTCAAAAGACCTTGGCGCACTCATTAAGTCCAAGGCACTCAACCAAAGCCCTTGGCACCATAAGACCAAGGCACTCTTACCTCTCGGTCATCCTCAAAAAAAGACCTTGGCACCCTCATTAGGTCTAAGGAACTCGACTAAAGACCATGGTACCTCTTTAGGGTAAAACCAAGGCATTCCAACCATTTTGGTCGAATCCGACCTTAGAAAACCTTGTCAACCTCATTAAGTCCAAGGCACAAGTCCAAATCACTTCTACATACAGAGTTGACTCATCTTAAACTACATTGTAAAAGAGCAAAAGTAGCACACAAAAATTTCTAAGCAAAAATAAAATTGGGACATGATAGTTTGAAAGGCTACAAACCTAAAAAATTTATTAAATATTTCAAGATATTTACATCTCCGCTTACATAAAAAAAGAGATACAAGTCCTCAAGCACCTACAAGGCCTGCTCCTTCTCGAACTCCTCTTCGTCATCGCCATTATCCCCCTCTAGGGTTACCCCCTCCCTTTGTCTCTACCTCCTTTAGAAAATCAAGGTAGTTAGCGACATGAGGAGGGTAGTGGGTGTTGGGAGTAGGTCTAGACTCTGAAGGAAGCAGGGCCATGAGATAGTCAAAGCCTGCCTTGCAGGTCAATGACACCTCAATTTTGCCCAAGGGGCCTTGGCAGTACTCCTATATGATCTTCGACCTGTGAGCCTCGGAGTCCAAGAAAGCAAGTAGATCGTCTAAGGTCTGGATGGTCGCTCGGGTGGCTTCATGAGTCGATCGTTCCTTCTAAGGATCCAATCGTAGGTCTTGAACCGTTAAGCTGTCCGATCTAGTGCTTTCTTGTGCATCCAGTAAGGCATGCTTCTTAGCCATAACATCCTCTGCCAAGCACATGATACGATCATTTCGCTCAATAATCTCATGCTGGTAATGGCCAATCTCTTCCTTCAGCTTGGCGATGGTCGTAAATTGCTTGGAACGATGCCCCTAAAGCCCATTAATCATGTCATCCCTCATCTCCAGCTCCTGCCATACCTTGCCTTCATTCTGGCTCCAAGTCACATGCTAAGCCTCTAAATCAGTGGTTATGTTCTCTACAGCCAACCTTTCAATGTCGTAGCCTTCTCAAATTTGATAGAGATCCTCTACACAAAGGAGAGCCGAGTGAAGAGCTCCTACTTGATCATGGCACCCCGCACAAGATGGCCCTTAAGGGCAGATGCAGACTAGTGCTAGGCATGTCCTACAAGATCTCCACATCTCTCAGAAGCCGAAGTTGCTCTACGGCCTGGACCTGAGCTATCCCTGAAGTGAGGAAAAAGTACTCCCTGTCGAGAGGCCTAGCGGTGACAAGCTAGTCACCCTCCGAAAGATCCTCTCGATGTGTATGTTAGACCCTAGAGGGGGGTGATTAGGGTCTTATGCTAATCTAATCCGATTTTATACCAATTAAAACTAATTGATAAGTTATCCTAGCAAGTATGAAATACAACAAGATATATGAGCTAGGATAAGCAATATGAACAATGAGATATATCCTATATGATAAAAATATATGCAAGGATATATAAACTGACACAAGGATGAAATAAACATAAACAAGATAGTGATGAAATAAATGAGCAATGCACAATTGGCGATATAATCTAAATGCAAAAGCAAATGCGCCAATGACAAACTCAAACACACTCAAATGATCACGGAGTTCGGACCTTCTGTCCTACTTCTCCGCTCCCCACTCCCGGGGAGAAATCCACTATCACAACCGGGTTTTCTATGCTCACCCGAATAACGTTTACACCTCACAATGTTGGTTTTCAACGTTCACCGATCAACGTTCACAATCACTCACAGTGTCGGTTTTCAATGCTCACCGATCAACGTTCACTCCTCACACTAAAACACAAGTACAACAATTGTTTGTTCTCTAATATGGATGAGAACATAATGAAAGCTCACACTCAATTGTTACAACTCTCACCAACCCAAATATACTATGTATGAAAATACAATAAGCTCATGTGGGTGTGTGTAATCAATGAGTGAAATAAAATCAAATCTAAACTCAATATAAAAACTAGCTTTAACGAATGATAATCAAATAACTAAGCAAATGTAAAGCTACATAAGATTTTAGAAAACTTCTCTATAAACACAAAGGAGAGGATGAAGAAGATTGAGGATGAATCCCTCAATTGACAACATAAGCTTCCTCCTTTGTAAACACAAACCCCAAACTTAAAACAAACTATAAAACCCTCTTAAACTTGTTTAAAACTCTCTCATTGTCTATGAAATGATAAATACAATGGGATATATATAGGGTAGAAGAAAACAATCCCAAAAACCCCCAAAAAACAGCTAAAAGACAAAAATCAGCAAGTTACCGTTACTGTGCAACGGTAACATTGGCGGTCGACCGTCGCGGTTGACCGTGAAAAGAAAAACTAAAAAACTGCTCTCTCGACTACGTACGATCGACCGCCATGGTTGATCATACTGTAGCACGGTCGACTGCACTGTAGCAAACATGCACAGGCAGTTTCCAGTTTTTGACAGTTCTGAAATTTTATGTATCTGACTTTATAAAATAAATTAAAAATAGTAAATAAACTCCAAAAATCATAACATTTTTAGAGACGGTTCTAGACATGTAGATGAACATGTTAAAGAAAGAATTTCTGAAAAATAACTTCCCAGTTGAGAGAAGTAAATGTTTGAACATAGATAAACAGTTTCTAAAAAACTGCTAAAAACTCGGTTTTGTAAATTCAATTAAAAATAACAAAACAACTCCAAAATTAGTAAAACTTGGGAAAATGTTTGTATATATGAATATAAGCATGTAAACGAAGAAATTTTTCAAATTGCATTTTCTAATTGTGAAAACTCATATATTTTGTAAGTATGTCCAAAACATGAAAAGTTGATATACATAAAATTTGATGTTTTGACATAAACACAACTTTGAAACATTTTCAAACGTTCTTATAGACTTAATAAAATATATAAAAAGTTGTTATGAAGTCTATAAACTAGAAACATAATATTTTCACAAATATGCATATTCTATGCAATATTTTCTAAAACACAAATATGTAATCTCATATTTATAAACATGGAAACCCAAAAACATTTATGTATATATATAACTATATATATATGCATAGAAACTAAAAACTTGTATGTATATATAAAACTATATATATAGAAACTAAAACTAAAATGTGTGTGTATATGATATCGAGCTTAAAGTATTGAACACACATAATATAAATCTAAACTAATATACCCAAGCAATCTTGATCTTCAATAAGCTTGACTTGGTACACTATGCGGATGAAGTTGAACTTGAATCTTAAACTTGAATTGCATAAGCTTCACTCCACAATTCCACCAACCTCCATTTGATATTGTCATTGAAGTGCTATTCCATCCATCCTCCAATTTATTGTTTGCCTAGAATAAATACGAAAACACAAACACTAGACAAACAACATTAGAAGTAAATTGTTTATTAAACATCATCAAAACAAGAAGGCCAACATTGTAGAGGCTCCCCCCAGCTCAACCATCAACATGTCTCTGAGCTTGGCCCACACTCAGGTGTCGACCTCAGAGATGCAATGGTGAAATGGCCAGCAAAAGCCCCACTAGCTGGAGTATAGTTGCCTCCACTCCCACAACACCTAATGCCTCTACAGGCTCTTCACCTGGCTTGTGGGCAGCTTTAGATAAAGGAGTCGGCATTACCAACTCCCTAACTCAAGCTATGGCGGAAGCCTACTCAGTTCCTTGATCGCCTCTCGATTATTTTGTAGGAGAGACTGCATCAAGGATGATGACCTCTGGCTGCTAGAGAGGAAGGGTGCCAGGCTGCGGGCCCTCCTTAGAACTCACAACAGAAGCCTCCCCTTTACTGCTAAGTCGACTGGAAGTTGCTTGGCCAGCACACTGGACCCTTGGCCCTTGGTCAACATCCTACTCTCTGACAAGTATACAAACCGGAATCTCAATAGT
The DNA here is from genome assembly GCF_001876935.1 of Asparagus officinalis. Lineage (NCBI taxonomy): Eukaryota > Viridiplantae > Streptophyta > Magnoliopsida > Asparagales > Asparagaceae > Asparagus > Asparagus officinalis. Next base: position 42,523,008 of record NC_033802.1, on the reverse strand, counting down.
AGTCAAATCCTCCTGAAGCTCAATCTCTGGTGCATCCAACACTCTCTATTACTCCTCATCATGCAAGTGCTTCTGAAGCATAGAAACATGAAATACATTGTGTATACTAGACATCGATGCTGGAAGATCTAGTCTGTATGACACAGCTCTAATCCGCTCCAAAATCCGAAAGGGTCCAATATACCTCGGTGCAAGCTTTCCCCGACTCCCGAATCGCTAAACATCTTTCATAGGCGATACCTTCAGCATAACCAAATCTCTAACCTAAAACTCCAAGGATCTTCGTCTCTTATCTGCATAGCTCTTTTGCCGACTCTGAGCGGCTAAAATCCTTTCTCTAATTAATGCTATCTTCTCAGTAGTCTGCCTCACAAGCTCTGGCCTAAGCATTAAGCTATCCTCCGGCTCTACCCAGCATATCGGTGATCTACAAGGTCTCTCGTACAATGCCTCATATGGGACCATACCGATTGTCGCTTGATAATTATTGTTATGAGCAAACTCTATCAGTGGAATATGATCCTCCCAGCTCCCTGAAAGAGATGCAATGGTGAAATGGCCAGCAAAAGCCCCACTAGCTGGAGTATAGTTGCCTCCACTCCCACAACACCTAATGCCTCTACAGGCTCTTCACCTGGCTTGTGGGCAGCTTTAGATAAAGGAGTCGGCATTACCAACTCCCTAACTCAAGCTATGGCGGAAGCCTACTCAGTTCCTTGATCGCCTCTCGATTATTTTGTAGGAGAGACTGCATCAAGGATGATGACCTCTGGCTGCTAGAGAGGAAGGGTGCCAGGCTGCGGGCCCTCCTTAGAACTCACAACAGAAGCCTCCCCTTTACTGCTAAGTCGACTGGAAGTTGCTTGGCCAGCACACTGGACCCTTGGCCCTTGGTCAACATCCTACTCTCTGACAAGTATACAAACCGGAATCTCAATAGTAGTCAAATCCTCCTGAAGCTCAATCTCTGGTGCATCCAACACTCTCTATTACTCCTCATCATGCAAGTGCTTCTGAAGCATAGAAACATGAAATACATTGTGTATACTAGACATCGATGCTGGAAGATCTAGTCTGTATGACACAGCTCTAATCCGCTCCAAAATCCGAAAGGGTCCAATATACCTCGGTGCAAGCTTTCCCCGACTCCCGAATCGCTAAACATCTTTCATAGGCGATACCTTCAGCATAACCAAATCTCTAACCTAAAACTCCAAGGATCTTCGTCTCTTATCTGCATAGCTCTTTTGCCGACTCTGAGCGGCTAAAATCCTTTCTCTAATTAATGCTATCTTCTCAGTAGTCTGCCTCACAAGCTCTGGCCTAAGCATTAAGCTATCCTCCGGCTCTACCCAGCATATCGGTGATCTACAAGGTCTCTCGTACAATGCCTCATATGGGACCATACCGATTGTCGCTTGATAATTATTGTTATGAGCAAACTCTATCAGTGGAATATGATCCTCCCAGCTACCTTGAAAGTCTATGACACAAGCCCGCAACATGTCTTCCAACACCTGATTCACCCTCTCCGTCTGACCATCTGTCTGTAGGTGGAATACACTGTTGTACGATAATCTGCTACCAAACAAATCTTGGAAACTCCTCCAAAACTGTGAAGTGAACACTGAACCTTGATCTGACACAATCGTATCAAGAACTCCATGAAGTCGGACTATCTCTTGAATAAATATCCTCACATACGCCTCCGCTGTATATGTAGTCTGCACTGGAATAAAATGCGCTGATTCGTCAACCGATCCACAATCACCCAAACTGAATCATTTCCCTTCTTTGACTTCAGCAATCCTATAATAAAGTCCATAGAAATATCCGCCTTTTTACACTCTGGGATGGGTAAAGGTTGAAGTGTTCCTGCTGGTCTTTGATGCTCTGCCTTTACCTGCTGACAGATAAAACACTTAGTCACATAATCTGCAATCTCTCTACGCATACCACTCTACCAGAAGTGTCTCTTCAAGTCCTTGTACATCTTAGTGGTTCCTGGATGCACTATATATCGAGTACGATGCGCTTCATCAAATAGCTCCCTCTTCAGCTCGGCACTGGATGGCATAACCAATCTACCCTTAATCCGTAGACCTCCATCTGCTCTAATGGTCCAATCAGCTTTAGGTTCTTTGGGAATCTCATCTTTTCGGAATTGAATCCAAGAGTCTTCCAGCTGAGCTCTGACAACTCTGACACTCCAAGATGACTGCACTGACATAACTCCCAAAAATGCATTGGTTCCACCAATCTCGAGTCTGAAATCAAACTAGCTAAGAGTAAGAAGATCTCTATACAATGAATACCTCAAAGCCGAAACCCGATGTAGACACTTCCTGCTTAAAGCATCTGCTACGACGTTCGCCTTTTGTGGATGATACTGGGTCACAAACTCGTAATCCTTGATAAACTCAATCAACCTCCTCTGTCTCTGGTTAAGTTCCTTCTGAGAAAAAAGATACTTCAGACTTTGGTGGTCTGTGAACAGCTCAAACTACATTCCATACAAGTAGTGTCTCCAAAACTTCAGTGCAAATACCACTGTTGCTAACTCCAAATCATGAGTGGGATAGTTCTGCTCATGTATCCTCAACTACCTTGAGATATATGCTACTACCCTCTGAATCTGCATCAAGACGCCTCCTAAACCTGCCAATGATGCATCTGTGTAGACCACAAATGTCCTATTGCTGCTCGGAATAGTCAAAACTAGCGCTGAAGTCAACTTTGTCTTCAAGATATCAAAGGCCATCTAGCACTCCACACTCCAAATGAACTATACACCCTTCTTCGTAAGACGTGTAACTGGCGTCGAAATCTTCGAGAAGTCCTAGATGAACTTCCTATAATGGTCGGCTAAGCCCAAAAAGCTACGAATCTCTGTTACCATCCTTGGCGGTTCCTAATCAAGAACTGTTGTAACCATAGCCGGATCCACTGCTATGCCCTTGATACTGATGACGTGGCCTACAAATCTGACTTCTGAAAGCAAAAATTCACACTTGCTGAACTTGGCATATAACTGATGCTCCTGCAGAGTCCTCAAATCTAACCGTAAGTGCTGCTCATGCTCTGCCTCCGATCTTGAATAAATGAGGATGTCATCGATAAAAATAATCACGAACTGATCCAAGAAGGAACAAAAAACCGGGTTCATCAAATCCATGAATACAGCGGGTACATTGGTCAACCCAAATGGCATGACCATGAACTCGAATGATCCATATCGAGTAAGAAAAGCGGTCTTAGGAATATCCATCTCTCGAACCCACAACTGATGATAACCAGAACGAAGATTAATCTTCGAGAAATACTGTGCTCCCTGTAACTGGTCGAACAAGTCATCAATCCTAGGTAATGGATACCTATTCCGAATAGTGACCTTGTTCAACTCTCTATAATCAATGCATAATCTCATACTATCGTCCTTCTTCTTCACAAAGAGGACCGGGGCGCCCCATGGAGAATGACTCCGATGAATAAAACCCTGAGCTAACAACTCGTCAAACTGTGTCTGAAGCTCCCTCATCTCAACTAGTGTCATGCGATAGGGTGCGTGGGATATCGGGGTTGTGCCTGGCTGTAACTCAATATAGAACTCAACCTCTCTCACAGGAGGTAGTCCAGGTACGTCCTGAAAGACATCCTGATACTTTGAGAAAACTCTAGTCTCTAATAAATCAACACCCTGATTCTGTCGCATCACCACCTCGATGTACGCCAAAAATGACTCCGCAAAACGGTTACCCTAAGAGGTTGCCATAATCATCTCGGACCCATCGGACGCCTGCAAATTGACTGTCTTCGCAAAGCAGTCAATACTAACATGGTAGGAAGACAACCAATCCATACCAAGGATAACATCGAACTCGGACATATGCAACACTATCAAATCGACAACGAACTCCGACTCATCTAAACTGATAGTACACCTCCTACAAACGCTCTCCCCTAAAGGTGTAGAAACTGATATAGGGGTGTCTAATGGCTGAGCTACAAGCTAGAGTCTAGACATAAAATCATACGAAATGAAGGAATGCGAAGCTCTTGAATCGAAGAGAATATGGGTGGGAAAAGAATTCACAAGGAAGTACCCTCCATCACTGCTCCGCTAGCTCCATGATCATGCAGTACTACCCTATATACTCTGCCTGTGGCTGACGTCTGCTCTGCTGCTAGTGCTAGAGAGTACGGAACAATCTACCCCTGAGGAACCTCCTGAACTACACGAATCTGTCCCTCAGTCTTTTGAGTTGCTGGTGGTGCCTCTAGCCTCATGTACTGACCCTGGCCTCTGCCCTGAACTCTCTGCTGCTGCTAGTTTGGGCCCTTGCCCTGCTGAGCTCCTACTGGTGCGTTGCGACACTCCGATGCCTTATGTCTGACCTTGCGACAGTTATAACAAACTCCCTAAAACTTGCACTACTGATACGCTCTCTGATCCTGCTCGGGTCCCTTCTTATGAGGGCCCTGATGCTATTGTTGAGGCCCCTAAAAAGGTCTCTTGTTCTTACCCTTGTCCCCGTTCTGTTCTGCCTTAGTCTTCCCTTCCTTATCTTTCTGGAACATGGCAGTCTCAATCTCCTTTGAGGTGGCGGCCTCTGCTACCTCTTGAACTGAATAGAACTTCCTCGAAATGAGGTATCGACGAAGATTAAGGTGGATCCCTACTAGGAACATCTGAGCCAGTCGCTCTCCTGTCTGCCACATACCCGTGAAGTGCAGCAACTCTATGAATCTACTCTCAAAGTCTGCCACTGACATGTCCCCCGTGTGAGGGTCATCCGATGCTCTGGAGTGAACTGTTGTCGATACCATCTCCCAGCGTCTCCCTTCATACTGTAGGATGCCAATCTCTGCTTCTGGACCAAATCTACATTAAGTATGTCGAGGGTGTTACTTACATCCTCCTTCCACTTATGGGCTACAAGAGGGTCTGATGACCCCTGAAACTCCGGTGCCCTTATCTTTTGGTACCTCTCTACCATACAGAGCTAAGCCTCCTACTATATGGCTCTATCCGGAACTGCTAGTGGAATAGCTGTAGGTGTGGTTTCTGGGGGTCTCTCGCTGATAGAAATGACTAGTATCCCCTATGGCAGATCTGCTGGTGGTGGTGGTGGCGTTGGTAGCGCGATATGATTCGCCATAAGTTCCTCAATTGCTGCCATCCAAGCTACGATGGAAGCCATAAGATCTATCAGGTACTGGAGAGCCTACTACGGCTCAGGTGGTGCCTGCTGTGGCTCGGTTTGAGCTTGCTGTGGTTCGGGTGGAGACTGCTACGACTCTGCCTGTCCAGCTCTCCGAGTACGAGGTCTACCACGTTCTACCATCTCTCTGATCATAAGAAAATAAGAGTTTATGAGTCAAAATAGATATATACACATACATAGCAAATCACAATATGATTTTCACAATAAGTTAGTATTCAAACAAATACTTTAAATTTACACAAAAATAGTTGTCATAAAAAAATATCCTCAAATTTTGAGATATATGCATATATTGTCCTCACTCATGCTAGGAAATCCTTACGGACTCTATACATGAATCCTAAGAAACTTTATCCTAGCTCCACGACTCGACATAGGATGATCCTAAGGATACTGGAACTAGAGCTCTGATATCAACTGTGCTGCCCTTGGGGTCACACAAGGCTACAGTCCAAGATGAAACCAAGAATGTCAAACTTGTCATGCACCACACCGTACAATAATATGTTTCACCATCACAATTACTATCTCTCTAGTAGAGTCAATAACAGGTGTAGGTACAAAAGGAAGTAAAAGATAATACAAGAATCAACTAATGAAATGATAGAGATCAAGTTAATATTTTATCATCTAACATACTGAAGTACAAGTCAATGTCTGCAATAAATGAACTGGAGTTCTCAACAAGTCTCAAATACAAAATGTCTGAATAAGAGGAAATAAGGCACACAGCCTTTACAACTTCTAGAAATAAAATCCACAAATGTCTAAACAGAAGTCTACAGTGGAGCTCAAAAGAAAAATATAACTAAAACAGATAGCTGGAGATAAAGTGCATCGCCATCAACCTGCGACTCTCCGGGCTCCTGGCTCGTTACCTGAAAGGGAGAGGGACAACGAGCGTCAAAACACTAGCAAGCAACATCACAACCAACCCTAATGGAAAGGGCTCGTTGTATACAAAAAATACAATTAATACTTATAAATTCATAAAATCACTGATCCTATTTAGGAAATCACAATACGAGCTTAGGTACATTGAGCAAAATAATCCAAACAAGGAAACCCTCATGTATATACCTTGTGGCTCAAATTGTAAATCCCTAATGATAATAGGGTTTTAGTACTTAGGAAATTAGAACACGAGCATAGGTACGTCGAGCGAAATAATCCAAACAAGGAAACCCTCATGTATATACCTTGTAGCTCAAATTGTAAATCCCTAAATACCAAACCCGAAATCTAATACAGGAACAAAATTAAAAGAGGACAAACTCATCTCAGAACTTAAATCCGGTGTCATGTCTTAACTCACATAAGTGTCATGTCTAGCCTATGCAAGTATTAGTGTCAAACTCAAGGTCTAAACTGATGTCCAACACATGGACTAAAACTAGATATGGTTGATGTCCAACACATGAACTGCATATGAAAATTGTCCAACACATGGATTGAATGTGATAAATGTCCAACACATGGACTACACATCATAATTGCCCAACACATGGACTAGATTAAATATATGAATAGATGCATATACCCTAATTTCTCATGTGTCTCGGTGTGCAAACCTAAACTCGTGTCCGTATGTTATCTCACATGTAAAGATACAGGTTAAACAATAATTTCTAATACCCGTTATTCGAGGCGACTCCTCGTTCATATTAAAGCACGCAACAACAATAAACAAGCATAAACAGTTTTAGTTAAACTGAAACAACCTAAACAGATTCAAACTGAGGAAACTAGAGAATTCCTCATCAGTCGACTCATGAGTCGACTGGGATTGGTGGACCAGAACAAAACACAAAAACTATAAATTTTCGCGTCAGTCGACTCATTGGTCGACTCATCAGTCGACTCATAAGTCGGCTTCGACTGAGTAGAAAATTCCCAATTTTCTGCTTTCGCTGATTATCTGTAAAAGTGTTAACCTAAAGTTCTTTTTTGTCATGTCCAGCAATATATTTCTGATTCTAACACATGTGTATAAACAGAAACAAAAGATTCGCATGTAACTACTTACATTAAAACCCTAAACATATTTATGCATGTTTAAAAACCTATTGAAAACAAAGACATCACAAAGAAACTCATGTTTAAAACTAATTCCAGATTTGGATCTACATTACAAAAATGTTCGTGAGTTTTTATTAACTAAAACATCTGATTTCTCGCATCATATGCCATAGAGATATATTTTTATACGCAAAATAATGATTTAGGCTCAATAAATCTGAAATAAAACCAAATAAAACTATACAAACAGTGGGTGTAGGGCTGGGCAAGATGTTACTCGCCTCTGATATGCTAAAAAACTCCTGAACCCTCAGGGAAACGATCCTCCTTCGACAACACCTCAAAAATCCTTGAAATCCTCCAAAAATTCCCCCAAAATCACCAAGCACTAAGCTAGGGTTTGAGGGGTAAGAGAAGGGCTAGGGTTTTTGGGTTCTGAAGGTGTTCTCGGGTAGGAGGGATAATATATGAGCGGTCAAACCCGAAACAAAAATGAATAGACCCGCAAACTTAAAAGAAAACCCGAAATTAGCCCGTCAGTCGACTCATTGGTCGACTCATAAGTCGACTCAATGGTCGACTCATAAGTCGACTGAGTAGACATTTCCAGATCCGTGCATATTTTGCTAATTTGCCAAAACCAATGCACAAAACTCTATAAAAATAGCATTCATACATATCTGCTAACTTGTTATAAAGTATATCTATGATCTCAAGTCATTTACTACAATAGAATTATCTATCACCAATAATTCATATATACTTCTAACAAAAATACGGGATTTTATAGATTCAAAAGATGGTACTTCTTGACCGTCCAATGAGTAGAAAGGCAACCAAAAGCCTAGAGCCTCGAGCCCCCTCATGTGCACTGATGACCAATCACCTTGCAATAAATGTCATTAAATTCATTATGAACGTTATCATTCCTCTACTCCCAATAGTATTTATGATACATCGGACCATGTCATTACCATACACCACCCATCACTTCGCATTAAACACCGAAGTAACCTTTTCTCCACTTGTCAGTCTACACCTATAAAGTTGAGATCGACGTGGCTGTCATTCCATACTCAGATAAAATTACCCTTCTTCCCTCCTGTTCCTACTATAAAAAGAGGTACTATTATCAATTACACAATTACAATGTAAGCTTTTACTACTACTTTCTGAGCTTAAAAACTATTGTAGTTCCTACTATAAAAAGTGATGTTGAGGTTGAACGCAATGGGTACTCCTCCTTACTGAAACGATCTCTTGATGTTGAGCATGACCAGAAAAAGTTAAACAAGTCTCGGGGATTCAAATTCTAACTCACATCTCTCTCAAACCCTAGAATTTGATCTCACAAACATGTGCAAATATTCTCTCTTATTATTATTATTAATCTCTTCTCCATTCCCTCCTTAAACAGACGTTGATTGCATTGGAAAGAAGTCTTTTAATTAGTGTTGAAATAGGAGATCAAATATGTGATCAAACGACTAAGATTGAATCAGGAAATATGCCAAAATGCATCTAAACCATCAATGGTTAAACGTAATCATCGATAGTTGATGCCGATCATTGATGATTTCATATAGTCCATCAATTATTCAAATTCTGATTTATATAATTCACATATTATTAATTATAGTCCATTGATGGTTGAAGTAATCATCAATGGTTGATTGTAGTCCATCGACGCTTTAGTTTCTCATTTCTAAAAAATACAAATTGTTGACTATAGTCCATCAGTGACTTGTGGACCATCGATGGTTGCCTCGTGACCATTGAGGGTTAATGGCTAAAATCAACTGTTAGTGTTGATTTTTTCATCGTTTTGAACTGAAACTTTTTTCTTACTTATTTATTCCTAAAATATATCATCTCACAAAGTAATTAGTATCAAATGAGAGTTTTTTATTGAACATATAAGAGATATACGTGAACCATGTTCTCCCGAATAAAGTTCTAACAATCTCCCCCTTTTGATAATAACAATACTCGAAATTTAAAATCGAAAAAGTAAAAACAAATGGTGATATTATATATATATATCCCTACAAATATGCATACATGTGAAAAAGATCACGTAATCCAGAAACTCCTTGTTCAAAGCATGAAATTCCCTTTAAAACAATGCAAGGTTGAAAGGCTTATCATGTTGAAACTATTTGTAAACCAAACATGAAAACTTGTATAAAAAACTCACAATCAACCATAATCAAACTCAGAAAGTTTTTAAACATATTTCAAATAGTTTTTAAATTTCCCATTTTTCTCCCCTTTTGTGTTATTATCAAAAGAAACGCACATCTGCTATATACAATATATCTAAAAATCTAAATAAAGATTATCGAAAGATGCAAGAAAGAGAAATACATGAAAAGTTTAAAAAACAAATTATAGAAAATAGCAGTAGAATTACATATAGAACTTCAAAATACATGAAATATGATAAAAGTCATATTAAAATTCACATTTAAACTATAAAGATATCAATGAAAAGTTTGTAAAATTAACAATAAAAGTAACTATATTAGATAATAAAATAAACTCAGATATATCTTCTAGTTCGAGCTTTTTTCTTACACAACTTGAATTATCTCAACCTTTAGAAAAGGTCCAAAATCTTGATGTATCACCTCAATCATATAGGAATTTTTAAGAGGAAGATTGATAGTATTTGGAGGGCGATGTACACCATCTCTAAGTATAGAAAATATTTAGATAGAATGGATACCCTTGAGATATTGCACATTTATATCCACATGTGTGGGTCTTTTATCATCTTTTAACAAATACACTCAATTTTTACCATAGAATTACAAAGTGTAGCTCTTTGACCATTTTTTACACGAATACACTCTTTTTGCTTGATGTTTTATAACATGTATGTACTTTTGTACACGAAAAATAATATTGGTGTTGTATTCAAGTATAAAAATTGAGCTCAATGCCTATGTGATATATACAAACATACTTTACGATCATCTTATAAAAACCTTTATTCCTACTTTTACAAAAATAAACATGATAAGATTACACTAAGATGTGAAAAGTAATATGAAGAATATCATAGACCATCATGTTTTTCAATCAAATATGTAAAACTTTGTGCGCACATATAATTAATATAGATTGTGAAAAATATATGTGAACTAATATGATAAAACTTACACCTATATACCAATAGATAATTCTATCTAAATATTTCATATAAAAGCATATACATAGGCACGTTCCAAATTGTTTTAATTTAAAAAAAGGAAAATAAATAAAAAAATTAAAAGAAAGATAAAATTTTATTTTCTTTTGATTTTTCATAAGTAAATGAAAATAAAGATAGAGATATTTTATTTTATTTTTTAAAATTTTTATATGAAAAAAGAAAGAAGAAGAAACCAAAAATCAAATAAAAACCAAAAAAATAAGAAATTTATCAAATCTAATTTATATACATACAATAGGATAGATGATCATGTATATGAATACTAACTAAACAGATATGAAGTGAGTGCAAATAGTTAGTACATGTCAGTGTATCTCAACATGCATCTGAATATATAGGTAACAAGCAAGGGTTATAGAATATGCCTGAACAAATCTAATTTATATACATACAATAGGATAGATGATCATGTATATGAATACTAACTAAACAGATATGAAGTGAGTGCAAATAGTTAGTACATGTCAGTGTATCTCAACATGCATCTGAATATATAGGTAACAAGCAAGGGTTATAGAATATGCCTGAA
>NC_033802.1:42501444-42509832 GCF_001876935.1 Asparagus officinalis | reverse complement strand
ATAGGGATGTGATACATCACTATCAAGCACAAAATTTATGCTTAGTACCAAGCATACCCATTTCTCTCTCTCTCTCTCTCTCTCTCTCTCTCTCTCTCTATATATATATATATATATATATATATATATCAAATCTGTATAGGGATGTGATACATCACTATCAAGCACAAAATTTATGCTTAGTACCAAGCATACCCATTTCTCTCTCTCTCTCTCTCTCTCTCTCTCTCTCTCTCTATATATATATATATATATATATATATATATCAAATCTGTTTCTTCTCATATCTATGCAGACCAAGGATTGAATTTTGATAATTTGAACCTGCAAGTGATCACCGTGTGTTTCCTCAATCCTCTATCATTCTGCAAACCTATAGAAAGACAGACAAGTGTGACCTAGGTATTTACATAAATCCATGTTGGTTAGGAATAAGGCCTTTCGGTACCAAATCTGTTTGATTGTTTTGATCCTATATCTCATAGGACAACTCATAAAAATGTGTCCAATTTTTCCACATAATGTGCATATATTATGATAAGTTCCACTAGGGATATGAACAAAACAACCAAGATTATTATCCTTTATAAAAGAATGTTAAAACTTTTTACGTTTTCTTGAATATAAATAACCATGTTCAGTTTTAACTTTTGCAAATCGTTGATTGGAAAGTACCATGTTAAAACCTTTTGAACCCAAAGAAAAATTCTTCATGACCTTTTTCAAATCACTAATTTTGGACTTTAGTATTAGCCTTTTTTTATTATGTTTTAACAAACAATTTATGACTAATATTGTTTCTAGTATTTTGTGTTTATTTGTGATATATCCAGCTTGACGATAGTGGGAAGTTTGATGGAATTGAGCTAAACGATCACATCAAATAGAGGTTAGTGGAATCTCGGTATGAAGCCGTTGCAATTCAAGTCCAATTCAAGAACAAGTTTTATCTACATCTAAGAAAAGCTCATTAAAGATCTATCAAGCTTGGGTATTTTCAGTTTAGATTTATACTTGTGTGTTAATACTTTGACGCGGCATAAACATGTACCAAAAAGGTTGCAAGTGCACAACCGTGTCAAGTTATAGTATTTAAGATATCGTTCCCACGAGGAAGGTGTTTTGTAGGAGAAAATATAAAATTCGGTTCTTATGTTGTGTGCGTGACAAATAAGATTGATAAGTGAATGTGATTGTGGAGAGATAATGAGAGTGATAGTGTGTAGATTAATGTGTTTGAAAATAAATGTGATCAATAAGGTAAGAAAGAAGAATGAATAAAATTGAGAAACAAATCAAAAATAAAATTCAAGAATAAAAGAAAATACAATAAATTGAACCTACTTCTTAGAAAAAGGGTGATTCCCTAGAGGGTTCTAGCCTAAAGGCGAATCAAACAAAATAAAAATAAACAAAAAGAAAAACTAAACCCAAGAGGGTTCTAGCCTCAAAGTGAATAGTGCAAGAAATTAAAATCTAACTACAAAATAAATTGCAAAATCTAAACTCCAAAATAAAATTACAAGAATTAAATGCACGAAAAAAAATCTACTCTATAAGCATAAAATAAATCTAAGGCAAGAGGGTTCTAGCCTCTTGGCTATTTAACAAAAAAATAAAATCGAACTACAAGCATAGAAATAAATCTAAACTAATAAGCAATAAAAGAGAAAAAGAAAAGAAATGCAAACCTTCAAATAATTCTCCATCTTCATCTTCATCATCATCATCCAATAAAGAGAAGAAGAGAAAAATTTAAAGTGGTGATAAAATTATTATTATTAATTGAAACAAAAGTTACAATTTTAGAAGACCTTCTCAACTAAGAGTAGCCCTCCTCTCCAAAAGGAGTCACAAAAATTTTCACACCCTTAACCCCTCACTCTCTACCCCTATTTATAGTAATCTTCAATGAATATGAGCCATTGGATTTGTCTTGAGCCCCAAGCAACAATCTCCACCTTTGAATTTACTTTTTGTTCTTCTGTAACCCAACATAAGAGGCCCATATGATTTTAAAAAGAAAATGAAAATCTCTTCTTCAGCAATAAAATCAAGTCCGGCCCATAAGAATGATTATTTGATGAAGTTCCAAGTCTTGGGCCCATTCAAGCATCCAAGTCCAATGAAGCATTTGATTTTTTTTCCGGAAAAAATCCAACTCTGCAGCCCAATAAGTAATCTGCAGCACATCAACAAGGTCCGGCCTCAAGACATTCATTTGATTGAAAATGAAAATCAAAATTGAAGAGCAAAGCCCATGATTCATTTGATTTTGAAAATCAAATGGAAGAGCAAAGACCGGCCCATAGCATTTCAATTTCAAAATTAAATAAAGTCCGGCCCACTTCATTTGAAATCCAACTTGTAGCAGTCGGCCTATTCTTCAAAATCAAAGCAAATGTAATCTTTTGCATCCAAGTCCATTTTATTCCAACTCTTTGCATCCAAGTCCATTCCATTGCTTTTCTTGGTGTATTTTTTTATGGGCTTTGCTCTTTGGGCTTCAATCATTTTCCTCTTTTAAGCTTTTGCTTCATGGGCTTCTAAAATGCTACAAAAATAGAGAAGAGAGATTTTGAGGGGTTTTTACATTTAATAATATTTATTTATATTTCCATTCATTTATGTGCAAACTAATCTAACAACAATTATTAATGGAATACTTCTCTGTTGCTGGTGTTGGAGAATATGGGACAATCTGCCCCTGGGGAACCTCCTGAACTGCTAGAACATGCCCCTCAGTCTTCTACTGCTGCTGATTCGGACCATTTCCCTTCTGATCTCTTGTTGGTGTACTGCTACACTCAAATGCCTGCTGCCCGGCCTTGCGGCAGTTATAGCAAACTCCCCGGAACTTACGCTGCTGACGAGCTCTCTGATTCTGTTGGGATCCCTTCTTATGAGGGCCCTGCTGTTGCTGAGGTCCAGACCAAGGTCTCTTGTTCCTATCCTTGTCTCCGGGGTGCCCTTTCTTGTTCTTCTGAAACTTAGTCGTCCCATTTTCTTGAGAAATGACTTTTCTAGCTACTGATGGTGGTGGTGCAATATGATTCGCCACAAGCTCCTCAATTGCTGTCATCCGGGCAATAAGAGGAGCCATGATGTCCACCAAATACTGAGGAGCCTGCTGCGGCTCGGGTGGAGTCTGCCGAGGCTCGGATTGAGCCGGCTGCTGCTCAGATGGAGTCTGCTGTGACTCTGCCTGCCCAGCTCTCCGAGTATGATGCCTACGACGTCCTGTCATCTTTCTGATCATAAGAAAATAAGAGTTGTGAGCCAAAATAGACGTCTATAAATAGCGTATCATGACACAATTTTCACATCATATAGTATTTGCACAACTGTTTGAATTTATACAAAATTAGTTGTCATAAAAAAAAATTTCTCAAATTTTGAGATATACGCATATATCGTCCTCACTCATACTAGGAAATTCTTATCAGACCCTATACACGAATCCTAAGAAACTCTATCCTAGCTCCACGACTCGACACAGGATGATCCTAAGGAAAAAATTCTCAAAATTTTGAGATATACGCATATATCGTCCTCACTCATACTAGGAAATTCTTATCGGACCCTATACATGAATCCTAAGAAACTCTATCCTAGCTCCACGACTCAACACAGGATGATCCTAAGGATACTGGAACTAGAGCTCTGATACCAACTGTGACGCCCCTGGGTTCACACAAGGCTGCAGTCCAAGGTGAAACCAAGGATGTCAAACCTGCCATGCACCACATCTTGCAATAACATGTTTCACCATCACAATTCTATCACTCTAGTAGAGTCAATAACAGGTGTAGGTACAAAAGCAAGTAAGAGATGATACAAGAGATAACTGATGAAATGATAGAGATCAAAATAATATTTCATCATTCAACATACAGAAATACAAAGTCAATGTCTGAAATGAATAAACTGGAGTTCTTAACAAATCTCAAATACAACAAGTCTGAGTAAAGGAAATAAGGCACACAGCCTTTACAACATCTAGAATAAAGTCCTCAAATGTCTAAACAAAGTCTACAGTGGAGCTCCATAAATAAAATATATCTAAATAGACAGATGAAGCTAAAGTACATCGCTATCAACCTGCGACTCTCCGGGCTCCTGGCTCGTGACCTGAAAGGGGGAGGGACAACGAGCGTCAAAGCGCTAGCGAGCAACATCACAACCAACCCCAAGGGAAAGGGCTCGTTGTATACAGAAAGTACAGTTAACACAAATCATATATGTATAAATAATTGTCCTAAGAATAAGGGGGTATTAGTACTTAGGAAATTCCAACACGAGCATAGGTACGTCGAGCGAAATAATCCAAACAAGGAAACCCTCATGTATATACCTTGTATCTCAAATTGAAAGTCCCTAAGTACCAAACCCGAGGTCTAATACAAGAAACAATAAAGAAAAGAATACAACCCATCTCTATCGATAAATGTAACCATGTCAAAGCCACAATAAGTGTCATGTCCAGCCTAGGTAGCTATCATGTCCAAACTTAATAAATATGTCGTGCTCTAAACTCAAATATGTATCATGCTCAAGGTTTAGCAAATGTCCAACACATGGACTAAAGGTAATGCATGTCCAACACAGGGACTAAAATGATAAGTATCCAACACATGGATTAATAGTAATGTATGCCCAACACATGGACCGAAATGATAAGTATCCAACACATGGATTAATAATAATGTATGCCCAACACATGGACCGAAATGATGAGTATCCAACACATGGACTATAAGTAAAGAGGTGCAATTGTCAAAGATATATGTGGAAAGATATACATATCCTAAACTCGCACGTGTCTCGATGTGCGGGTCTAAACTTGTGTCAAAAGTCAAACCCTATGTATAAATAAATCACTAACATCGCAAACTGGTGTAAGATAAATGAGGTGATCTCGAACACGCGAAAAGATCAACAAAAAGTCAACATTTCACAAAAACTGTGCGGCGGTCGACCGCAGAGGTCACTCCGGTCGACCGCACACAAAGCACAAATCCACTGAGCTCAAAACTGAGCGGCGGTCGACCGCAGAGGTCACTCCGGTCGACCGCGAAAAGAGCAGAAACACTTCTGCTCGACAAAACACCCAGCGGTCGACCGCCGCGTCCACTGCGGTCGACCGCGAAGCAGACAGAAGCCCAGTTAGGGTTTCTGTCAGCTTCGAACCACATACAAACTTGATGAATTCTACACAAATGTAAATCTAACATTTCTAATATGTCATATGACAGAAAACAACGAACTTAAACATTTAAAATCTCGTCACTAAAATCCCAAACACATATATATACATGATTTGAAAGTTTTAAAACAATAAAACATGATTAACTCTTATTAAAACATTTTCAGATCTAGATCTCATGAATACAAATTCGTGGGTGAGCTTTTAAACATCTGAAATACTTGATTTATACATCATATACCATAATGATCTATTACTTATACAAAAATACGATTTTTGGCCCAATAAAACCGGATTAAGACTCAAATTTAAGCATGAAAACAAAAGAGGTGAAGTTGGGCGAGATGTTACTCGCCTCTGATGAGAACCAAGCCCTAGATCTGTAGGAGAATGATTCCTCTCGCTGAATCCACCAAGAATCTCGCGAAATTCCACCGAAAATCCTTCGAAACGCCCAAAAATGCCACAAACCGAGCTAGGGTTTTGAGAGGAGAGAGAGAAGGGGGCTGAGGCTATTAGGGTTTGAAAGAGGGTTCTGAGAGCTTCAAAACGAGTATATATAAGTAGGGTAACAATCGGGTTTGGTATAAACAAAACCAACCCGAAACAGAACTGGACTGGCGTCTGTACGCTGAGCGGTCGACCGCAGCGACCACGGCGGTCGACTGCGCAGGTTCCTGGGTCATTCTCAGACTGGGGTTCGGTAAAAAAGTTGTAACTTTCTCACCTGATCTCGGAATGAGGTGATCTAAGATTCGTTGGAAAGCTCTTGAAGAGACCTCTTTGATCTTATACACTTTTCCAGATTCTAAATGAATCAGTGTGCAAAACATAGAAACTCTCAACTGGTCAAAATTCTCAGATTCTCACTATTTGCCTATGTGCATGTTTTGTGTATTTACAGTCATATATTCACAAATAAACATTGAATTGATCTCAAATCAATTCCTATTATACTCAAATATCAAAATACATTATTTTCACTATATAACATATTTATAATTATTTATCACACTATATTCAAATTTTCGGGGTTTTACATTCTTCCCCCTTAAAAGAATTTCGTCCTCAAAATTCGGAAATCATACACATCTCGCAATATGAACTTCCAGATGAACATATAGAAATATTTATACCTAACGATTTAAAATGGTAATATTCCCGCTCGAACCCTAATCTAGTGGAACTAGTACATCGGGTGAAAACTCCAAACAAGGAACCCCCCATATATATACCATGTGTTCCAAAAAGATT
Organism: Asparagus officinalis; assembly: GCF_001876935.1. Taxonomy (NCBI): domain Eukaryota; kingdom Viridiplantae; phylum Streptophyta; class Magnoliopsida; order Asparagales; family Asparagaceae; genus Asparagus; species Asparagus officinalis. The sequence goes on along the minus strand of NC_033802.1, from coordinate 42,503,371 downwards.
AAGAATTAATTAGAAATATTCACATTCTAGTGTTAAATGTAAATATAACCCAAGATGTAAACATAATATAAAACACATATCATAAAAATTAATTTACCTGTTCAAACAGGAGTGGGTAGTCGCGACGCATGTCCTCATCGTGCTCCCAAGAAACCTCCTCAACTCCTTTCCGGTTCCACTGAATTTTCACCAAGGGAAAAAAAATATACTGTTTCTAAATTTCTTGTCTTCTCTAGCAAGTATATAAGCTGAGATTTCAATCGTAGTCAAATCATCCTGAAGCTAAATCTCCGATGCGTTCAACACTCACTGCTGCTCTTCATCATGTAATTGTTTCATGAACATTGAAACATGAAATACTTTATGTACACTAGACATCGATGCTGGGAAGTCTAGTCCATATGAAACAGCCCCAATAAGCTCCAAAATCCGAAACAGTCCAATATATCTCAGTTCAAGCTTTCTCCGCCTTCCGAATCGCTGAACGTCTTTTATAGACGATACTTTCAGCATAACTAACTCTTCAAATCTGAAACTCTAAATGTCCTCATTTCTTATCTGCATAGCTCTTTTGCTGACTCTGAGCAGCTAGAACCTGTTCTCTGATTTATGTTACTTTCTCAGTAATCTATCTCGTAAGCTCTGGCCCAAGCATTAAAATATCCTCCTGCTCTACCCAATATATAAGCGATCTGCAAGGCCTCCCGTACGATGCTTCATACGGGGCCACACCAATTATCGCTTGATAACTGTTGTTATAAGAGAACTCTATCAGTGGAATATGTCTTAGAATTCATAGTCCTCAATAAACTCAATCCACCGTCGCTGTCTCTGGTTGAGGTCCTTCTGGGAGAAAAGATACTTCAAACTCTGGTGGTCGATGAACAACTTAAATTTGCACTCCATACAAGTAATGTCTCCATGACTTCAGTGCAAATATCACTGCTGCTAACTCCAAGTTATGAGTGGGATAGTTCTGCTTATGCACTCTAAATTACCGTGAGACATATGTTACTAATCTCTGAGTTTGCATCGAAACGTCTCCTAAATCTGCCAATGATATATCTGTGTAGACCACAAATGTCCCGTCATTATTCGGAATAATCAAAACTGGCGATGTGGACAACTTAGCCTTTAAGGTATCAAGGCCTCCTGGTACTCCATGCTCCAAACGAACTGTACACTCTTCTTCGTAAGGCATGTAAGTGGTGTCGAAATCTTCAAAAAGTCTAGGATGAACTTCCTGTAATAACCGGCTAACCCAAGAAGCTTCGAATCTCTATCACCATCTTCGGCGATTCCAAAACAAGAATTGCTGTAAACTTAGCAGGATTCACTGCCATGCCCTCTCTGATGTTGACGTGGCCGAGAAGTCTAACTTCTGAAAACTAAAACCCTTATTTGCTGAACTTGACATATAACTGATGCTCCTGAAGAGTCTGCAATGCTACTCGTATTCTGCCTCCGATCTCGAAAATATGAGAATCTCAAACTGGCCCATGAAGGGACGGAAAAATCCGGTTCATCATATTCATGAATACTACGGGTGCATTAGTTAACCCGAATGGCCCGACTAGAAACTCTAAAGATTCACATCGAATTAGGAAAAATGGCTTTGGGAAAATCCATCTCCCGAACCCACAACTATGATAACCAGAACGAAGATCAAACTTCGAGAAATACTATGCTCTCTGCAACTAGTCGAACAAGTCATCAATCCTAGGTACTGAGTACCAATTCCGGATAGTGACCTTGTTCGGCTCTCCAAAATAAATGCATAATTTCATATTACCATCCTTCTTCTTCACGAAGAGGACCGATGCGCCCCACGGAGAATAACTCCTACAAATAAAACCTAAGCTGATAACTCGTCCAACTGGGTCTGAAGCTCCCTCATCTCAGCTGGTGTCATACGATAGGGTGCGCG
>NC_033802.1:42460295-42500444 GCF_001876935.1 Asparagus officinalis | reverse complement strand
GTACGGACGCATCAACTCTGCGTACCCATATACAGTAGGGATATTGAAGAGGAAGATGACGGAAACGTAGACGCCAAGGAGGTGAATTCAACTCAAATTGGGTCTAAGTCCCGAGATTGGTGTTTTCCCATCATTGACTATGTTCAATATGGTATCCTGTCAGAAGATATAAAAGAAAGGGAATCAATCCGCCGAAGAGCGCCAAGATTCTTCTACAATACCGACGTTATACCGTAGGGGATACGATGGTTTATTACTCCGATGCCTTTCGAACAAAGAAGCAGAAGAAGTTCTTAAGGAAGCGCACGAAGGAGAATGTGGTGCGCATCAGCCCGGTCCCAAACTGTATGATCGCATCAGAAGAATGGGGTATTTCTGGCCAACGATGGTTCGTGACGCAATCGAATACGCCCGAGAGTGTCATGCTTGTCAAATACATGCGAATTATATGCACCAACCACCAGAGCATTTACACACATCAACCACGTCTTGGCCCTTTGAGTCATGGGGTATGGACATTGTCGGTCCTATTTTCCCCCCTTCAGTTAAAGGTGATCGATTCATCCTAGCAATCACAGATTACTTCTCGAAGTGGGCTGAAGCAATTCCGCTTAAAGAAGTGAAGACGAACAACGTCATCAATTTCATCAAGCACCATGTCATATACCGACACGGCGTGCCAAGACGAATTATTCATGACAACGGTCCGCAATTCATAAGCAATGCCTTCATTAGGTTTTGTGACAAGTTTAAAATTGAAGATGTTTCGTCAACGCCTTATTATCCCGCCGCAAATGGATTAGCAGAGGCGTTTAACAAGACGATCATTAAGATCTTGTCGAAGCTCGTGAAGACCAATAAACGAGACTGGGACGATAAACTCGGTGAAGCACTCTGGGCTTATCGCACCACCATACGCACGCCTACGGGAGCTACCCCGTATTCGCTGGTATACGGATGTGAAGCTGTGCTACCGCTAGAAATTCAGATTCCATCCCTTCGGATCACCCTCGCAACAGAGATGACGACAGAAGAACAGCATCAGAAGCGTCTCGAAGAGCTTGAGAGGTTGGATGAAAAGCGCTTGGAAGCTCAACAGCAAATCGAGTTTTATCAGGCCAGGATGTCTAGGGCTTTTAACAAAAGAGTCCGACAGATAAGCTTCAAGGAAGGAGATCTGGTCCTCGCTGCTCGCCGACCAATAATCCTCACTTCCAAGAAGAAAGGTAAATTCGAACCCAAATGGGAAGGACCGTTTGTAATAGACACAGTCTATTCAAACGGCGCATATCGCCTGATTACTCAAGAGGGCGCCAGGCAATTAATACCAATAAATGAGAAGTTCCTGAAAAAGTACTATCCTTAGTACATTTAGGATAACCCATTTACCGGGAAGTTCCTTGAAGAATATTACACTTAATATTCTAAAGGGTAACCCAAAATTATTTTTCTCCACCAAAATCCCTCACTGACCAGTTTCAATTGACAGTGGGTCCACCAAAAATGTCCATTGACCCTCTTGACTCTTTCCATAGACAAGAAGGTCCCCTTTCAGATCAGAGTCTCCTTTCGATAAACGAAAGAACTCCTTTCTCTTCTCTTTGGTTAAATCTTCTCACGGTTATAGCCAAAGTTGTTGAAATTCCACTTCGATAAACGAAGAACCCATTTTCAGTTTAGATAACCCATCCTATAAAAGGCAAGTTTATCTAAATTTTCCAGATTCTCGGAGTGGACACCCCACTTCTAGTTTCTTCTTCGCTGGAAATAGAATATAAAATTCTTCCTTTCCAGAATCAGGGAATAGAATATAAAATTCTTCCTTCCTTGTTTTCGGGTTTGCCTTCACCCTAAAAGAAGACCGGGAAATAGAATATAAAATTCTTCCTTTCCCGCACCAACCTTTTCTAAGAATCTATCAATCTAGGATTCATCCTAGGAAGTTTATCCCGAATCCTAAGCAGGGATAAGTCTGCGCCTAACACGCACTGCTGGTTTAGTCTTTTTCCGTAGAAAAAGACACCAGAGTTCGATTCTGGGGTATTCTATCCTAAAACCTAAGTAAGGATAAGTCTGCGCCTAACACGCGTTGCCGGTTAGTTCTTAACCGTTAAAAAGAACACCCGTTCACATATTCAACATTGTGGCAGGTTGTTATTAATAACACCAAAATCGATGCCTTACACGTATGGGGAATTTCATCCTGAATCCTAAGAAAGGATATACCGACGCCTAACACGCACCGCTGGTTTAGTCTTTCGCCATAGAAAAAGACACCAGAATACCAGTCTGGGGTATTTTATCCCGAAGCCTAAGTAGGGATAAAGTCAACACCTAACACGTGTTGCCAGGTAGCTTATTCCCGTAACAATGGCGAAGTCTACGTATTCGAAGTCGTAGCATCAAGTCTAAGGGATTTCATTCCTTTAGCACAACGTTACATGCGGAACGGATTTAGACAATCCGCATGCTAGCCCGACTCAAACGGTAGTCGGTAAAGGCTAATCAAACCCGTTGAAGGCTGGGGGTTAGCCAAAAATCCTAAAGTCAACACCTAACACGCATCGCCAGGTAGTCTATTCCCGTGAGAAAGATGAAGTCTACGTATTCAATATCGTAGCACTAAGAGCGTTAACTATCTTAGCACAACGTTAACGTTACATGCGAACGGATTTAAACAATCCGCATGCTAGCCCGACTCAAACGGTAGTCGGTAAAGGCTCATCAAACCCGTTGATGGCTGAGGGCTTGCCAAAAATCCTATGAGTATTGTGGTCAATCATTTCAAATGGAATGACGAATCATAATAAAGACGAAAGCAAGGTTCACTAAGAGAATCAAAAGTCAAAAGTGTTCAGCAAACAAAATCATACATCAAGACCATGACCAAAAATCTGCTGACTGAGCTTAGAAAGCTTCTCATCATAAGCTTGCCTAAGTTCAGCCCTGATGGACTCCTCGGTGGTGGCTGAAGTCCTCGCAGCGATCTCTTCTGTCTCGGCTAGCTTCTGCTCCAGGGATCTCAACTCATCAGATAAAGCAGTGTGGGTTTGCTGATCCTGTGCTTTCGTCATCTGAAGAATATCCAAAGTCTCCTCTTTTTCACGGAGTGTTCTTCTGAGCTGGTCTATTTCGGTCGCATAGGAGGTAATAGAAAGATCGAGCTCGGCAAGCGAAGATAATCTAGTAGCAAGGCTCGTCTTAACTCGATCTACTCGACCCCGCTGCATCTGAATCTCGAGCTCAGCAAAAATCCGAGTCTCGCGTGACGACTGTAAGCGGGTGTCCAGCTCGACAGCAATAAATGAGGAGGCACCTGCATCTCGGAGCTCACGAAACATCTGAAGCTCATGCTCTAGGCAATCAAGGTCATCAACTATAGCCTGTGCCAAATCTGGATGTCCCGCTTCCCTTATCAAATTGACTTTAGAATCAAGGAAAGGCTTGAATTGGCGAAGAGAAAGTCCACCATGGAAAAGCTTGCCAATCATAGCATTCATGAAAGAGAAGAAGGAGCGGACTTCTATGCAGATGACAATCTTCTCAGGATCATCATCAGATAACAACTCCCTCGCCAGAATATGAAGACGAGAAGAATTCCCTGCACGATAAAAAAAAAACCGTCAGAAAAAGACCTTGAAGAGTAAGTAAATAGTATTCATACCCTCTTGAGTCACTGGGGGTGGTGGAGGTGTAACGGCTGGGGGTGTATCAACTGGTGTAGTTGGTCCCATAGCCGGCTCAACATGGTCATTCTCAACAAAAACTCCTGTTAAATACAAGTCAGAATTCTCAGAGGCATCACATTATAGCTGCATTGGCTAGTCCTATAATCAATTTGGGAGGAGACATATACCTTCGAAAGAATCATCCTCAAGATTCTTATCGAACGTAGGCTCGGAAAATATATCTCCGGGTAACTGGCCATCAAATTGAGGAGAGCTAATTTGGGAGGAGGAATATACCTTCGAAAGAATCATCCTCAAGATTCTTATCGAACGTAGGCTCGGAAAATATATCTCCGGGTAACTGGCCATCAAATTGAGGAGAGCTATACATGAAGTGGAGTGTAGGAGTCTCCGCAATCAAGCCTTCCTCGTCAAAATCATCGATAGAGAAATCTGACGTAAAAGAATATAAGTACCAAAGAAGAATAAAGAGACTACAACCAACAAAAATGAGTTACCCCTTATGGATGCGTTAGCCTCTTTATTCCCAAAATCCACGTATGCCTCCTGCAAGTTATCTGAAGAAGCAAGATGTACAGAGATGATTAGAGGATGCACAAATTCTTTTGTATACCATCTAAAAGATACATTGTCAATAGTAAATGTACCTGGATCTGCGGAATCAGGTCCTACACTGCTATCCTCCCTAATGTCGGCAACCTCTGTAGGCCTTTTTAACTGGGGCAGCGGGTCAGGCTCACCAGGAGACACAGGAACGGAATCGGGACTCATTTCGCTCTCTCCACGCTCTCCTATATAGAGATGGAAAAGCATGAGTCAATGTTCCGAATAACCAAGAAGGTGGTTTACAGAGTAGATGTTACCTCCGTCACTAGCAGGATCATCACCAGCCAAGTCCATATCAAATGCTCGGGAAGCTGCACGCGGCTTGCGGGCTAATCTCTTCCGCCTAGCAGCAGGAACAATAATCGAAGGTCTCGCCTGGGGAGGAGGACTCAGGTCCTACATTGCTATCCTCCCTAATGTCGGCAACCCCTGTAGGCCTTTTTAACTGGGGCAGCGGGTCAGGCTCACCAGGAGACACAGGAACGGAATCGGGACTCATTTCGCTCTCTCCACGCTCTCCTATATAGATGGAAAAGCATGAGTCAATGTTCCGAATAACCAAGAAGGTGGTTTACAAAGTAGATGTTACCTCCGTCACTAGCAGGATCATCACCAGCCAAGTCCATATCAGATGCTCGGGAAGCTACACGCGGCTTGCGGGTTAATCTCTTCCGCCTAGCAGCAGGGACAATAATCGAAGGTCTCGCCTGGGGAGGGGGACGGAACTCTTCATCCTGGTCAACTGTGGTCCCTGAAACATCAAACCATAGTCAGTTTCAATATTTCTGGAAGATGGAAGGAAAAGATGAATAGCAAACCTCGCTCGGAAAAGTCTTCATAACCTTCAGGATCTCCGCCTGAAGCCTCGTCTGCGGAATGAAAGGTCTTCTTTCCCTCTTCATCAATCCGACGAGTCTTGTTCCGTGTCCTCTGTGATCGAGCGTTTTCCCAAATCCTACGGGAATCAACCTGAGAAGCTTCCTCGGCCTCTAGCTCTGCAATCGGCTTCACGGGGATGGTCTTGTTGGCTGCTAACAACCACTTGCAGCTTAAGAAAGTGAGGTTCAACTGCCGATCAGTACTCGGGAGACTGAATTTAGCACCAGTACAGCCAGTCACGGTCCACAACCACGCATGGAGACCATCTACCAAATCGCCGTGGGCCCGAAGCTGCTGACGAGGATTCCCGATGTAAAGCTGATCGTAGCCAAACTGACGAGCGAATCGACAGGGTAGATATGGCTCTATGAAGCACTGATCCCTCACCCGAAAAGTCAAATAACCTGGCCTAATGTTTACCAGCCAGTTAAAGCACCCGATGTCCAAGTGAGTTCGATACTCTCTCGGCCTCTCCTCATCTATCAAACAATCGCCGTATCGGCCGGAGAACTGCGGAAAGCAAGTGGAAAATGTCCAACACTTGTGGACCTGCAGCTGGTGCCTGACGTCAGAAAATCTGCGCCCCTCCCACTTGCCGTTCTCAAGCAATTGTAGTAAAGGAACGGAATGATCTGTGGCGCTCGGTACCGACATCATATCGGAACGGTGAAGGACGAACCAAGCCATCAAGTAAGTGTACGGGAGCTCCGTCTTAATGGTGGGAATCTGACCCGGCAAATCACTTTCCTTCCGTGTAAAGGCACCAGAAAGCTGTCGAAGTCCTCGGTGAATGTTAGCCACCATCACCGGAAGAAGTGAGAGTTCTTTCTTGTAGGCGAGCTGAACTGCTGGATAGAGCACTTCCAAGGGCAAGGCATCGCCAGACTGATATGGAACAACGCACTTCTTCAACCAGATAGCGAGATAACCGGCAAGAAGAGTCATTGGTCGAATCGGTGCGGTAGCATGCCACAAGAATGATTTGAACTTGGTCCCTGCAGGAAAGCCACCCTCAGAACTGCTAGTGGTATAAGAATGAGCGCCAATCTTCTTCAGCAGACTGTTCACCCCTGAGGGAGTAAGTGGAGCCAACTCACAAATAGCCTCGCCAGAATTACTCTCCAGATTCTTGAACAAATAATTGGCAAACTGCTTCAGACTCACGAATGTCTTAGTCCTCTTTGCTAAAGGCTCAGACTGCGCCAAAGCTATATGATAGTGACAAGTGAGATCCCATAGAGTCTCGTAGCGATCGGGCATACGATCCTTCAGCGGACTTAATTCATGGTTGGAGGGAAAGTATTCCTGATACAACATCTGTCCCATGGGTAAGCCAGAAATCCTGTGCATCTCGTGAAGAGCCAAACCCAACTCCGCGATCGGGCATACGATCCTTCAGCGGACTTAATTCATGGTTGGAGGGAAAGTATTCCTGATACAACATTTGTCCCATGGGTAAGCCAGAAATCCTGTGCATCTCGTGAAGAGCCAAACCCAACTCGCCTTGCCGGGTCAGAAAAGTGTTCGAATCTGAATTATAAAGCTCGAACAAAGCACAGAAATGCCTTGTGCTGACAGGCAAGACATACATGGTGGCACGAACGGCTGCATATAAACCACAAGCGTGCAACTCCTCGCCCCATCGGCTCAAGACATACGTCGTCATACGGGTCCACCAAAACTTGTCCAAAGAATGGACCCAACCATAAATCCTGTGACGCGTCGCAGGCATCTCCCGTCCTAGAGCAGCAAGGCAATTCCTCAAGGTAGAAGCGGTGGCGAGGAACTCGTTACGTGGTGGTGCATCCAGCCCCAGTACTCCGGGACGCAATCCGGTGATGTGACTTCTGCTCGAGCCAGGAAACGCCTGATGAGTGATGTAGCCGCAATGGACGCTCTCATGCTCCTCCGTCAAGCGCCACGACATCTCCCGTGTCACGGCCTGACGCCTGAGCTCAGTCAATGAACGATGCCGAGGAATCTTCGGCAAATATATGAAGCCACTGCCAGTTTTATGAAGCCACTGCTCAGCCTCAATAAACACGGCATCCGGGTCTTCGACAGAGTCGCCAAATAAGAAATCACTCTTCCGAAGAGGCTGAATAGAACTGGCGTCCTTCACAAGAGGTGCATCGGTAATCAACTGTCGAAGAGCTCGGTGCCCACCTCTTCTCCACTTCAGCCTGATCGCATAGATAGTGTTTTGACCAAGCAAAACAGATCTTTGAAGCGTCGATCCTCACCAAGGAGAATCAAGGCTTTTCCCGGTTGCCTCACCAAGGAGAACAACGGGGAGTTTAAAAAAAAAAAAGAAAGAAAAAGGACCAATTTACAAATTTCCAAGAAAAAATGGACCAATTTGTAAATTTCCAGAAAAAGTAGCTCAGCAGCGTAAGAGGGAGGCGCGCCATCAGTCGGCGCGGTAGAGGATTGACCCCTCGCCATACGGGACATAGAGACCTGCAAGGTAAATTGAGGGATCAGATCTAGAAAAGGAAAAATCTCATGTTCACCCCTAAAAAGGCGAGTTTGAGGCATCAAATCACACCCTCAACCCTTATATGCGATCCCGCGACTCCATACGCTAGATCAAATAGATCAAACATGAAATAGATCAAGATGGCGGAGGATTTACCTGAAGAAAAGCCCAAAATCCAATAAAGGCGAGACCTTTAAGGAAACTTGAACCACACGCTCGAGGGTCCTGAGAGAAACTTTTTATTTAGAGTTTTTGGGAGATTCCTCAGTCCAAGATTCAAAGGAAAGCCAGATCTAAGACAAATATCAAGGTTTGAAAGAGAATGGATGCTCGAGGGAAGAGAAATCAAGAGAAGAGAGGGAGGGGGTGGCCGGCCCTAGAAAGAGAGGAAGAAAAAGAAAAAGAAAAAAAAGAAAAAAACCCCCTTTTATAGCCTTGAACCAGATCTGGCTGAACCAGACCAGACCAGGGCTGAACCAGACCAGACCAGATTGAGCCAGGTTGAGCCAGATTGAGCCAGATTGAGCCAGAATGAGCCAGATTAAGCCAGATTGAACCTGGCTGGACCAGACCAGACCAGAATGAGCCAAATTGAGCCAGATTAAACCAGAATGTGCCAGTCTGAGCCAAATTGAACCAGTTTGAACCAAATTTGAACCAGAATTCAAATTGGAGCTGAATTAAGCATTGAAACGACTTTTGATCAACCTACGGTTCAGTCCTTCACCTATGTAACCCTTCTCCCATATATTTGGAAGGGTTGGAAAGATTTTTGAGCCCAAATACTGCCTTTTTGGCACATTTTTGGGCCGGTTCAGATTATTCGAACCTAAAGAATACTCCAATAAGGTATACGAGTATAAACTATTCCCTCCTCTTTGTTGAGAAGTTTCTCGAGAATATTTTTCTAAAAAATATTCTTAAGGATAACTTAACATAACTCCCAGGAGTGTATGAGTATAAACTAGACCTCCCCGCTCCAACTCCTTAAGAGCTTAAACTGTGTAGACTCCAAAATACTTACGAGTATAAACTGTGTTAAACGCCGGACAACGCGTCACAATGAAGATTCAAAGCCGTCAACCGATGGTCAATTCCATGTTGAAGCAACTAATTCGAGCTAAAAAGCCAGGAAATCAAGAATCGACTTCAAATTCAAAGTTCCGACAACGGTCAGACAATAAATGCAGCACCGGAACCCTCTCAAGCATTCGACAAAGCACCAAAAAGCCTGGAGTATTGAAGGAATCGAGAACAGAAGCCATTCCAAGATCCCGTTACACCAATTGAAGGTTGGGACAGTCATATCCAAAGTATTCCAGACTCTTCTATAAAAGAACGAGACTGGAAAACTTTGGAGGGGGTATCTGTAGGCATATAAAATTGCTTATAGGTCCATTGACACGGTTCAACACGAACTAATGAACCATCAGGCGACGTATCTAAACACGAACGTCAGTCCACAACACCGAAGCCAAGTGACACGCAACGAAGCGGATTAACAAGGCTACGAAGCTGACGAACCGCACGTGAACGACGGAATGAATCCACTCGCGTGCGGAATCAAACCAACGGTCCAGGGAGTCAACGAGTCATCCAACCATATAACGGATTCGAACTCAGACACCAAAGCCGATTTACTGCCTAATCGGGATCCAGACTTCCAAATCAGGAATCAAGTCAACAAATAGATTTCAGACCAATCAACCGCATAACCGAATCACGGACGAAGCGGATACAAGGACCAAAACAACCAAACGACGGACGCAAAACCCGGAGTGGCTCGGCCACCTCAAGGTGGCTCGGGCCCAAGCCGAGCCACCCTGAGGTGGCCACCCAGATCTGTGCAAATGCAGCAGATCTGGTTGCCTATAAATAGGCGGGGTCATTCATCATTTAGAGGACTTTTTGGAAGAACTTTTGGGGAGCCGAAACTCTGCCGGATTGAGACCTCATCTTGGAGTTTTTGAAGGCTTGAAGACTTGGACGTCCAGATCTGATTCTCGGCGAGCACCCGCATCACAAAAGGCAGGAGTTCGAGGGGATCGAGATCTCAGATCTACGTTGTTACACTCCGGATCAAAGCTTGGTCTTTGATCCCGAGATTCGAGCGATTGTTTCCTTGGTGAAATAATCCCTCCGACTATTATTTCCTTGGTGAAATAATATCCGTTATACTGCGTAGATCTGCTCGGATCTAGATCGCACGGTGGTCCACGACAAACAACCCCGGCGCAGGCAAACAACCCACCAAAGCGAGCGACCGCAAAACAGGAGCTCGCGATCTGTTCGACAAAAGAGAAAGAGTTGTAATTTTCTTTATTTATTTTTTGATTTTCATTGTAACCGGATCTAAAAAAAGACCGGATCTTTTGTAACCGAAAAACTGTTATTCAAGATAACAATGGAATCAATGAAGAAAGCAACGATTTTTCCAGCGAACAACTTGGGGTGTTGCCTTGTTTATCGGATATTTAATTGCAGTGATCTTGATTTCCCCTGTACTTGTAAGATGACATTTGTGGCATGGGTTTAGATCAGCCCAGCAGGGCATGTATAGGAATAGGACATGTATATCTTTCTATGCACAGTCCTCGTGTTGGACTATAATCCATTTCAAGTCCTCGTGTTGGACTATAACCCTTTAGAGTCCTCGTGTTGGACTATAATCCATTCTTTTTATACATCATGTTTTAGACTTTTGCTAAACCTTGAGCATGTTACGTAATCAAGTTGGGTACATGATATATTGTATTAGGCTGGGACATGATAGCTACCCAGGTTGTGCATGACACCTATTGTAGTTTTGTCATGTTTACACTTTATTGGTAGAGATGAGTATGTATTCTTTTCTTTATTTATTGCTTATGACCAACCTCGGGTTTAATATTTAGGGATCTACAATTTGAGATACAAGGTATATACATGAGGGTTTCCTTGTTTGGATTATTTCGCTCGACGTACCTATGCTCGTGTTGTATTTCCCTAAGTACTAAAACCCATAAATGTTTGTGTAAATGATTTATATTATTATGTATTATTTGTATTTTCATATACAACGATCCCTATCCCTTGGGGTTGGTTGTGATGTTGCTCGCTAGCGCTTTGACGCTCGTTGTCCCTCCCCCTTTCAGGTAACGAGCCAGGAGCCCGGAGAGTCGCAGGTTGACGGCGATGCACTTTAGCTTCAGCCATATATTTTAGTTATATTTCCTTTGAGCTCCATTGTAGACTTCTGTTTAGACATTTGAGAGTTTTATTCTAGAAGTTGTAAAGGCCGTGTGCCTTATTTTCTCTTGTCAGACATTTTGTATTTGAGACTTGATGAGAACTCCAGTTTATTTATTTCAGACATATATTTGTACTCCAACATGTTAGATGGTGAAATATTAATTAAATCTCTATTATTTCATCAGTTGATTCTTGTATAACCTTTTACTTGCTTTGTACTACACCTGTTGTTGATTCCACTAGAGAGATAGAAATTGTGATGGTGAAACATGTTATTGCACGGTGTGGTGCATGGCAGGTTTGACATTTCTGGTTTCACCTCGGACTGTAGCCTTGTGTGAACCCAGGGGCGTCACAGAAACGTGTTCGTCTGACGATGATAATGTTATACCTGGGAAGTTGTGCCAGCACACGATAGATTGTTCCGGCAATCATGCCAATGAGTTTTACTATTAGGCTGGGGGTACGAATAAATCTCGAAAGAGAAGTACCCGAGAAGCGAACTCTCACTGTCCGTATACCAAACTTATCAGGGTAGTTTTATTAGCATGTAGCTACCCCAAGGCCGCTCTATAGAGGGTCTCGGTATTCCAAAGGCTTTCCTCTGAAGCGTCGAAAACCAAGCCAAGATGTTTCCATAAGAAACGATCAGCCGTTCAAGATGACAAACTTCTAGAAGTCATAATTAATGTGGCTGATAAGGGAAAGTCGATTCGACCTTCTATTTCTGACCCCCTCATATTGTATTGTCTAACTCGACTACACGTAGGGACTACTAAACGTAGGGACTATCAAAGGATGAATAGAGGATTATTCTCGAATGATGAAGCATCAGATGCCAACTCTGCAGTCGCTTCTGACAATACGGTATCCAGCCCAAGATAATTCCGCGAGGCATTTATGATTAACACCGAGCAAATGGCTAAAATTCTCAAGGATGCTCTAGCCAAGCAGAAAGAAGCATTCAAAATTGAAATGGAAATAGCTATTCAACAGATGAGGGAAGTGCATGACCAATAGATTCGAGCTTTGTCTAATCAGATTGGCAAATCTAGTCGTCACAACAATGCCTACCGGGCAAGTGGCGATTTAGACATAGATGAACACCTCGATGCAGATAACCCTACCATTGACAAAAATGTTAGGGGTGGCCCCACTAAAGATAACAACGCTGGGGGTAGTCCCACCGATGATGATAATGCCGGAGGTGGCCGCGATGTTCCTCCTCGAACCTACCGATGATGACAATGCTGGGGGTGGCCGTGATGTTCCTCCTCAAAATTGACTAAGGAAGGATACAAGCGAGGATGAGAAGATGAAGGACCTCGATGGCCAAATCAATACCTTGATGTCCATTCAGAAGGTGAAGAAGACCGGCATTCCATATCCCTATCCAAGAGAGTAGGAGTCGATCTCGTATCCGGCGAAGTTCAACCTGATCAACTTCACGCCATTCAATGGGAAGGGTTCCCCCACTCAACACTTTATTTATTTCAAGTCCTATTTGGGAGTGATCTCTGGCAATGAGCCTTTGATGGTCCGGTCATTCGTTGGCACCTTTCGCCGGCCTACTGATAATCACATTTTATTATAATTTTATACCCTCATTATCTATTTTATATGAATAAATATACCACTAATAATTATTTTTATCTTTAAATGCAGGTTAATAAAGAATAAATCCTAATTATTTTTATCTTTAAATGCAGGTTAATAAAGAATAAATCCCAAAAATCTCATCTCTCAACAAAGGCCATTGAGTAAATGAAGAAATGAAGCAAAAGAGAAATCAAGAAGCACATTGAAAAATCAAATTGCCAATTTATCCAAAAGCCCATTGATTTAATGAAGAAAACAAGTATGAAGCCCAAAAGACCAAAGCCCAAAGCCAATGCAAGAGGAAATCTGCGGATGGAAAAAGGAAGAGACTGGGTATCGGTACTAGCATCGATGCTGGCATCGATACCCGTATCGATACCAGCATCGATGCTGGTATCGATACCTGCGGGACTGTAGCACGTTCTAGGGCTAAAATTTACTTATTTTGGATAAGTATTGATCCAATGGCTCACATTCATTGATGTTTACTATAAATAGGGGTAGAGAGTGAGGGGTTAGAGGTGTGAAAAATTTTGTAACTCTATTTGGAGAGGAGGGCTACTCTTAATTGAGAAGGCCTTCCAAATTTATAACTTTTGTTACAATTAATAAAAATAATTTTTTCTTCACTTCAATCTTCTTCTCTTTGTTGGATGATGATGATGGAGATGAAGAAAAGTTTGAAGGTTTGCTTTTCTTTTATTTCTCTCTTTTATTTCTTTTTAGTAATTTCTTTATTATTGCTTATTAGTTAGATTTACATTCATGCTTGTAGTGTAGATTTATTTTCTTATCTTTTTATTTCTTTCTGCACTTTAATTTGTAGAGTAGATTTATTTTCATGCATTTAATTTTTGCAATTTATTTTGTAGTTTAGATTTTAATTCTTTGTAGTTAGATTTATTTTTTTGTTCACAGTTTAGATTTTTCTTTTCTTTTTATTTTTTGTAATTAGTTCTTTTTCTTCTTGCTTTTATTTCTTAAGATGTGAAATTAATTCTTGTAGGAATCTTAGAATTGTATGAAACTAGTCTAATTTCCTTTATATTATATGAATTATTCTCTTACACTTAAAATGATCATGTTTAGGATAATCAACTAGAGAACTAATTGGTAGAAGAAAATTTTGATAATCTATGCTTATCTTAAATGGTTTGATAGGTTATACTTATGAATTCTAGGATTACTATCTTGTTGTTATTCTTATCATAATTTTTATTTTGATTTAAATGATAATTTGATAGGTTATACTTTCCTTAAATGGTTTGATAGTCTATGCTTAATAAATCTAAGTTGAAATATAATAAAAAGAGAATAATTTGTATTTTATAATTGAGATTAACTAGTGGATTCAATTCTAGATCTCTCATATCTTTAATTGAATTCTCCATCGTTTGTTTTCTTGATTTTTTCTCTTGTTATTCTTGCTTTTTATTCTATTCTTTGATTCTTACTTCTCTTCGCTCAAATTAGATTTATTGTTACTTGCATATATTCAAAACAATCACTCATCATATCTCTCTCCATAATCACACTTATTCTTTAATCCTATTTTTGTCACGCACAAAACATAAGAACCAATTCTAATAATCTCTTAAAATCACCTTCCTCGTGGGATCGATAACTTTTTATACTATAACTTGATCAATTGTGCACTTGTAATTTTCGTACTTAATTATGCTGCATCACCTACCTTCGATTGGTACCGTCGTCTCAAGCCTGGAAGCATCAACAGCTAGGACGATATGAAAATCTCATTCCTCAGTAATTTCTTTGATGATGACACCGAGTTATCAATCAGGATGCTCTTTGAGGAAAAATATGAAGACAAAAAGACGGATGATGATTACGTCAAGCGCTTCCGAAATAAGGCGATGAATTACCGAGATCCTGTCTCTGAGGACTTAATCCTCCAAACCTGTCATAATAACCTATCAATTCATATCTTGGAAGTTATGAGAGTAGCACCGTCTAAGACTTGGAAAGAGTTGAAGGTGCGCAAAGAGGAGGCCGAACGCTTCCTCAGAAGGAAGAAAGTCGAGAGAAGCCAACCGACGGCTAACCCTCCGAACTCGAACTTCACTTTCTGTGGTAAGAGGAAGGCACCTACAACAGTTGTTGATGTTAATTAAACGTCATAGTAGCAACCCTGAAGACAGCGAAAGACTTCGAACCCGAGACTCCAAAAAGAGTACTCCTTTAAGGATGAAGATGTTCCGACCATTTTTAAATCCCTCCTTGAAAATAACAAGATCAAGCTCCCACCTATTACAAATCAGGAGGCAGATAACAACACTTCAGATCTAAAATACTATGCGTACCATAGGAGGATCCTTCATCCCACCAAGGCTTGCTTCACTCTCAAGAATAACATTCAAGCCTTGGTTGACGCCAACCTCATAACGCCGAAATAAGCCGAATGAGAATGGTAGACTCCGACGAGTATAAGAGTATAAACTGCTTCTCCCATAACTCCGATGAGTATAATAGTATAAATTATTTCTCCCATGACTCCAAAGAGTATATGAGTATAAACTGCTTCTCAATCCTCCGAGGAGTATAAGAGGTTAAACTGCTTCTCTGTAATACTCCAATAGGTATATGAGTCTAAACTATTTTCTACCTTTGACGAGAAGTTCCTGGAAAATTTTATACATAATATTCTTAAGGATAACCCGATCATACAACTGAGTATAATGTTAGACCCAGTTTTGCAAAGAAAGCTAGGGGTGGATAATTCATGTAACGGAAAGTTCCCGAAAGAATGATATATGGTATATTCTTAGGGATAACTCGGTCACTACAAAAAAGTGATGAATAAGAAATTCCCACTTGGACTCTGAATGCTTCCAAGAGTGAAACACATCCAATTACCAGGATCAATTTCACCAACTACCAAACACTCTTTTGCGGAGACGAGATTTGATCACTTTGTTGGATCAATCTTTCCTCACAAAAAACTCCCGCTGGTGTTTGATAATTCACAATCTTCAACCATAAAATCCATCACTGATCAAATTAATTGATGGTGAGTCCACTAAAATTCTTCCTGGTTTAATCCACTCAAACTCCCGTTGTTTCTGTGCACTCAACACTCCCATTGTTAGGGTCCAAATATAATGCTTGGAATTTTAGTCTGTTAATCTTTAACAATTATCAAATCCCTTCGTGTTAAGCCCTTATTACTTAACCCTAAAAACCCCTACTGAGTGATTTGTACAAGTCAACACTCCTACTGTAATTTGTACTCCCACTCCCACTGTTTATCTCGGTCAAACTTTCTTACAGTTAGGACCATAACCAAAATCTTCTCTTAATTTCTCCCATGAACGAGAGGTTCACTTTTAAGTTGAGCAATCAAACCTATAAAAATTAGGATTGTTTCAAACCCCCACTCTGTCAAACCTTTCTACAGTTAGGGTCGTCTCAAACCTCTCACTTGGTCAAACCTTCCTACAGTTAGGGTCAAAACTGGGGTTCCCTCCTGATAAACGAGAAATCCATCTTCATATTAGGTGATCAAACCTTCCGACAACTGGGGTTATCTAAATATTTTTTGATTCTCAAAGTAGATATCCCACTTTGAGTTTCTTTTGCGACTAGAGATAGAATATAAAATTCTTCCTTTCCAGTATCAGGTTTGTCTTTTCCCCAAGAGAAGACACCATTTTTTTTCAACTGCCAAAATCCATGCTTCACACACACGTGAAATTTTACCCTGAAGCCTAAGTAGGGATAAGTCAACCTCTAACACGTGTTCCCGGTTTAGTCTTTCACCGAGTGAAAAAGATACCAGAATCTAAGTCTGGAGAATTTTAACCAGAAGCCTAAGTAGAGATAAGTCAACGCTTAACACGTATTATGGTTAGTTCTTGACCGTAAAAAGAACAAAAGCCTACATATTTGATATTATGGTAGATTGTTATTCATAACGCCAAATTACGTGCTTTGCACGTACGGGGAATTTTATCCCGAAGCCTAAGTAGGGATAAGTCAACGTCTAACACGTGTTGTCGGTTTAGTCTTTCGTTGAGTAAAAAAGATACCAAAATCCAAGTCTGGAGAATTTTGTCCCGAAGCTTAAGTAGGGATAAGTCAGCGCTTAACACGTGTTGTCGGTTAGTTCTTGACCGTAAAAAGAATAAAAGCCCACATATTCGACATTGTGGCAGGTTGTTATTCATAACGCCAAAATCCGTGCTTTACTCGTACGGGGAATTTTATTTTAAATCTTAAGTAGGATAAGTCGGCGCCTAACACGCGTTGCTGATTTAGTCTTTCTGATAATCATATTTTATTACAATTTTATACCATCATTATCTATTTTATATAAATAAATATGTCACTAATAATTGTTTTTATCTTTTATTGCAGGTTAATGAAGAATAAATCACAAACTCCCATCTCTCAACAAAGGCCACTTAATTTAATGAAGAAATGCCAAAACCCAAAGCCAATAAGAAGAAATGCCAAATTGTCCAAAAGTCCAAAGCTAAAAGAAGAAAAAATGCCAAATGCCAAAAGCCCAAGCCCAAAACCCAAAAAGAAGAAGAAACTACAGGCTGAAAAAGGAGAGAACTTCACATCGATTCCAGCATCGATGGGGGCATCGATGCCCGTATCGATGCCAGCATCGATACGCCTATCGATGCTGGTATCGATACCTCCGGCATTCTGTTACGAATCTAAGGCTAAAATTTATTATTTTTGGATAAGATTTCAATCAAATGGCTCTCATTCACTGATTTTTACTATAAATAGGGGTTAGGGGTGTGAAAAATTTTGTAACTCTATTTAGAGAGGAGGGTTACTCTTAATTAAGAAAACCTTCCAAATTTGTAACTTTTATTATAATTAATAAAAAAAATTTCTCCACTTTAAATTTTTCTTTTCTTCTCTTTGTTGGATGATGAAGATGGAGATGAAGAGCAATTTGAAGGTTTGTTTTTCTTTTATTTTTATTTCTTTCTTATTGCTTATTAGTTTAGATTTACATTCATGTCTTGTAGAGTAGATTTATTTTCTTATCTTTTTATTTCTTTTTTGTACTTTAATTTGTAGAGTAGATTTATTTTCTTGTATCTTTATTTCTTTTGCAATGTAGTTAGATTTATTTCTTGTTTATAGTATAGTTTTTCTTATTTTCTTTTCTTTTGTAATTAGTTCTTATTCTCTTTAATTCATTTCTTGCTTTTATTTCTTAGGATGTGAAATTAATTCTTATAGGAATCTTAGAATTGTATGAAACTAGTCTAATTTCCTTTATATTATACAAAATATTCTCTTGCACTTAAAATGATCATGTTTAGGATAATCAACTAGAGAACTAATTGATAGAAGAAGAATTTGATAATTTATGCTTATCTTAAATGGTTGATAGGTTATACTTATGAATTCTAGGATTACTATCTTGTTGTTGTTCTTATCATGATTTTTTTATTTTGACTTAGATAATAATTTGATAGGTTATACTTTCCTTAAATGGTTTGATAGTCTATACTTAATAAATCTAAATTGAAATATGACAAAAAAATAATAGTTTGTATTTAATAATTAAGATTAGCTAGTAGATTCAATTCTAGATTTGTTATATCTTTAATTGAACCCTCCATCTTTTGTTTTCTTGATTTTTCTCTTTCTTTCTTTTTATTTTATTCTTATATCTTTAATTGAACCCTCCATCTTTTGTTTTCTTGATTTTTCTCTTTCTTTCTTTTTATTTTATTCTTTGATTCTTTCTTCTCTCCTCTAAAATTCTTTTCTTGATTTTTCTCTTTCTTTCTTTTTATTTTATTCTTTGATTCTTTCTTCTCTCCTCTAAAATTCTATTTATTGTCACTTGCATATATTCAAAACAATCACTTATCATATCTCTCTCCCTAATCACACTTATTTTTTATTCCTATTTTTGTCACACACAAAACATAAGAACCAATTATAATAATCTCTTAAAATCACCTTCCTCGTGGGATCGATATCTTTATACTATAACTTGATTGATTGTTAACTTGCAATTATTGGGTATATGTTTATGCCGCATCAAGTTTTTTGCGTCGTTGCCGAGGAATGGTGCTAAGTAGGATTTTATTATTTTAGTTCTTTAACTTGTGTGTTTTCTTGTGAAGGAACCGCTTGGAGCTTGAAAATCTTAGATTGAAGATCAAGAACATGGAGAATTGATTTTAGGTAACTCTTCTTTCTAGCGTTTTTAATTCCACTCTTTTTAGTTAGCTTCACAATTAGAGACAATTAGGATTTAAAAAAACGATTTTATTTTTGTTGACCATAATAAAATCCACCTTCCATTTGAACAAATACTAACAAGATAATAAATTCGTTGACCATAATAAAATCCACCTTCCATTTGAACAAATACTAACAAGATAATAAATTCAAACAAGAGCTATATTCTCACATTTTAATCCACCTTCCATTTGAACAAATACTAACAAGATAATAAATTCAAACAAGAGCTATATTCTCACATTTTATTGCTGTTGACCATAATTAAAAAAATATTTTTTTTTCTATCCTTTTTAGTTGCTTTTAATTCATAGGGTTGCAATACATATAGTTAGTAGGAATTCACCAAAATGATTTGAGCATCTTGGTTTGACACACACTTAAAAATATTTTTAAGGGCAAAACCCCATAATCAAGATAAGGTGAGGGATTTCATCACCCTTTTCTTAGCCCAAAATTATTAATTCCTCACTACACAAACCCAAGGCTTCTTAAAACTTATTAGACGTTAGCCCCTAAGGACTCGAGCTCAATAAATAACAAGAAATCCCTAAGCGAACCAGTTCAAGTTTTCATGGATTAGTTGATGTCTAAGGTAAGGTTTAGGGGTTGCGTAAAGCGCTCCGCAAGGAATGATGTACTTAATTAATCTTTGATCACCCACTAGTACTATTCTTATCTAGCTAACTACCCGGGTAAAACTTTAATCTTAACTTTAGGAGTTTTTGGTTAGGAGCTGGTCTAGTTGAGTTAGGCTAAACCTTAGAATTAGAGTGATTGAAAAGTGATTGCTTTGATTTGTTTTAGTTAGGATTTTTCTTTATCTTTTTTTCTCATAAAATAACTAATTTTCTTTCTTTCCTTTAAAAAAATTATTATAAAAAAGTTATTTTGGTGTATGCAGACATGTGTTAGGGATAATTCTCATCGTTTAATCCGTGTTGAACCAATCCAAGAAATGGCAAATCAACCCGTTCTTCAGGATATGCGTTACTCCACCAGAAATGTAATTCCATCTTGCATAAGGCTCCTCGAAGAAAATAGAGCAACTTTTGAGCTTAGATCGCACTACATAAACATGCTTCCCAAATTCCTTAGAAATAAAACAGAAGATGCATATATTTATATCTCGGAATTTGAGGAAGTGTGTATTATGATTAAAATGAGAGAATTAACAGAAGATGCGATCAAGCTCAGATTTATTCCATTCTTAGCCACCTCAAATGCTTTGATCAATTGTAGAACCGAGCAAATAAAACTATCTTTTGGGAACATGACTGTTGACCTTATATTTTCAACCTAGGGAAACAGCCTAGTGATCCATCTGATCAACCCATGGAAGTGAATTTCATTCAGGGAATATCTAGTAAGCAACAAGAGGGAGAGTTTGAGTGAGATTCAAGTGTATCTGACATAATGTTTGTGGAGTCTTCTGATGACGAACTAGAGTTAAATCTGCTGGTCAATCATATTTCTACTGTTAGCTGGCAACGAGAACCTTTGGAGATAGAACCTCGAGTTCAGCTTCGCCCATCTGTGGAGGAACCCCCTAAGTTAGAGCTCAAACCTCTACCTAAAAATCTAGAGTATGCCTACTTAGGAGAGAACGAGTCTTTACCAGTCATCATTTCTTCTGACTTAACTACCAGTCAAAAGGAAGCTCTCTTAGATATTTTAAGAGAGAATAGGGAAGCCATTGGATGGACCATGGCTGATATCAAAGGGATTAGTCCAACAATTGTTCAACACCGAATCCATTTGATAGATGATGCCAAACCTACTAGAGATCCTCAATGTAGGTTAAATCCAGTGATGAAAGATGCTGTTAGGAAAGACATTCTGAAATTTCATGATCATGGGATCATTTATCCCATTTTTGATAGTTTATGGGTGAGTCCGGTTCAAGTTGTTCTAAATAAATCTGGGATCACCGTGATCCAAAATGAGGCTAATGAGCTTATTCCCACTCGGATCCAAACTGGATGGAAAGTTTGCATTGACTACTGAAAACTCAACTTAGCCACTCAGAAAGATCACTTCTCTCTTCCATTCATTGACCAAATGTTAGAGCGCTTAACAGGACACAAGTTCTATTGTTTCCTGGATGGATATTCAGGTTACAATTAAATCCCTATCGCTCCTGAAGATCAGGAGAAAACCACATTCACTTACCCGTATGGAACATTCACATACTGGCGTATGCCTTTTGGGCTGTGTAACGCACCTGTCATATTCTAACGTTGCATGATCAATATTTTTTCCGACATGATATAGAGATTTTTAGAAATTTTCATGGTCGACTTTTCTATTTCTGGTGACACATTTTTCCAATGTTTGCGTCATCTTAAACTGCTCCTATAATGGTGTAGGGAGAAAAATCTTACTCACAGTTGGGAGAAATGTCACTTCATGGTCAAGCAGGGCATTGTCTTAGGACATGTAGTTTCCAACAGATGAATCGAAGTAGACAAAGCTAAGGTAGATCTCATTTCTAACATTCTTCCTCCCAAAACTATCAAAGATGTCAGATCATTTCTTGGTCATGCTGGTTTTTACCGATGTTTCATCAAGGATTTCACCAAAATTGCTAGACTCTTGACCAATCTCTTAGATAAGGATACATCATTTGTCTTCTCTCTTGATTGCCTCAAAGCTTTCGAATTTCTTAAAAAAGGAGTTGACCACAGCTCCTATCATTCATGCACCAGACTGGACCTTACCTTTCGAACTGATGTGTGATGCATCCGTGTAAAACCCTGTACATTTTGATAATTTATATATGTGATTATTAGTGAAAAATAATGTTTATTTATGATAAATGTCTTTATGTCATGGTTGTGCATGATAACTATTGTTTTGAGTTTATGTGAATGTATATATGCATCAGGTTTGAAGTTGAATTTTGCAAATTTGCAAATCATGCACAGGCAGAAATACAGCCTGTTCGGTTGACCGCGAGTTGACTGATGGGTTTGGTCGACCCTGAGTCGACTGATGGCTGATTTTAGGTTTTTGCAGTTCGGGTCTGTTTGGGATTTCGGGTCGGGTTTTAACTGTTAGTATTTATCTCTTTTTACATGAGAAAGACACCCTTTCATCAGTCCTCCCCAGAAACCCTAGCTCCCTTTCCCCCTCTAAAACCCTAGCTTCGGATTTTGGGCGTTTTTGGGAGATTTTTGGGGATTTTTAGCAGCTTGTTGTGGTTTGCAGCGAAGGGAGTTGTTCTCTCACGGATCAAGGCGTTGTTCAACACACCAGAGGCGAGTAGCATCTCGCCCAGTCCCTCTCCCACATTTTAAAGAGTTTCTAAACGTTTTTCATGAGGTTTATTGAGCCTAAGAATTATTTTCAAGTATAAATCAATGTTCTTATTAGTGTAGATGCTAAAAATCATGTGTTTCAGATCTCTAAATCCTCACCAACGAATCTTTGGTGAAACCCAGATCTGGGAATTTATTTAAAAATGAGTTTCTATTTTGATTAATTGCTCTCATACATGTTTAGGGATTTTCTATTTTGATTAATTGCTCTCATACATGTTTAGGGATTAAATATTAGATCTAACATGCAAGATTTCGCTTTCCATGTTTTATACGAATTTTTCACTGTCTCATATGTTTAGAATTGATAATATATTGTTTGGGTTTGATGAATTAAATTTTTAGATGAATTTTTGTAAAAATAACACAACATGCACGAACAGGAAAAACCCCTCTGTTCAGTCGACTGTGAGTCGACTGGTGACCCCAGTCGACCGTGAGTCGACTGGTGACCCCAGTCGACCGTGAGTCGACTGATGACCCCAGTCGACCATGAGTCGACTATCGGGTTCCAGTTTTTCTCCTTTCGGTCGGCCATGAGTCGACTGGTGATCCCAGTCGACCATGAGTCGACTGATGACCCCAGTCGACCATGAGTCGACTGACGAGTGATTTATTTATTTTTTCTGTTTAACCACCTGCTGTGAATATATATAGTGTATATATATTCGAGTGTACTGTTTATCATTTTGAGTACGAGGAGCCACCTCGTTTATCAGGTATTAATTTCAGTATTGATGATTTCATCTACACATGTAAGATGACACATTTGTCATAAGCTTAGATCTATACATCGAGACACATGCAAGAATAGGATATGTATATCTTTAACCTTAGCATTCCATGTTTTATATACATAGTTTTCGTGTTGGACTATAATCCATTGAAGTCCTCGTGTTGAACTATAATCCATTTCAGTCCTCGAGTTGGACATTCACAAATCAGTCCATGTGTTGGATATTGGTTAGACCACGAGCATGACACTTAGCTGAATTAGGACATGACATGATTATATGAAGTTGAGACATGATAGCTACTTAGGCTGGACATGACACTTATGTGGTTCTGACATGACACTTATGTGGTTCTGACATAACATTTGTTTTACGTATTGTGATAGGTTGTCTCTTTTCTTTATTGTTCTGGACATTGCACTTATGTGGTTCTGACATGACACTTATGTGGGATTTACAATTTGAGATATAAGGTATATACATGAGGGTTTCTTTCTTTAGATTATTTCGCTCGACGTACCTACGCTCGTGTTGTAGTTTCCTAAATGCTAAAACCTTTTATTTGTTAGGAGTAATGATATGATTATTCTATGTATAAATCTGTATTTTCTTATACAACGAGCCCTTTCCCTTGGGGTTGGTTGTGATGTTGCTCGCTAGCTCTTTGACGCTCGTTGTCCCTCCCCCTTTCAGGTAACGAGCCCGGAGCCCGGAGAGTCGCAGGCTAAGGATGATACTCATTAGCGCCTATTTTTCTTTTATAGATATTATTGTATTATTAGAGCTCTACTGTAGACTTTTGTTAGACATTTGAGAGTTTATTCTAGAAGTTGTAAAGGCTGTGTGCCTTGTTTAATTATTTCTTTGACATGTTTATCTACATGTTTAAAAACTTCCCTCAAACTTTTACTATTTTTGGAGTTTATTTACTGTGCCTAATTAATTTTACAAAATCGTATATGTTAACAGTTTTTCAGAAACTGTAACTTTGTGTTCAAATATTTATTTCTCTCAACTGGGAAAATTTGTTAGACATTTGAGAGTTTATTCTAGAAGTTGTAAAGGCTGTGTGCCTTGTTTCCTTTTATTCAGATATTTGTATTTGAGATTTGAGAAGTTCCAGTTTATTCATTTCAGACATTGACTTGTACTTCAGTATGTTAGATGATGAAATATTTATTTGATCTCTATTATTTCATCAGTTGACTCTTGTATTATCTTTTACTTGTTTTTGTACCTACACATGTTATTGACTCTACTAGAGAGATAGTAATTGTGATGGTGAAACATGTTATTGCACGGTGTGGTGCATGACAGTTTTGACATTCTTGGTTTTACCTTGGACTGCAGCCTTGTGTGAATCCAGGGGCGTCACAGTTGGTATGAGAGCTCTAGTTCTAGTATCCTTAGGATCATCTTGTGTCGAGTCGTGGAGCTAGGTTAGAGTTTCTTAGGATTTATGTATAGAGTCCGTTAAGGACTTTCTAGTATGAGTGAGGACGATATATGCGTATATCTCAAAAATTGAGAATATTTTTTTATGACAACTATTTTATTTTGATTAAAAGTATTTATGTGAATACTATGTGTTATGAATTCGTATGGTGATACGTTATATATATATATATATATATATCATTTCTCCTACGCATAAATGCGTACGCATTCCCGATTTTTTGGGTTTTTGCAAAACTCCATCGCGATTGTGATTTAGCAGCTCGTGACCACGTTCTTTCTCTCTCTCTCTCTCTCTCTCCCTAAAAAACTCTCTCTCTCTCTCCCTAAAAAAACCAAAATTCTCCAACACCTCCTCCTCCATCGAGCTCAAAAAATCCCTGGATCCCTCTCTCGTTCGATCTCTCTCTCTCGAGCTCCCCCAACTCCGCCGACTTCCGCCGACGTTCCCCAACTCTGCCGACAAACGACTTCCAGGATCTCCGCTGCTTGATCTCCCTCGAGCTCTCTCTCGAGCTCCCCCAACTCCGCCGTCGGCTCTCGATCTCCCCTAACTCCGTCGATGGCTCTCGATCTCCCTCAACTCCGACTTCCCCCAACTCCACCGACGGCCCCCAACTCCGCCGACCTCTCTCGATCTCCCTCAAGCCCTAAAAATAGGGAATCGGCGCTGTAGGTAAAGATCCCCATCAAGCCCCAAAAATGAAGTTTAATTAAAATTCCTTGATAGCAAAAGGACATGTATATTTGGAGCTGACAGTGGATTTTTGCGCACTAGTTATAATGAAGTTTAATGAAAATTCCTTGATATCAGAAGGACATGTAGCGTGAATAATCCTAACCATAAAGACAATTCTATGTGAGTGATCATGTGGATTTCAACTTGCCAAAGATCAAAAAAGATTGCATGTAAGAAAAAGAAAACATTAAAATCCAATTTCGGTTAACATCAGGAAAAAGGGAACAAATTTCACAAAAGATGGAATCATTGTCATTTACATTAAGATTTTATTAGAGCTCATTATGTAATTTGAGAAATTATTCAGGCAGTGCATTGAAGAATTCGCGAAGCTATTATGTCATGGGTTTCCACACACGAAACAAAAGAAACATAATAACATAAACTTAAATAAAAAAAATGCAGGAGTACAGTAGGTTCATTGCGTGTAAAACTTTAACCAATATTTACAACTAGATTACAATTACTAAAGAAGCTTTAATTCTTTCCATCAACTAATGAACAATGAAATTGAAGTGCTAAGAAGAGTCGAGGAAAAGGTATTGTTTTATGCATCTGGTTTGCTGATTCAGTATTTCTTGTTTGGTTGATTGCTAAGTACTTCTTGTTGGCTTTCTTATTGTTTTATATATTTTGAGAATATGATGATGTTGAAATGGTATTATAAATCGCAGAAACCTGTTACTGTTATATGTTTTGCTACGACCGCTTGAGGGGTCAAGGAATCCAACAGAATGTTTAGAGTTGTTGAATTGTCTGATCAGTGAATTAGATCCCCCGACGATGACATGGAGGGATTACTTCTTTAGATCTGTCTATTTTTAGAAATATTTGATCTTTGAATTGGAAAAGTATAAAAATAAGGACTTACTGTGGGGTTTTATTCTGTGCTGTTGTGCCTACGGGATTAGCTACCGCCTTGGATGTAAACCTGAGCAATGAGTCCCTTGTTTTCATATCGGTTACATTTGCGACAATGGTTCGTTCTTTTGGGTTATATATGAATGGTATATGTTGTGCATCTTCATAATCTTTGGTCTCATGTTGTTTTGCAGTGCAAATCTGCAGCACCGATATTTTTCCTGTCTATCACCATCTAGTATGGAAGAATTTTGTAGCAAATATCTCTTCCCTTGTTCTTTAAAATAGTTGTGAAGAACAAGTACTTATTTCATGATCTCTATGTTTCATCCTTGCTTGATTGCCAAGAAAGTGGAGAGATTACTGTATGTTTGATTAATGTATTGTCTATAATGCTGCTCAATCTATAATGCTGCTCATCTTTTATATAGGCCTATGGCATGGCTGCTAACAGGAGATCTTTATGCTTCAAACGACCAAGGTGCCATGTGTACTCATCCTCTCTGAGAGCTTCAAACTGAGCTGCTATCTGCTCTTGAGCAGTTCGCAACTTTGTGCTACGATGTGTATTACTAGCTCAGCAGATTGCCTTGTGGTTATGTAGAATGTAAGGAACCCATGAGCAGAAAACTGCACAGAATGGGGCTGAGGAAATCCTCCTTGGACGCCGATGGGTTGTCATTTGAACAATGGGTTGTCATTTGAACGATGCAATATTCCCGAAGCTCAATACAACCATCTCCCCGAGCGTTTTCCCTTTTGAAGAAGAATATTCACATCGCAACCAACTACACCTCAAGACACAAGCATCAACAAATGTAGCAGAGAAACATCAATTGCAACCACAGATTCAAAGACACTAATGGAATATTCTCAACATAAACATGCTCTGCAAATCGCAACTCAAAATGGAAGACAAGTTTTATATCCAGAAAATCTTCATAGCTCCTTTCGGCCTTTTTGCTTGAAAAGTTTTTGTCAGCTTTGATAAATATATCCAGAAAATCTTCATAGCTCCTTTCGGCCTTTTTGCTTGAAAAGTTTTTGTCAGCTTTGATAAAATTAATGTTATCCCGTCATGAGTGGTTACAAAAAGAAGATTCCTCTAACAAAACAAATAGGAGATAGTGATACATTTCAGATACAACCAACAGAGCTACAAATATTTGTTCCTTACAGAAAAAAAATATAGTAAGCATCATCTTAGCTCTCTTTTGATCGGATGATGGAAATGAAGGAATATTCAAACTCAGACATTGGATGTCACGGTAAGTTATACATTTGCATTTTTGCACACATGTTACTGCCAGATACTCACACACCAACATGCTTCCGTGTGTGGATGCACGCACACAATCGCGGCCCTATCCTAAGCATTCAGGGCGCATTAATTGTATATTGGTCCTCCATGGAAGATGAAATGTGACTAAATTGTAATATAGGCCGGGCGTCTTGTAACCGAGCTCCCTTGATTTTGGACTTTGACGCTGACATTCTGTGAGGACACAGTGTACATACAACTTTTACTGTTCCCGTTGTATTTGACATCTCACCTTCCTTTTCCAGGTTTCTTTCTTTTGGTGGTGCAGTGCCATACAGACCAGTTGAAGACCTTGCATTTGCTGTTGCCCGATTTTTCGAGCGTGGGGGTACTTTCCACTAGTGCGCAAAAATCCACAGTCAGCTCCAAATATACATGTCCTTCTGCTATCAAGGAATTTTAATTAAACTTCATTTTTGGGGCTTGATGGGGATCTTTACCTGCAGCGCCGATTCCCTATTTTTGGGGCTTGAGGGAGATCGAGAGAGGTCGGCGGAGTTGGGGGCCGTCGGTGGAGTTGGGGGAAGTCGGAGTTGGGGGAGATCGAGAGCCATCGACGGAGTTAGGGGAGATCGAGAGCCGACGGCGGAGTTGGGGGAGCTCGAGAGAGAGCTCGAGGGAGATCAAGCAGCGGAGATCCTGGAAGTCGTTTGTCGGCAGAGTTGGGGAACGTCGGCGGAAGTCGGCGGAGTTGGGGGAGCTCGAGAGAGAGAGAGATCGAACGAGAGAGGGATCCAGGGATTTTTTGAGCTCGATGGAGGAGGAGGGGTTGGAGAATTTGGGTTTTTTTTAGGCAGAGAGAGAGAGAGAGAGTTTTTTAGGGAGAGAGAGAGAGAGAAAGAACGTGGTCACGAGCTGCTAAGGGGCTGTTTGGTTCGTTTCCTAGATATAGGGAAATGTAATTCCAAGTAAAGAAACCAATGTTTTTAGTTTTCCAAACTTTTCCAAGAAATAGTTTGTTTTGGTTTGGTTCGCACAAAAAAAGGTGAGAAACCAATGTTTTTACTTTTCTTGTGTTTGGTTTGCAAACATGAACTGCGTACCTGATTTGACATGATATACCTGTTTGAGATGAAAATAATCACACAAAACCTGTTTTCGAAGAAAAAATAAACAAGACCTGTAATAACCTGATTATTCATAAATTTATGAAATACGTACCTGAATTAGCCAAAAAAATTTCTGAAACCTATAAAAACATATAAACGGCCTGAATAGCCATATTTTAGTACATAACATAGCAAATAGCCATCCAGTATATGTGAATTATGACTGTGGGCTCAGAACTTGTTCAATATCATCATCGTTAGCCATCCGGTGCAATATCAATAGATATTGCAGGTTGCTAATCTCAGAAAAATTAACAATCATCATAGCCTAAATTGAACACCCACAAACAGTATCAAAATCAACAAATAGTACGGAAAATCTGAGCACACATAGAACTCCACAAAACATTAGCTCAAATAGAAGATGAACAACAGAGCATCCACAAACAGTGAGCTCACAAAACTGGTGTGCACAAAACTGGAAGTTGTCACAAACCTGGACACAACAACAAACTAACCAACAACCAGCAACAACAAGAAACATTCAGGCCCAACAACCAAACGACACAACAACACAACTCTGGACACAACAACAACAACTGAAGGAACAACCAGCAAACTAACCAACAACCAGCAACAACAAGAAACATTCAGGCCCAACAACCAAACGACACAACAACACAACTCTGGACACAACAACAACAACTGAAGGAACAACCAGCAAACTAACCAACAACCAGCAACAACAAGAAACATTCAGGCCCAACAACCAAACTAACCAGCAACCAGCAACAACAAGAAACCACCAACCAGCAACCGGCAAAAACCAGCAACAACCAAACTAACCAGCAACAACCAAATCAGAAGAACCAGCAACCAGCAACAACAACAACTACCAACATAGACTGAGCACATGTTGTGTTTAGCTTAGGGCTCAGAACTTGGTCAATATCATCATTGTTAGCCATCCAATGCAATATCAATAGATATTACAGGTTGCTAATCTCAGAAAAATTGACAATCATCATAGCCTAAAAATAAAAAAATCACCAATGAAAACCAAATACCTAAATGCCCCAGAGCAATAGCCATCCAGTACAATGTGTACACATTGTAGGTTGCTTGCATCTTAGGAAATATCCTGCATTCACAAATTCAATTACAAAAGTTAGTATTCCACAAAATGATATTAATCATGGAAGATAAATATTACAAAATGGAAGCAAATAAATACTTACTACATATTACAACAATATGTTCCATCATCATAATGTTCCACAAACACAATAAAAACATTATCACCAAAAGTAAGTGGATTTCACAAGTATGTTAGAAATGAGAATCACAAAATACCACGTAGAGACTTCTTCTATCGGTCTTCAACCCCCTTCGTTGAGAAAGGTAGCAATCATCTCTTTTTGACCAACCGATGATATGCCCATAAATAGTCTTGCTTCATGCTCATTCAAATATAAGTGTCGGTAGTATGTATCTAGCTTTTCAACACTAAAATCTTGTAAATGAGCATATATGACCGTGGATAACTTCTCGGTCCAATGCATATTTACACACTTCATGTTTGCGCTAAATACATCTATCTTATCCACCATTTTTAACATGAGCTCATCTTCTAGGTTGTTCCTACGAGCCTTTCCCTTAGCAACACATACCTTTGCTTTAGAACTTGATATGGCGGGTGTTTCCTTAGGCGGAGGAGTGTCCTCTTCATCTAAAATGTGTACTTAAGATTACCCCCCACTATAATTGCTTGTAAAACCTTGTTGAAATATCTACTGACTGTCTCCCCTGATCTTATGAAATGAGATCTCACAATGCGATTTTTAGATTTATGACCCAAAATATTTAGTGTCATGATAAGTTGTTCTTCCACTGATATATTCCTTGAGTCTTTTAGAAGCATATTGTTCCTCATTATACTTACTAGCTTAACAAAAGCACCACTCCGCATTCTAATATAATTCACACAACTATCACTAAAACCATTATAAATACGCTCTATATGTTCAATTCTAGACCTCTCTTGTCTTTTTTTTTCCTCACTTGGACCACGACGTATAGATTTACGTCTAGCTTGCATTCTCCTTATGAATGTAATTATTATAACAAGAACATATAGTGCTGCACCTTGAACCACATTAACAACACTTTGTTCATCGGTACAATCCCCATCACCATCCATCTACGATGCAAAAATCAAATTGAAATAATTAATATACCTACCAAGCATTCATATGCAATGTCAATAATCAAAACTTAAATGACACATAACAAGATCTAAAGTTAATTTTCAGTTAATATTTCATCAATATTTTCAGTTTCTTTTACGACCATTCAAGATAATTGTCAGTTCATTTCTGTTCTCTTTTCAATTATATTTATAATAATTAATATAATTTTTACTTAATTATAATAATATTTGAAGGAATATTTTTAGTTAATTACAATTATATTTTTAGATAAATTTCTGTTAATTTCTAGATAACTATAGAAAATGCAAAATTTCATCCTAATAATTCAAATCATAACAAAATTTTTAACAAATCAATTCTGAGTTGAGAATCATACCTTAGGTCTGAAATCAGTTTCCAGGAAGATCAAAGTCGGCAAAAAATCCCAAATTTTTTCTAATAAAGGCGCTGATAAAATCCAGCAAGCCACGAAATCCAGCAAAAAATTGATTCTACTAGATAGATGTTAATTGTGATGGTGAAACATGTTATTGTACGGTGTGGTGCATGGCAGGTTTGACATTCTTGGTTTCACCTTGGACTGCAGCCTTGCGTGAACCCAGGGGCGTCACAGTTGGTATCAGAGCGCTAGTTCCAGTATCCTTAGGATCATCCTGTGTCGAGTCGTGGAGCTAGGATAGAGTTTCTTAGGATTCATGTATAGAGTCCGTAAGGATTTTCTAGTATGAGTGAGGACGATATATGCGTATATCTCAAAAATTGAGGATATTTTTTTTACAACTATTTTATTTTAATTGAAAGTATTTGTGTGAATACTATGTGTTATGAATTCGTATGGTGTATATATATATATATATTTGCTATCTCACTTACTGTGAAAAATTAAGCTCTCCTCTTGATATTATAAATATCAAACGAGGATATGGTCGAGGTAAAACTCATACCTGAAGAGCTAGGCATGCAGAGCCGAGCCACAGCAGGATCCACAGTATTTGATCGAATCCATGGTGCCGTTAGCAGCAAGATCTTACCACACTTGAGGAGCAAGAGGTGCATCCGTTTCCATCAGCAATACCATTTTCAAGAGATTCACCACCGGTTGTACCCGTCGTGGAAGTAAAGAGGCAATACCAATGAGTACACCACCACCACAATCAGCTATTGATAGAACCGCAGAGCAGTAGGTTTAACTCTGAAAGAATAAGAAAAATATCAGACAATGAGAGCACCAGAGTTTCAAGACACACCAGTTTTAATTTCAACCTATAAGGGAAGAAGTATGTGAAAATTTCTTGAACATCCACTTAATTCCAAGCAGAAGGTTAGATGTATTCAACATTGAGGACATTGCTGGAGGATAGCAACGATATCCAGATTTTTGATAGGGCAGAAATTATCACCTATTTGGGAGAATTTTAGTCACTACTTCAACAAGCAGTTAGAGCTAGTCTAAGTTTATCACCTATTTGGGAGAATTTTAGTCACTACTTCAACAAGCAGTTAGAGCTAGTCTAAGTGAAGCAGGGAGATATACCCAACAAGCAGTTAGAGCTAGTCTAAGTGAAGCAGGGAGATATACCCATAGTAAGGGAAGAAATAAAAATAAGAATAGTGACAATGTCAATGGCAAGAAAACTATTATGAAATTTAGAGAAACCTAGCATCGGGAGAATGATTCTACCCCAGCAACAAAGACAATATAAAAAATAAACACCATATGATTTGAGAGCGCTGAAGTAGCACAGAGTTCGGAGAACATGTTACAATCACAACAAGATCGAACAAAGAGCAAAAGAATTATCGCAGTATCCCAGCAGGGAGCCAGCAATATAGAGATCATGGTCGACATTCTCAGAGTCGTAATTTCGGCCAGCAGTGGGGATATAGAGGCACTACCTGTTAATCCGAGGATTTAGAGGCCAACAGGCCGGATTTGCATTATTCAGGAGATTCCTGAAGGACAGATGGTCCCATATTTGTTGCACCACTAGCGGAGTTTATTCAGCAGTACCGCGTGATCATGGTACTAGCAGAGCTTTCTTCGTGATTTCCTTTTCATCTCGGATCTAGTTTGGTTTAAGAAATTTGCTTATCTCTTATCTTTCATACCTTCGCTGATAGGTTTCAGCTTGTAGCATATTCCTTAGATTTTCAATTGTCAGTCTCTACTCCTCTAGATGGAGTGTCCCTTCTATCTATAGGAGATGTGTCATCAGACTAGATGAGTCTGAGTTAGTCATCAAGTTGATCGTGTTGATGATGTTAAATTTCGACATTCATTCTTGGTATACATTAGCTATCATCATACCATATTAGTATCGATTGTTTTACTGAAACAGTCAGCTTGTGAGCATTCATTGGATTTGTATAGATAGTAGTAACCTCACAGGGTGACCGAAATGTGGGTCATTTCTGGTATACGTCGAGTAGGTGATGCTGAGGGACCGAAGTGCTGATTTGTGTGAGACCGGAGTTGTCTCAGAGTATCAGGATGTCTTTCAGGATATGCCTAGATTTTCTTTCAGGACATGCCTAGATTTTCTCCAGTGAGAGAGGTTATTTCCTGCATTGAGTTACAGCTGAGCACAGTACCGATATCCCGAGCACCCTATCGTACAACACCTACTAAGACGAGGGAGCTACAGATAGAATTAGATAGATGAGTTATCATTTTAGAGTATTACTCACTAGAGTATCTTTTATTTATGGGAACACTGATCCTCTTCGGGAGAATGAGGACGGTAACTATGATTATGTGTAGATTTTTATGATGTGAACAAGTTCACTATCCGGATTTGATAGGATATATGACTTGTTCGATCAGCTACGCGAAAGCGCAGTATTTTTTTTTATCGAAGATTGATCTTTGATTTGGGTTATTGTAGTTGCGAGTTCGGGAGATGGATTTATTTTCCCAAAGCCATTTTTCCTGATTCGATATAAATCTTTCGATTTTCTGGTTATGCCGTTTGGATTGACTCATGCACCCGTGATATTCATGGATTTGATGAACCGGGTTTTCCGTCCCTTCTTGGACCAGCTTGTAACCATCTTTATCATATATTCGAGATCAGAGGCAGAACGCGAACAACATTTTCGGATTGCTTTGCAGACTCTACAGGAGCATTAGTTATATGCCAAGTTCAGCAAATGTGAGTTTTGGTTTTCAGAAGTCAGATTTCTTAGCCACGTTATCAGCAGAGAGGGCATAGTAGTGGATCCGTCTAAAGTTATAGTAGTTCTTGATTGGGAACCGCCGAAGATGGTGACAGAGATTCGAAGCTTTTTGGGTTTAGCCGGATTTTACAGGAAGATAATCCAGGACATTTGTGGTCTATGCAGATGCATCATTGGCAGATTTAGAAAGCGTCTTGATGCAGAATCAGAGGGTAGTAGTGTATATCTCGCGGCAATTGAGAGTGCATGAGCAGAACTACCCCACTCACGATTTGGAGTTAGCAGCGGTAGTATTCGCGCTGAAGGCGTGAAGACACTACTTGAATGGAGTGCAGTTTGAATTGTTCATAGACCATCAGAGTCTGAAGTATCTTTTCTCTCAGAAGGAACTCAACCAGAGACAGAGGAGGTGGATTGAGTTTATCAAGGATTATGGGATTCGCGATTCAGTATAATCCGGGGAAGGCGAACGTCGTAGCAGATGTTTTAAGTAGAAAGCGTCGACATTGGGTTTTAGTTTCGAGATGCTCATTGAATAGAGATCTTCTCACTCTTAGCCAGTTTGATTTTTTTAGACCAGAGATTTGTGTAACAAGTGCATTTTTGGGAGCTGCGTCAGTGCAGCCATCTTGGAGTAACGGAGTTGTCATAGCTCAGTTGGAAGACTCTTAGATTCAAATCTGAAAGAAGGAGATTACCAAATAGCCTAAGACTAATTAGGCCATTGGAACAGATGGAGGTCTACGGAAGAAGGATAGACTATTTATACCAGCTAGTGCAGAGCTTAAGAGGGAGTTATTAGATGAAGCACATCGTACCCGGTACACGGTACCTTCAAGGACCACTAAGATGTACAAAAACCTAAAGAGACACTTTTGGTGGAGTGATATGCGTAGAAAGATTTTAGAGTACGTAGCTAAGTGTCTTACCTGCCAGCAAGTGAAGGCGGAACAATAGAGAACGGCAGGAACACTTCAGCCTTTACCCATTTTGGAGTAGAAGTGGACGGATATTTCTATGGACTTTATCGTAGGGTTGTCGAAGTCGAAGGAAGAGAATAATTCTATTTGGGTGATAGTGGATAGACTAATGAAGTCAGCATATTTTATTTCCAGTGAAGACTTACTATACAGTTGAGACGTATGCGAGGATATTTATTCAGAAGATTATTCGACTTCATGGAGTTCCAGATACGATGGTATCAGATCGAGGTTCAGTGTTCATTCCGTATTTTTGGAAGAGTTTCCATGATTCGTTGGCAACAGATTTATCTTACAGTAGTGTATTTCCACCCGCAGACGAATGGTCAGACGGAGAGAGTAAATCAGATGTTGAAGAACATGTTGCGGGCTTGTGTCATTGATTTTCAAGGTAGTTAGGAGGATCATTTTCCGCTAATAGAGTTCGCTTATAACAACAGTTATCAAGTGATAATCGGTATTGCTCCGTATGAGGCATTGTACGGGAGACCCCGTAGATCACCGATATGTTAGGCAGAGTCGGAGGATAGCTTGATGCTTGGGCCAGAGCTCGTGAGGCAGACTACTGAGAAGGTAGCATTGATCAGGGAGCGGATTCTAGCCACTCAGAGTCGGCAGAAGAGCTATGCAGATAAGAGGCGAAGACCCCTAGAGTTTCAGATTGGGGATTTGGTTATGCTGAAGGTATCGCCTATGAAAGGCGTGTAGCGATTCGGGAGGCGAGGAAAGCTTGCATCGAGATATATTGGACCATTCCGGATTTTCGAGTGTATTGGAGCTGTGTCATATAGACTAGATCTTTCAGCATCTATGTCTAGTATACACAATGCATTTCATATTTCTATGCTTAAGAAGCACTTGCATGATGAGGAGCAGCAGCGAGTGTTGCATGCATCAGAGATTGAGCTTAAGGATGATTTGACTACTATTAAGATCCCAGTGTCTATACTTGCTAGAGAAGACAAGAGACTTAGGAACAAGGTGATTACGTTGGTGAAAGTTTAGTGGAACCGAAGTGGAGTTGAGGAAGCTTATTGGGAGCGTGAGGAGGACATGCGACGCGACTACCCACACTTGTTTGAGCAGGTAAATTTATGTAAGATGTGAATTCTTACTTGCGCTTTTTATATCTTGATATTTATATTTAACACTAGAATGAGGGTATTTTCACTTAATTCTTAATCTTTCGGAACACATGGTATATATATGGGGGTTCCTTGTTTGGATTTTTCACCCGACGTACTAGTTCTGTTAGATTAAGGGTTGAGTGAGAATGTTATCATTTTAGATCGTTAAGTATAAATATCACTTTATGCTTATCTAGAGTTTAATATTACGAAATGTGTATTGTGTGCGGGTTGGATTAAACCCTCGACGTGCTTTTCGAGTATATATATGCGTTAGATATGATTTCTGAATTTCGAGGACGAAATTCTTTTAAGGGGGGAAGAATACAAAACCCTGTACATTTTGATAATTTATATATGTGATTATTAGTGAAAAATAATGTTTATTTATGATAAATGTCTTTTATGTCATGGTTGTGCATGATAACTAGTGTTTTGAGTTTATGTGAATGTCTATATGCATCAGGTTTGAAGTTGAGTTTTGCAAATTTGCAAATCATGCACAGGCAAAAATGTAGCCGGTTCGGTCGATCGCGAGTCGACTGATGGGTTCGGTCGACCCTGAGTCGACTGATGGCTGATTTTAGGTTTTTGTAGTTCGGGTCTGTTTGGGATTTCGGGTCGGGTTTTAACTATTGGTATTTATCTCTTTTTACCCGAGAAAGACACCCTTTCATCAGTCCTCCCTAGAAACCCTAGCCCCCTTTCCCCCTCTAAAACCCTAGCTTCGGATTTTGGGCGTTTTTGGGAGATTTTTGGGGATTTTTAGCAGCTTGTTGTGGTTTGTAGCGAAGGGAGTTGTTCTCTCATGGATCCAGGCGTTGTTCAACACACCAGAGGCGAGTAGCATCTCACCCAATCCCTCTCCCATGTTTTTAAGAGTTTCTAAACATTTTTCATGAGGTTTATTGAGCCTAAGAATTATTTTCAAGTATAAATCGATGTTCTTATTAGTGTAGATGCTAAAAATCATGTGTTTCAGATCTCTAAATCCTCACCAAAGAATCTTTGATGAAACCCAGATCTGGGAATTTATTTAAAAACGAGTTTCTATTTTGATTAATTGCTCTCATACATATTTAGGGATTAAATATTAGATCTAACATGCAAGATTTCGCTTTCCATGTTTTATACGAATTTTTCACTGTATCATATGTTTAGAATTAATAATATATTGTTTGGGTTTGATGAATTAAATTTTTAGATGAATTTTCGCAAAAATAACACAGCATGCACGAACAGGAAAATACCCTCTGTTCAGTCGATTGTGAGTCGACTGGTGACCCTAGTCGACCATGACTCGACTGTCGAGCTCCAGTTTTTCTCCTTTTGGTCGACCATGAGTCGACTGGTGATCCTAGTCGACCATGAGTCGACTGATGACCCCAGTCGATCATGAGTCGACTGACGAGTGATTTATTTTCTTTATTCTATTTAACCACCTACTGTGAATATATATAGTGTATATATATTCGAGTGTACTGTTTATCATTTTGAGTATGAGGAGCCGCCTCGTTTATCGGGTATTAATTTTAGTATTGATGATTCCATCTACACATGTAAGATGACACATTTGTCACAAGCTTAGATCTATACATCGAGGCATGTGCAAGAATAGGATATGTATATCTTTAACATTAGCATTCCATGTTTTATATACACAGTCCTCGTTATGGACTATAATCCATTGAAGTCCTCATGTTGGACTATAATCCATTTCAGTCCTCATGTTGGACATTCACAAATCAGTCCATGTGTTGGATATTGGTTAGACCATGAGCATGACACTTAGCTGAATCAGGACATGACATGATTATATGAAGTTGAGACATGATAGCTACTTAGGCTGGACATCACACTTATGTGGTTCCAACATGACACTTATGTGGTTCCGACATGACATTTGTTTTACGTATTGTGATAGGTTGTCTCTTTTCTTTATTGTTCTTGTGTTAGACTTTGGGTTCGGTATTTCGGGATTTACAATTTGAGATATAAGGTATATACATGAGGGTTTCTTTCTTTAGATTATTTCGCTCGACGTACCTACGCTTGTGTTGTAGTTTCCTAAATGCTAAAACCTTTTATTTGTTAGGAGTAATGATATGATTATTCTATGTATAAATCTGTATTTTCTTATACAACGAGCCCTTTCCCTTAGGGTTGGTTGTGATGTTGTTCGCTAGTGCTTTGACGCTCGTTGTCCCTCCTCCTTTCAGGTAATGAGCCCGGAGAGTCGCAGGTTGAGGATGATACTTATTAGCGCCTATTTTTCTTTTGTAGATATTATTGTATTATTAGAGCTCCACTGTAGCCTTTTGTTAGACATTTGAGAGTTTATTCTAGAAGTTGTAAAGGCTGTGTGCCTTATTTCTTTTATTTAGATATTTGTATTTGATATTTGTTAAGAAGTTCCAGTTTATTCATTTCAGATATTGACTTGTACTTCAGTATGTTAGATGATGAAATATTTATTTGATCTCTATTATTTCATCAGTTGACTCTTGTATTATCTTTTACTTGCTTTCATACCTACACCTGTTATTGACTCTACTAGAGAGATAGTAATTGTGATGGTGAAACATATTATTGCACGGTGTGGTGCATAGCAGGTTTGACATTCTTGGTTTTACCTTAGACTGCAGCCTTGTGTGAACCCAGGGGCGTCACAATCCGACTCTGCAATTAGTGCTGTTTTGGGATAACGGTTTGAGGGAAAACCACATGTGATCTACTATGCCAGTAAGACTATGAATGATGCCCAAAAAAATTATGCTATCATAGAAAAAGAGTTTTTAGCTGTATTCTTTGCCTTAGAAAAATTCAGGTCCTACCTCATCGGTTCCTTAACCAAAGTTTTCATAGATCATGCCGCACTAAAGTATCTTTTGACCAAAAAAGATGCTAAAGCACGGCTCATTAGATGGATTTTCCTACTTCAAGAGTTTGACATTCAAATTCTTGACAGAAGAGGAACAGAGAACCCTATAGCAAATCATCTCTCTCAACTCCCGAATGCACCAACATCAACCGTCCCGATCAATGAACATTTTCCAAATGAACAACTCCTACAAATCTAATCTGTTCTATGGTTTGCCGACATAGTGAATTACATAGTCATGAAACAGATCCCTTTTCATTGGTCTAAACAGGATAGATCCCATTTTTTCTCCCAAGTAAAATATTTTAACTGAGATGATCCATATCTGTTCAAATACTATCCTGATCAGATATTTAGGAGATATGTTCCCACCGAAGAAACTAGGAGTGTTCTTTTCTTTTGTCATGAGCAAGCATGTGGGGCCACTTTGGCCCAAGAAAAATAGCTAAAAAAATTCTTCAATGTGGCTATATTGGCCCACTCTTTTTAAGGATTCATACGAGTTTTACAAAACCTATAATCGCTGTTAGCTTTTAGGAAAAATCACTAGAAGAAATATGATGCCCTTACAACCCATCTTATCTGTTGAACTCTTTGATTTATAGGGTATCGATTTCATAGGTCCATTTCCAAATTCCTTTGAAAATATTTACATTCTAGGAGCTGTCGAATACATGTTAAAATAGGTTGAGGCGGTAGCTTGCAAAACAAATAACAACAAGGTTGTTGTCAAGTTTCTAAAGAAGAATGTTTTTGCACGTTTCGGAGTACCCCGAGCGATCATCAGTGGCAACGGTATACACTTCTGTAACCGTTCTTTTGAGGCTTTGATGAGAAAATATTCAATCACACACAAATTATCAACTCCTTATCACCCTCAAACCAGTGGTCAAGTAGAGGATATTCAATCACACACAAATTATCAACTCCTTATCACCCTCAAACCAGTGGTCAAGTAGAGGTCACAAACAGGCAGATCAAACAAATCTTAGAAAAAACAGTTAATCATAACAGAAAAGATTGGTCTGTAAAATTATATGATGCTCTATGGGCATATAGAACATCTTTCAAGGCCAATTTGGGGATGTCACCGTACAAACTCGTATTTGGAAAAGCTTGTCACCTATCAGTGGAGTTGGAACATCGGCAATGTAGGCTATAAAACTGTTGAATTTTGACTCAGACTCAGCATGTAAGAACAGATTGCTCTAAATAAATAAGTTGGAAGAAATTTGAAATGATGCAACTCAAAAATTTACGAAGAGAAAAGCAAAATTTTTCATGACAAAACAATTTTACGAAAAAATTTCTCTCCAGGACAAAAATTTTTACTCTACAATTCAAAATTACATCTTTTTCCTAGAAAATTAAGATCAAGATGGACAAGTCCATTTATTGTCAAACAAGTTTTCTCGCATGGGGCTCTCGAGATAAAAAATCCTAAAAATGGTGATATTTTTAAAATAAATGGTCAACGTCTAAAACCATTTTTAGAATTTTCTACACTCGGAAAGGAGGAGGTGTTGGTTCTCCATGAACCACATTATTTATAAAAAAAAGAAAAAAATA
>NC_033802.1:42452076-42460284 GCF_001876935.1 Asparagus officinalis | reverse complement strand
AAAAAAAAGGAAAATCGTGTTTGGGCCGGCTGGCCCAAACGCCAGAAATTTGGGCATCGATGCCAACATCGATGCCAGCATCGATGCTAACATCGATGCACTGGCTGCTGGAACAAAACCCTTTCCTTTCTTTCTCTTTCATTCCATCTCCCCAAAACCGATTCCCCCCCTCTCTCAAACCCTATTTTCACCCATTCAACCTACACGAAATCAAGACCATTTGGAGAGATTTTTCTTCACTATTTTTGGGCTTCTTCCTCATCTCCCCAAGGTATACTCTCCTCTTGATCTTGTAATACATTTTTTATTTTTAAATGTGTACATGGATGGTTTAGTGGTTGAATCATGGATAGGATTGGTTTATTATCATAGTTTGTGTTGATTCATGATAAAATGTTGACCAATTTGTTAAATTTAGGGTTTAAAGCGGGGATTTTGTACAAAATCCGAAAATTTTGGGGATTTTATGCAAACCTAAAAATTCTTGGGCGGTTTTATGCAAAAACACATAATTTTCGAACATTCAATTAGGTGAGTGATTTCAAATTGAGAATATGATCTAAAAAAATTATGGAGGTGTTTTTTGCAAAAATCTAAATTTTATTATGGGGTGATTTATGCAAATCCGAAAAAAATCTTGGGGGTTTTGTACAAAAATGAAAAAAAATCAGACCTTCAACTTGGGTAAAGAATGTTTGATTTACAAATAAATTCCAATTGAAGTTTGAAGTTGGAGGGTTTTTTATGCAAAAATAAAACTTGAATTTGGGGTGTTCTGTGCGACAATTCAAAAATTAATTCGGATGAAAAATGATTAATTTGCCAATCATTTCAGACTGAATTTTGAGTAAGGAATTTGGAGTGTTTTGTGTAAGTTTTGAAATTCGAAAAATCAAATTTTAACTTTTGTAAAAAGTGAATAATTAGAGTTTGAATTGAGTACACTTTTCACATTTAAAAATTTTGGAAAAAAAATAAATAAGTAATTGAGGATGTTTTATTAAATTCAGCATTTTTTAGCTTATTATTGTCATATCCACATGCATGTTTCACTGATCAAGTTATCAAAATTTGACATTTTTTTCTCCAAAAAATAGTTTTGATAACTTGAAATTAACTCATGTTGAATAATTGGTAGAAAAATTCTCAATAAAACTAACTTTTTTTTGGAATTTTGTTATTAAAATATCAATTTTTTTCTCTTTTTCTATAGATGCCCCCTAGAAAAAAAATCCCGAGGCAGATCATCATCTTCTCAAGAACCTTCTGATACCGACATAGATAGACCCACAATTTTGGCCAGAACTGTGGGTCTTAATGTTCATTTTGAGAGAGGTTTTCAGATGAGTGCTTTACAGACATATCAATCCACAATCACCATGTTAACTGCAGTAGGTCTTAGGAGCATGATGACTAAACCTCTAGAGAAAGCAAACATTTCATTAGTCCATGAGTTCTATTCTGGATGGGAAATTGATCCAGATAAAGAATTTTCAGCTTTTTCTGTAGTGAGGGGTGTTAGGGTTATTTTCGATCTTCCCACTATTCATGCTACCCTTGATCTTACAGAACCACCCACTGATGTACCAGATTACTTCCACTTAGCCTCCACATTATAGCCTGGTACACCAGAATACAATAACATGTCTACAACCTTGTGTGGGAGGATCCTTTACATCTAATTTCAGTTCAGGAAATCTCAAACCAGAATACAGATTACTTAATCTTTTCCCGCACTTTGATTTGAAGCCCACCACTGCATACTCTATCATTTACCCCCCCCACGATATTCTCCTTCTTTTTTGGATAGCCACTGGTCAACGATTTGATGTAGCAAAGATTATATTTGTATGGATGCGCTCTTCAGTGGAGGGTGTGTTGGATTGGGTCAGGACACAGTCTGCATCACGATCTCAGCTCATTTACCCCTATTTCATCACTAGACTTTGCCATAGATTTCACGCTCTAGTATTTGCAGATGATAGGTTAGAAGCAAGGAAGGGGTTACTAAATGATCAGACTGTGAGGAGGACCATTTCAGGATGAGATCAGTCCGGTTCTTCAGGTAGAGAGCCTCCTTAGCACCAGCCAGATACACATAACCCCATTCGAAAGGAGATGGATAGGATGCGGAGTCATATGGATATGCTGCAGTGTCAGATACATGAGATACATGGTATGATAGGCTACTCCACCGCGACCTTAGCATATTTGGCGAGAGGATGGCAGAGAGAACATGAAGATACATATAGGCCTCTACCTGAGCTTCATAGTTTTATCACACCATTTCAGCCAGATGATTTCCCAAGAGAGGATGAGGCGGGACCGAGTTCAGCAGCTGTTACTGATGATGTGGATGACGATCTATCAGGAGATGAGCAGTGAGGGATATTCTTTTTATTTTACCCGGTCTTTGATTTTTATTTCGGCATGTACTTATTAAACTGTGATATTTTGGATATTATTGTCAGTATTTGCCTTGAGGACACTACAAAATCTGGGTGTGGGGGTGTAAGCTAGTTAGCTTTTTGTTTATATTTTCCTAGTTAGTATTTTGTTTTAGTAATTTTTTTAGCATTTATCTTTTGTTAGTTTAAAATTTTTT
Source organism: Asparagus officinalis (assembly GCF_001876935.1). Lineage (NCBI taxonomy): Eukaryota > Viridiplantae > Streptophyta > Magnoliopsida > Asparagales > Asparagaceae > Asparagus > Asparagus officinalis. The sequence goes on along the minus strand of NC_033802.1, from coordinate 42,457,679 downwards.
TTTGCCAATTAATAGAGTTAAGTTATAATTGATCTAATTGATAGATTTTAAATATTCTAATTCCTAGTTAGTGATATATTCAAGTTCACCTTTTATGATAACTCCAAATAAATTTCTTAAGAAATGATTTTTTAAAGTAGTATACTTTACTTAAGCCTTAACTTAGACTTTTAATTAAAAACAATGAAATTTTTACATGCTTAACTTAGCGTTGAAAATATATATTTTTAGGTTATCTTGATTTACACATTTTTTTCAGACTATATATATACTTACACACATATATATATTAAAAAAAAACTAACCTTATAAAAGAAGAGTGTGGAAAATAGACACCAAAAAAAATTATACTCTTAAATTCTAGGTGATTCTATCTTATAAAGCCTAAGTTGACTGAGTAATTAAGCCCAAAAAGTATCTCTATACTTAATGACCTAAGCCTAATTGGGTTGGGATTCATTGGCCCAAAACTCGTTAAATGGTCACTTAGAAAGCCCGTTAAAGTAGAAAGCAATCACCAAGAATTAGAGAGTGAAAAAATAAAAAATAAAAAATAAAAAATAAATATATAACACCAACCATATTTTTATATATATTGTTATTTTGTATATATGGTCTTGAAAAATAATTTTTGATCAAGAGACTTGAAAGTTATTTAAAACAAAGAGTTAATATGTTCCTTTCAAAATTTTAAATTAAATTTCTAAGATTTGACTTGGTTTTTATATTGCTATAATGAGAAGATTTTTTAGGAAATTTACCTTGGAGTTATATATAAAAATGTTTTCTTGAGTATTAACTAGCTTAAATTAGAATGTCTACATATATGAAAGAAAATTAGTTATTTACTGACTTCTTTAACTTGGTAAGTTGACCGAATTTTGTGGGTATATTCACTGAAAACCCTCACGAGACTACAACTCGTCCACTAGGACCTAGGGGTTTAAAGACTTGTTATATGTGCTAAATACAACCGCGATTCCTACGAAAGTGAGTTAGGATTTTATTTTTATTTCTTTGCTAGAAGACTAGCAAAAGTTTAGGTGTTGGAGTATTTGATAATCATATTTTATTATAATTTTATTACCTTATTATCTATTTTATATGAATAAATATGTCACTAATACTTATTTTTATCTTTTAATTGCAGGTTAATGAAGAATAAATCTCAAACTCCTCTCTCTCAACAAAAGGCCCCTTAATTTAATGAAGAAATACCAAAGCCCAAAGCCAAAAAGAAGAAATGCCAAATTGTCCAAAAGCCCAAAGCTAAAAGAAGAAAAAAAAGCCAAATGCCAAAAGTCCAAGCCCAAAAGCCAAAAAGAAGAAGAAGCTACGGGCTGAAAAAGGAGAGAACTTCACATCAATACTAGCATCGATAGGGGCATCGATGCTAGCATCGATTCCCGTATCGATCCTATCGATGCCGGCATCGATACGCCTATCGATGCCGGTATCGATATCTCCGGTATTCTGTTACGAATCTAAGGCTGAAATTTATTATTTTTGGATAAGATTTCAATCTAATGGCTCTTATTCATTGATGTTTACTATAAATAGGGGTAGAAAGTGAGGGGTTAAGGGTGTAAAAAATTTTATAACTCTATTTGGAGAGGAGGGTTACTCTTAATTGAGAATACCTTCTAAATTTTTAACTTTTGTTACAATTAATAAAAGAATTTTTCTCCACGTTAAAATTTTCTTTTCTTCTCTTTGTTGGATGATGAAGATGGAGATGACGAGCAATTTAAAGGTTTGCTTTTCTTTTATTTTTATTTCTTTCTTATTGCTTATTAGTTTAGATTTATATTCACGTCTTGTAGAGTAGATTTATTTTCTTGTCTTTTTATTTCTTTTTGCACTTTAATTTGTAGAGTAGATTTATTTTCTTGTATCTTTATTTCTTTAGCAATGTAGTAGATTTATTTCTTGTTCATAGTATATTTTTTTTCTTCTTATTTTCTTTTCTTTTGTAATTAGTTTTTATTCTCTTTAATTCATTTCTTGCTTTTATTTCTTAGGATGTGAAATTAATTCTTGTAGGAATCTTAGACTTTTATTTCTTAGGATGTGAAATTAATTCTTGTAGGAATCTTAGAATTGTATGAAACTAGTCTAATTTCCTTTATATTATGCAAAATATTCTCTTTCTTGTAGGAATCTTAGAATTGTATGAAACTAGTCTAATTTCCTTTATATTATGCAAAATATTCTCTTACACTTAAAATGATCATGTTTAGGATAATCTACTAGAGAACTAATTGATAGAAATAGAATTTGATAATCTATGCTTATCTTAAATGGTTTGATAGGTTATACTTATGAATTCTAGGATTACTATCTTATTGTTGTTCTTATCATGATTTTTTTATTTTGACTTAGATGATAATTTGATAGGTTATACTTTCCTTAAATGGTTTGATATTATATACTTAATAAATCTAAATTAAAATATGACAAAAAGAGAATAGTTTGTATTTAATAATTGAGATTAGCTAGTAGATTCAATTCTATATTTCTCATATTTTTAATTGAACCCTTAATTTTTTGTTTTCTTGATTTTTCTCTTTCTTGCTTTTTATTTTATTCTTTGATTCTTTCTTCTCTCCTCTAATTTTCTCTTTCTTGCTTTTTATTTTATTCTTTGATTCTTTCTTCTCTCCTCTAAAATTTAATTTATTGTTACTTGCATATATTCAAAACAATCACTTATCATATCTCTCTCCATAATCACACTTATTCTTTATTCCTATTTTTGTCACGCACAAAATATAAGAACCAATTCTAATAATCTCTTAAATCACCTTCCTCGTGGGATCGATATCTTTATACTATAACTTGATTGATTGTGCACTTACAATTTTTGGGTATATGTTTATGCCGCATCACTTTCGCTGTGTGAAAAAAACATCAGAATTTATCCTGGGGGACTTTATCTTGATTCCTAAATAGAGATAAGTCTGCATCTGACCTATGCTGCCGGGTAGCCTATTCCCGTAACAATGGTGAAGTCAACATATTCGATATCGTAGCACTGAGAGAGTTAGCTCGCTTAGCACAACGTTACATGTGGAAAGGGGTTTAAACAATTCACATGCTAGCCCGATTCAAATGGTAATCGGTAAAGCTACATCAAACCCGTTGAAGGCTGAGAGTTTGCCAAAAACCAGTCTACGCCTGACACGCGTCATCGTTTAGCCCGATTCAAACGGTAATCAGTAAAGGCACTTCAAACCCATTGAAGGCTGAGGGTTTGCCAAAAATCCTAAAGTCTACGCCTGACACGTGTCGCCGTTTAGTCTTTTCAAGTGAGAAAGACAAACTTTACATATTCAATATTGTAGCACTAAGAGAGTTAACTCTCTTAGCATAATGTTATATGTAGAAACAAACTTGAACAATCCGCATGCTAGCCCGACTCAAATGGTAGTCGGTAAAGGCTCATCAAATCCGTTGATGGCTGAGGGTTTGCTAAAAATCCTATATATGTGAAAGTCACTGACTCATCAGCTTTATTAGTTAGTCTCGTGACTTGAGCATCCAACAACTTCGGGATAAGATCCATACCTGTAGGTAAAACAACTTTAATAGTTGGTCCTGCAACCTGTATGTAAAGCATTAAGAACTTAAACTGTGTAGACTCCAGCAAACATACGAGTATAAACTGTGTTATCACCGGTCAATGCATTATAGTAGAGGTCAATGTCGGTCAACGTATTGTAATGATTGTGAACGCCAGGAAATGCGTTACAGTAAAGGTCGATATTGGTTAACGCATTAACAATTTTGCCAAAATAAGGCTAAGGAAAAAATTCTGGGTCAAATGATGATTCCAGGGAGTCCAATCACATTCAGATATAAATTCCTGACAAAAATGATCAGTTCAAAGTCAACTCAATGACATGAGCTAAGTTTAGAAACTTACACACCAACTTTAGTTCAAGACTTCGACAACGGTCAGACGATAAACGCAGCGTCGGAAGAATTTTATCTATTTGACAAAATACAGAATAGACTGAAGGCTAAATAAGTCAAGAATTGAAGCAATTCACAGGTCCTTCTATGCAATCTCCTCAACAAAATACCGAAGAGGTTGAAGACAGGGCCTATCTTATCCAAAGCATTACAGACTCCTCTATAAAAGATTGAGTTTGAAATACTTTGGAGGGGGTATCTGTAGATGTTTAAAAATACCTATAGGTATCTGAATACAGCTCGAGATGAAGAGAAGATGATGAATGTCATTATCTAAGTCCAAATGGGATCATCCAAGATCGTAAAGAAGCTAACGAGCGCATGAAGCAAGTTAGCAAAGCGTACAAGTCAACTAAATGACAAAAGATGCGAAATGACAAAAAATACAAGTCTAGAAAAGTCAAAAAATGCTAAAACACTCCAAAGAGGCTCGCACGGGCGAGTCACCCTAAGGTGACCCGTGCCCATGCGGGTCACCACGAGGTGACCTGCGTACGCGTGGGTCACCAGGTGCTGACATACCCACGTGGCCCGCGCCCGTGGGGGCACCACGAGGTGACCTGCGCCCGTGCGGGTCACCACGAAGTGACCTGCACAGGGTCGGGTCACCAGGACCTGACGCGCGCACCGACTTCCCAAAACGCGTTTTTGGGTGGTTTCTTCGGGATTTCTTCGTTCCAAAGTATCCCAACTGCTTTGATACGTGGTTAGGCCATTGTCAACTGAAGATATGGCCAAATCATTCATTCTTATCCAAACACCCTGCATCCAAAGCCTTATAAATATAAGACTAGGGTCTTCTTTCAAGGGGGGCAAATTTAATTAAAGAGGACGAGGTGCTGCGAATTGCAGAGGAGGAAGCACAAAATTCCAGAGGGGCTAGCAGATTTCTGGCGAACTTCAACATAAAGAGGAAGCTATTAGAAGGATCTGAAGCCCCGTTCCAGTATTCCTTGAGATCAGGCTTGGACTTGATCTCGAGAAGAGTAGTAATCTCGCTTGGTTGAGATTATTTACTTCTGCGATTGTTTCCTTTGTGAAACAAGAGCATTAATCTTTTATTCTAATCAACCGGAATTGATCCACGACGGTCAACGAATAAACCCCAGTATAGGCAAAGATCCCACGCAAACAACAGGCGATAAATATTTGCTGTGTATTGTTTGAAAAGAGAGTTGTAATTTTTATTTTTATTGTGTAAGGAATCTTATAAAAAGTCATTCCTTTTAAACTTATTGTAAAAGACTAAAGTTATAATAAGTTTAGCAATGAATAAACCAACTTTCACCCTAAACATCAATAAGTACAAAACAAACATATGCTAACTCAACTATGTCATATCCGAATATAAACTAGTCCAACCGAACACGCTGGCCACAGATTCAAAGTATTCTCCATTCACCATCATTCAATATCAAATTGTACTCTTCAAAATAATAAATAAATATTAATAAATCAAAAGGACTCCAAATTTGCTGAGTAATGGATCCATGACAAAACATTCCAATACCTAACCCCCTAACTCCACCAATCTTTGACTAACACCCAATAAGCATGCTCTAATCAATCCTATTGCCTTTATAACACTCTCTTTGCCTCACGGGAAAAAAAAAAGGGGGGGGGGGGGG
>NC_033802.1:42439149-42452066 GCF_001876935.1 Asparagus officinalis | reverse complement strand
ACTTTTGCTTGGTATTGGGGTTGGGAGGTTTAGCTCGGCAAATAGGCAAGCATTTCTTATCCTAAACTCTTTTATTTTCATGATTACATTATTTAATTACTAGTATTCTCGTCCTAGAGTTGTGATAATTAGTTTGTAGATAGCTTTATTACATTGTTTTTATCATAATATTATATGAATATTTTTCATTCTTTTTGCATATTTTTTAGCAAGTATTTCTTGTAAAGTTGGAAGAACTTCCCATTTGTTTTTCTGTATGTAATTCATGATCATGGTAAAGAACCACAAATTGAAAAAGTTAACACATCCCTCAACAGAAAAAGCTAAGAGTTAAACAGAAGGATGCACAATTACAAGAATTTCTTCACTTTTAATAGCCTAAGTAAAGTTTAATTATTTGGTGAAAAAGATAGAAGCAAGTTGTTGATGGACTGCTGGACGAGCTCATATGTTGTGGCCTCATCGAAGTTACATAGCCGTTTCTTGCATTTAAATCAAGTTTACTATTATTCTATAGTCCCTTTATGTCGTTGTTAGTGGATCAAGCATTTTAATTAACAAAGCTAGACGAGTTTATTAAGTAGTTGCTAAGAGTCCTTTTGCATATCTCTGATGGGTCACTTTGTGTTGTTGTGAGTGGATCAAGTATTTTAATTAAACAAGTTAGTTCTTAAGGGCGTAACAATTGTCGCAGTTGGATCCATTTGACTTGTATATCAAAAGTGTGACTAAGACGTTGTCACTTTGTGTTATTTGAAGAAGATTGGCCCCTAGTTGTTATCCAATAAGAGAGATTGTACATGAAGACGACTCCTGTTAAAAATATGATTTATAAGCGTGTTTTCAAAGCATGACTATACCTTCAATATCGATATCCCGATATGTGATTTTTACTTGGTAATTATTATTGTAGCATCGATTAGACATTTCACCCATCTTTATTTGGACATGTTCTGGGTGACGGTTATCTTTTATAGTTTTACGGAAGTCGTTCCACGGTAAGTCTGTGGTTAGTGCACAACATTTCATACACAGTCACTTAAATTAAACCGACAAATATGGGGTTTATAAAAGAAGAATTTGACAGAGAATATACAAGGTATATAAACGGGCTTATGCACATTGCCTAATGTTTATATATATAATATATAATATATATATATATACATATATATATATATATATATATATATATATATAGTATATATATATATATATATATATATATATATATGTATATATATATATATGTATATATATATATATATATGTATATATATATATATGTATATAAGGGCCAATAGCCAATACCTGACTTGAACCCGTGTTCCCGAGACGTGTTACGGGAAACCGATTTATATACAAGATATTATTCTTCTCCAATTCAAATAACATGTAAAATAAAAATAATTTGCTTGTTTGCTTTGTGATAGATTTATTAGGAATATCTACAAGTAGCATTTATTTTAGTCACATTAAATTTACATTTCATGCACAACTTCCTTATTTTATATGCTTGCTGGGAGTTTTTTTGACTCCCTTTGGGTTTGCATGCCCCAGATTCGGGAACCATTCTTTCTTCGCAGGACCAGGAGTATTTTGTGGGGCAGACTCAGCAGTAGTGATCACCGTCTATTTTATCAGTTCTCTACTTCATTTGTCTTAGGTTGTTTTTTGGTTGAGACTTTTCTTGTAATCATATGTGGTTCTTCATACTAGAACGTATTTTCTCTTTTCCTACTTTGGATAGGTGCGGACATATTAGAGAACTTTGTCTTTTCTTTAAATTTCTTTAGCTATCTATTTTCCTTTATTATCTTAGTTACATGCTCTATGTAGTAGTTCTTTTGAAAAAAATATTTCTATACAAGATGATCTAGAGGTGTGAATGTGACCGTATGGTTGCATTGTCGGCCGAGTCACGCTCCAAATTTTTAAAATTTGAAACAGAGGTGACATACATACTATGTACAAGTGTTGTGTCCGTGCACTCATGGATGAGTCTAATTTCTTTGCTTTTCTTTGGACCTGATATCCTAAACATGGTAGAAATTGGAGATTAAAGGAAGACGAATAGCGAAGATAAATTGCTATTGTTAATTCCACTGTAGGAGTTGACACGTGTCCTGAGTCAACTATGCACCAAATCGACTTGACCCTTTGTAGGACGAGTCAAATAACGTATCACTTGACCCCTCCCAAGAAGGGCTAAGTCGAAAGGCATCCTTACTCAGACTCTGCTGTTAAGGCCCACTCTATGCCTTTTTATTTTGTAAGATAGAGTCGAAAAGCCCTAATCCAAAATGGCCGAAACAAGAGGCCCCTTTTATTGACCCTCTCGCAAAGCCGGGACAAAATGTGGTCATTCTCAAACCCCTCACTGATAACTGATCACCATCACATTATATGCACGGTCAGAGTCATCATTACATCAACGTCGAAATTCATAATGACTCATCGGACCTCGTCAACACCTTACTTCCCTTGTCTCCATTGCATTAATCACAAAGTTGACTCAACCACCCATAGCTAACACCTATAAAGTATCGGCTGAATAGGCTGACTACTTGGACTTAGCTGAAGTTATGTAATTGCCCTTCTAGATCTACTATAAATATGTTTACTACTTGCTACAATGAGGTACACAATCTTTTACAATATAACACACTACAATCATACTTTTCTCATCCACTTAAAATCAATACTGACTTGACCGTTGGAGGAACCCCTAAATAATCCTAATCTTATCCTCTTACATATAGTTTGTGTCCATGATTGAATCCTTTATTCAATAATCAACCATCAGAGAAGATTGAGGAACTCTAAAACTCTTTAAAATCCACGTTAAATTTCCCCTATTTGATATCTGACATCAACATTTTGGCACCCACCGTGAGGCCTCTTTTTCTTCTTCATACAAGATGGATGATTCTAATCGACCAGATTGATCATCAATTCCTCCTACTGAAGCGACACATTATACAGGCTACGTCACGTAAGCACAATGGAAGAATCTACCCAAAGAATTTCTCGATCTCTTTAGTAACAGTTCACCTCCTTCACAAGTGAACTTCTCAGCTGGAATCCTAGCAGCCTTCTTCATAATTTCTTTCTCTTTCCCCTAGGGGTGGGGGTCAGTCTGAGTAACGAACACAGGAGGAACACTCTGAATACACGTCTCCCACCTCGCTAACAAACTCATTTCGCCTCTTATCCCTAACAACTTCTTCGACACGTGGAGGCGACTAGGGAGAGTCCTAGTTTCTACCATGAGCATGCCAAATGGATGATGACGCACGGTGCTAGACAAGCTCACGCTACTCCAGGTCCCTCCACCAGTAACTTTGCATTTGGTTATGACTGGACATTTAACTCCATTGCAGACAACATCAGAGGTAGCACTCTGCTCACCAATTGAATAATGAATACTTTATGTACCAAGTTCAAAATGCCACATATTGAGAAGTATAAAGGCGAGAGAGCTCTAGCAGAGTATGGACAAAACTTCTATGATCGGATGCACATGTAGCAAGTGACCAATCCGATCATCCATAGAGCTTTCCTTATCACCTTGATGGGAAGCGCTATGATGTGGTGGAACTTATTGGATAAAAAGTCCATCCACAGCTTCAAACAACTCAGGCAAAAATTTATACATTATTTTTTGCCTGATTCAAGTAGAAGAAACCCTCCTCCATCTTGCTGCAAATAAGACAAAAACCCGGGGAGAGTCTCAGGGACTATTTCAAGAGACTTCAAGCTAAAAGTCTGGAAGTTAAAGACCATAGCAACATGGTCGTCATGGCCAGAATATCTAAGGACTAGAAGATGATATGTTGGCCGACTCGCTCATCATAGACCCTGTCACTTACTATGAAGAGCTAATGGCAAGAGCTTGAGGACACATGGATGTGGAAGATAGTCAAGCCCACAAGAAGGCGACAAGAGAAGCAGCAACAAAAGCAGTGTTCTCTCAAAGAGAGAAGACAAAGAAAGATACCCGAAACCAACTACAAGCCAAATAGGACTGATAAGATTAATAAGAGGAAAGAGGCAGATAAAAAGTTGGCCCTCACTTCAATCAACGCCTCTCTCTCGCAAGTTCTTTACTTGGTTCAGAGAGAAGGACACATTGAAAGGCCCTAGAGGGGGGATGAAAGAGAGTAGGAATAGAGATAGTTAGCCAATTAATGACACACGGTATGTTCACGAGGTTTGGTCCGCTGACCTATGTTGCCGCTCCCCACTCTCGAGGAGAATTCCACTACACACCCGGTTTGGAAGTCAGAACATCTTCTACACAACGATCTTCATCGAGATCTAACAACCACACACTAGATCTCCATGAGATCAAGCTTACAACAGTAGTAAATCGAAGAAAAGCTCTCTCTTTACAGTAGCCCTATGGCAAGAGAGGAGATTGCAATTGAAGCTTGGGATGTGAACTTTAAAATAGTGAAAGCAAATAAAAGTTGAAGCTCTTTGAAAATAATAAACTCAAACACAAGAAATTTGCAATGAAAGCTTGGGTGCTGAAGTAGTAGGGTTATTGGGTATTTATGGGAAGAGAAGACAACATCCAAAACCCCAAAGAATCAGCAAAAATCTCCTAAAAACTGAGAAACTGATTCCGTACAAAACTAGTCTTTAGACTGCTTATCAGTCGACTAACGGGAAGCATCAGTCGACTAATGAGCTGAACGTTATATTCAAATACCAGCTCATCACTCGACTGTCTATCATTTTTCGGTCAACTGACAACTCGTCAGTTGACTAGTCAGTCGACCAAAATAGAACAGAAACTTTTTGATGATTGCAGGTACTTTTATCATTTGACCCATCAATCGACTGATGTCATCAGTCGACTGGCCAGTCGATTGATAACAGGTTATTAACCTGAATCGATTTTAAAATTGAGTTTCAAGGCTCTGTTAAAAATAGTAAATAAACTCCAAACATTATAAAACTTTGGGAATAGTTTATAAACACTTTGATAAACATGTTTGAGAAGGAATTTTGTAAAAAAGTCCTCGTATGTGTGAAAATCATCATTTAGCAAAAATACCAAAATACGAGTTTTGAAAATGTGCAAGTGTGTTATCCCATGAGTTTCAAATGTAATCAACAAGACTTTTACCTACATTAAGTACTAGAGAGAAAATAAAATAGAAAATATCCCTCACATATGAGTACATGGCTTAAGTCTTTATATTTGCTCTTATGTTGATGAAGCTTCTCATGCATATAGTGCTTTTGAAAGCTTTACTTCATCACTTTGTCTCCACCTCCTTAGATATTGTCGTTATAGCTTATTTTCCATCCGATCCTCCATATAAGGTGCTAATGATATGTGATCTACAATATAGCTCAATAAACAATTAGCACAAATAATAGTGTTTGTAAATCATTATCAAAACAAAGGATCTAACAATCTCCCACTTTTTGATGATGGCAAACAACCATTATGCAAGAGCAAGTAAAAATAGATTATTTGGCTTATAGATAGTTGCTCCCCCTATCTATAAGGATCCCCTTTACTATATGCACAAACGAGGAGATTTCTCTCCCCCTTTGTCACCATCAAAAATTGGGTAAAATAAAGACAATATGCATGCTAAAAAAACCCACACAAATGCGCCTCAAGTGTTGGCCTATCCGTGTCTCCCTCAAGTGTTAGGAATTACGACCTACCTCTAGGCATTATCACCTACCACACTCCTCTTGGGATGACCCCGGTCTCTCACCTCTACACTTTTCTTGGTACCCGTGTGTGCTTAATCATGGTTGGACATTTTAGGATCAAGAAAAAAAAAGATATGACAATGGTAGAGAAAAGAATAAAAAAGAAACAAAATAGACAAAAAGATATTTTTTAAAAGGATGCTCATGCCTAATTCATTTCTAATACGGCAAAAATTAACTTCACAAAGGGGTTTGGTAAAGATATCCGCTAATTGAGATTTGGTGTTAATATAAACAAGGGAAACATCTTTCCGTTCAACATGGTCACGCAAGAAGTAATGTCGTACATCTATATATTTGGTTCTAGAGTGCAAAACGAAAATTTTTAAAATATTGATAGCACTAGTGTTAGCACAAAAAAATTTTGTATCATGAAAGTGTAAATCAAAATAGATCAAATTTTGTTTCATCCACAAAAGTTGTGCACAACATAAGACGGCGATAATGTATTCCGTTTTCGTAGTGGACAAAGCAACACAATTTTATTTTTTGGATACCCAAGATACAAGTGATTTACCCAAAAATTGACAAGTACCACTCGTACTTTTACGGTCCACCCTACAACCGGCAAAGTCGACATCACAATAACCACAAAGATCAAAAGATGTATGTTTAGGATAAAAAACAAAGTTCTAAGGTGCTATTAATGTATTTTATAATCCTTTTAACCGCAATCAAATGAGACTTTTTAGGAGAAACTTAAAAACGTGCACATGCACAAACAATAAACATGATATCCGGCCTATTAGCGGTGAGATAAAGAAGACTACCTATCATACCTTGATATAACTTTTGGTCTACCTTTTCACCGCTTTCATCCGCATTCAACTTGATGGTGGTGCTCATCATTAGAGTTGGGGCATGTTTTGAACTTTCCATCCCTAATTTTTTCACCAACTCCTTAGCGTATTTGCTTTATGATACGAAGATGCCATCTTTAGATTGTTTAACTTGGAGGCCGAGAAAGAAGGTAAGCTCTCCCATCATGCTCATCTCAAATTGATCTTGCATTACTTTAGAGAAGTCCTTGCACAAAGATTCATTAATAGCACAAAAAATAATATCATCCACATAAATTTAAACTAAAATAAAATCATTTTTCTGTCTTTTTAACAAAAAGAGTATTATCAATTGTTCCTTTTGTAAAATTATTTTCTATGAGAAAACTTAAGAGGAGAGCATACCAAGCCCTAGGAGCTTGTTTTAACCCATATAAAGCTTTTTAAACCCGGTATACATGATTTGGAAAAGATGAAGCAATAAAGCCTGGTGGTTGCTCAACATAAACCTCTTCTTCAATAAAGCCATTTAAGAAAGTACTTTTAACATCCATTTGAAATAATTTAAATTTTTTGAAACTTGCAAAGGCCAAAAACATCCTAATAGATTCCAATCTTACAACCGGTGTAAAATTTTTATCATAGTCTATGCTCTCCTCTTGATTGTATCCTTGGGCAACTAAACAAGCTTTATTTCTAGTTACTATTGCAAACTCATCAAACTTATTTCTAAAAGCTCATTTAGTTCTAATCATAGAAGTATTATTTGGTCTAGGAACTAATTTCCAAACATTGTTTCTTTGAAAGTTATTCAACTCTTCATGCATAGCTAAAACCAAAAACTCATCTTTTAAAGCATTATCAATACGTTTAGGTTCTATTTGGGATAAAAAGGCTACATTACCATATTCGCTCATTGCTTTTGAGCAAGTCAAAACGCCTTTGGATGGACTCCCTATAATTTGGTCTTTAGGATGATCCGGTGCAAACTTCCAAGCCTTGGGAAGTTCTTCTTGAGTTTGTTCATTTATGTTCTCCCCGTCAATTGGTGTGTTCGTAGAGGATTTATCATTTAGTTGTAAGAGCTCCATTCCTTCCTCAATCTCATCATCATCCCTAGCCAAATTTTCTTGCAAATTAATATTAGATTCATCAAAAGTAACGTTTATAAACTCTTCAACAAGGAGTGTTCGCTTGTTGAAAACTCTATAAGCCTTGCTTCTAGGAGCATATCCTAAAAATATCCCAACATTAATTTTTGAATAAAATTTATCATGGTGGTCTTATTATTTAAGATAAAGCATTTACAACCAAAGATACGAAAATATCCAATATGTGGAGTTTTGCCAAAAAAGAGTTCATAAGGAGTTTTCTTAAAAGAAGGTCTAATCAAAACACGATTTAAAATGTGGCAAGCCGTATTAACGATTTCCCCCAAAAATATTTTGGCAAATCATAAGAGTTTATCATTGTGTGTGTCATCTCTTGTATGGTTCTATTTTTTCGTTCAACAACATCCTAGAGAGGCAACACACATGGGTCCAAAGAGATCAAGATGTAATAATTGTAAAGATTTAGAAGTGGATACCTCATTTATGGATTTGAAGGAAGTTTTAGTTTGTTTACACTTGGCACATTCCTCACAAGTAGAATCCTTAATATAAAATAGATTTGGTTACCCTCTTACTAAATTCTTTTTGGATAGCTTAGATAGAAGCTTCATGTTAGCATGTCCAAGTCTCTTGTACCAAATCTAAGGATCCCTATCTACCGCGACAAGGCACTTTACATCTTGATCTAAGAGTTCGTTCATCTAAAAAATATAAACATTAGATCTTCTAAAAGCAACAAAAATGATTTTACCATTTCTATTAACAATATATTTATCCAGTTTAAAAATGATATCAAAGCCTTTATCACTTAATTGACTAATGCTAAGAAGATTATAGTTTAAACCTTTAACAAAATATACATCTTTAATTACGGAAGAAGGTATCTTACCAATAGTACCAATCCCTATGATTTTACCTTTCTCTCCGCCATCAAAGGAGACATTGTCTCCTTCAATCCTTGATAGGGTTATAAATAATTCTTTATTACCCGTCATGTGATGAGAGCAACCACTATCAAGGTACCACAACTCCTTACATCTTGTGCGTGACGTTCCCTACATACAAATAAGTTGTAGAACCTTTAGGTACCCAAACTTTGGGTCCTTGAGTGTTAGTATTTTTGATACCATTGGGTACCCATATTAACCCATAATGATCAATGTTATTTTTAATCCTACAATGAGTAGAAATATGACCATATTACATATAATATATGCACAAAAAAATTTTCTTGTATGTAGGAGCATGAGATTGATACTATTTTCTATCAACATGATGATGACTAGAGTAAGCATGATTAGATTTAATTCTATTATTTTCAATTTCTAATCTCTCAACTTTAGATCTTAGTTGTTTGTTTTCAAAGTCTAGATCTCCTATCATTTCATCTTTTAGAGAAAGAGAAGATTGTGGTTGCTCAAACTTAGAATCACAAGAAACATGTAATTTTTTGAATGAAGAATATTCTTTTGCTAATTTTTTAAATTCAAAATTTAATTCTTCTAAAGCCGCTTCTAATTTACATTGCATATAAAGAGATTCACTTTCGGTTTCGGATTGTACCTCATCTTCATGAGCCAAGAAACAAATGTTTCGGTCATGAAGAGCAATCTTGGCGACCTCACCATTACTATCCGGATCGCTTGGTTCGGACTCATCCTAACCAGCATACATAGCCTTCTTCTTTTTGTATTTCAAATACTTCTCTTTGAGCTTGGGTCAATCGTTGGCTAAGTGCTCCGATTCATTGAGTTCAAAGAATTTACCTATATGAGGAGAAAATTTGTTATTAGATCGATTTTTGAAATTTTTGTTCATTTTGATTAGTCTTGATATCCTTCCAGAGAGGTGTGTCACTTCTTTAGAGACATCATCTTCACTATCCGAGGAGGATGAATCGTCAATTGCTCCCTTAAAAGCTATGGACTTTGATTTTTGGGGTGGCTCCTCGGTTGCCTTTGGGGGTGCTTTTTCCTTCTCATTAACCTTCTTCTCATGGACCTTGAGCTTGCTAATAAGTCCATCAAGAGTGAGAGTAGATAGATCATGTGCTTATTTGATGGCCGTAGCTTTAGGTTCATAAGCCGGTGTCAAAGAGCAAAGAATTTTGTAGCACATCTCTTGATTCTCCAAGACCTTGTCAAGACCATGCAATTGTCAAAGAGCAAAGAATTTTGTAGCACATCTCTTGATTCTCCAAGACCTTGTCAAGACCATGCAATTCATTTATAATATTAGTGAACCAAGAAAACATAGAGTCAATAGATTCACTTGGAAGCATTTTCAATAGTTCATAATCATGTATGAGTCCACTAATCTTAGACTCCTTCACTTGGGGGGTTCCCTCATGGGTAATGCATAACTTTTCCTAAATTTCGTGTGTGGTTTCACATGTAGAAACTCTCTTATATTCATTGGGGGTAAGACCACAAATTAGTGCATTCATGGCCATATTATTAAGGTTAGCTAAGTTCCACTCATCCTCGATTATTTCACTACTAAGCTTCTTGACGTATTTTTTCTCCACAATATCTAGGGTATCAAGGTCAATGCATTGTAAATAAATTCTCATCCTAGCTTTCCAATAGGTAAAGTTGCTACCGGTGAAAAAGGATGACCTAGTGGTGGATTGTCCTTCTAGCATATTCATATTCATTGAAGCCTCCATTTAGATCTTTTATCTAAGGGGTTTAAGCCTAACAAACAGTAAAGACCTTGCTCTGATATTAATTGAAAGCCCTAGGGGGAGGGGGGTGAATTGGGTTTATGGACAAATAATATGCCATTAAAAGATATTCCAATAAACCACACACAAATATGAAATGCAATAACAATAAAAGAGAGTAGGGATAAAGATAGTTAGTCAATTGATGACACGCGGTATGTTCACAAGGTTTGGTCCGTTAACTTACGTCCCCACTCACCACTCTCGAGGAAAAATCCACTACATACCCGGTTTGGAAGCCGGAACTTCTTCTACACAACGATCTCCACCGAGATCTCATAACCACACAGTAGTTCTCCACGAGATCAAGCTTACAACAGTAGTAAATCGAAGAAAAGCTCTCTCTTTATAGTAGCCTTATGGCAAGAGAGGAGATTGCAATTGAAGCAGTAGTAAATCGAAGAAAAGCTCTCTCTTTATAGTAGCCTTATGGCAAGAGAGGAGATTGCAATTGAAGCTTGGGATGTGGGCTTTGAAATAGTGAAATTATAGTAGCCTTATGGCAAGAGAGGAGATTGCAATTGAAGCTTGGGATGTGGGCTTTGAAATAGTGAAATCAAATGAAAGTTGAAGCTCTTTGAAAATAATAAACTCAAACACAAGAGATTTGTAATGAAAGCTTGGGTGCTGAAGTAGTTAGGGTTGTTGGGTATTTATGGGAAGAGAAGACAACAGCCAAAACCCCAAAGAATCAGCAAAAATCTTCCAAAAATTGAGAAATAGATTCTGTACAAAACTAGCCGTTAGACTACTTATCAGTCGACTGACGGGAAGCATCGGTCGACTGATGAGCTGAACAATGTATTCAAATACCAGCTCATCAGTCGACTGACTATCATTTTTTAGTCGATTGACAACTCGTCAGTCGACTGGTCAGTCAACCAAAACAGAATAGAAACTTTTTGATGATTGCAGATACTTTCATCAGTTGAATCATTAGTCAACTGATGTCATCTGTCGACTGATGTCATCAGTCATGTCGACTAGCTAGTCGACTAATAACAGGTTATCAGTCTGAATCAATTTTGAAATTGAGTTTCAAGACTCTGTTAAAAATAGTAAATAAACTCCAAAAAAATGTAAAATTTTGGGAATAGTTTATAAACATTTTTGATAAATTTGTTTGAGAAAGAATTTTGCAAAAAGGTCCTCGTATGTGTAAAAATCATCATTTTAGCAAAAGTACCAAAATACGAGTTTTGAAAATGTGCAAGTGTGTTATCCCATGAGCTTCAAATGTAATCAATAAGCCTCTTGCCTACATTAAGTACTAGAAAGAAAATAAAATAGCAGATATCCTTCACATATGAGTACATGACTTGAGTCTTGATATTTGCTCTTATGTTGATGAAGCTTCTCATGCATATAGTGCTCTTGAAAGCTTTGCTTTATCACTTTGCCTCTACCTCCTTAGATATTGTCGTTATATCATATTTTCTATCCAATCCTTCATATAAGGTGCTAATGATATGTGATCTACAATATAGCTCAATGAACAATTAGCACCAATAATGGTGTTTGTAAATCATTATCAAAACAAAGGATCTAACACGTCTCACTTCTACTCCTCCCCATATGAAGTCAGACTCCCAATCCAGAGATCTCAATCAATGTTACCAGTATCAGAGATCACTGTCATCACACCGATAATTGTAGAGTCCTCCAAAGAGATATTAAAGACTTGTACAGAAAGGGCTACTAAAGTGGCTCATCTCTCGACGAGATAGAGGAGAGCCAGCTCTAAAGAAGTCAGAGAGAAGAAAGTCTCAACCAAGATCACCCCATCACAAACACCAAACAAGATGACCAAACTAGAGAGACTGGCAGTCGAGACGTCATAAACACTATTAGTGGTGGTCTAGCGCCAGGAGGAATGTCAAATAATGCTCATAAGACGTATGCTCGATGAGCATTGAAAATCAACCTCATTGAGAAGAAGCTAGGGACAGACCGCTTAGAGGCCCATCATGATGACCCCATCATTATATCAGCCGAGTCCAATGACTTTCAAGTTAAAAGAATCTTGGTGGATAACGGGAGCTCCGCCGACATCCTATTTATAGACCCCTTCGACCAGATGGGCATTGACAAGTTAGGTTTACAGCCCTACCCCAGTCCTCTCATTAGGTTCTCTGGGCACTCAATTCAACCAAAAGGACTAATCACTCTCCCCTAGTAGTCGATGAATATCCTCACTGGCCTACAGTTCAAACCCTGTTTATTGTAATGGACATTAAGTCCACCTACAACATTATTCTTGCCAAAACTTCCTTGAACAACCTACATGCGGTCCTATCCACATATCATCAGATAGTGAAGTTCCTGACTCCAGAAGGAGTTTGGTCCATGAGAAGCAATCAGTGAGAGGCCAAATCATGCTATCTACTCTTGATGAAAGGAAAAAGAGTCTCAGGAACCCTGCCATACAAGAAGATCCACCTTCAAATGTAGAAAACCATGAGCAGGAGCAGACAACCCTTATAGAAGAATTACAAGAAGTACCGATCAACCTTGACAGATTAAAGAAGGTCAAAATAGGGTCAGGGCTCATTGAGCCCG
>NC_033802.1:42402297-42439139 GCF_001876935.1 Asparagus officinalis | reverse complement strand
TGCTTAGGGACATGAAGACATGTCAAGATTTCCCCCAAAAGTGATAAGCCATGAACTCTTAGTCAACCGACATTGCAAACTAGTTCGACAAAAAGAAGAGGCATCTCGGCCATAAAAGATAGAAGGTAGCCATGAAAGAAGTCAACCGACTCTTAAGGCTGGCTTCATCCGAGAAGTTCAATATCCGGAATAGTTATCCACTATGGTGCTAGTCAAGAATTCTACTAGCAAGTGAAGAATGTTCGTGTGCTTCACCTACCTAAAAAAAGGTTGCCTGAAAGATAGTTATCCCCTCTCGAGGATCAATCAATTAGTTGACGAGAGTGCTGGCAATGAGTTAGTTAGCATTATGGATGCTTTCGCTAGATACAACCAGATTATGATGGCAGAACATGATGAAGAAAACACATTGTTAATCAAAGACCAAGGTACCTATTGCTACAAGGTGATACCCTTCGGTCTCAAATATACAGGGGCCACTTATTAGAGATTGGTGAAAAAAATATTCAAACCCTAGATTGGTCGTAATGTGGAGGCGTATGTGGATGACATCCTGGTGAAGTCAAAGCAAGCAGCATCTCACGTGTCAGACCTTAAAGAAACTTTCTCCCTCCTCTGACAAATACACATAAAGCTCAATCCTACCAAGTGTGACTTCGGCGTACAATCAAACAAATTCCTTAAATTTATGATTACCCAATGGGGCATTGAAATTAACATGAAGAAAATAGCCGCCACAGAGCAGATGCTTGAGCCTCATATATTGAAGGACGTTTAGAAGCTAAATATCAAGATAGTTGCATTGGGACGATTCCTAATAGCCGAACAACAAGATATCTGTCGAAAGAAGTCTCTAGTTCTTCAAAACTTTGAGCGAAAGTAAGGAGTTGAAGGAATACATCAGCCTGATAGTAGAATGCAGTGACACCTTTAGAGACCTCAAGAAATATTTAAACGCCAAGCCCTTGTTAAGCCGACTTAGAGAAGAGGAAACTTTGTATCTCTAGTTAACAATCTCACGAGAGGCAACCAACTCTGCTCTGATTAAAGAAGAGGATAATGGTCAAAGGCCCATACATTATGTTAGTCGGATTTTGAAGGTGGACAAACTCAATTACACCCTGCTCGAGAAGGCCTCCTTCACCCTCATAATCAAGGCTAGGAGACTTCGCCCCTACTTTCAAGCTCACACTATAGTGGTGTGGACAAATTTACCTCTAAAGAAAGCACTCACAAGCAATAACACTTGTGGAAGGATGATCAGCTGGTCAGTTTAATTCAGTGAATATGATCTACAATTTGAGTCTAGAATGACCATAAAAGCTTAAGATTTGGTTGACTTCTTGACAGACTTATCCACGACAGATGTTGACTAGTCTCTTCTCATACTAGTCCCTCTCCTAGATGTTTCAGTCTGCAAGGCGACCAATGCACCCCCTCCTCAAAAAGATAGTATTCTTAAGCGTGAATTGCCAAAATTTTCCTTGTGGTTGTTACTAAAGGAGGATAGATCATCTAGAAAAAGAGGTAGTAGGGTTGGAGTAGTATAGTGTGGCCCTGATTGGTCCATACATGAATACTCCATCACTTTCAAATTTTCATCCTCTTGAATATGAAGCCCTCTTGGTAGGAATCCAATCTACCCTCCGAGCTCTTCTATATCCTGGCTGACTCCCAGCTAGTCGTCTATCAAATAAGGGGAGATTATGAAACTAAAGACTCTTGAATGATCAAATATTTTAAGGTAGGTAAAAAGCTCTTAGGCAATTTCAAAGAGGTCAAAATCATCAAAGTTTCCGAGCCTTCAACGCTCAGGCGAATGTTTTATCCAAGCTAGGGTCATCCATCTCAGGAAAGAGTCAGATGCTTTGTATACAGACACCTTCAAAAATCCTAGCATCATAGAGGCCCCAACCGACCCCATCATGCAAATTGAAGAATAGCAGAGACCTGTTGAGTGTACCCGCTCATTCAATTTCACGTGGGAGAGATGCTCGGAGGTACCTCATGATTGATAACCAGCTTTATTGGATTTCATGCACCAGCAGCAGTATTGCGCCCTATCTCCAATGACTCCGACCTGGAGAAGCCAGTTATATTCTAAAGAAAATTCATGAGGGAACATGCAGGAACCACCTAGGAGCCAGAACTCTAGCCCAGAAGGTGATTCGACAAGGCTACTACTGGTCCGCTATCTTAGCCGAATCCAACAGACTCGTATCTCTGTGCAAGACCTGCTAGTTATTCTCAAGTGTACAACGAGCGTTGACAGCTGAACTCACTCCTCTCATAAGCCTAATGTCTTATGCTCAATAAAGATTGGATTTATTGGGACCACCTCCTAATAGCTTTAGGGCAATGAATGTTTTAGATCATTGACATAGATTATTTTACAAAATGGATAGAAGCCAAGCCTTTGGCTAAGATTGGAAAAATAAACACCACAAATTTTGTTTAAAAATCAATCAGCTATAGTGAAATTACCCTAGAGGGAGGGTGAATAAGGTAATCAAACAATAATGTGTAGCTAATGAAAATACAATGAAATTCAAGGCACAAAATATAATAATAAGGCAATAATTAAAAAAGAGAGAGTGAGAGATAGTTAGCCAATGAAGACGATGATATGTTCACGAGGTTCAGCCATTCTCGACCTATGTCCCCGACCACCTCTCCTGATGGTAATACACTACACAATCTAGTTTGAAAGCCGGAACTTTAACATAATGATCTCCTCGAGATCTAACTCTCCACACAATGATCTCCCCGGGACCTAGCTCTCAACACAATACAAGATGAAGAAAGTAATGTCTCTTACAAATTGTAAGGACCATGAATTTTAATACTAGTTAAAATAATTTTTTAGCATTTTAAAATATTTAATTATGATTTTTAAAAGAGTATTTATATTTTTCTCAAATTTCTACCGTTTTCTATGATTTAAAAATCCAAATTTTATATTTATTTAAATGATTTTAATATTAATAAATTTATTTCGTGCGGTGAAAATTTTTAGAATTAATTTGTTGTATTATCGATACTATTACGTACTATTTTAAATAATATGTTGTATTATTGTTACTATTACGTATTATTTCGTGTATTATGTTGTATTATTAATTACGTATTATTTGTGTAATTTGTTGTATTATTTCTACTATTACATATTATCTGTCGTATTAGTATAGCTGGTACGTTTTACTGTGTGGATAATTATCCTATGATTATTTGATTTTAAATACAAGTAAATATATTTTTATTAATTATTTTTGTTTAATTGTGCAATTTCTTGCACTATTTCTACTGTTGTGTATTTTCGGTTATAATACCACATCTGGTACGTTTTAATGTGTATATAATTTTTACGTAATTATTTAATTTTTTGTAATTTATTATTATTTTTTTATATTTTTTCAAAACCCTAATTCTCTCTCTCTATACTAATACATTAATATATATATATATATATATATATATATTATATATCTATATATATATATAATATATATATATATTAATATATATATATATATATATATATATATTATATTTTTTCCTCTCCTCTTTGTTTTTTTTCACGCCGCCTCAACTTTCTCTCCCGTTCTTTTAGTCGCTGCCACCAACTCCATCTTCTTCTCTCTCTCGTTACGGTCCGTACCAGACGTGCGAGCCACCACCGCCTTCACCCCTCCGTTCACTCGCCGACCCGCCATCATCCACTCCGCAACTTCACCACCGTACCATGCCACCTGCTCCCTCCTCCCACTCGAACCGCATCCAGCTCCCTCGTGTCCAAACTCCCGGTCGTCGCCCTCGCCCGCAGCCCCTCTCCAGCCAAGGCCACCGTCAGCCGTTCCCTACCCGACCCCTCCCGTTCGAACGAACTACACCGCAGGCCTCTCTTCCCCCCCTACCCAGCCCGAGAACCATCGCCCATATCCTCCCCCCACGGACCCACTCAGGCCATCTCCTCCCTCTCCCCACCTTAGGACCAAAACCACCGTTTCTCGTGCCTCCCTCTCCTCAGATCAGCTACCCTTGAGCTCCACACTCACACAGATTCCGACCGGCGCCGACAGACCCGACAGCCCACACAGCCAGCCCCTCCCCGTTGGCCCTCCCTTCCGAGCTTGCCGCTACCCGAACAATCGAGTTCGCCGCCGTGTTCCACCCGCGCTCAGATCAGACCCGCGGACTCGCTCGTGCCGTCGACGCGATCGACGAAAATCCCGAGGCAAGATCCCGCCTTTTCTTGTTATTTCAATAATTATTAATTATATGTGTAGATTAGATGTAATATAATTATCTGCGTGGGTTGTTTGCTGAATAATATTGATTAAATCATAGTCGTATGATAAATAGTATTTTTAGAATAATGATAATGAAGTGAAAGAATTTATTTTGATAACAAAATCATTTTATAGGATTTATAATATTTAAAAAGAATTTATTTTTGAGAAAAGGAATTATTCTAGAATAATAATTGATGAGAAATAATTTTAAATGATTTATTCTGGATTAGAGAATATTTTGGATTATTATAATAAAAAAATAATTTTAAAAGAATTATTTTGGAAAATAAATTAGTTTAGATTAATTGTTAAGCGAAATAATTTAAAATGAATTAATTTAGAAAAAGAATATTTTATGAGTTATGTAGACGTTGTTTATGATTTATAATTCTTAATTTTTTTGTTATTTGATATGCCATGATATTATTGCACTTGATTAGTTGCATTGATTGTTTATTGTTGTGTTTGAGAACCCTTAGTAGTTCATGACTTAGTGGCCTCGTGCGTCATGAACGGGACTTAGTGACATGTGTGGGTGTGTTGACCGAGTTAGGTGGTGAACCAGAGTTTCAGTGTGGAATACGACTGTTGATTAGAAAAATGAGAAGAGTTGGGATGGGGAAGTTAATGTTCATGTGATCAGATAAGACTGTTGATGTATCTTCCAGCTCGCGCCAGTGAATTCGTGTAGTCACTGGGGTTGGTTGTTGGGTTAAAGTTAATTCGTGTAGTCACTTTAGTCCGTGACTTGTTTCGTCACCTGAGCTTTGCCTGAGTTCGAACCAGGTCGAGATCGGATTGCGTGTAGTCCTCTGACCGATTCGTGTAGCGGCATTGGATGCGCGTAGAGGATTTGTGAACAGTCAGTTATCCGGTGATATGAATGTTGACTTTATGTGAGATGTAGACCAGTGAGTTTTAAGATGGCTAGTTACATGACCTTGTTTCTTGGCTAGGTATGATTTCTTGTGAGATATAGGCCAGTTGTGTTTCTTTTCATACATAGATCGAGATTAATATTTAATTATTTACAATTCGAGACATGTGGTATATATATGAGGGTTTCCTTGTTTGGATTATTTCGCTCGACGTACTACGTCTCTTGTTATAGATTTTTAAGTATTAATTCCATCTAGTTGTATGACTTTGTCACTTGGATGATTATTCTGATCACTAGCTGTATGACTTTGTACCCGTTTGATTTATGGATTCTTATGATTATCATGTTTTAGTAGTGAATTTGCATGTTGATTTTGTTAGATTTCCAGTTGTACGTTTCTTTTGCCATTCTGTTATCGTATCATTTTCTGCTTGGATTTCCGTTCGTTCTATTTTCTCTGTGGGGTCGGGTCTTGCCGTGTGCCATACACGCTGACGTACACCTGTTTTCTCTGGTGTACGTCAGACTTAGAGGAAGAACAGGTTCAGCTGGGAGATCATCAGGAGCCAGAGGATTCTCAACAGGAGTGCCTAGCGGATGGAGCAGAAGAAGAAGCTAAAGCTTAGTTATTGGTCCTCAGTGTTCTTTTGTACTACCTTTTATTTCCATTTGATCAGTGTATTTTTATATTTTCTCCAGTATTTCATTCAGATATTTTTTGTATAAGGGCACGTTTGACCTATATTATTATGTCTGGGATGAATATTCATTGTGATATGTATTATTTTATTTTGTGTTGTTCATTATATTCTTGCTAATTGTGATCGGAGACCTGTGACTTCACATTGTATTTATTTCCAGACGCTTAGCGTATTGGATTGAGAAGAAAAGAAAAGAGAAAAAAAATGGTAGTGTATATTTCTTCTCAATCTAATACGTCGCAGGCTTGTTCACGTCCCGGTTCCCAGGTATTTTGGGAAGCGGGGCGTGACACAAATATTCTATAGCAAGGATGAAGATATGAACAATAGAAGCTCAGGGCTTTGTGGGTATGAAAGTGAAAACCAAAAAATTAAGAGCTTGGGAATGAGTAGAAAATTTAAGCTTAGAAGTCTCAAAAACAAAACTCAAGTTATTCTCATTGTTTTCTTTGTTAAAACAATAAATGAGACCTGAGGACTATTTATAGACTTTCAACATATAGGCCCAAATCCAAGAAAAACCAACAAATTCATTAAAATCAGGAATCTGGAAAAACTAGTCGTTACTGTTGACGGCTACTATAGGTCGACCGGTTGAGAAAATCAGTCGACCGATCAGTCGATTGTTGGGAAAACTGGAAAACCAAAAAGAGCTATCGGTCGACCAATGGGTTTTATAGGTCGACTAATCAGGCACTTTTGGTCGACCGATGGTTTGTATCGGTCGACTGACAAGGGCCAATTACAGGAGCTAAAAACCTGCTCCTGGTCGGTCGACTGATCTGAAAAAGTAGTCGACCAAAAAACTGATATTTGATTTTTCTAGAAAGGTTGACTTTCTAAATTAGATTTAAAATATTAAATCAACTTTAAAAATAGTAAAACTTGGGAAAATGTTTATATATATGAAAATGAATATGTTAGAGAAAGAATTTCTAAAGGAGCACCTCGTATTTGTGAAAACTCATTTGTTTTATAAAAATCATCAAAAATACAAGTTTTGAAATGTGTGTGTGTAATCCCCAAATGATTCAAAAATTATCAACTTTATTTCTTACCTACTTATTATCTACAGAGAAGTAAAAATGTAAATATCGCTTACAATAGTATATAAAACTTAAGTGATGATATTTGCTA
Source organism: Asparagus officinalis (assembly GCF_001876935.1). Taxonomy (NCBI): domain Eukaryota; kingdom Viridiplantae; phylum Streptophyta; class Magnoliopsida; order Asparagales; family Asparagaceae; genus Asparagus; species Asparagus officinalis. Next base: position 42,432,129 of record NC_033802.1, on the reverse strand, counting down.
AGTTTTGTTGATGAAGCTCTTCTTGAATATATGCTTGAAAGCTCTTCTTTATTTGATATTCGCGTGTCAAACCGTATCCGTATCCGAGGAAATATCCGTAACCGTATCCATTAGGATATGAATATGGTTACTCAAATCTATTACCGATAGGATATGGTTGCGGATATGGTTTTATAGTGAAATATCTGTATCCGTATCCGAAAAAATCCGAATACATATTGGTAATACTCTTACGATAGTTTCGATTCTTAGATTATAGATTTGTGGTTAATTTTGATGATCAAGATGTCTAATCTTAGCTTTTCAATCATAATGAACATATTAACGAACTCTTTTTGTATCACATGACTATATTTTTCTGAATACTATCTAGTTTTCTCATATCCTTTTTGTATCTGCATGCATATCCGTTTATATATCCGCATCTATATCCGTAACCGTATCCGATTTTGGCGGATATGGATATGAATTTTTCTTACCGACATATATCCGTATCCGTATCCGTATCCGAGATGGGTAAGCGGATATGGATATGGTAAGTACCATATCCGAGCCGTATCCGCTCCGTTAACACCCCTATATTTGAGCATTTTAGGGCTTCTTCATCAACTTATCTCCACCTCCATGGATATCATTGTTTAGGTACAAATCCATCAATCCTCCAATCATGGCACTGTATTGCTTTATAAATACATCATGCGTAGGATCACTTGACAAGCAATTAGTACCAATAATGGAGTTTGTAAATCATCATCAAAACACGACACCTAATATATTGATTTGGAGTCCCTACTTATTTCTTTACAGACAATGGCACTGAATTTGACAGTAATGGTTTATGTAGCTTCTGTGAAGAATGAAAAATTTAACTCAAATTCACTTTAGCTGCACTCCCAAAATGTAACAGAATTGTAGAAGCCACGAACAAATGCATACTTTAGGATCTAAAGAAAAAGGTAGACAAAGCGATTTGAAACTAGGTTGAATAGCTGCCTAGGATTTTGTGATCATATCGAACCACCTACAAAAACTCCATGGGGGAAATCCTATTCAAACTAACATATAGAGACGAGGTAGTCATCCAAGTAGAAGAAAACATGCTAACCATCTAACTGCAGTACTTTGACAAAGAATCAAACTTGGCTGGAATCGAACTCGACCTTATTGATGAAGTTTGATAAGACTCACTAGATCACAGGTCATCAATCAATAGTGCAAGGCCCGACACGATAGTAGTGTAAAACCCCCTAAAGTTTTTATAAATACTATAGTAAATAGTATTAAATAATTTATATTATGATAAATATCATTTAATAATGAATGAGCATGATAGTAATTGATTTGAGACCAATTAAGAGTATATATACATTATACACTGATGTGATTCAAATATAGAAAAAGAACTAGTTAAGAGTATATATGCAGTACACACTGATGCAGTTCAAATCTAAAAAAACTCAAATGACAAATGTTGTAGTTCTCTTTAATAGATTTCCAACACATCTTAAATCACCTTATTCTGACGTTGGATGAAAAAGTTACAGAAAAAATACCAAAGACTATTTTTCTAGTCTGACTGGGTTTCCTATTTCGGGTAAGATTTGTTTGTTTCGGGTTTGCCTCTATATATACCTATGTTTTTCATGAAAAATTCCCTTTAACATCATATTTCTAAACCCTAGCAGCCACCCTCTCCCTCAAAAAATCCTAGAGCATATTTTGGCGAATTTTGAGAGCTTTGTGAAGTAAATACCGAGAAGTGGGCGAGATCGTCGGCGTTTAGCGAGGGAGAACCTGTTTTCTTGCACCCTTCGATTTTTCAACAGCGTGTTGAGGCAAGATCATCTTTCTCCAAACCTTTTCCTATAGAAATTCATGTTTTTAATAAGTATAATTGGTTAATCTAATGTGTACTGCTTATTTCGATGATTTTAATCCTAGTTTTGATGTTAAATCTTAAAACAACAAAGAGATCAAAAGAATTAATCTTTAATTGATAAAAATAGATGATCATGATCATTAGTTTTTAGATTGATAATTCTTGTTTTACATGGCCTAAACCCTAATTGTCGATGTATAGAACTTGAGTCTTGAACATGAAACAATATAATGATATAAGCTTGTGGATTTAAAGCCCTAGTTTGATGTATAGATTTATGAATATAAATAGTAAATTAAAGAAAGTTATTAATTTGATGTTTAGAACCATGGTTAATTGCTAAGATGATGAACTAATTAGGTTTTGAACCGTAATTGTACAAACTTAATCTGGTTAGTTATGTTTAAAGTATTTTTTAAACCCCAAAGATTATGTTATGATGATAAATAATTGTTTAGCCAAACCCTAGTATGTTAAACACATGATTAAACATGTTTTATACCCCATAATGATGTTCTATAAGTTTTTTGTTCAAATTGTTTTAACTTCATGAGACTCAAACCTAAGTTCTAAGAGTCTGGTCGGTTGACAGAATCCAGTGCATCGGTCGACCGATCCTACCCTGCGTTTATGTAATTCTTTATTCGACCGAAGCTTGTTTTTACGCATGTTTATATGAATTGGTTGTCGGTCGACCAATGCCCTAAGGCAGTCGACCGACATCATGTCTTGTTTGTTGTAAAACCCTGTAAATTTAAATATTTTATGATAAATAATAATAAATATATTATATAGTATAAAATAATATATTTTGATATTTGGATATGATAAGAATTGATTTGAGATCAATTCAATGTATATTTATGAAAATATGAGTGCAAATGCACAAAACATGCACAAATGCCAAAAGAGTGAAAATCTGGGAATAATGACTAGTTTTGAGTTTTTAAGTTTTACAAACCGATGCAGTTAGAATTTGGAAAAGTATAAAAGACCAAAGTTGTAGGTCTCTTCTTTATCTTTACAACAAGTCCTATATCACCTCATTCTGAGATCCGATAAGGAAGTTACAGTCAAAATACCAAAGAGATATTTTCCTAGTCAGATCAGGTTTCCTGGTTCGGGTTGGTTTTGGGTATTTTTAGGCCCACACCCATTTTTCTACTATATATAACATGTATTCACGAAATTTTTAGTACTATTTCAATATTTTAAAACCCTAACAGCCACCAAACCCCCCCCAAACCCTAGTTTGATTTCTTGGAGAAGATTGGAGGCTTTCAAGTTGATTTTTGTTGATTTTTGGCTTTTGGAGTGGAGATCTCTTTCGACGTTGCTTCTAAAAGGGTTTCCTACAACCCCAGGTGAGTATCATCTCTACTAATCCCCCTCCCAGTTTTTTTTAAAATGTTTTTAAAGAGATTTAAAGATGCTTTGTAGAGCCTAAACGAATAGATTATGTATGAAAGACAACTCTTTTGTATTATATGTATAAAGATTAGGTCTTTTCATGTAAAAAGGGTTGAGAATGTTTTTTTACAGATGTGATTTAGATATGATGATGATTTTAAAACGTGGTTAATATAAAGAAAGAAGTTTGATTCGTTATTTTGAGCTTTTATGCATGTTTTGAAGTTTTGAATATGAATCTAATGCATAAATCATGGTTATATATGTTATTTTGTTTTCCAGATATTTCTATCTGCTGTAACATGTTTGTATGCAAGATTATGAGGGTTTAATCATGTTTGAATCACAAAAACACGACGTGAACACGACATACACCAAGAGGGTTCACGGTCGACTGCCACGGTCGACCGCGTGCAGGACAGAGGCTAGGTTAGCCTCTGGAGCCCGTCGCGGTCGACCGTCATGGTTGACCGCCAGTTTATTTTGGCTGTGCATTTTCAGTTAAGTTGGATTTTAGGTTTTCGTGTTTTCCTCTCGACTTTGTGATGATTAACTACAATGTTAAGACTTGATAAACACCTGGAAAGATGGTGAACTTCAGATGTGGACACGCACACCGAGATTAGTGCATGTATGCTAGATTGTGTTAGATTAACACACTTTCGACACGAGTTAAATTGATAAACATATATGAATAATGATGTTCTATTCGTATCCGGAATAGGAAAATAATTAAACCTATTTGCCGCAGAATAATTGAGTAAGAGTATTACAATAGTATCGTTATTACATGTATCCGGAATAGGAAAATAATAAAACCTATTTGCCGCAGAACGATTGAGTAAGAGTATTACAATAGTATCATTATTACATATATCCGGAATAGGAAAATAATAAACCCTATTGCCGCAGAGCGATTGAGTAAAGAGCCTTACAAAAGTATCGCTATAATACGAGATGATGTACACATAGATAATTGGTCAGTTATAAGCTTTACTTTCATGAGAGTTTACCCGCGAGTAGGGTATTTACTTTGAGATTTGTGGCACACCCGTTATGGACGATAGATATACTTATTTTAGCTTAGTTGGTATCCTCTTATATTGGAGCAGATTACTCGGATGTACTTCGAGATGAGATGATTATTATTTATGTTGGAGATTGGAGTATTTATTATTGATTATTTGTTTTTCCTTCATAGAGAGTTATATGAATAATTTGATATATGTATGTACTGACTCTATTTTCTTATATACTCCTATCCCTTCCCCTGGGGAGAGGTAGTGATGATCTCGCTAGTGCTTTGACGCTCGTTGTTTCCCCTCTTTCTATCCCTTCCCCTGGGGAGAGGTAGTGATGATCTCGCTAGTGCTTTGACGCTCGTTGTTTCCCCTCTTTCTGGCAGCGAGTCCGGCGCACGGAGAGTCGCAGGTTGATGGGACATCTTAGTTGTCCGTTTAGTTACTTATCATATTTTATAGTTATTACTTAACTCCACATGTAGTTGATTATTTTCAGACTCTAGATTGGTATTTTGTTTCATAGAGTTGACAGCTATTGTGAGACTTTATTTATTTGACTCATTGTATTTAAAATTCAGTTCAGATTCAGAGATATATCTATTTTATCCCAGTTGGGCTCATTATTGATATTTCATATGCTTCTCCTGTGTACATTAGGTGTCGTTCTATTTCTATTTTTCCTGTCTGTACCTTCGTCTATTTATTATTTCCACTAGAGAGATAGTGATTGTGATGGTGAAACATATCGTAGAATGGTGTTTGGTGCTTGGCAGGTTTGACAATCAGGATTTTACCTTGGACTGCAGCATTGTGTAAACCCTAGGGCATCACAGTTGGTATCAGAGCTCTAGTTCAGCATCCTTTGGATCATTCCTGTGTCAAATTGTGGAGCTAGGATAGAGTTTCCTAGGATTCATATATACAGTCAGTTAGGAATTCCTAGAATGAGTGAGGATGATATGTGCGTATATCTCAAAATTTCAAATTTTTTTATGATAATTATTTTATGTTGATTTAAAGTATTTGCGCGAATACTATATGATATGTATATATATTTGCGATCTCACTTACTATGATCATAAGCTCTCCTCTCGATATTATAAATGTTAGGACGAGGATGCGGTCGAGATAAAACTCGCACTCAGAGAATTGGGCAAGCAGAGTCTGAGCCGCAGCAGGCTCCACAGTATTTGATTGACTTTATGGCACCGTTTGCAGAAAATAGACTAGCAACACTCGAGGAGGGAGTAGTGAGCCACATTACATTTTCTGGAGTTCCACCACCAATTGTACCAGTCATGTCTAATGAAGAGATAATACCAATGATTTCATCATCACCACACCTAGTTGTTGATAGAACCGTATAGCACGAGGTTTGGCTCTAAAAGAATAGGAAGGATATAAGACACTGAGAACACCATAGTGCAGGGCACACTAGATTCATATGCAGCTTATAAATAAAAAGGAATATGTGAAAATTTCTTAACGTAGACCCAGTACTAAACCAGAGGTTAAATATATTCAGCACATAGGATATCACTGGAGAATAGCAGCAAAGGATAGCTACGATTTTAGATTTTCGTCGGGACAGTGAATATCACTTATTTGGGAAAATTTTGTTTACTTCTTCGACAAGCAGTTAGAGATAGTTTTCTTAAAACAGTGAGATATGCCTATAGTTAATTACGAAATCAAGACTAGCATGATGGCAATGAGAAGGACAAGAGGCCTATTATGGGATCTAGAAGATCCCAAAGATTTTTACCATCAGCAACAAAGACATTATAAGAAGATAGCACAACATGATTTGATAGCACCACAGCAGCGCATGATTCGGCACACATGATACAATTATAACAAGATCGGACATAGAGCAAAGAATTATCGAAGTACACCAGCAGGAGACTAGCATGATAGAGATCAGGGTCAATAATCTTAGGGCAGCAGTTACGGCCAGCATCGGAGGATAGATGTGCTACCGAGGATTTAGGGGCCTATAGGCTAGAATTGCACTATTCAGAGTATTCATTAGTGTCAGATGGACCCATGTGTTTCACCGCTAGTAGCGCAGCAGGCATCGACCACCGGCAGAGTTTATGTAGTCGCATCACGTGATCATAGTACAAGCAGAGTTTTCGTAGTAAATTCTTATCCAGCTTGAATCTTGTTTGATTCAGGAACTTCGTCTTCTTTCATATCTCATGCCTTCATGTATAGGCTTCGGTTAGTTACACATCCCTTAGATGTTCTGTTATCAGTTTCTACTCCTCTAGGGGAGGTGTCCCTATTAGAGAGTATATGTAGGAGGTGTGTCATCAATATAAATGAGTTTGAGTTCATCTTTTACCTGGTCGTTTTGTGGATGTCAAACTTCGACGTCATTTTTGGTATGAAATGGTTATCATCCTACAATATCAGTATCGACTGTTTTGCTAAAACAATACGCTTGTGAGCATTCATTGGGATTGTATAGATAGTAGCAACCTCATAGGGTAACCAGAATGCGGAGTTATTTTTAGAATACGTCGAGGAGGTGATGATACGGGATCGGGGTGCAGTTTTGAGCGAGACCGGAGTTGTCTCAAAGTATCAGGATGTCGTTCAGGACATACTTATGTTTTCTCCAGTAAGAAAGGTTATTTCCCTGTATCGAGTTGCAGGAGGCACCGTACTGATATTCCGAGCACCTTATCATATCATATGGCACCCGCTGAGATGAGGGAGCTACAGACTCAGCTAGATGAGTTGTTATCTCAGAGTTTCATTATCTGGAGTCATTTTTTTTCCATGGGAGCACCGGTCCTCTTCGTGGAGAAGAAGGACAGTAGCAAGTAATTATGTATAGATTATCGTGAGTTGAACAATGTTACTTCCCGGATCACGGATCAACTGTCGAGGATTTATGACTTGTTCGACTAGCTGCGGGGAGTGCAGCATTTCTCGAAGATTGATCTTCATTCTAGTTATTTCCAGTTGTGAGTGCGGTAAAAAGATATTTTCAAAATCGTAGTTTTTGACTCGATATGGGTCTTTTGAGTTCTTATCATGCCATTTGGGATGACCAATGCACCCGCGGTATTCATGGATTTGATGAATTGGGTTTTCCGTCTATGTTAGGACCAGTTCGTAGTCGTTTTATTAACGGCATCCTTATCTTTTCGAGATCGGAGGCAGAACACGAGCAGCATCCTCTATTGGTATTTGCGGGCATTGCGGACAGTCAAGATTGAAGGTAACAGTGATACACAGAGTTTAGCAAATACAAGTTTTGGCTATCAGAGGTCAGATTTTTAGACCACATCATCAGCATCGAAAGCATAGCAGTGGATCCAACAATTGTTGAGTCTGTACTTGATTAGGAGCCGGTAAGAACCATTACAGAGATTTGTAGTTTTGGTAGGGTATGAAAGAAAGTTCATTCAGAACTTTTTGAAGATTGTGATACCACTTACATGCCTTACGAAGAAGGTTGTATAGATATGTATTATCAGTATGATAACACTTGCTTTGAGCACGAGGTGCCAGGAAGCCTTTGAGACTATTAAGGCTAGATAGACTACGATAACAATTCTGACTTTTATAAGCAGTGATACGACATTTGTCGTTTACGTGGACACATCACTAGCAGGTCTACGAGGTATTTTGATACAGACCCGGAGGGTATGACTTATATTTCACGACAGTTGAGGCGCATCGTACCAGATATACAGTGCATTCAAGCATAAGGAAAATATACAAAGATGTAAAAAGACACTTCTAGAGGAGTTTTTAGGATTTATTCAGTGGCCAGTTGTGATATTCTAGTGTTGTCCACCTACAGACGGATGGATAAATGGTGAGAGTCAACCAAGTGTCGGAAAACATGTAGCATACATGTATTATAGATTTACAGGATAGCTGAGAGGATCATATCTTATTGATTGAGTTTGCTTATTGGCATGACACCATATGAAGCATGGTACATGAGACATTATAGATTGTTTATTCATTGGACAGAATTATAAGAAAGTTTACTGCTTAGACAGGAGCTTGTAAGGCAGACTACAGAAAAGGTAACAGAGATTCGGGAACGTATTCTTGCAGTGCATAGTTGTCAGAAGAGTTATGCAAACCAGAGACGATGACCGTTAGAGTTCTAGATTGGGGACTATGTCTTATTGAAAATACCACCGATGTATTTAGTGACTCGGTAGATGGGAAAAGTTTACCCCAAGGTATATTAGCCCGTTCATGAGAGTTATACATTTTGGATCCATTTCGTATGTGCTAGATCTTCTAGCATCAATGCCGAGTAGACACCATGTTTTCCATGTTTTGATAATTTAAAAGTAATTGTGCGATGAGGAGTAGCAGAGGGTGATTGATGCACCAGAATTTAAGTTTCAGATAGATTTAACTGCTGTGGAGATCACGGGTTGTATTCTTACTAGAGAGGACGAGAGGCTTAGAAAGGAAGTAATACCTTAAGTTAAAGTTCAAAATAGAGATAGAAAAGAGATGAGAGGGTTTCTTGGGAGCGCGAGGAGGATATGCGTCGCGACTACCCGTAACCGTTCGAGTGGGTAAATTGATTTTGTTATAGCTTATTGATGTTTATAATTTTTTGAATGTTCTATATGGTCATATTTATATTTAAGGCTGAAATGGGGGTATTAACACTTAGCTCCTAATCATTCGGAACACATGGTATATATAGGGGGGGGGGGGGGGGGGGGGTTCCTTATTTGGATTTTTCGCCCGACATACTAGTTCCGTTTAGTTAGGGGTTAAGTGGTTCGCATTTTAGATCATTAAGCATAAATATTACTAGTGATTCATATCTAGAGATTAATGGTACGAGATGTGTACGGAAGGGTTTCCTTGTCTTGATTATCCCCTCTTAGTGCTTTTCTCATGTTATTAATTTCAAAGGTACGATTGTGGAATTTCAGGGACGAAATTCTTTTAAGGGGGGAAGAATATAAAACCCCGTAAATTTGAATATTTTATGATAAATAATGATAAATATGTGATATAGTGAAAAATAATATATTTGATGTTTGGATATGATAAGAATTAATTTGAGATCAATTCAATGTATATTTATGAAAATATGAGTGCAAATGCACAAAACATGCACAAAGGCCAAAAGAGTGAAAATATGGGAATAATGACTAGTTTTGTGTTTTTAAGTTTTTCATACTGATACACTTAGAATTTGGAAAAGTGTAAAGATCAAAGTTGTTGGTCTCTTCTTTATCTTTCCAACAAGTCTTAGATCACCTCATTCTAAGGTCGGATGGGGAAGTTACAGTCAAAATACCGAAGAGGTATTTTCCTACTCAGATCAGGTTTCCTGGTTCGGGTTGGTTTCGAGTATTTTCAGGCCCACAACGGTTTTTCTACTATATATAACATGTATTCACGAAATTTTCAGTACTATTTCTGTATTTTAAAACCCTAACAACCACCAAACCCTAGTTTGATTTCTCGCAGAAGATTGGAGGCTATCAAGTGGATTTTTGTTGAGTTTTGGCTTTTAGAATGGGGATCTCTTTCGACGTTGCTTCTAAAAGGTTTTCCTACAACCCCAGGCGAGTATCATCTCTACTAATCCCCCTCCTAATTTTTTTTTAAAATGTTTTTAAAGAGATTTAAACATGTTTTGTAGAGCTTAAACGAATAGATTATGTATAAAAGACAACTCTTTTGTATTATAGGTATAAAGATTAGGTCTTTTCATGCAAAAAGGGTTGAGAACGTTTTTTTACAGATGTGATTTAGATATGATGATGATTTTCAAACATGGTTAATCTAAAGATATGTGTATTTTTATAAAAATATTATGTTCTTGGTTTATAGACTTAATAATACCAGTTTATATCTTTTCCTAAGTCTATAAACTCATTCAAAAAAAAATTCAAAACTTTGTTTAAGTTATTTTAACAAAATCAAGTGCTCAAACGAACATATATTTTTGAGATTTTTGCAAAATGATGAGTTTTTACAAACGGAAAATGATATTTAAAAATTTTTTGTAACATGTTTATTTTCATGTTTATAAACATTTTCCTAATTTTTATACTTTTTGGAATTTATTTGCTTATTTTTAAACACACTTTAAAGTTCAAATTCACTGTTTAAAACTGACCTTGAACATGTTATCAGTTAATTGACAAGGTCATCAGTCGACTGATGAAAGCAGCTGGAATCATCAAATACTTTTGCTCAGTTGACTGATGCACCATCAGTCAACCGAAGCAGCTCATCAGTCGACTGATGGTGCAATAGTCGATCGACGGGGTTTAGACAACTACCAATGGTTAAATCATTAGTCGACTGAACGGTACCGTTAGTCGAATGATGGCCTGTAACAGCTATATTTCCAGATTGCTAATTTTTAGGGATTTTGTCATTTTCTTTGGACTTTTCTTGATTTTGGGGCTTTGTTTTGAGAACCCATAGATACCCCTTAGCCTCAACTTTCTGTGGCAACTAAGAAATGTTTTAATCAAGTTTACAAGTTTGTTTAAGTGTGTTTTAAGTTTGTTTTCAAGTGTGTTTATGTGAAGAAAGTTTCACAAGAGGAGGATATCAATTTTATTTCTTCTTGAGCCTCAATTTCACATCTCCATCACTCTTGTTTGTAGAGAAGTTTTGCTAAACTCAATCTCTAGCTTTATATATGTTTATTGTTGATTATCATTTTCTTAAGCTAGATTATAAATTGACTCTAGCTTTATATATGTTTATTGTTGATTATCATTTTCTTAAGCTAGATTATAAATTGAGTTTACATTTCATTTTACTCATATGTTTATTGTTGATTATCATTTTCTTAAGCTAGATTATAAATTGAGTTTACATTTCATTTTACTCATTCATTGCACACAAAATCTATTGAGCTTTTAATATTTTATATTAAGTATAATTTTGGGTTGTGGTAAGTGATTAATTGAGTGTTAACACATGCTGTCGGGTGACCCATTCCCGTAAAAACGACAAAGCCTACGTATTTAACATTGTAGAGCCCAAATCCATGCCTTTCACACATGGGGGATTTTATCTCGATCCCTTATTAGAGATAAGTCTGCATCTAACACATGCTGTCGGGTTGTTCATTCCCTTGAAAATAACAAAGTCTACATATTCAATATCGTAGCCAGTGATCATTATTAAATTAATAACCTTTGAATCTATGTCTTTCATGTATGGGGGACTTTATCTTGATCCCTTATTAGAGATAATTCTGTGTTTAACACACGTTGTCAGGTAGCCTATTCCTGTAATAAAAGTGAAGCCTATGTATTCAATATCATAGCACTAAATCTAAGAGAGTTTATTTTTTTAGCACAACATCATATGTGGAACGGACTTAGATGATCCACATGCAAGTACGACTCAAACAGTAGTCGGTAAAGGCTCGTCAAATCCATTGGTGGCTAAGGGTTTGCCAAAAATCCTATGAATATTATGTTTATTTATTCCAAACGGAATGAGAAATCATTAATAATAAGATGGCACTAATCAGAAAACTTAATTTTTATTAATGAAGTTAAAAATAAAAAAGATACAAAAGAGGGCGCTATCAATCTACAAGGAGTTTATGACTACAAATTTGTTTTCCAATTTAGAGAGCTCCTCTATGTAGGCTCGCTCAAGTTCGGTCTGCAAATCAGCTTTGATGGACTCTTCAGTAGCGGCCAATGCCTGTGCAACCTCCTTCTCCTTCTTAGCTAATTTCTCTCTCTCTAGCTTTAGCTTCTCGAACATCTGAGCTTCAGCACGCTCCACACTAGCCATGTCTATTTCCCGGATAGCCCGAGCCTCCTTAGCTTCCCTAAGTTCTTGCTCAAGTCAAGCTATTTCTGTACAGCCCGTCTTGAGAGACAGATGCAAGTTGAGCCTCCTTCTTGCTTTATTGGCAAGCCCCAGCTCCATCTGCTTTACACGACCCTGTAGTCTACTAAGCTCAAATCCGGTTGATGCCCGTGTGTCGTGCCACGCCTTCAACCTGGACTCCAATTGAGCAACCACATAGGAGGAGGCACCAGCAGCTTGGAGCTCTCTTAACCTGGCCAAGTCTTGCTTTAGTTGAATCAAATCTACTATAATGGAGTCAGTCAACTATGAATATCCTTCCTCCCTGATGATTAACACATAGGGATCGAGAGAACGTTTGAAAGAATGGAAGGGAGTTCCTCGGTGAAGAATTTAGTCAATCATTCCATTCAATAAGGAAATGAAGCTGAAGAGCTCTGTGCTGATCATAAACCTATTCGGATCGTCGTCCGACATCAATGCCTTGATGGAGTAGTATGGAGATGATAAAGGCTCTACAAGAAAGAAGAGAAATAAGCAATCTGATCCAATATCTGGTATTCTAAAGTAACGGCGAGAGGGAAACATACTGATGCCAGTTGAAGATCCCTCAGCTCGGTGTTCTAGGCTTGGCCCCGCTAACGCAGCCTCATGAATCACTGGAGTCGGTTCAGGTATAACAGTAATGGATGTACCAGCCTCTTTTGTTGGTCTTATGACTAGAGCAACGGTACTAGCCCCAATCCTGGTTGTAGCCTCCGAGAGCATGGGATCTGAAACAACAACAATCTCGGGCTCAGAAGTGGATGGTTTAATTTCAAGCATAGCTCACTAAAAAATCCCCGAAATTGTAGTCGTGTCAGTTCCAGTGGCTGGTCCTACTATCAAAACTCCCTTGTGGTTAATTAGGAAGTAACAAATAAAAACGGTGACGTCAGGATAAGATCCATACCTACAGATGAACCAGCCTCAACAGTCGGTCTTACAGCTTCGCCATAAGCTTGTTCTAATAACATATCTGCGAGCAATTGATGATAGTATTCAGAGAAGCCTGTCACTTGGTCAAGGGAATGTTCATCAAATTCCTTGATTTCGACATCATGAAAGGCTTCCTCCTCGATGGGTTCCTCCATCGTAACATCTACACAGAAGCTGAATTCTAAGCATAAGAAGGAAAATTCATGTCGAGTAGGAATCAGATGTACCTTCAGCGGTTGCAGTAGGTTCCGTGGCCTTAACACTTGGGCCTGCCTCCTTCAATATCTCTAAAAGAGAATGAAGCGTAGAAATGATTAAAGGAGGAACAGATTCTGAATCACTCTATTTTCTTAACTGCCACCTGAATAAGTTATTATCTGTGTTAGGTTTATTTGGGCTAGAGGCTACTAGGGTAAGTTTGGTAGCTGGATCAGGTTGAACACTAGTATCCACGCTAACCTCAGTATCCTGAGGCTTTTCACTCATGGCCTCACGCATCTGCTAGGTGAAGCCTGATCGCTCGGAATGAGTGGAGCTAGGAGAAGTGGGATCATAAAAAACCTCACCCTCTTCAAGACCCCCTGTGAACCAACAATGAGGATATATAGTTAGCAAATTCGAAGATGAAATATGAAAAGTGACACGAGGGTGAAATATTACCTTCTTCTTCTACAATAATATCGCCGAGTGGCTCCTCTTTTCAGATGTTGGCAGTACAGTGCGGGACCTGTGCGCGAGTTTCTTTCTCCTCTTCATTTGACTAGGTTTTTCAGAAATGATAGGTCTTTCCTGTCAGAACATGGTGCGCAATTCAACCCTAGGAGAAGCTTTAGAAAGGCGGGATCTTTTCTAATGGACGAGCCCAGTTTCGGCAGGCTCTTCTTCTTCTTCTTCTTCTTCTTCTTCTTCTGCAACCCCACCTGAAAGATCAACTGTTAGCTTGTGGGAGAGACCGGGGTTAATTACAAGAGGAGTGGATTGGTAGTAAAGCCTAGGAAGATGTCGTAAATCCAAATACTTGAGGAATATGACACAGGTAGGCCAACACTTAGAGAAGTATCTTGTGGGTTTTACAACATGTATATTATTTTTACCCCATTTTGATGTTGACAGAGGGGGAGAAATATCTCCTCTTCTTTGTGTACATAGATAGGGGGAGAGTCTTATAGATAGGGGGAGTAACTATCTATAAGTAGAAATTTTATTTTATTTTTGCTCCTTTATAATGGTGGTTTGTCATTATCAAAAAGTAGGAGATTGTTAGGTCTATTGTTTTGAAGATGATTTACAAACCCCATTATAGGGACTAATTGCTTGTTGAGTGATATAACACAGGATGTATTTTATCAAGAAATTTAGTGTCACTATTGGAGGATGGATGGAACTTGCGCCGTAACGATGATATCTAAGGAGGTGGAGGCAAGTTGATGATGAAAAGCTATTTAAAGAGCAACATATACGAGAGGAGCTTCATCAACAAATTAGCAAATATCGAGCCTCAAGAGTTGTATACATATGTGAGCGATATTTGTATTTTTACTTTCTCTCTAGATCATAATGTAGGAAAGAAACAAAGTAGATAACATTTTAAGCAATTGGGGTTCACACACACACACTTTTAAAATCATGTTTTTGACCAATTTTCAAAAATGATAAGCTTTTACATTTGGGAAATAATTTTTCAAAAATTCCTTTTCTAACATGTTTATATTTGTGTTTATAAACATTTTCCAAAGTTTGATATTTTTTAGAATTTATTTGCTATTTTTAAAGGCACTTTAAAAATCAAATTTTTATTTTTAAACAGACTATGTTCATGTTATCAGTCGACTGAAGAAACTACCTAGAAAAACAGAAAAGTTTCTGCTCAGTCAACTGATGAACCATCAATTGACTGATGAAGTCTGAGAGGCCTCCAATAGTTAGCTCATCAGTCGACTGAACAGTACCATCACTCGACTGATGGCACTGTAACGGATAGTTTTGGTTTTAGCTAAAATTTTGGGATTTTGGATTTTGTTAGGGATTTAGGCTATTGTTTAGGGTTCCAATATATATCTCTTTGCCCTCTTCACTTCAGTAACTAAGAAAGCAAGAAAAATCCTTTGAGTTTGTGTTTATTGTGTGTTTTGACTTAAACTCTTATTCTTCTCAATTTTGGATTTACACTTCCAATACCCACAACCCCAAGATTCATTTGTAATCTCTTAATCCTTGCCATAGGGGTGAGATTTTTCCATCTTATTCTATTGTGTGGAGAGCTTGATCTCAAGGAGATCAAATTGTGTGGTTGTGAGATCTCAGGGGTAGATCATTGTGAAGAAGTTCCAGCTTCCAAAGCGGTTGGGTCGGGGACGTAGGTCGAGAGGACTGAACCTCGTGAACACATTGGCATGCAATTTGGCTAACTATTCTCTTACTCTCTCTTATTTATTAACACAGTTTTATATTTGTGTCTTGTGTTGGATTGAATTTCATAAATTACACATTTATTGATTGATTACCTTATTCACCCCCTCTAGGGTAATTTCACTCTCCCTAGGATTTAATATCAACGCAACTCCTCTTGGAATTAACTATGTCTCTTACCAACCACTTCTCTAAAGGTCCTTGTGTATTACAATGTGTTCTCAACAATTTTGCACAAGTAAAGATAATTTGTTCTCTAAACAAGATGAGAGGATGAGTGAACATGACCTTCTGTCTTGGCTTCCTTGGAGCTGTTGGAGACTTGGGCAGATCAATTTTTTGAGTTCGGTGAGCAATAGGTGAGCACACACCCCCTCCGAGGTAGAAAGACGCTGGCAGACTTGTCTCTTCTTCCTCTTCATCACTCACAGCCTCTGTGCCTTTGCCTCCGACTGCACCCTCCTCCGAAGTCTCATCCTCATTAGATGAAAGAATTTCCTCTTCTTCCTCAATAACTTGTTTGCCTTTGCTAGAGGATCCAGCAGGCTCCTTCCCTCTCCTCGAGAGCACATCCTCCCGAACCATATCAGCATCTTGTTTGGCTGCCACTTCCGCCTCCAACACTGAGATATCCTTCTTCCTTATGGATGCGTTGGCAGTAATGATCCACGTACAATAGCGGAAGGTCAT
The DNA here is from genome assembly GCF_001876935.1 of Asparagus officinalis. NCBI lineage: Eukaryota > Viridiplantae > Streptophyta > Magnoliopsida > Asparagales > Asparagaceae > Asparagus > Asparagus officinalis. The sequence continues at coordinate 42,415,941 of NC_033802.1, read as the reverse complement.
TAGTCACCGAGTTTTTGTAGCAGGAAGGCTAAATCTGTGTAAAACCCCATAGAATTTGATTAATGAGTTTTTATTATGAAATATATGTTCATATCATAGATGAGTATGATAACAAGTGTTTGGGGATCAAACAAGTATATTTATGTGAGAGGAATCGAGTGTCAAGACCAACACACACATAACATGCACAAACAGGAGAAAACCTACGCGGTTGACCGTGACGGTCGACCGTCGTGCACCCAGTTGTGGCAGGAGGCCTCTACATCTTGCGTGGTCGACCGTGGCGATTGACCGCTGAGAGTTTTGCCAGTTTTCCTGTTTCGGATCAGTTTGGATTTTTGGGTCGGGTTGGAGGGCTTATATATATATTATTTTATTCGTGAGAGCCTTCTCATCATCTCAAAAAAACCTTGCAGCCTCCCCCTACCCTCTTGCAAACCCTAACCCTAATTTTTGTGTGTTTCTCGACGAGTTTTGGGAGTTCGAGCGAGATACATCGACGTTCAGCGGAGGAGAACCTTCTCATGACCTTACCCACAGTAGTTCATCACCTCTCAGGTGAGTTTCATCTCGCCCAACCCTATACCCATATTTTTAGATGTTTTAATAATATTTTTCATGTGTTTTGTGAGCCTAACATGCTAGTTTTTGTATAAAAATAGATCTATATGTTGTATTTTGCAAAGAGAAAGAGTTTTCAGTTAATAAAGCTCACGCACAAAATTCTTGATACATATCTAGATCTGAGTTTATGTCTAACAAGAGTTTTGCAAGAAAGATATTTGTTTTCAAAGGTTTCGACACGAAATATACATGTTTAAGTTTTGATTTGTTTTATCTATAGTGATTAGTCTATAAATCACATGTTCTGGTTATGCTAAATTATTTATGAAGGTTTAATAATGCCTATAATTATCGCACGGAAGTTTTGGATCGAACCCATGTAGAACAGAAACCAAACTAGGGTTTCTGCTTTTACACGGTCGATCGCGTGCCGTGCACAAAAGCAGTAAGCTTACGCTCTAGTCGCGGTCGACCGTGATGGTCGATTGCTAGAAATTTTTACTATTTTTTCCTGTTGTGTTTAGGTTTATGTGGCTGGCATAATATCTGGGTTATTTGGGTTTGCTATTCATTGAGAATTTTGTACATGAGTTGAGTACAGACATGAAGTCTTAGTTTTATTCACCAGGACATGAGGGTGAACAGTTTAGATATTGTTTCAAACATTATTTATATGAGAGTCATCGTGTTGGACTATAATCATCAGAGTCCTTGTATTAGACTATAAACTATTGAAGTCCTTGTGAGGGACTATGAGTTATGAGAGTCCTCGTGTTGGACTATAATCATCAGAGTCCTCGTGTTGGACTATAAACTATTAAAGTCCTCATGTTAGACTATAAGCTACTAAAGTCCTTGTGCCGGACTATAAACTATGAAAGTCTTCGTGTCGGACTTTAAGTAATACATGTTGACATTTTTTTAACATATGACGGATTATTGATGGTATGGTTGGAGATGGAGTTATTACTCCACGTAGTTGTTGGATTGGGCATTTAGCTATTTACAATATGAGCTTATGGGAATGTTAAGTTACCCACGCACATGTTGTAAATCCCTAAATATCAAACTCCTATTTTATTTCAGAGTTTATGATTGACTATCTATATATATTAACAGTTATTTTCTATCCAACTAGCCCTTCCTCTTAGGGTTGGTTGAGATGTTACTCGCTATAGCGTTTTGACGCTCGTTGTTCCCCCACTTTCAGGTAACGAGCCAGGTGTACAGAGAACCGTATCTTGATGGATTTGCTTTAGTCATTATTTATAGACATCGTTAGTAATTATGTCAGAACTCCACAATAGATGTATTTTGTTAAATAGTTTGAGATATTATTTCTAGTTTTGAAAAAGGCGAATGTGCCTTAGTCATACTTCATTTGATTTCATATTGTGAGACAGTTGTATCAGTTCATATGTTTTTTCTTAGAGATTTATTCATTTATGTCAGTGATGATGACTTTTCTTCAGAGTATCTGTTGTTTCATATTTCTTTTGTATTTTCTCTTTTGCCTGTTTTGTACCTATACCGGTTACTGATTCCACTAGATAGATATTTACTGTGATGGTGAAACCTGTTATTGTACGGTGTGGTGCATGACAGGTTTGACATTCTTGATTTCACCTTAGACTGCAGCCTTGTTGAAACCAGGGGCGTCACAGTTGGTATCAGAGCTCTAGTTCCAGTATCCTTAGGATCATTCTGTGTCGAGTCGTGGAGCTACGTTAGAGTTTCCAAGGATTCATGTATAGAGTCCGCTAAGAGTTTCATAGTATGAGTGAGGACGATATATACATATATCTCAAAATTTGAGAATATTTTTTTTATGACGACTAATTTATGTTGATTAAAGGTATTTGCGTGAATACTATGTGTTATGAATTCGTATTATGATACGTTATATATATATATATATATATATATATATATTTGCTATCTCATTTACTGTGATAATTAAGCTCTCCTTTCGATATTATAAATATCGAAATGATAATGTGCTCGAGGTAAAACTCGTACCTGAAGAACTAGGCATACAGAGCCGAGCTGCAGTAGGCTCCACAATATTTGATCGACTTCATGGAACCGTTAGCAGCAAGATCTTATAACACTCGAGGTGTAAGAGGTGTATCCGTTTCCGTTAGCAGTACCACTTTCAGGAGTTCCATCACCGATTGTATCCGTCGTGAAAGTAAAGATGCAATATTTATGAAGGCACTACCACCACAATCAACTGTTTATAGAGCCGCAGAGCAGGATGTTTAGCTCTGAGAGAGTAAGAAAGATATCAGACAATAAGAGCACTAGAGTTTCAAGGCACACCAATTTCAGTTGCAACCTATAAGGGAAGGAGTATGTGAAAATTTCTTGAACGTTGACTTAGTACCAAGCAGAAGTTAGATGTATTCAGCATTGAGGACATCGCTGAAAGATAGCAACGACATAAAGAGTTTTATCGGGGTAGCAATTATCATCTATTTGGGAGAATTTTAGTCAATACTTCAACAAGCAGTTAGAGCTAGTCTAAGTAAAGTAGGGAGATATACCCGTGGTGAAGGAAGAAATCAAAACCAGAATAGTGACAATGATAATGGAAAGAGAACTATTGCAGAATCTAGAGAATCCTAGCAGCAGAAGAATGATTTTTACCCAGCAACAAGGACAATATAAGAAAGGAGCACAATATGATTCGATAGCGCCGAAGTAGCGCAGAGTTTGGAGGACATGTTATAATCACAACAAGATCGAACAAGAGCGAAAGACGTGTCGCAGTACACCAACAGGAAGCCAGCACGATAGAGGTCACGGTCGATAGTCTCAGAGTCATAATTTTGGCCAGCAGCAGGGAAATAGAGACACTATTTGTTAATCCGAGGATTTAGGGACCAACAGGTTAGATTTGCATTATCCATGAGATTCCTGAATGACAGATGGTCCCATATTTGTTGCACCACCAGTAAAGTTTATTCAGCAGTACCGCGTGATCAAGGTACGAGCGGAACTTTTTTCGTGATTTCCTTTTTAGCTCGGATCTAGTTTGATTTAGAAATTCGCTTATCTATTATCTTTCATGCCTTCGTTGATAGATTTCAGCTTGTAGCACATTCCTTAGATATTCCGTTGTTAGTCTCTACTCCTCTAGGGGGGTGTCCATTCTATCTGTAGAAGATGTGTCATCAGACTAGATGAGTCTGAGTTAGTCATCAAGTTGATCGTGTTGCTGATGTCAAATTTAGACATTTTTTTTCTTTTCTTGGTATGGATTAGCTATCACCATACCCTGTAAGTATCGACTGTTGTACTGAAACAGTCAGCTTGTGAGCATTCGTTAGATTTGTATAGATAGTAGCAACCTCACAGGGTGACTGGAATGTGGATCATTTCTAGTATACGTCGAGTAGGTGATGCTGAGGGACCGGAGTGCTGATTTGTATGAGACCAGAGTTGTCTCAGAGTATCAGGATATCTTTCAGGACATACCTAGATTTCCTCCAGTGAGAGAGGTTGTTTCCTACATCGAGTTGTAGTCGAGCACAGTACCGATATCCCGAGCACCCTATCGTACGACACCTACTGAGATAAGGGAGCTACAGAAAGAATTAGGTAAATGAGTTCTTATCTTAGAGTATTACTCGCTGGAGTATCTTTTTATTTATGGGATCACTGATCTTCTTCGGGAGAATGAGGATGGTAACTTATGATTATGTCTAGATTATTATGATATGAACAAGTTCACTATCAAGATTTATTAGAATTTATGACTTGTTCGATCAGCTGCACGAAGCATAATATTTTTCTCGAAGATTGACCTTTAATTTGGGTTAATATAGTTGTGAGTTCGGGAGATGAATTTTCTCAAAGCCTTTTTTCCTGATTCGATATGAATCTTTTGAGTTTATGGTCATGCCATTTGGGTTGATTAATGCATGCGTGGTATTCATGGATTTGATGAACCAGGTTTTTCATCCCTTCTTGGACAAGTTTGTAATTGTCTTTATCGATGATATTCTCATATATTTGAGATCAGAGGCAGATCACGATCAACATCTCTGATTAGCTTTGCAGACTCTATAGGAGCATCAGTTATATGCCAAGTTTAGTAAATGCAGGTTTTGGTTTTTAGAAGTCAGATTTCTCAGCCACGTCATCAGTAGAGAGGGCATAGTAGTGAGTCCGACTAAGTTTACAACAGTTCTTGATTTTGAACCGTCGAAGACGGTGATAGAGATTCGAAGCTTCTTGGGTTTATCCGGTTATTACGAGAAGTTCATCCAAGACTTCTCGAAGATTTTGATGCCACTTACACGCCTTACAAAGAAAGATGTACAGTTCATTTGGGGTGGGGAGTGCCAGAAGGCCTTTGATGTAAAACCCCGTAATTTTGAATGATTGTGAAATATAATAATAAAAATGTTATATCATAATAAATAACGTTTATTAATATTTAAGTATGCTAGGAATTGATTTGAGATCAATTCGATACATATATGTAAATATATGAGTGCAAATGCACAAAACATGCACGAAAAAAATCTGGGAAAAATGACCAGTTAAGAGTTTATAGATTTTACATAATGATGTACTTAGAATCTGGGAAAACTCAAAATAACCAAGTTATAGGTATTTTTAATAGCTTTCTAACAAATCTTAGATCACCTTATTCTGAGATTGAACTTGAAAGTTATGGCTAAAATACCAAAGGTTATTTTCCTAGTCAGATTAGGATTCCTCATTCGGGTCAAACGGGTTTAGTTCGGGTTTGCATATATATAAAAATGTGTTTTTATGAAAATTAATATCCTTACATCAGAGTTTCAAACCCTAGTATCCCCTCTTCCTCTCTCTAAATCTCTAGCCCTAAAGTTGAGAGTTTTGAGAGCTTTGTGAAGCAAATATCGACAAAAGGGCGAGATCATCGACGTTGTGAAGCAAATATCGACAAAAGGGCGAGATCATCGACGTGTGACGAGGGAGAACGGGTGGTTTGTGCTCATGGAAAGGGCGAGATCATCGACGTGTGACGAGGGAGAACGGGTGGTTTGTGCTCATGGATTGCTTGCTGTTTGTTTCAGAGGCTTACATATGATATTAAGGCAAGATTATCTTCATCCAAACCCTTTCCCATAGTTAAATAACTAGTGTAGATGATTAATATGATGTTGAATATGTGTTTTCATGCTTTAATCTTAACCTGAGGTGTTAAAAGTAAGATTTTTAATAGTAAACCTTAAAACAAATGCTAGATTAATAATCTTTTCTTACTATTTATGATAGTATCATAATCATGATCATTAGGGGTTTTCATAATTTTATTTATATATGAGAAATTTAAGAGATGTACTAAATAAATATTTTCTGCAGAAAACTGTAGCAATTGTATCATGTTTAACTAAGATTTTGAAATAGAACATAAACTCCAAATTTAACCAAACTAGTTCCAAATAAAATATATATGTATCTAGTTTCTAAAATAGAAGACTAATCTAAAAAATCATTTGTATAGAGAAAGATATGATCTTTTTACTAACAACATGTCCTGTACAAAAATGGCGACACATATATAATGTTTAACTAGAGATTTGGGATAACAAATAAACTCCAAACTAAACTAAACTTCTGTCAATTGAAAGATGTGTGAATATAGTTTTCAAAACAGAAAACCATTTGTAAATATAGTTTTCCTAGTGAAAGATATGCTTGTTTTACTAACAGATATCACGTCTGTTTTTCCTGCTCGTTTTGTGGAGCTGTGTTGCGTTGTTTTTAGGTGCGTTCGCGGAGTTTTGAGCCGCTTGATATTATACGTATAGTCATGAATATTCTATGTTATAAATTTAAGAATCCTAAGGGGGTCATGAATATTCTATGTTATAAATTTAAGAATCCTAAGGGGATTATGATGAAAATTTGATTTGATCATATTTGAATTAGATATAGTTCATATACATGTTGGATGTCATTGATGAGCACAACTTAGTACTATATGGGATAGTACGTCGACACACCAGATATACACGGTTTATACATAAGGTAACTATCATTGATGAGCATAGCTCAATATTTCATGGGATAGTGCATCGACATGCCAGAGGTACAAAGATTTATATAAGGTGGATATCATTGATGAGCTCAATTTAGTACTACATGAGGTAGTGCGTCGATATTCTATATGTACAGGTCATTGAGTCAGATTTTAGGAGGCTTGATCTAGCCGTACGTCCCGCACTAGTGTGAGATGAGGCTCGTGAGCCGTATTTCTAGAATGCCTATTTGGTAGTTTGTCTCACACTCATGTTATGCACTGAGATCGCGATGAGACTAATGAGCCGTGTACACAGTTCAGGATACCTATAGGGTAGTCCGTCGCACTGAGACAATTACTTAATAGCCTAAGTATGACAGATGCCGATTATAAATATGACCTATCAGTGAACTATATAACTGAGATACGTTACTTTTGAAAGTATACAAAATTATGTGTTGGTATTTTATTCTATCTCTCTAGTGATTGTGGAAGATATTATAAATACGATGTGTTGATATCTTATTTCTTTTACTGTCTTTTTACTTCTTAGTTGGGATCAATGATTAGAGATTCACAATTTGAGACTTATGGTATATACATGAGGGTTTCCTTGTTTGGATTATTTTGCTCGACGTACCAGTCTCGTGTTATGGATTTCTAATTATTGATTTCATTAGATTGTCTTTTCTTAGTTCGGTATTAATGTTTAGATATCTACAATTTGAGACATATGGTATATACTTGAGAATTTTCTTGTTTGGATTATTTCGCTCGATGTACTACGTCTCGTGTTGTAGGTTTCTAAATGTTAATCCTACTTAGATACGGGGAAAATAAATCTAGATAGACTATGCTTAATAGATAGAGCCTTCACTCCATCTAGTAGCCCTTTCCCTGGGGGCAGATGGAAGTAATCTTGCTAAAGCGCTCTGATGCTCTTGTTGTTATTCTTTTTCTTTTAAATTACTTTTCAGGTAGTTCAGAGTTTCGGAGAGCCGCAGGGTGACGGAGTTCTGGCATAGTCACCGTCGCGTATTTTTACTTGTAGAGACTCCACTGTTGTTTTGAGTTTTATCCAGACATTAGAGTTTCATATTCATATTGTAAAGGCAGTGTGCCTTAGTACGATTCTTTGTTGATTCATGTTGAGACATTTTTTTTATTCAGATATCAGATGTATTATAGTTGAGACATGATTCTTTTCATTTATGAGATATCTCTTCTATATCATGTCTATTACATTTATTCCCTTTATTTTGCCTATTTGTACCTACACTTCTATTTGGTTATGCTAGAGGATATTACTGTGATTGGTGAAACATGTTTATACACAATGTGGGTGCATGGCAGGTTTGACATCTCTGGTTTCACCTTGGACTGCAGCCTTGTGTGAACCCAGGGGCATCACAGTTGGTATCAGAGCTCTAGTTCCAATATCCTTTGGATCATCCTGTGTCGAGTCGTGGAGCTAGTATAGAGTTTCTTAGGATTCATGTTTAGAGTCCGTTAGGAATTTCTAGAATGAGTGAGGACGATATATATGTATATCTCAAAAATTACAATTTTTTTTATGACTATCATACTTTGATTGAAAAGTAAATGCATGAATGATAAGTTATACAATTTTTCCTATTTGTGTATGTTATGTTATTTATGATTGGGATCTCACTTACTGTGTTAAATAAGCTATCCTCTTGATATTATAAACATTAGAACGAGGACGTGGTCGAGGTAAAGCTTGTACCCGGAGAACTGTGCAAGTAGAGCCCGAGCCGTAGTAGGCTCCAAAGTATCTGATCGACTTGGTAATACCGATTATATAAGCAGTGACTAGCAACACTCGAGGAGTGAGTAGCAAGCTAAATTTTACTCACTGAAGTTCCATCACTAGTTGTACCAGCCGTACCTATTGAAAAGGTAATACCGAAGGTCTCACCATCGCCACATCCAACTATTAATAAAGTCACAGAATAGGAAGTTTGGCTCGGTGAGATTGAGGAAGATATTAGAAGTTGGGACCACAAAAATTTTAGGGCACATCGGATTCAGTTACAACCTATAAATGGAGGAAATATGTGGGAAATACTTTTAAATTTACTTAATGTCGACTCAGTGCAGAAGCAGAGGCTGGCAGCTTTTAGCCTGAAGGGTGATGCAGGAGGATGGTATAGGCTTCAGTTCACTCCGGATCATCGAATGGCCCTCACTTAGGAGGATTTTGTGTATTTCTTCGACGAGCAGTACATCTCTTCCGCGGCGCGGGCCGAGAAAGAGCTAGAGTTGTCTAAGCTAGAGCAGGGAGATATGTCTGTGGCTGACTATGAGAGCCGATTTATGAGTCTTCTATGTTTCACGGGCATGTGGCAGTCAGGAGAGCGCCAGGCGCAGATGTTTCTTATGGGACTTCACCCAAGTCTTCATCGTTACCTAGTTTCCAGAAGATTCCGTTTAGTCTGAGAGGTAGCAGATGCAGCTATATTGCAGGAGACAGAGACTGTGATGTTTCAGAAGAACAAGGAGGGCAATAACAAGTATGGACAGCAGAATAACAAGGGCAAGGGCAAGAGACCTTTTGCCGAACTAGGAGGACCCCAACAGCGGGGTAAGGACTTTCATCACCATCAGCAGGGCAAATTCAAGAAGAGAGCACAACATGACTCGAGAGCACCACCGCAGCGCAAGATTCAGGGTGCATGCTATAACTGCAACAAGATCGGGCATAAGGCCAAGAACTGTCACAGTGCGCCAGCAGGAGGCCAGTAGGGCAGAGGTCAGGGTCAGCAGCAGAATCGAGGATACGATCAACAGCAGAACTATGGACAGAGTAGAGGATTGAGGCACCGCCAGCTGTTCCTAGGATTGAGGGGCCAATAGGCCAGATTCACAGGGTTTAGGAGATCCCCGAGGGACAGATAGTCCTGTATATTCCACAATCATCAGTTCAGCAGTCGCCAGCCACTGGCAGAGTCTATACAGTCGTACCGTGTGATCACGGTGCGAGCGGAGCTATAGTAGAAGGTACTTTCTTAGTAAACTCTTTTCCAGCTCGGATCCTGTTCGATTTCGGAGCTTCCCATTCTTTTATATCTCATGTCTTTATGGATAGGCTCTAGTTAGTCGTACATCCTTTATATGTTCCGTTGTCCGTCTCTACTCCCTTAGGGGAGGTATCCCTATTAGAGAACGTCTGTAGGAGATGTGTCATCAGCTTAGATGAGTCCGAGTTTATCATAGATTTGATTGTCTTGCGAATGTTGGATTTTGACGTCATTCTCGGTATGGATTGGTTATCATCCTACCATGTTAGCATTGACTGTTTTACAAAAACAGTCAGTTTGCGAGCGTTCGATGGGTCTGAGTTGATCGTAGCGACCTCACAGGGCAACCAGTTTGCGGAGTCATTTCTGGCCTATATCGAGGAGGTGATGCTGAGAGATCGGAGTGCTGATTTGTGCGAGACTAGGGTTGTCTCAGATTTTCAGGATGTCTTTTAGGACATACCAGGGCTACCTCCTATGAGAGAGGTTGAGTTCTACATCGAGTTGTAGCCAGGCACATCACCGATATGTCGAGCTCCCTATCGTATGGCACCTGCTGAGATGAGGGAGCTACAGACTCAGCTAGACGAGTTCTACATCGAGTGGTCAGAACTCAGTGAGACGACTCTTGGATTCAAGCCCGAAAGTGGGAGATTTTCAAAGAGCCAAAGACTGATTGGACCGTTAGAACAGATGGAGGACTTCGGATGAAGGGTCGATTAGTAATGCCAGCTAATGCTCAGCTGAAGAAGGACTTATTCGATGAAGCGCATCATGTTGACCCTATAGTTTTGATGATGATTTGTCAAACAATTTATCGCTAATACATTATCTAGTTTTTGTGTTTATGTTTTTCTTTTCAGGTATTTCAACACACGTCAATCAAGCGTTAAAGATTCAAGTTCATATGTGTGGTTTTACCTAGGTATATGTTTGATTTGCTTACATATATTGTATGATTATATCTAAGCTCAATATATGTACACTTAACACGATTTTTGACGTTTTCTATCATATAAATGATTTTTCATCAAACGTTGTTACAATAACTTTTATCTCATGATTATAGCTCTTTCATACTTTATTATATACATATAATACATGCATAATATATATATACATATTTACAAGCTTCATGTCAATTTTCATGTTCACGAAAAACAGGTTTTCTGAACACTTTTTAAAAACAGGGAGTTTTCACAAACAAAAATTGATTTTCCAAAAATTCCTTTTCAAACATGTTTATTTCATCATTTAGAAAATTTCCCTAAAGTTTCACTATTTTTGGATTTGATTTGATATTTTTAATGAATTTTCAAAACAGCCTCAAAACCTGTCAATATGCCATATGTCAGTTTTCGGTCGACCGGTGCGGTCGACCGACAGTTGTATTTTTCCTGAGCTGCTCACGGTCGACCGTACCGGTCGACCGAGAGACCTCCAGAGACTTTTCCGGTCGACCGAAAATTTCATCAGTCGATCGCCAGCTTTAAACCCTTATTCTCTGAGTTTTTGAGCTTAGCGGTCGACCGGACCGGTCGACCGCCGAACTGTCAGAACTTCTGTTTTCAAACTGGTTTTTTGGTCTTTTACTTATGTTTTTGCTGTTGTATTGGGGTGCTATATATACCCCATTGTTGCTCTTCTTCTATAGATCCAAGAAATCCAAGTTTGGTGTTTAACAAAATATTAATTGTGTTTAAGAGCTGTTTAAAGTTGATTTCATCAATCCATAAGTTTTTCTACAACAAGAAGTAGCCTTCAAATCCCATTGGGATAATCATCTACTGTTCTTCTTGTTTGAGAAGTCTTCTAAACTCTTATATAGCTTGTTATCTCATTTTCATTTCATTTAGCTATATTTATTGAGTTTCATTCACTGTTATCACACACACTTATTGAGCTTAACATTTTCATACCATATAGTGTGGGTTGTGGGATGTGATTTAGTGAGTGTGAGCTTCATTGTGTTCTCACTTGTTATTTGAGAACAAATCATTGTATTTAACTTTTATTTGTGAGAATCACTTGTAATACACTTGTACACCGAGAGAAGTGTGAGGCGAGACACGGGGTCGAATCCAATAGGAGTGGCGTCGATTGATGAACCTAGGAGAGGTATTAATTCGAGCACTTGAGGAGGAGGACACGGGCTAGATTCCTACACTTAGTGTGTAAAGTGTGATTGTTGAGTGATTGTGTAGTGTGAGAGTTTTCGGTGAACTCGAAAACCAGAATTTCCGGCTTCCAAACCGGATTGTGATAGTGGATATCTCCTCGAGGTGAGGAGCGGGGACGTAGGTCGTGGTGACTGAACCTCGTAAACATATCGTGTGTTTGTGTTTTGCTTAGCGTATATTTTATTCATCATTATTGTTCATATCCATATCATATTTCTTCTTGCAAGATCAAATTGATCAACATAATTTTAATTAGCTTTTAATTGGGATTAGATTAGCATAAGACCCTAATCACCCCCCCTCTAGGGTCTAACAGTCAAGTGGGAGATGTTATCTTGGCTTGGTGTTGTGTGACCAAATCAACTATTCTTAGTTGAGAGAATAGTGAGAAAGTGGGGTTGTTGAGAGAAAATCTCTCAGAGACAGTTTTTTGAGGGGGGTGGAGATGATGGATTTGGCCTCTATAAAAAGTAGAGTGTTCTCCTTAAGAAAACACAACACAGAAACAAAAAGAGTTAGATTCAAACTTTTCGTTCAATCTAAACAATTTGATTTATGGGAAATTATTGAGGATGCCTATGTTGTTCCCATTTTGGAAAAATCCAAATGGTGTGAAAATGACAAAAGATTGTTTAACATGAATAAGCTTTTGTTAGAACATTTGATTAACGCTTTTCACTCATCGTTTTCTAACAAATTTGCTAATTTTGATAGTGCTTACGCTTTATGGAAACTTATTGAAGCACATGAAGGGAAATTGGAGGCTATTCAACAAGCGTTGGAAAATCCCGCTTTGAGTTCTAAGGAAGCCTCATCTCCATGTACAATACCACTAGGTGATAACCCTAGTGAGGTATGCGGTAACGATGATATTATTACTTTTCTTGAGTTTGAAAAATTACACAATAGCTATATTGATGTAAAAAGTAAGTATGTTAATATGAAATCCACTCATGAAACACTAGTCACTAAGTTTAATTTTATTGCAAATGAAAATATAATTCTTAAAGAATGCAATGAAAATTTGAAAATTGAAAATGCTAGTTTGCTTCATGAAAAACGTGATGCTATGTTAGAAGTAGATAAGTTGAAATCTATGATGAGTAATCTTGTTTATCCTACTTCTAGTAGCAATGCTTGTATGCACAATGATGAGTTGAATCAAATGAGAAAAAGAATATCTACCTTAGATTCAACACTAAATACTTGTATTGCTAATAATAAAAAGCTTATGGACTTATGTGCAAAGTTCAATGTTAATTCTTCTAAGAAACCTATTCACTATGCACATATGTATGACAAAATTCACAAATGTTCTATTTGCGGTCTTAAAGGCCATTTAGCTCAATTTTGTCATAATGCACCAAAAATTGATAAGCCTATACATGATTGTGCATCCCATCAAGCTTCATCATCACATACTCATGTACACACACATAGTGTAAATCATAAACATGCTTATGTGTACAAATGTGATTATTGTGGTCGTGTTGGTCATTTGGCCATGTTTTGTTTCGATTTGAAAAGAAATTCTCGTTTGCAAAATAATTACAAAGGAAAATCTATTTTTGCAAATGAAACACGTGCATTCTATTTCGATCAACGTAAACCATTCAAACCTCTACATTGCACAAATTGCAATCGTATGGGTCACGTTTACAATTTTTGCTTTGATCGTATTGGTGCACAAAATACGCTCAAACGGGTTCATAACCCTAGGGCCTTGGATTTAAATGATAGGGGTCATGTCCCAAGTTCTAGTGGTACCAAAATGATTTGGGTACCAAAAAGACTTATATAGTATTTTTTTAATGATTTGTTTTGTTTTTGTTTTGAA